>NC_081421.1:75056172-75670465 GCF_949786415.1 Peromyscus eremicus
CATCATACTCAGGCTTTACGCAAACATCCATAGCTGAGGATTAAAGTCTTACACAACCTAATGGCCCCGGCTATCCTCTTAGAAATGACACAACACGGAGAAGAGACCTGATGTCGGCCAGACCTGGATGTGAACTTCACCTTCGCCACTTGCTCGGCATGAGCCTGAGTACGCCACATCACGTCTCTGAGCCTGTTTCTTCATGTGCAAAACAGACTTCTGACTTTCCTAAGGTTTTGTAAGGCTAGAAAGAGACAGGTCTTAGCTTAGGGTGCATCACATAGTAAGAAGTTAATGAAGCTAACTCTTGTAACTGAGTCCGGGCAATGGGCAGTGCAGGTCAGATTCCCGGCTGCGAATCTGAAGGTGGTGGAGCTGACTGCTATAAATGGAGAGCAGGCAAATGTCCTAACTGCTCTCAGGCTCTCACCCATACCGAGTGTTTCCTTTGATGCTCACACGTCTGAAACCAGTATTACTTCATATCTATACAGGATAAAACAGGCTCCGAGAGATTAGATAACATGTGTGAGACCCACGTTAGAATCCAGGTCTGACTGGTTTTCACATCAGGGTACTCATTCTATGTGGTCTCAGCCGATGTGTCCTGGTGATCTTGTATCTCCTTTCCTGCCAGCCTGCCTTGTATCAGGCCCATAAAAAGTAGACCTGCCCTTTATCAAGAGACTTTGTCAAGTCCACTCCTCCTCTGCCCCAGCCTCCCTCTGCATTCATGGGTCTAGGCTCCAGTGTCTGAGGCCAAGGTTGGATTTCCCTGCGATGAAATGCTGTGGAAGTGACCTCAGGATTTCGTGTGGTTGGACCAGGTGAACAGCCTTATACAGCTTTCAGTCATCAGCTCAAGTGTCCCCTGTCACTTCTGAGTCCTCCTACAAGACGAGCTGTTTTTTTTTCTCCTTGCCTTTTCCCTATCCTCATTCAGAGCTCCTGTATGGTCACCACTACTGGCAAACTGCCAGTCTGTTGTCCATCTGTCTTCCTAGGGTTAATGTCTGTTTTCCCATCTCAAAATTTCCAGCCTCAATTAATAAATGTTTAGGGGCCGGGAGAGGTAGTTCAGCAGTTAAGAGCATTTGCTGCTTTTGTGGCAGACTTGAGTTTGGTTCCCAGCACCCACGTGGAGGCTTACAACTGCTCATAACTCCAGTTTCAGGGAATCCGGTGCCCTCTTCTGACTTTCCTCTCAATGGAAAAAGTCAAATTCAAAATGCAGGATTATGCAGGAAATTGGAAATCAGTCCTGTTGAAATACTGTTGTTCATCTACTTGCTGTCCTCGTCAGACTTTCTATTGCTGGGATAAAACAACATGATCGAAAGCAACTTGGGGAGGAAAGGGTCAATTTCATCTTACACTTGGGTAACACCCCATCAAGAAGGCAAGTCAGGGCAGGAACTCGAGGCAGGAACCTGGAGGCAGGAACTGAAGCAGAGGCCAGGGAGGAATGCTGCTTACTGGGTCACTTCAACATGGCTTGCTCAGCCTGCTTTCTTGTACATCCCAGGACCACCTGTCCAGAGTTGGCACCACTCACAGTGAGTTGAACCCTCCTACATCAATCACTAATCAAAAAAAAAAAAATTAACCCCCCCCCCCACAGATCCCCCTACAAGCTAATCTGAATCTGATAGAGGCATTTCCTCCCTCTTCTCAAATGAATCTGTAAAAAGCTGACAAACAAACCCTCAACCAAGACACTTATTTATTTGCAGTGCTGAGCATCAAACTCAGGGTCTCTACTATGTTAGCTAAGTGCTCTGCCACTGAGTTTCACCCCAGCAGAAGGAATTAAAGTTCTAATGAACTGAATTTGGGTAAAGAAGTATATTGCCGCTTATGAACAGGTTAAATAATAAGATGGATCTAATGCCTACCCCTAGTCAAATGGCCTTTATAAATATGTGACAGGATGCCAGCTGGCTTGCTTCTGATGATATTGGGAAGGCTTCTAAGGGTTTACATTTAGGGTTGACATGGCCATATTCAGTTTAGAAATATGCTTAAAAACATGAAGGAAGACAGGGCCGGGGAAAGGCTCCTGGGAGGTAGAGCCACGGTGGGTTCTATCTCAGGACTCTGGGTAAACGAGGACTGCGGAAGCAACTAGGGGATTCATTCTGACCGGTCACAGGTGCTGAGGGTTGTGAGGGGAAGGAAGTGTAGGAGAGAAAACCGTGCTTTCTACTGGGGAAGTAACTGAGGTAGAGGTAGGAAAGGCTGGGTAAGGTGAGGAGCCAGGAAAAGCATCTAAGAACATTCTTTTTGTTCTTCACAGGTGGTTCAGTTGAGATCACAAGGACGAGGAAGCCACACTTCACTTCTGTGACTCGCACATTTCCTTTTGAGTGTTGGCTCTGGGTTTCACAATTTCTCTATAGAACCTGGATTTCTTTATATTTTTGGTATCTCCCTCTTTCCTGCTTTCCTTTAGATTTTTCTTCTTCTCCCCAGCCCCAAAGGGTTCGGCAATGCCTAGGAGCCTTTTTGTGAGGGAAGTCTGAGTATCTCCCCTGATGCAGGACCTGGGAAACCAAGGCTTGTTTCTCCAGTAGGGTATGCAGCATGCTCAGGCCCGGTGGCCATTTTGATGCTGGCAGGCTTCTGTGCCTTGGGGCTCTGTGAAGTCAAAAGATCAGTTCTTGCTTTTCCCAGGAGTCTATTGCTCCCCTTAGGCTAAAGGACTTAACGTTTAGAAGTGATAACACAGTTCTTAACAGGGGCCCCTCAGAACCCACTTTGGATGGGTTCAGCAGTGTCTACCAGTGCTAAGCCTATGTGTACCCTTGGACACAGTGACTCCAGTCCTAGCTATAGGTCCAGCAGAAACATGTACAGTACACATAGTTACCAAAAGTCAGCTCTTACAGTTGCATTATTGCTAATTATTGATAAAGAAATATGTAAATTGAAGACAGCCCAAATGCCCTCTGGTTGTTGACTGGGTAGAGTAGGGTATTGTCACATAATGGGATGTTATACAACAATGGGAATGAACCATCTCTAACTACACACCAACGTAATGTTCAATGAGAGAAGCCAAACCCAATAGCATCCCTACTACAAGAATCCTGCTTACACAAAAGGGTGAGAGGTGCTACATAGAAGTAGACAGGAAGGGCCTTTGGGGTTCTTGCCACCTACTGTTTATTTATCTGGCTTCTGCTCCCCTGAGTACGTTCTGCTCATGAACGTTTAGCAAGCTGCAAGTTTGATGTATGGTATAACTTGTTTTTTAAGTTAAGGCAAGTCTGTATTTTTATTGGGTTAATGAAGGTATTTGCTGATATCAAGCAAAGTCTGTGGGTTTCACCTGTAAATACTAGAGGGCGTTACTCTCGGTGGGGCTGGCAGCAGAACCAGCTGATTATGAGTCTCACCTGGGTATCAGAGCACACCTGGGCATGTCAGTGCTTACCGAGGGCTAGCTGTGGCCCTGCTCTGCCTCGGGTGCAGGCCGGGAGGGTGCCTTGGCTGCAGGAATTTAAAACAGTCAGAAAATGGCCTGGAAGTCCATTGCTTTTTTTGTTATTACTCTGCACTGGAAATCCTTTACAGTATCAGAGGCAAAAGAACTCCATCCTTCCGCAATATATAGTCTTCATTCTAAACCTCAAACAATTGCTGGGCTAAATGGGGCCTGCCTTTTGGCTCCACTGGACCACTCTTGTCCTGTTCTCAGTAGGTCAACAGTGGAGAGGTGAGCTCTGATTTCAAAGGTTTGTGTATTGGGTCGAGGGCCAAGGCAGGTCCTTGTGCTGCAAAAATCTTGTTTAAACTTCATAGCCGTGTGGGTTAAGGGTTACCATTTCTGTGTGACAGGTGAAGAAACCGAGGGTCATGTGGATTAACAGACCTGCCCAAAGTCTCTCAGCTAGTGAAGAGGAGAATGAGGAAAGCCAGCAGCCTAAGCCTCCAGCTCAAGGCCCAGGCTCCCTCTGGACTCTTTCATTCCTTGGTGCCTGCTGGCCCATGGACGGCCTATAACACACGTTCACTGAGCAGAAGGGTAAAGGGGTGAAGACTCGAACCGGGAGGGTGGAGTGTCTGCATGAATTAACCTCCTAGTGAAGTTCTTTTAGGGTTCCAACTCCTCCTGGGCCTCTTTCCCTCAAACCTCAAGCTGAGGCCTTTGGAAGAGACGCCTACCGTTTCTCTGCGGACTGACTCATATACATCACCTACTTCTCACAAGTATTTTAAGTAGATTTTCATCTCTTTTTTCTTCTCCCATACATGACATCCTGACTGCAGTTTCCCCTCCTGCCACTCTTCCCACCCACCCACCCCTGTCCACTCCCCCTCTGTTTCCCTTCAAAAAACAGAGCAGGCCTCCGAGGGATATCAACCAAACAAGGCATAACAAGTTACAGTAAGACTAGGCACAAACCCTCATATCACAGCTGGACGAAGCAACCCAGTAGGAGGAAAGGGTCCCAAGAGCAGGCAAAAGAGTCAGAGACATCCTCCCTCGCCCCCCACATTCTCACTGTTAGGAGTCCCACAAGAACACCAAGCTACACTACCATGACCTATATGCGGAGGACCTAGCTCAGATCCACACAGGCTCTGTGATTGTCGCTTCAGTCTCTGTGAGCCCCTACGAGCCCTGCTTAGTTGATTCTGTAGGCCATGTTCTCTGGCTCCTACAGTCCTTCCTCCCTGTCTTCTGCAGGGCTCCCCTGGCTCTGCCTGGTGTGTCTCTGTTCCCATCAGCTCCTGGTTAAGGAGGCTTTGTATTCCCATTACACATGAGGAAACTTAGGCTCGAGCACCTGAGAGACAAAGCCATGGTTAGGCAGCTGGTCAGGCTGTAGGGTTAGCTCAGTACCTAGGAATAAAGGCCCTGAGAGATGAGCGTTAGGGCTGCCTCCTGCTTCACAGCATCGCACCGACGACGACGACGACATCTAACATTTATGGGTCAGTTTTACAAAGCAGGAATGTCACGAAATCGGATTTACTAGTGTGTAGCTCAGAGGCTGTGAACACCAGTGTCTACAGGAGCTGGGACAAGGGCCTCTGCAGGCCTGGCTACTCGAAGAGTTGGCTCCTGCTTGGATGCCCCTGATGGGGCTAAGGTGAGGGCCCAGCCTTTACTTTCAGACTACATTGACACATCGTGTCATTCTCTCCATAAGCAGTTCTGGAGTGCCTGTGACTTTCCAGGATGGATCTAAGTTCTTTCTCCGAACACCAATGAAGTGTGGTCCAAAGTCATTTCAGCTCCTAGGAACCCCCTTCTGCCAACTACGAGGCTGACAAGGTTGCTGACAGCTCACTGCCTTTCAAGAGCATACCCCTGAATGGTTTCAGCCTGCAAAGAGAGCCAGTTCAGTAAAAAGTGGCAAATATGTGTGCTATGATATTCCTTGATAGTCCTCATTGAGGATGTTCAAGGCAGGAACTTAATCATTTAGCCAATCAACAAACCCAGGAGCATGGTGCTGCTCATTCTTGCTATCACTTATACCCTTCATGCTAGATGGAAGGAGCAGCAGATATGGGCTCAGCCTTTTACTCTAGGGGTTTGCAGTCTCAAAAGGTGAGCCAGACCCCAAGTTCAGAATCCTACCAACCAAGCAGTGTCCCCTGGGCGTCTTTTGGCTATGTGGCATTTCTCACTTCCACTGGCTCCTCCTTCCTTGCTCCTCCCCTTCCTGCCCACCCCTCACCCCTGCTCTCCCCGACTCTCTGTATGGACTCAGGTATGCCCGCCTGTTTTCTTTGGGCTCCCTGAATGAACACTTGAGATTCTTTGTGGCGGCACACCTCGTTTTGTACTTATCTTGCGCTGCTGGTGTGGGCCCCCAGATGCTGGTTTGTGTGTGTTCTTGGTTGTTTGGAGGTCATTTATGTTTATTTGCTTGGATGGAAGAACAAGGACAATATGCACAGATGTGATCAAGAGGACTCTTGTTCCAGAAGGAACCCTGGTGGCCTATTTGGATCATAAACCCAAAGTCATAGGAGAACAACGAGAAGGTTAGAGGTCAGAGCTAACCAGAACAGAAACCGACACTAAGCCTGCATTCTACATAGACCAGGCACTTGCTGGGTAAATTAAGGTGTAGAATGGAACTGTATGGATTTCAATCTTAGAACATGGGTGCTCTCACCCTCTCCGGGTAGAGCGAGTTCTCTGGTCCAGTCCCCTGCAGCCTTCTTTGGGATGGACAGGGCTGGATAATCTGTGGTTTCCTTTTTCACTCTGCCTCCTTTTAACCCTTGCCTTTAGGTTTTTATATTTTAGGAGCAGAGATGGAAAAGTCATCTAGGGTTGGGTAGGAAGCAAATACCAGCCCTCCTCTCCCTTGCTCGGGAAAGTCTTAAAAGAGGAGGGCTTCTGGGTATGGCCAAAGAGAGGAAGAAAGATGCTTAGTTTGTGGATGGGTTGCAAAAAGAGATGAAGATGGGCATGAGAAAAAGAAGAGCAAACCAGGACGGGAGGGAGCCAGGAGGGGTGAGATCTCAGAAACAGAATGCCAACGGAGACGCTGGCCGGGGGTAGGACCCAGGGAGAGAGTTGGAACCCTGCAGTTATCCAGAGAGAAGGAGCCCCATCCCTTTCTAGATAGTGAGCTCCAGACCTTGACTGAGGCACTGACAGAGAAAAATGAACAGATTTGGACCAGAGATGACTTTAAAGCTGGGCCTGGTGGCTCAGGGCTGTAATCCCAGCTCCTTGGGAGGCTGAAAGCAGAAAGATCAGAAGTCCACGTCCTGCCTGGGCTGTATACCAAACTCAAGACCTCACTCTGAGCAACTTAGTGAGAACCTGTCTCAAAACACCACATAAAGGCCTCCAAACTCCTAGTTCTCCTAGAAGCTCCCAGCTCTCCTCCGAGAGGGTCCCAGCTCTCCTCCGAGAAGCTCCCAGCTCTCCTCCTAGTTCTACTTACCTCTTCCCTCAGAAACACATTTTCTGCATCTGCTGTGTGTCTCTGTCTAGTTCCTTGTTTCAGGACACAAGAACCTGGACATCCCAGGGGGATGAGCTGGCCAGTCAGGAGGATTCAAGGAAGCCATTGCCATATAAATGACCTATGACGCCCCAACCGTCTGTGCACAGGGCCCTTGGCTTCCACCCTTCCTCCTAGCTCTGGCATACTCCCTTAATCAGCTTTCTGCTTCTTCAACAACAAGGAAAGGTAAAAGCAGGGCCAGGAAAGAGGCTCAGTCGGGGAGCATTTGCTGCGCATGCAGGAAGTACCGGGCTCCATCTTCGGTGTCACGGAAAAAGATATAGTGCTAATCCTAGCCAACAGGGCCAACAATTCCTTAGTGACCTGGGGTGTCCAGGCCTGGGAAGCTGAGGAGCACAGCCTGAGGAGCACACCTGGGGGCCTGGGAAACTGAGGAGCACAACCTGAGCCTGGGCACAGTGCTCCCACAGAAAGACTGCAGATTGTGTGAGATGTCTGTATCAATATTTCAGGAGGCCCTTGCAGAACCTTACACTCCGTAAGAAGCATCACCAAGCCTTTAGACAGGCACAACTGCCTTCCATTCCTGGAAGAAAAGCCACCCTTTGTTGAGGGTTATAGTGCCAATTGTCCTGACCTGCGCTGAGATGGTTCAAAGGTGATGCAGAGTGAATTAGGTCGGGGGAAGGGGCTGGTCCTCCTCCACTCTCTTTACTGAGACAGGTACAATGGATTTTGCTTCTGCATTGCTGAGAAACCGGTGTGTGTGTGTGTGTGTGTGTGTGTGTGTGTGTGTGTGTGTGTTTATTTGGCAGTTAACTTGAGGGGACCCCTGAACTGAGGAAAGGTTATCTGTTTTATCTACTTAGTGTAGACACCTCCACATGTAATTGCTTGGGAAGAAGGAACATGGTCCATATAAAGATGGGAAGAGTCATGGGGGGCGAGGGGTGGGGAGGACAGTCAAGATGGCGTGTGAGTGAGTCCACGCCTGAGCACAGAACTTTCGACTTCTTAGAGCTCCCCACTGACTAGTTCCGATCACCCACTAAGTTCTCATGTTCTTTGAGGACTCTTGCCCATGCAATTAGGAACTGGTCCACGGTATTTATGGATGCTCTTTACTTGTGCTTTCTGGAAGGATGCAACAATATGTTTGAGTTACTAGAGAGACACGCAGAGTTTGTGGGTGTTTGGTGGTGTGCTTAGTGGTCTGTAGGAGTCTTCTTATTGGTTTACAGCAGATGTTTACAGGATGAAGGATGGGGGCAGGGTGGAAGCAGGCCAGTCAAGCTCTTGAGAGAGAGAAAACTCTGTTTCTCTGGTTGGTGGCGACTGACTCCCAAGAGAGGAGATTATAGTGTCTTGGATCCTGAAACATATAAGAGGCTAGAAACATGAAGAAATAAAATCCAGATTATATTTCTTCAATGTTCCTTTTCATTAAACCTCTGTTCCTTGGAACAAACACAGCAGATTCTCGGACCCTGAAGATAACGTTAATTGAATTCTACACGGTTGAATGAGAGGTTCTTAATGAGATCTGTGGTTTGCGGGCCAGGGCCTGGGGCTTGGAGCAAGTGAGCAGGGAGAGGAATAAGCTTCTGGGGTACAATTCTCACATGTGAAAATGAACTTGCCAGAACTGCCCCAGAGAGTTCTGGGAATCACCACATTTCTCTCAACATGAGAGATAAATTCAATTTACTGATAGGTAGGAAACAGGAATGTGAGGTAATTTCAAAGTCTCAGGAGCAAAGATTCAACCAACAGAAGCATTTTAGGTTCTGATCATGCCTCTGACAGCCCTGCCAGTGTGGATTGTACCTGCCTGTAATTAAGTTTGTGTCTGGCTTTACCTTGGGGAACTAGAGGGCTTGAAGACTTCTGCCAGAATACCTGGGCTATGCTGAGCTCCTGACAGGGAAAAAAAAAAAAAAGTAATTCACTGTACCACAAACACCAAGGGCCCACACCTCCACATTGTAAAAAACCCTTTCCTCTTGGAGAACTTAGTGGACTTGTGACAAGGGCCACAGTCTGTCCTTCTGGACCAGGGTGAGCCCAGGGGCTCACAAGCTTCAGACTGTGCAGTTCTGGCCCCCAGCTAGTTCTTCACAGTTGGTCGTCAGGGGACTAGGCCACAGGGCGCAGGTGCATAACTTTTCACTCCCGGAAACACACGCAGAAGCCTAGCAGGCTGGGGCTGGGCAGGTTCTAGTGGAAAACTGTCATGTGTTATTTGAGTTTCCTCTGAAGCTGACCCTGAAAGTGGGGCTCCCCTGACTTAAACATGTTTGTCTCAAACGTCCCCTAAAGGCCCTTGTCCAGCGATGCCCCCCCCCCCCAAATTACTCTGTGACACAGAGGGAAAAGAATAGGCCAGCACTCCCAGAGTGAAAACACTGCATTCTTGAGAACAGTTAGAAGGCAAACCATTTGCTAATGGGTTACTACTGTTTATCCCAGAATATAAAAATGTCCGAAGTTGTACGAGAAACCAGAAGCTCGCTCAGCTGTGGAGAGAAAGCTAACTTGAGAACCCGGGCTGGCTGCCTCCGTTTCCCCAGCCGGTTTCTGCCGGATGCTGTGAGCTCTGGACCTGATGACATCATTTCTATCTGTTGCTATTTGGTTTTTGTTGTTGTTTGTGTTTGTTTGTTTCAACTTGGAAGCCTCACTAGAGGGGACAGTCTGCTCTGCCCAAGACGTAGCGTTCTCTGCAGAGAACTCCAGCTGGCCGCCTTAAAGGAGCTTCCTCAGCTGACTTCTGCTGGATGTTTAGAATGTTCAGGTCGTCAGTGATATCTTGCACCCCTCCTTTTACTTGGCTTGCTGTATACTTAATAACCTCATTCACTCAAAACCAAAAGGCTACCATGGGTTGTTCTCCAGGCTGTACAACACAGCACGGTGGCTCACACCCATAATCCCAGCATTCAGAGGGCAGAGGTAAGGAGAATTTCTGTGAATCTGAAGCCAGCCTGAACTACGTAGAAAAACCCTATCTTAAAAAAACACACAACAGAAAGTCCAGAGCCAACTAGATCTTCCTTATTTATTCACTGTCTTCAAGGTATAGCATGAATCCTAATTGGTCTTAATAACAAAAATCCGGAGTCAGATATAGGGGTAAATGCTGAAAGATCAGAGAGAGAAAGGAGCAAGTCAAGGCTACCACCTCTTACCTCGCCAACTCCTCAGCCTGAAAAACTGAGCTCCCCTCTCCTCCCGCCTTATATTCCTTGTCTCCACCCAGCCATATCACTTTCCGTCTCAACCTCCTTAGTGCTGGGATTAAAGGTGTATGCCACCACTGCCAGGCCTCTGTGGCTAACTAGTGGCTGGCTTTGCCCTCTGATCTTCAGGCAAGCTTTATTTTTTAGAGCATCCACAAAATATCAACACACCTAGCCAGGCAGCTGTGGTGCACGCCTTTGATCCTAGCACTTGGGAGGCAGAGCCAGGCGGATCTCTGTGAGTTCCAGGCCAGCCTGGTTTACAGAGCGAGATCCAGGACAGGCACCAAAACTACACAGAGAAACCCTGTCTCACAAAACCAAAAAGAAAAAAAGAAAAGAAAATATATCACCACACACCAGAGCTCACGGCTTGGGGACAGAGCCATGGAGAGGCCAGGCCTTTCCGTTGTCCAAATCTGCATGTCTGACCCTCTCCCCGAACACCTGTCTAATGAGATGTCTTCCTCCTTGCCTGCACCAGGCTCTGTGATGGATGGTATTTAATCCAGTTCCTCATCAGATAAACTGATCAACAATGGCCAGCCCTACCACTGTTTTACAAACGAAACTATGAAACACAGAGAGACTCCATATTTGCCTAAGGTTGGAGTCTTCTGGACAGTGGAGCCACAATTCAAGCCCAGGTCTTCAACTCTGGGATTCCATTCCTTGACCTTCCAACTCTCCCCTGGGCCAAGGTCCTGTACCTCTCTGTCACTAGCAGAGAAAGAAGTCCATTCGATGGATGTTTATTGAGCATTTGGCCATGACTAATGCAGTAGTGTGTGGATCAGGGGTTATCAAACTTCATTGTATAAAGGACCAGACAGTGAATATTTTGAGTTTTGTAGCCATATGGTCCATCACAATGATTTACCTCTGCTATTATAGTTAAAAATGAAAAAGCCCTGGTGTGAATGGGTGTGGTTGTGTTCCAGTAAATTCTTATTTATAGCTGCAGGCTGTGGCCTGGATTTGGCTCATAAACTGTACCCTGCTCTAAGTACTAGGGTTGTAATGATTAAAAATTAAAAACAAAGACAAGAGCGGGCCCTTCCCTTTGTGGAGCTGGCATTTCCAGAAAAGGCCAACGGTTGCAATCTTGACTGTCCTGGCTAGTTTTACATCAATGTGACACAAGCTACAGCCATCTGAAAGGAGGGCCCCTCAACTGAGAAAAAGGCCTACATAAGTTCCAGCAATAAGGCATTTTCTTAATTGATTGATGGGGGAGGGTCCAGCCCATAGTGGGTGGTGCCATCCCAGGGCTGGTGGTCCTGGGTTCTATAAGAAAGCAGGCTGAGCAAACCATGAGGAGCAAGCCAAGTAAGCAGCGGCCCTCCATGGTCCCTGCATCAGCTCCTGCCTCCTGGTTCCTGCCCTGTTTGAGTTCCTGTCCTGACTTCCTTCAGTGATGCTCTATGACTTGTTTTTTGGTCATGGTGTTTCATTATAGCTCTAGAACCCTAACTAAGATACTGGCCTACTGTCACGTGAAAACTGTCCTAGTCTTGGAGTGGGGGAGACACTATCGGTGATTTGAACTGTCTCCCAGGGCAGTGCCTCCTCCCAGCTCCCCTCACTCTGAGTTAAGCGTCTGGAGTGAGCACTCATGGCTCCACCCCAGAAAGCCTGTTCTTGCCACAAAGACTTTCCCTCTTTGTCCTCCTGTCAACTTGACCTACTTGTCCTAACTCCATCCCAAGAGTAGAGGACCTCAAACTAGTGTCTCGGAGTCTTAGGGGAGACATGTGAAAACATTTTCGTGGGCAGTAAGACTCCGGGGTTCTCTAGCAGATGGAGACATTTCCATGCACATCCCTATCTCAGCCTAGGACTACCCTCTGGGAGACACACAGGCCATGGCCCTTTCCAGCAGTTGTCAGTAATCTGCCCCTCACCCCCACTGTACACGTCCTCTCCCCACTTTCCCCGGAAGGCTCCTTGCCTTCTTCTGGAGTTATGTTCAGGTTTGATGCCTCACCTCCGACCTCCCTGGCTTAACACAACTGAATTCCTTCCCTTTTGTCTAGACCTATGAGCAGAGTGCTGTTTGGGGCCCTCTCAGGAGCTGTTTGCTAAACCTAGAGAAATAAGCCAAACTGTTTTTCTGCTCGTGGCTCTTGTAGGCAATCCTCACGGCTTTGAGACTTCTGCAGGAACCAAGAGTTAAGCGGGCTCAGGACCACCTAAAATGGCTCGAAGTTCACCTACTACTCTGAGGTCTAGACCTCAGCTAAAAAGCAAGAGCTCTTTGATTCCTGGCACCTGCTCTCGGGAAAGTTAAGCTATCATCTACCCGCTTTGTCTGAGGCAGCTTAGCAGCCCTTGAGTTTAAATAACCACACAATTCGCTGACGGCTCCTACCAAGGCCTCTTCAGTCCAGCGACACACAGTATCAATGCAGGCAACAGTGTGAAGTGGGTTCATTCTTTCTGTGACAAGCCGCTGGTGATCGTTTGCATAAAGGGGATTAACCTGGTGTGGGGAGTTAACTGGTAAAAGGGCATGGGGTGGGAGGTGGGTCAGCCCCCTACCCCGATCCCAATAAAGAGGTTAAGTGATAGGAACCTGAGCAACCAGATTAAGGCAGGTGTAGGAAGTTCTCGGTTCACTGGAAAATGAACCCAGTGGAGGAGAAAGTACTGCTTAGATCACCACAGACTTGGTTTGCTGTTCAGTTTGTGTACTAGGTACTTGGTCTTTCTAAGCCCCCTGTAATTATTTCCAGAAGAGGCAGTACCTCGCAGGGAAGTATCAAGGTGGTGTCATTCAGACCAGCATGAGTTTTTATCTTGGCCTTGCTGGTCGGTCTCTCCTTGTGTGCCTTTGATGATGTTTCTTAATCTTTGAGTCTTTTTAAAAACTATGTAAATAAGGAGGTAAAAAAATCTTCCCACCCAGAACTGAGGATTTAGAGGGTGATGTACATGACAGTGTTCAAAATACTAATGTTAATATGTATTTATTATTTATATTTTGTAATATAATAATATATAATAAATAACATATAACATATTATATGTTATATATTATTATATATTATATTATTAATATGTATTTTATTATTTATAATTTGTATTATTTCCATAATAATAATATGGATGGCAAGCCCTCAATAAGTGTCATATGATTACTTAGATGCTATAGGTGCTGTGTTCCAATTACTGCTTACAGAGAACCTGGTAAAGGGTGTACTATGTGGAATTCCATTTTCTGCTCTTTGCTCTCTGGGTTACCTATAGTGTTTTTAGAAGCTTAGAGTCTAAAGGCATGAGTGAAATGTAGAATTCTATGGTGAAGCCAGGCATGGTAGTACACACTTTCCAGCATCTAGAGGCAGAGGCAGGAGGATCTCTGTGAGTTCAGTGCCAGCCTAGTCTACGTATAGAGTTCCAAGTCAGCCAGGGATATACAGTGAGACTTAGTTTGTTCTAATAACAATAATTCCATAGAGAATGTTCATTCAGACGGAATCTACAGAGAAGAGTCACCTGCCCAAGGTCACACAGTGAATTAATGGTAGACCTGTTAGGAAATACTATTTTAAGGTATCCTACTTTTATTTATATTGCATTTGTTTAACTCTGTGAAGCTGTGATCTTTGCCTGTCTAAAACACCTGATGATGGTCTAATAAAGAACTGAATAGCCAATAGCAAGACAGGAGAAAGGATAGGAAGGGCTGACAGGCAGAGAGAAGATATAGAAGAAGAAATCTAGGAGAAAAGAAGAAGTAACCAGAGAAGGAGGAGGACTCCAGGGGCCAGTCACCCATCTATAAAGCAAGCAATGGAGTAAGGAGGTATACAGAAATAGAGAAAGATAAAAGCCCAGAGGCAAAATAGAGATGGGTTAATTTAAGGGAAGCTGGCAAGCAACAAGCCAAGCTAAGGCCGAGCATTTATAAGTAAGAATAAGCCTCCCTGTGATTTACTTGGGAGCTTGGTAGTGGGCCCCCCAAAAGAGTAAAGCTAAACAACAACATAGGCCCACATTAGGCTCATCCTACAGGAGTATCATGTATGTTTTCCTCTGTGTCTCTCACCTGAGCTCCTGGCCATGTTACTGAAACTGTTCTGGCTATCAGTACTAAAGCCACTATGACCTTCAAACTGCAGAGGCCAAGGCCAAAGCAGGAGGGAAGTGAGGTAAGACCGGGAATAGCTTGGAGAAGGGGAGAGGGAGGAGTGCAGGCTTTTCCCAACTCATTTCTACCTGCCATGCCTCATCTGCTGCCCACACTTCTCCCACAGACGCTGCCTGTATGGACCCACACCTGAAGGACCCGGCTCCTCATCTGCTCAATCACAGACTGTAGGCTAGCCCTCACAGAGGAACCCAGTCCCGGGGAATTGCCAGAACCACTCCAACCTTTCACCGACTCTACTATTTTTGCTCATTTGATGTTAAAACTTTTGATTGCATCCTGGTCAGCTCTCCTTTCCATCCTCTCCTCAGCTAGTCGTCTTCTCTGCAAATCCATTTGTACTCGATGATATGGTGATGGTGATGATGACGACGACGAAGACAGTAATGATTATGACAGTAGTTGATGATGATGATGATGATGATGATGGTGATGGTGATGAAGATAGTGATGGTGAGGATGATGATTTGTACCTTGCCAAGCAGGGATTTCATCACCAGATGAATCTGTGATCTGGATGTTTCAGACCCCTCAGCTGCCAGTATTTATTTCCTCACTACTTCTACCTCAACATGGTTTCTTCCCTCTACTTTCTTTTCCGGTGAAAAAGTAGGTCCTGCAGAATGAGGGCAGAGTCTTTTCTCTTTGCGACTCAGATCTGAGTCATTGCCTGGTGAAGTGCCTGGCATAGATCAAGAGCTTGGTACTTGGGTGAGTAAGCTACAGAGTCTTTCCCTCTCCCCAGGCTTCACTACTTGTGAGGACATCTGCAGAAGGACCTGGGGCCATAGCCTGAGTGCTGTAGAAAGGATGCTCCATCCAAGACCGAGGTGTTCGGTGCTGGGATCCACCACTCCCAACTGCTAGCTGCTAGTGAAGAAGCCTGGGAAGAGGGCCACAGTGGCAGGTGTGTGGGGAGCTGCCAGGGACTCAATATTGCCAGGGCAGGAAGTGAGGAGGTGAGGGGCAGGAAGCAGCCTGGAGGAGGCTCAGGGTATCCAGGGCGGATCTTGGAAAGCTACTAACAGCAAAGTGCATACTTGTTTATAGGCTTAAAAAATCAATATAGGCATACAGGACAAAAGGTAAAAAGGAAGGAGAAGGGGAGGAGAGGGGAGAGAAGGAGGAAGGAAAGGGAAGAGAGGGGAGGGGAGAGAGGGAAAGAGAGAGAAGGGGACGGGTGAGAAAACTACAAATAACAAACTTTTCTCTCCTTGCACATCTCCTTGTTCCAGACTCTTCTCCACAAAGGAATGTAGAATTTCTAAGTTCTTTCTAGGAAAGAAAGGTGTATGTAGCAGAGTGTGCTGGCTAGTTTTATGTCAACTTGACACAAACTATAGTCATCTCAGAGGAGGGAGACTCAATGGAGAAAGATAAGATCATGCTTCAGGCAAGCTTGCACAGCATTTTCTTCATTAGTGATTGATGGGGGAGGGCCCAGTCCATTGTGAGTGGGGCCACCCCTGGGCTGGTGGTCCTGGGTTCTCTAAGAAAGCAGGCTGAGCAAGCTTGCTCTATGGGGAGCAAGCCAGTAAGCAGCACCCCTCCATGGTCTATCCATCAGCTCCGACCTCCAGGTTCCTGCCCTGTCTGAGTTCTTGTCCTGTCTTCCTTCAGTGATGAACTGTGATGTGGAAGTGTAAACCAAATAAACCCTTTCCTCTCCAACTTGCTTTAGGTCATGACATTTCCTCATAGCAATAGTAACTAAGACAAGAGTGTTCTAATATTTGTGAGCATGTATATTCATTTTGGTTTATCCGTGATCACATACGATGTATACTGCCCTGAAGTTGATATTGTAGAATTTAGTTTAGTCTTGTGCATTAGAAGCCATCTTAAGTCAGGACACACAGATATATGACATTGGTCTTAACAGCTATAGGATTCTCTCTTGTATGAGTGTCCAGTGATTTATTTAAATTCCCCCCATCTCTGGACATTCAGGTTGTTTTCAGTTTTTGTCTATTACAAACACTCCTTCAATGCACATTGTTTTGTCCGTATATTTATTCAATGCATATTTACTGTCTTTCTGCCAGGCACATTTCTAAACTATAGTAGAAACAAATATTGCTCTTTTTGTAAAAAGAAGGGGGAGTTCTAATTCAAGGGAATGTATGTTTTTAGTGTTCAGGGATCTTTCCAAAACGTTCACTGAAATGGCTGCAGAAATCGCTACTCCTTACATGCCTGGCTGAAGATGTAGCTTAGTGGTAGGGTGTTCATCCAGCACGTGCTGGGCCTTAGGTTCAAATCCCAGCACTAGAAATAAAAACACTACATGTGAATGGTTGTTTTGCTCATCCTTGCTGGCACTGGGTATTAATCAGACTTGAGAACTTTCACCCAGCTGGTAAGCAAGACCCATAGCCTTTCATTACTGCTTTTGACTGATTACGTATGAGCAACACTGGATGCCTTTTCTTATTGATTCATCACTTGTATTTCTTGCCTGTAAACTGCATGTTTGGACACTTTCCTACTGAATGGTTGTCTTCCTACAGTGTTCTGCTTGCTCCTCATAAATCAAGGAAATTAGTCTTTTTTTTTAATATATGTTTTTCAAATATCTTTTCTGGATAACACCTTCTCTTTGACTCTACTTATGGTAATTTTTTTTTTTTTTGCAATCCTTTCTTATAAAGATGATGTTCAAGTTGAGTCTTGAAGGATGAGTAATAACATTAATTGCTAATACCTACGTGTGCTTCAGACACGCTGAGCATGCTTCGAAGAGTTGAGCTACATATTAACTCATTTAATTTTTTTTCCCAAAGCTCATTTAATTTTTCCAACAACCCCAGGAGGTAAAACCCCAATCATCTCTATTTTCAGAGAAGAAATAAGCAGGTGGTCAGGGAAATAACTTGTCAGGACCTCTCAGCTGGTGAAGGCAGGAGCTGGAGTCAAAACCACAGGAACCAATTGCCAGGCAGTCTGGGAATAGTGGCCGAGGCATGGAGGTGCCGGCACAGGGATAGACTGGTGTTGGCTCCCCAGGCTTCCCAAGGGGAAAAAAGCTGGTGAGGCACAGGGCGAGGGTTCCGGGCTTGGTAAGGGGGTGTCCATTTTTGCCTCTCCTATTGCATATGGCTTCCTTAAACTCAGGGTCCATGTCTGGACCTCCTATTACTTCACTTGAAGAAAATGTCCAGGGAGATAGAAGAAAACGGAAACACGTGTCATCGTGCCTGTATCTACATGAGTGACATGAGGCATGTTATAAGGCTGAGAGAATGGCTCAATAATCTTTTCTTGAGATCACTGCCGTGGCTCCAGGGGTTGGGCAAGCCATGAGGTGGGCAAGCCTTTCATACACAGTCCGTGTTCCGTCTTGTGCAGCTGGCCTCTGTTTTACAAACCACTGGCAGCAAATGTTTCTCTGGTGGCTGTGTTACCACCCACAGGTGCATTTCAGGATGTCTTCTCGGGACAGTCTGGGACAGAGTACCGTTCTCCAAGAACACACGGCTGAGAAGATAGATGGGAATATACAGATAAAAACGAGGGCAGATTATGTGTCCCCCGTCATTAACACTTTAGAGACGACTTGTAATCTCAGGACTTGGAAAGTACAGGCAAGAGGATCAGAAATTCGAGGTTATCCTTGGCTGTGCATCAAGTTTGAGGCCAGCCTGCCCTATATGAGATCCTTTCTTTAAAAAACAAAAAGTTTGAGAATTAAAAATTCTAAGTGTCTGTCTTACGTAGAGGTGATGTTAAGTCCTGTGTGATGGACAGAAGATTCTGGCATGACCAAGTGTCGTGTTATTTCTCAATAGTGCTCTACTCCGTTAGCCTTTGACAGTGCTGCTCACGGCTGTGTGCACGGGAGGGATTTCTGAGCAGGTAACTCGGTCTCCAGCAGCGTTTCTCTTCTTGTCTATTGGGCCAATTGTTGTGTGTGGGTGTGTGTGTGTGGTGTGCATGCATGTGTGTGTCTATGAATGTGTGTGTGCATGTGTGAGTGTATGTATATGTATGTGTGTGTGTGTGTGTGTGTGTGTGTGTGTGTCCTGTTTTGTTGTTTCTTGTCACTGCCTTGGCCTGTGCATGATTGTCTAGCCTGAAGATGACCAAAGCTAGTAGAGATAACTGAAGTTCAGAATGTAATATAAAGTCCTAATTGCAGAAGGGACAATACAATGAGATAAACAGGATGAGATTCAACAAGGATGAGGTAAAGTCCCGTCCCTGAGGCTCAGAAAGTCCTACCCTGTTAAAGTCTAGAGGGAGACTCAGAAGAAAGATTCTGAGATAGAAACTCGACTGAGCGGTCCCTTTGAAGTGTGGCCGCTTTGAACTGGTTGTAGTCAGAACTCTGTCAGCTGATGGGCACAGACCAGGATGAGGTGGTGTCAGTATGAAAAGAACAGGCTGCTAGTGAGGATTGTGTAGACAGGCGCTGAGTGGTCGGGTCCTTTAACAACAGCCTTCAGAACCTGAATAGAGGGAAGCTGGAATATGGTGAGAGCTACGAGCAACCCACGAACACAGGAACTGCAGCTTAGAGACTTAGGGGGTGGTCTCTGTCCTTAAAGGGCATGGTCTTTGTAGTTAGAGGGTGGGGGTCTCTGTGCTTAAAGGAGAGTTTCTGTGCTTAGAGTGTGGGGGCCTCTGTCTTAGAGATTTGGAGGTCTCTGTCCTTAGAGGGCACCTGAGTGCAGTAGATTAACAGAGGCACAAGACAAGTTATAAAGCCCTAAACTGGGAAGCCAATCCAGTTGTCCCACTGTGCCTTGGGGCTATTACATGAAGACGGTTTAGGGAGTTTAGTAGTTTGGGAAGAAACTAGGAAGGCTACAAGGTGTGGCTAATCCCATCTACAACAGTCTCTGTGATCTAACTGGCATCACATTCACACTGGCTAGATCCTATCTGGAGCAGGTTGGGTTTTTAAGAATATTTTAAGAATTTTGAATATGCCCCACAAAGGGTATTTAACCAAAACTACAAAGTTTTGTAAATGCAAGAAGGTGCAAGAAAGTCTTTCCCTAGAAGACTAAAGTCTTTGAGAGGATGGTGAAACTGCCTACATGTATTTGAAGACCGCACCAAATAACCCCCCAGATGCACAGGCCTGGTGGTGCATGCCTGTAATTTGGGAGGTTAAGGCATGAGGACTGAAAAAGTTCAGGGGCCAGTTTGGGCTAAAGAGTGAATTCCAAGACAATTTGAACAACTCTGTGAGTGAGACCCTGTCTCAAAATAAAAAGACAAGTAGAGATGTAACTGAAAGAGTGTTTACCTAGCATGTCTAGGCCCAAGTGAAGTCCTCAGTACAAACCAACCAACCAACCAACCAACCAACCAACCAACTAACCAACCAACCAAAGAGCCCAAAGGACAAAGATGGATAGGTAAAAATCCAGGGAAGGGCTGGTGAGATGGCTCTGTGGCTGGGAGTACATGCTGCTCTTGTAGAATTATCAGCACCCACATTAGGTGGCTCCCAACTGTCTGTAACTATAACTCCAGGGGAATCCAGTGCCCTCTCTGGCCTCCAAGGAAATCTGTGCTCATATGCACAGACTTACACACAGACACATAATACAAAGAATGATAAAAATAAAAATAGTGGGCTGGAGAGATGGTTCAGCAGTAAGAGCATGTACTGCTCTCGCAGAGGACCCCAGTTCTGTCCTCAGCACCAACAGCGGGTGGGCTCACAACTGCCTGTAACTCCAGCTGCAGAGGATCTAATATGCTCTTCAGAACTTTTAGGGGCACCCACCCTAATATGCACATGCCTATACACGCACAAAAAACAATTTCAAAAAAAAATTAAATGCTTAAACAAGACCTGAACAAGAATGACATTGACAGACATGCTAACATGGAAGAGGGGACTCTCATGGGGCCCCAACCCTAGACAAAGAACTAGTGACAACTAAGGAATTCCTACAATGTGAGAAATAGTCTTCCCCAGGGAAGAGCTCCCCAACTAATTATCCAATCTGTCAGCTCTGAAATCATATACATAGAAGCAACAATACACAGACTGTGCAGGTTTTATTTATATACTAAAGAATTTAAGTATATGCATATATATGAAGTATATATACGTATGAAGTATATATGTGTGGGCTATAAGCATATCTATGTATAAAGCATATAAAAATACATATGTTAATTATCATATTTTAACAAATCAATAATTTATAGATTATTTAAAATTAGTAATAAATTAATAAAAATATTTATAATATATTATATATAACAATTAAAAAGTGGTCAGAAAAAATAAATCTTAAAAACCTGAGCAAAGAAAATAGTATAAACAAAGAAAAATACGCGATGGTAGACCTTCATGGTTTAGAGATTTACCAAGAATTTCATTCTTAAATATTAGTTGCTTAATTTATTTTGCTCTTACTTCTCTCTCTTGTAAAGTGGCACTCACAATTGGAACTCTTCACAGAAATCTTATAAAAAGAAATCAAAATAATACCAAGTGCATAGACCAGGGCTGAGCATGTAGGAACCACTTAAAGTGTTACCATTTAGTTGACTGTATAAAGACATACAGGGACATGTGGTGGTGGGTAGTGCTGAGCTGAAGGGCATAAGCAAGTCTGTCCCCGAGGGTGTGTGTGTGCTTGCAGAGGTGGTGTGGAGGAATGCCACCACTGGGGGGAGATTGAGGCAGTGGCCTCCAGTGTTTCAGCCATAACATGAGCCTGTGATCCTGTATCCCCATTTGCCACTGCTAGGAGTGAGAAATGTACAGTGCTGTCCCCACTGCCAGGGATTTGGAGGCATAGTATCATTAGTGTGACTTCTCAAATGTTGTCACACCAGTCCTATCAAAGAGCCAAGTAGGTGGACATCTTCATCCATGTCTACAGTCTCCCATCTCCCACTCTCGTGGTAAGAAAGCACTCACCCTCGACCTCAGTTCATATGGTTAGGTTGAGTCTGATCCTACTTCCCAGATCTGAGCTTAGCACAAGACCCACTTAGCTCTCTATTCCTGCCTCTGCCATGAGGGCTTGTTCATAGATGTGAATGTGACCCCAGTCCGTCCAGTAAGAACATCAAGATGGCGCTAAGACCTCACGTGAAAGCCACCTGCTGAGTCCGGTCAAACCATAGAACCCTAAGAGAAGTAATACATCATGGCTTCATTAGAAATCTTGGGAAGCATCCAGGCAGTGGGACCGGGTCCTGTGCTCATTGCATAAGTTGGCTGTTTGAAACCTGGGGCCTATGCAGGGTCGCTTGGCTTGGCCTGGGAGGAGGGGACTGGACCTGCCTGGACTGAGTCTACCAGGTTGATCTCAGTCCTCGGGGGAGGCTTTGCCCTGGAGGAGGTGGGAATGGGGAGTGGGATGGGGGGAAGGTGAGGGGGGCGGGAGGGGGGAGAACAAGGGAATCCATGGCTGATATGTAGAACTGAATTGTATTGCAAAATAAAAAAAAAAAAAATTTAAAAAAAGGAAAAAAAATAAAAGTAATTGTATGCAAAAGAAAAAAAAAGAAATCACTGTAAAGAGTAGCTGGGACAGAGACTGAACAGTGGAGCCTCTGAGATTCTCGAATCCAGCCCCAAAGTCAGCCCCCACTGCCATCCTGCAGCAGCACCTGCCGTAAAGAACACAGGTCCTAAACAAGACCGTAGGCCGAGGGTAGCAAGCAGGTAGAGACTCAGAGCCCTCTTAACCCATGTCTACCTCTCTCCTCATCAGCGATGAAGACAAGCACTCCACAGACTTGCTTTGCTCTTTCTCAAACAATTCACCTTCTTATCTATGCAATACGGATACAAAATCATTCAACACCATGACAGTAAGCGATTCTCAAGGGGTCAATCCTTCCTTGAAGGGAAAAGTTAAATCAGGAGAGCATTTGTTCCTTGAGTTCTTGATAATTAAGTGGGGAATTAGGCCATATCCATAACATGAAAACGTATATTTACAGACTCTAGAATCCCTGTTGAGAATTTCCTCTCTGGACATCCACAAAGTTTGCTATGGTGTGTGTGTGTACAAGGAGTTCACTGGAGGGTTTTTGCAGTGGGGTAAGGAGAGCAATTCTCCACCTACACGGAAGTGGTTGAAGACATTGTGATCTACTCAAATGATAGGATCTATGAAGCCAGATGCTATAAAAAATATAAAACAGATATATTTGTGTTGACTATAAGGACACAAGAAAACAACAATCCCACTCAGTGCCATAGCTCCTGTGTGCACCATGCTCTGCCCCCCCCCCCCCCCCGCCCCCCGGAAAGCACAGCATGATTGGTGTCCCATGGAGTCATGTGATCCTTCCTTATGCTGTTTTGTTTTTGAAGACGGAATCGCTGTAGCCCAGGCTGACCTTGAACTCTTGCCTCTATGTTCCAAGTGCTAGGATTATAGGCATATGTCTCTAGGTTCTTGAGGTTATTTTGGTGTATTAAACATGCTTGTGGACAATAGTTATGAAAATGTACATATACATTTCTCCAAGTGTGGCTTTGGGTATGTGAGGGATAATAGGAGGGCTTTGGCATTTCATTCTGTGCCTTTTTCCAATGTATTAGTTAATCAAATACTTCTACTCTTTGTACACTCACAAATATTATGTGGGGACTGGATTGTGGGTCATGGTTTTGTTCTTTATCCTGGTGCTTCTTTCTTTTTATTGTTTTAAAGACTCATTGTTTTTATTTTATGTTTATATGTGTCTTGCTGGAATGCATGTATGTGCACCATGTTCATGCCTAGTGCCCTGGAAGCCAGAAAAGGGTGTTGGATCTCCTGAGGAGTTACAGCAGGCTGGCTCTGGGCTACAGCATGGGTGCTGAGATCTGAACCCGAGCCCTCTACAAGGGCAGCCAGTGCTCTTAACCTCTGAGCCCTCTCTCCAGCTCCTCTGTCCCTGTTTTCTAATTACTAATACACAGCTTTAAATAGTTTTTTTTTTCTTAAAGAGGCCCCTGAGCATAATCATACACAAACCTAAGTGTGTAAGCTTCTTTAAGTCAAGGTACCACCTCCTCACGCGAGGCAATACATCTCTCCTGCTGCCGCACTTCCGCTAAGATGTGCTTGCTTGTCTTCACTTGTGGCCCTGACACCCTCGGGTGAGCACATACTTTTGGCCTTGGTGCAGTTAGTAGAATGTGGGATAGGGTGGCAGGTGGTTGTGCTCCCACTTTTTTTTTTTTTTTTGATCAGTCCCTGCCAGGTGGCCTCCGCCATCGGATCCTCTGTGCTGCTTCCAGTGTGCCAGCTCTCAGGGGCTGCTTAGCAGAGGGCTATGAATCAGCAGATTTGCCTAAGGCAAGTTTGGCTGGACACCAGCACCAGCCCTGCCTAACTTCAACTGGCCCACTTAAGCAGTACCTGGGAAGAGGAGGTCAGAGCCACCTCCGGGGTCTGGAAATGAGTCATCTCCTTTGGCTGCCCTGGGGAGGCAGATGGCCCTGCCAAGGGAGCGGATTTGGGGACTCTGAACTGAGGGCTTGGCACCAGTGAGTGAAGAGGCCTTGGCATGAAGCCTGAGGAATCCTGACTCTCCCATCCTCCCCTCCCCTCCCCTCCCCGCTGCCACTCTGTTGATGATGACGTCTTCCTCTGTATTCTTTGAGAATCCCTTCCACTGTAGTGCCCCTGCCTTTTTTTGGCTGGGGTCTACAACTTCCAAAAGCAGGAAGGAGTGAGCCAGTCACTCCAGTAAATCGGTGCGGGAGACATCCTCATCACCTTCAGCATGGCTTCCACAGGGCAGGGCAGATAAAGAGACTCCCACCTCCCAGACCAGGCACAGCTGCTCAAGAATTAGACCTAACCACAGGCTGGAAGCATCATTCCTCTTTTGAGGGTCAGGAGCTCTATTGGGTGTGGTGCTCCCGCTGGTAGAAAGCAGTGCTCACTTTTCTCCCTTTTCACCGAAGCAGCCAGGGGGGCAGGCAGAGTGCTGCCCTTGGGAGACTGTTGTTGCACTCTCTAATTCCACTTGCCTTGAACTTGAGCTGTTCCCTGGAGGCAGAGACCCATCCATGTTGTCCTTCGAAGCAAAGTCTTTAACAGAGAACGATGAAGGATACATGGCGCCATAACACAGTATAAAGTTCTCCGCCAGCGACTCCTGTCTGGATGCTGTCTTCTTCAGAAAAGAGGGGTTTCCAGCCCCCATCAGCACAGGGTGAGGACTGCAGGTGCTGGGGTAATCAGGCATGTGAGACAGAAGACAGTTGTCTGGGCTGTCTGTCCTCTGTGGTACTAGACGCTGGAACACGTCAGAGTGGTGGGCATTCTTCCTTATTTTTATAGACGACAGAAAGGAAGGTCAGAGGACTTCCAGGATTTGTTTTAAGGTCAAGTAGCCTGATGTCCAAACCTGTCTCCAGCATCCTTGATACCTCTCACTGGGCAGACGAGGGAACCTCATGGTCTAAAGAAACAAAGACCTCCTCGGTTAGTCAATGAGTGTTCAGATTCAATTTTCTACCCTCTTGGTTCTGGGAGTGTGACCCAGCCTCACTGTGGCTCACAATGGGGGCTCTGTGCCAACAAGGCAGAAATGGCAAGTCTCTACCTGAGGCTGGACAGATACAATCTCTGCCCTGGTCTTAATTCCCACGAAATTTTATATCATCACACTGAAAGAAAAACCAAAGGAGGTTGCCCAGCCCCTCCCAATTCCAGGGCCTGTAAGCTGAAGGCCCTGTTTACTTGTCCTTCCCACCTCATGGGAAGATTTAGCCGGTGGAAAGCATCGTCCTTCCAGGCTCCAGGGCCCTTAGCTCCAGGCTGAAGGATTGTGTGGGGGCTACCAACCCACGGAACCACCTTCTTCTGGTAAGGGCGATAGCTGCTGTGTTTACTGAAGCACCTTGCAAGGTCTGGCTTTGGGCCCCGTGGTTACCATGACAAGGCTAGAACGGAGCCCCCTGGGCCTCAGCTCTGGCCAAACTGCAATAAAACATCAATTTTCAGACAGAAGCAACTCTCAATTATTCATGGCCTAATGGCTCAATTTGTAGATCCTCTACCGGCTCCGGCTCCTTCTCTTTCACTCCTCTCTCTTCCTCAGCCAGCGGCCTTTGGCTCTCCTCCTTAATCCACCCACCAGAGGAGGGGTAGGGGGGGAACAGAGGCTCAGGCAATGTTAGGGCCTGTTAGTGATTACAGTAGAGGGTTTGTTTTCAAAGCAGGTTGGGTGGAGGGTGGATGTTTTTGCATATTCTTGCTAATCTCATTCCCACTTAGCATAGCTGATAGACGACTTCCTTGAGTGTTTCAATTCCCCTGGTTTGCTAAATCTTAGCAGAAATAAAGGCTGAAATCCAAACAGCCAGAGCCAGTGGGAGCCCAGGCTGAGGGCTTGAGGAAAAACCCACCAGCACCATCCTATCCTGAAGGCCCATGGTGCCTGTGTATGTTTACCTAGCATCTCTAAAGGACCATTTTTAATGGAACATGCTAGAAACTGGGTTTTGAGATATACAGAACACTCAGGTTTTCCTCTCTAGATTGGTTGGAGTTGTATATTCCCAAATCAACTAAAGTAGCAAATAACACATGAAAATTTGTTTTCAAAATATACCAACTCACAAGCAGGAGTAGAGGCACACACCTGTAATATGCATGCAGGACACAGGTGAGTTCAAAGTCAGCCTAGTGAAAACTTGCTTAGATCACAAACTGAGACCCCTTTTCAGAATACCAAGGGATGCTCAGGGTTCGAGTCCCTGAACTGCAAAAAAATAGATTCACATGCTATAGCAATCCAAGACTAAGGATGGGTTGTATTCTCAAAAAAAAAAAAAGGATTTCTTTAAAGGATATTATGACTTTTTATTATCAAGAACAGAAATAAAGTTAACCGAGGTATCTCAGGTGCTGTATTTGTCATTTGTACTATCTTCGTTTTTTTTTTGTTGTTTGTTTGTTTTTTGAGGGTTTTTTTTGCTTGTTTGTTTGGTTTGTCCAGACAGGGTTTCTCTGTGTAACAGCTCTGGCTGTCCTGGAACTCATTCTGTAGCCTAGGCTGGCCTCGAACTCACAGAGATCCACCTGCCTCTGCCTCCTGAGTGTTGGGATTAAAGGCATGCACCACCACCGCCCGACGATTTACAAACTATCTTATTTCACGTTTACCCCAACTCTGTAGGCAGAAAGGCAAAATGCAAGTTAGGAAAGGGATGCACTTCAGGTTGCCCAGGGTGGGGAGAGTATATTGTCTGGCATTTGACAACAGTTGACGGAGCTGTGGCCCCAGATCTACTACATTGCTCCCCATTTCCTCTAGGGTAATCTGAGGTTCATGTATCAGCTTCTTCTGTTGACCCAGCTACCGTCACCACTACCAGCAAGAACCCCAGTAATGGGACCCAGAACCCCCATTCTCCTTCCCGTCTTCTTCCTGTATCTTGACTCCCCAGGGCTCCTGGACTCTGCTAGACCATCCATCCCACCCAGCAGTGACCTGTGTGTATCATGTTACTCCCGTTGGCATTGTTATGTCTCGTACGGGCATTTGACTTCTTTTGTACAGATTTGTTTAATGTCTTCAGAGTATAAGTTGTACACAAAGGGACTCCGCCATGCTTTGTGAGGATTTTAATTTGCCACTATCCTAGCCTGATACCGGGTGCACATAAAACTGATAATACCTATTCTCTGATTGGTTTACTGATTTGGGAGGTGGAAACCAAGTGAAGCGCACATCGTCCTGGTTGTATGTCTCATGGCACTTAACACAATGCTGGGCACATCATACACGCTCCATGCCAGTTTTGATTGCGTGACTACTTGGCAGAAAGTAGACTGAGCATCTACTATGCACTTTCTGTATACTCTCTAAGGTGAACTGCAGAGTAAGTCTATGAAGTAGATGTTGTCTCTGCTTTTCACACAGCCCCAGACTACATGGCTGGTGAACGCTGAGGTTGGGGTTCCTAGGCAACAGTGTGAGGAGACTACAGGCACTTAAGGATGTTAGCTTGAGACTACGATCACCCTTGGGGACATCCAGGAGGTAGTCATCTTATAGAAGAACACAGGCCTAAAGTTAGGCCAAAGCCTACAAACGTCTGATAATTAGGGCTGTGTGTCTTCATCAGTAGCCCTGGGAACACCTGGCCCATGGGGAGTCTCTGTCCCCAGACCCTGGGCCGAGTTCTACCGCTAAGATCTACCTACTTGGACAAATGACATCAATCCCCCTGTAGTATCAGAACACACAGAGAGAGAACACCCTGGGCGACTGTGGGAACTCTGGGGGTGTGGAGAGGAGACCATGAGATCAGAAGAATTAACAAAGAAAGCATTGCTTTCCAGGAACAAGGCCCAACAAGCGGGCCTCAAAACATTTATGGAGTGGGATTTTGTTATTTTGTTTTGAGGGCCTGGAAACCTCTACAAAATATGAGAGTTGTTGTTGCAGCTAGCTTGTGGGCTAGCTTGTTGTTGACTAGACCTGCTCAGGGATCCCAGGCTACCCTGTCAGCTCCCTGCTGCCCCTTCCTAAATCTCCAAGCTCAGTTCTTTCTCCTCAACCCCTGCTCCTCTGTTTGACACTGTAGAACTCTGAGGTCCACCTCTGCTGCCTGTAACTTCCTCTCTGAAAACTTCTCCTACTTTGGATTCACAGCGGCCACCTCCTCTGAGAAGTCTTCCAGGGATGCCTCTGACAGCCTTGGGCAGCAGTGGGTCTCTGAACTTTCTCCTCTGTGTCACTCAGCATTCTCCCTTTTCTTCCTGAAGGAATCTCTGAGAGGAAGGGTTTGTCCTTGGCTCCTGTGAACTGGTGCCCGCCTGCTGTGCCAGCAATGTGGCTGAATGTGAACAGCTACCAGGTCGGCCTCTCTCTCTCTCTCTCTCTCTCTCTCTCTCTCTCTCTCTCTCTCTCTCCCTCCCTCCCTCCCTGCCTCCCTCCTCTCTCTCTCTCTCTCTCTCTCTCTCTCTCTCTCTCTCTCTCTCTCTCTCTCTCTCCATATATTAGCTAGTTTAACCCTGCAAGGATTGATGGTGTGAACAGAAATGGAAGATTATGCCTGTCTTTAGAATGCTGACTATTACCATCGTGGGCACCCCATTTTATTGGAGAGGAGGGTGCAGGCTGGTGTGCAGAAGGAGGCAGCCTGGCCTCTCTGCATACAGATGTCACCCCCTCCCCTCCCCTCCCCTCCCCTCCCCTCTGCTCTCAGGCCATGCTCATTCCTGCCTTCTGAGGAATGCCCCCACTGGCCTCAGCTTTTTAAAATTGTCACTCCCTGTCACATTTTCCATAACCACGTCCTTCACCCTCTGGCCCAAACAGCTCAGTCCTGACCTCCCACAGCACTGAAGTCCGCACGTAACTGCATTCCTTGATTTCTCTCATTTCAGCTCATTTGTTCTGTCCAGCTTGAGGCGTGCTGTGTGAAAGCTCTGTGGCACATGTCCTTTTCTGGGACGCTTTCTTGTACCCAGTGGACTATTAGGAACATGATAATGATCAATAAGTAAATATTGGTGACGAGAATGACAAGCCACTCAGAAGTTGTCGCAACTCCACATAACGTTGCTGTTACCCACACACACATGGACACTGTCTTCTGTCCCTCTTCCTAGACACGTGTGGGCCCACACGGCAGACTAAGGTGGGGCTTTTCGGTGTAGTGTATAGTTCTTTGTCTTGAGGTCTGTCCATAGATTGGACCTTGCCTGCAGGTCTCTGCAGATCTAGACTCTTCTTGCTCTTCCTTTGATTTCTTCACTTGACCCTGGAAGAAGGTCAACAGGAAACAGCTGTTGGACTGAACTAGGAAGAGATAAGAAATAAAATATAAAGGAAAGTCCAGGGAAGAGAGGCCTGGGAATGGATCAGTCAGCCAGGGCTGTGACCTCATGTGCCTCCTCTCCTTTTCTGAGGACTTTCTTAACGTCCCAGAACTACCCCACCCCCAGAGCCTCACACCACCCTGCTTAAAGGAGCATGCTAAATCATGAGGGACATGAGGGCTGGGGGTCCCTCACTATGACCTGTGTACATTGAAAGCCCGTCAGCCTCTTTCATTTTCTTGCCTGAAAGTTTGAAATAATGATTTCTAGCCTCCCTAAATCATTAGGAGCTGGTGTGTAAACTGGACAAGAAACATGTTACAGCATCCTGTCAACCATCATTAGTTCTCTGCATCTGTACTCCCGTTTGTACATCCTCTTATTCATTCAGTAGATGTTTACTGAGCACTCGCCGTGTGGCAGACACCAACTTGGGCAATGGAGGAACTGTGGAGGACTTTCTCATGAAGGGTTTTACACATGGGCGTCTTCAGTGAGACAGATGGAAAGGGACACAGTTTCACGAGACAGTAGACAGATCGGCATGTCGTGTTGTGATTGTAACCCAGGCAGTGTTTTACTCTGGCACTTGCAAAACTTCCCTAGGGAACCTGTTGAAACAAACGCAGATAGTTTTGGCTGGATGTTTAAAGCTCACGGTTTCAAAGACTCCACCGTTACCAAATCACAGAGCAGGGCTTGAGCGGTTAGGTTCTGTGATCATCTGGGTTTAGCGCAGGCTTTCCTGCTCATTTGCCCTATGACAGAATGTCATCAATGTACTTCCCTGAGCCTCAGCATCCTCATATATAAATGGATAATCCCTCGGAGGACTGCCAAAGGATTGAATGCATAGAAAGAGCTTAAAACAGCACCTAAAACACAGGGTTCTCAGTTGGGATCGTCTGGAGTTAGGTGTCTTTGGAAGAGCCATGCCTCCACAGGCTTCTTTGTAATGTCTGCCTCTTTTCTTCTGCTGATGGACACTGCTTTGCCATCAAAGTCTAGTGTCTGCTCCCCCAGTACATGTTCCTCCAGAACACACACCCCTTTCCTGCCAATTGAGTAATTACTGATTTTCTGAGTCGTCTTCCTGTCCTCCACCTCCAGTGTGAGCCTCTCCCACTGTGAGTGCCTCTCCCATAAGACTCCGCTGCCCCAGAGACAAATATAAGTTAGCTTTAGAGCAGCAGCTCTCGACCTTCCTGACGCTGTGACCCTTTAATACAGTTCCCCATGTTGTAGAGACCCGAACCATAAAACTATTTTCATCGCTACTTCCTAATTGTAATTTTGCCACTGTAATGAATTGTAAATATCTGTGCTTTCCATGGTCTGAGGCTACCCCTGTGGAGGGGGTCACAACCCACAGGCTGAGTACTGCTGCTTTAGAGGTACCCGTACCCCAGAGCCTCATCCATCTCATCACCACCCCAGAGGCCCTGAACTGGACACTAGTTAGCTAAGGGTGAAGCTCATTTCATTCTCACTCAGTCCACAGTTTAGCGACTTTTCTTCTAAACTGGGGACAACGCCACTTAATCCGAATGCTGCAGAAATTGAAGATGACCTGTGCAAAGCCTGCTTAGTGCTCAGGGGCACTTACTACTGCTGTCTTGTGGTCGTCTATCTGCAGAGAAAAGAGAATCGTTGGTAGTTCCTGTCTGCGTGAAGAATCCTAGACCCTGCACAACCATTCTGCGCCACAACATTCCCCAACTCTACCTTCCTAGAGTAAAAACATCCTATTGGGCCGGACGGTGGTGGCGCACGTCTTTAATCCCAGCACTCGGGAGGCAGAGCCAGGCGGATCTCTGTGAGTTCGAGGCCAGCCTGGGCTACCAAGTGAGTCCCAGGAAAGGCACAAAGCTACACAGAGAAACCCTGTCTCGAAAAAACCGAAAAAAAAAAAAAACAAAAAAAAAAACAAAAAAAAAACATCCTATTGTATACAGTTCCATCTCAACTCTAGTTTAGGCTCGTTCAATATTGTGTAGCTGTCTCCACCTTGTTCACCTGGAACTTTCTATCATTAAACAATAACTCCTGGTTTCTCCCCGCCCCCTAGATCCTGGTACCCATTGTTATGTGATTCTGTCTCTATGAGCATCCTCAACCCAGCTAAGTAACTTAAGCCAGTCAAGTACTCACTAAGAAGTTCAGGCTAGTCTACAAGTCATTAACGCTGCCCATGCTGGCCTCAAAGCTTCCTGCCTCAGCCTGCCCTGGGCCGAGATTACAGGCATGCTCTGTTCCTCCTGACTTGTCTCCATGAGTGTGACTACTCTAGGTGTTTCCTATTAATGAGATCATACAGTATTCAGTATTTGTCTCTTTGCAGTTGGCTTTTTTCACTTAGCATAATGCTCTCAAAGTTTATCTTGTAGCGTATTTCAGAACCCCCTTCCCCATTAAGCTTAACATTGTTCTATTTTTTTGTGTGTCACATTGCTTATATTTCACCAGTGGTCACATGGGTTGTGTCCTCATTTTAGCTACTGTGGATGAAGCTATTACAAATATAAGGCATACATACCTGGAACTCTGCTTTCAATTCTCTGGAGTATATCCATGGTGATGGCAACATTTTATATTTCCACCATTTCATATTGCCCAATGTAGTGGGTAGCCATTCCAGCTTTGATCTGGAAGTTCCAACCCCCATTGAGGCTTTGGTAACTGTCACGCCTACAAGGCGAGGCCAAGAGAGGACCCTGAAGACCTCAGATCCAGATGCGCTGGCTCTCTTTGTTCCTGGACCCTGGACGCTGGAGGTAGAAGGAGCAGAGTTCTCCAGAGAACACCACCGGACTGTGCTACACGTTTCCCAGACCCTGTAACCTATCCCTTCATTTGTAAGTTACCCCACAAAATAAACCTCCCTTTTAACTATGTGGAGTGGCCTTAATAATTTCACCAATAGCCCAGTGTTTGAGTTTCTCCACATTCACGTCAACATTGTTTTCTGTGTATTTTTTTGTTGCTGTTTGTGTTGGCAACAGTTATCTTGATGGGCACCAGGTGGTCCACAGCTCCCTCAGGAAGCTCCACTGACCAAAGACAGATTTTCTAAATGCATCCTCTAATTCACTGACTCATCAAAATTTCCTCCAATTCTGGTGCCTTAATTTCACAGGCAAAAAGCAGTGTGGTCTAGGGCAGCCTCGCCAGCAGGCACACAGCTAGAGAAGAGGCATTTGAACTGGATCCGAGGCCATATAGGAGTTGAAGGTTGCCCTCTCAACACCTACACAGTACAGAGGACCAAGGTGAGAGCACTCCCTCTTGATTCTCTAGAAGTGATCCCACCCTGAGGCCCTGCCCAGCAGTGTCACCCTCACCCCAGCTGCCCAGTCGCTGGCAGCTGTCTGAATGGGAAACAAAGCAGATTTCATTTATTATTTAACTAAGTCCCCAGGTGCATCTGTTGTGGCATTGGGTGCTGTTTATGGTTACAATAAAGCACAGTCCCAGCAGTAGGTTTACCTCAACTTTTAAATTCTGTGAGGGAGGGCCAGCTACCTGCGGCTAATGTCTTTTCAAGTCTAGCCTGCTTGCAGAGAAAGCCATAAAAACTGCACTTGGTTGGGTTTTTGCCCGATCTTTGACTAACAGCAGCAGTTTGAAGACTTTTTCCTGGCAGCAGCTGGGCAGGATACTTGGACACTCCACCTTTTGTACTGCAGGAGATAAGGCAGGGTCAGGCTGGCAGGATCTCAGCTGGACAGGACCGGTCCCATCCACTCAGCTTGCAGAATCAGCTGCCTATTTTACTGGAAAGCCTTTGTCCCAGGTCTGGTTATCTTAATTGCACCTTGGGGCCCCGCTGATCAGTGATCATGCAGCCATTGTACAAGCCTTGGGAACCTATCATAGGTGCCCACACATTGACTCTAGTGTGTGCCTACGGTCACATGGTTAGATATGCTGGTCTGTCACATGCTGGTTCTGCTTCCCACTTGTAACTTATAAAAAGTAATGTCACACTGTGACTCAGTCAAGTAAGGCCCAGTGGGAGCTGTACCCTCAACGACAGGCTGGGAGGGGACCAAGCAGGGCCTTGCTCTTGACAGCAACCCAGGGCAAGCAGCAGGGAGGCTTTGGTTGGAGGCAGCTTCTGCTGGGATCTTGGTGCTGAAGGAGGATTTACATGTGAGGGCCAGAGCTGACTTGGCTTAGGGAAGAATTGTGTAGATCTCACCATCCAAGAGCTTGGGAACTGAATGGAATAGAACACAGAGCTGTGTGGGCATCTGGTGACACAGAAAAACCCATCACAGGCTTCAGTGTGCGAGGGACAGTGGAGAAAGAGGACGTGAGAACAGTGGTCAGAATTTTGATTCATCAATAAAATATACCAGCTCTTTTGAATGCCTCACGGGGATTTTAAAAGTGAGGCAGGTCTCTTGGGGGTGGAGAGATGGCTCAGTAGTTAAGAGTGCTTGCCGGGCGGTGGTGGCGCACACCTTTAATCCCAGCACTTGGGAGGCAGAGCCAGGCGGATCTCTGTGAGTTCGAGGCCAGCCTGGTCTCCAAAGCGAGTTCCAGGAAAGGCGCAAAGCTACACAGAGAAACCCTGTCTCGAAAAACCAAAAACAAAACAAAACAAAACAAAACAAAAAAAAAAGAGTGCTTGCTGCTCCATTGTAAGGACCTGAGTTCAGATCCCAGCATACACATGGACGGCTCCAATTGGATATGATACCCTCCTCTGGCCTCTGCAGGTACCACATATACATGTGGTCGTACAGACACACACACATGTAAAATAAGTATAAAACAACAACAACAACAACAACAAAAAGAAAACCAAGGTTTAGCCAGGCGTGGTGGCTCACACATTTAATCCTAGCACTCAGGAGGCCGAGGCAAGCAGAACTCTGTGAGTCTAAGGCCAATCTGGTCTATCTAGTGAGTTCCAAGCCAACTATGGCTACATAGCTACATAGACCCTGTCTTAAAAACAGCAAAAAACAAAACAAACAAACAAAAAGCAAGGCATCTCTCAGGGATGCATGTATTATATCAGAGTGCACGTACTATACCAGAGGTTGTAGAGTAAATGGCTGTAAGCTCAAATGCTGGCCTCAGAGAGCTGTTCCTTGGGTTCTGGTCTCAGATGCACGCTTAGCAGCATAAACTCATGAACGCCCCTTTGTATAGGCTTACATATAAATTTCTAAAGGAAGACCATAGGAACGCTATTGCAAAGTGCTGTGCGTGCTTGCATACAGCACTCCATTTTCCCCAGAGTGAGACTTTCAGTAACTATTGGCCACCATTTATGGATTTAAAAACCAAGGCTAGTCAGAAAAGACAACCGTTAGGTGCAGGGCACCAGACCAAATTGTGTGTATGAATATATACCAGTTAATACTCGTGGCTTTAACCAGGCTTTTTTTTAACGTGCTAACTTGCTCCTGTTGTAAGTCAAGACCAGAGGAAAAGAAGTACTCGGGAGGATGGCTGGCCAGACAGACACAGTGGCCAAGCAAGGAGAGCTCTGGCTCGATGACGGTCCACACATTCCTCTGAGCTGGCCTATGGTCTGTGCCAGCTTACAGAAGTAAGGGAAGAGCCACAATTCAGAAGTCATCACCTTTTCATGATTAAATGGGATGGAATTAGACGTTCCCACTGCCCCTGGCTTCCCCCACCTTATCTCGACTGTACTGAGGTGGCTCTATCTCCCAGCATGCTTTGGGGCTGCCTCTGCATGTCTAGCCCCTGTAGGAGTCCAGCTAGAGACAGTTTGTTGGCTTGTCTGTTTTTTCCCTACCCCTGGGGAAGAAAAGCTGGACTGCAGTGTGAACACACAGGGCTTCATTTCTAGATAGTTTTGAGAGGGTGGGGGGAGGAAGCCACATGAATTCAAGAAAGAGATGAAAAGGTGTCACATCTGTTACAAGATGGTCTCCCACAGGCTGAGCTCTTTTCCTCCTGCTCGGCTTCTGTTTTAGACTCACAAAGTCTACAGCATCTTGGTCCTGGAAGGGATTAATGGGCCAGTTGGCCCAGACACATTTCCAGCTCAGTGAAAGTAAATCACTTGCCTGTGTCTCAGAACCAGCTAATCACAGCCAGACTGAAGCCTTGACTTCCTCCCTCACTGGCACTCTCTCCAGCTCCTCAAATGGGCCTTCAAATTGCTCATTTTCCCAGAGCCCTCCAGGAAGCCTTTTTCGCTGGCCTCGGGGCTTTGGGGACCGCAGGAGAAGCGAGCACCTGGGAACCGCAGGATGGGCCTCCAGTTAATTTTCCCTCATCTGCAGGGACCAAATGGAACCAGAGCGTTGATGTGAGGAGTGCGCACCAGACCTGTCTAAAGCAGCCCTGAATACTACCAGGGAGCTTAGATGGAGCTAAAAATAACTGGCTAATCACCACCAGGAGGAACTGACAAGGACTCCGAAGAAAGGGAAATGTCTTAATATTCCTCTCTCTCCAGCAGCTGGCCTCCAGCTGGGGATGCAGGCTCCTCATGGCTGGTAATTAGGCCTCAGCAGCTCTAATGCCTGGAGGAGCAGGCCCCCCACCCCACCCCCGGCCTTCAGGGGGGCTAGTGACAGGGTTATTCGGGGTAAGGTGAGGTGGAAACCAGTGAACATAAAGGAAATGCGCCACCCAGGAAGCGGGCTGGGGAGCAGAGCGGTTAGTATTGTTCGTGGTTAACAGCCTTTCTCTGAGAAGGTGAAATCCTTCACCCAAAGAAAGTGTTTTAGTCTGCCCTGCTCAGCCACACTCGACCCCTTTGAAAGTCGTTACCGTCCCCCAACACAGCTGCCCCTTCCAGAAAGCATGACTGGGGTCCATACCCGGAGGCTGTTTGGAAATGAAGTCTCCCTGACAGTGTCCTTTGGAGAGGACCAGGGTGTAAGCCCAGTAAGTTAGAGCAGAGAAGAATGTGTGACTGATTCTTGGGAAGTGTGACTAGAGAGAGTGTCCCTGTGATCTGAGAGAGCAGGGCTAAGGCGTTGTTACTACACGATGAAGGAGCCAGTTCTGGAGAAGTGGATGTTTTTGTTTGTTTTTTTTTTTTTTTTGGTTTGTTTTTGTCCAGAGCAAGGTGGACATTCTAAGCCCTTACTTCTTCCAAAAGGTATGATCACTTTCAATAGAGGACTCTAAACTGATGTGAGATTCATAGAATGACAAGATGTATTACTAATGAGGAAGTGCTTGGGAGCACATCCCTAAGCATCCATCGCCTAGGTGTGCTGGGCAACAGGATCAGGAGTCCTCCCTCTGGGCTGTGTGCTTGAGAAGGGCCAGCCAGGTTGGGGGAAGAAAGAGTTGGAGTGAAGGGAGGATTTAGAGACCACCGCGGACCCTGGATACAGACGTCAGCGCAGAGTGCTGCTTTACCACTTTTTGTCCTTATCTTTCCCCTACAAATAAGGATGCTGGGATAGCTTTGTGCCGGCATTGGAGTGAGGAGCAACAACCTAACCTGACTAAAGACACTTGGTGCTGGCTGCCCTGCAATTTAAATGTTTGGCTCTGCTAACAGAAGCGGAGCCTCAGACACAGATGAGGATGGAGATATTAAGCATTCGTGTCTACTTCTGGTCCTTTCCTTTTCGAGAAAGGTCTCTATCCTATTTTCTCTGCTGTGTATTCAGGTCTGGGGCTCTCCACATTGGATCCCTACATGGCCACGGCCCCTGGGCAAGGTGCTGTTGGTGAGCCACATGGGGGCTGACTTCTGGAAGCCTTGGAGTCTGTTTGCTTTTCTTTTCCCTCAGCCAGACTGGCCCCCTCCTGCAGCTTGAGTCACATGGCTGTCTCCTGGGAGGAGATGGACAGCCTTTCTGCCTGAGGCACTGAAGAAAGCCAGACCCGAGTGTTTTGTTGTTGGTCTTTATCCACAGGCTGAAAATTCCCAGACAGCACAATGAGGCTGAAAGAGAAAAGGGCAGACATCAGAATTGCTATGTCACCCACCAGCTCCTGGACATCAGTAAGTCGTGTAACCACCCTGAGCTTCAGCTAGTGAAAGGGCAGGAGGATGGGCTCCCCTTGCCTCCCAGGGCTGTGTGCAGCCATCTGAGGCAAACGTTGGCGTTGTGAATGACGTCATCTCCCTCCACTGTGACGATAATTCCTGATTTGATTAGTAATCAGCTAAGATGCTACCTTCACCTTCTCTCTTCTTTTCTTTCCTTCCTTCTTTATTTCTTTTTTTTCTTGGTTAAGTTTTTCAGGCAGGTAAGCTTTTCTCTTTTAGAGTTTTAAGAAAACATATGCAGATACCGTCACAACAGCGACCTTTGTCTGTCTTCTAACCTACTAGAAGTACTTGCTCCAGAAGACTCATAAGTGGAATCAAGGAGCAGTTTCAGTCTGGCCCTCCACTTAGCATAATTCAGGGAGACTTACCAAGGTTATCAGGCACATTCAGGAATCCCTTCTTTTTCATTGCTAAGTAGTATTTCATCCTGTGGTTGTATCATGGTCTGTCCACTTGGATTGCTGCTGTGAACAGAATTCCATTAACATTTGTATACAGATTTCACATAAGATGTTACTGTTTTGTGGGGGGGGGCAGGGGGGGGAGCAAGTATCTAGGAATGGAATCGCTGCACCAACATAACCAGAGTGAGACTGGGTCCTGGTCTCTGAGAAGGTCGAAAGATGGTGAGGGTGGCAGATGATCAACAGCCCCTCCATGATGACAGTTTTCTGTTGACACTATAGTGCTCTGGAGGAGCTCCTGTCCCAGAGTGCATTGCAGAGCTTCCAGGCAGTGTGGGGATAGGGGCTCAGGAGAGAAACAGCATGCTATGGGTGGGCTGGGGTGGACTTGGCATTGCCCAAGGATGAGATGGGAAGCAGGGCGCAGCAGGGGACAGGGTGCCCTTGGGACAAGATGTGAGTACCTTCTGGCTCCAGCAGTGCATGCTCTTGCCTTCCTTGGCTCTGTGACCTTTGGTTAGGCGTTAAGGCCTTGCTGATGGAGTTCCTGCCACGTGAGTGCTACATATGGAGAAAGGTGTCTTCCAGGAGTAACCAGGGCCTGGCACCAGGGGATAAGACACTACAGAAGACATGTCCCCAAGGTGGGAACAGAGGCACACAGCCCCACACAGCGCAGCCAGCATCTCACTTCCTTCTCGACTTGTAGCCAACTCCGGGGCAAACGTATTTACCCCCTCCCTAGCTTGCTGCTTCTCGCAAACACACTGGTGGTTTTATCTTCTGGGTGGAGCAGGTCAGAACGTTCTGTCTTGGCAGGATGCCTCTTTTTGGAGAGAGTTCAAAAGGTGCTGCCCATGCTGCCTAGAGTACAGAGCACGTGAGGTGGATACTGTTGAAACCCAGGCCCTTTCTCCCTCCCTTAGAGGGAGGCTGGAGCTGAAAACCACAGGAAGGGGCGGCAGTCACTGGTCCTGACAGGGATGTGCAAAGTCCTGCTTCGGACTTGATAAAACCAGTTCAGGTAGAACTGCCGTTTGCTGAGCCCAGATGTTGAGCATGTATACCTGTAAATCCCAGTACTCAGGAAGTTGAAGGAGTTCAAGGTCACTGTAAGCTATAGGTCTGAGGCTGTCTGGATGATCGAGAACCTGTCTGTAACTAATTAAATAATAAAAGACAACATTAGCAAAGGTTTTAGTAACACCAGTGTTTGCACATCAGTCTTCTTCATTAAGCTATTTAAAAGCACAGATGAAGGGCTGGAGAGATAGTGTAGTGGTTAAGGGTACTGGCTGCTCTACCAGAGGTCCTGAGTTCAATTCGCAGCACTCACACGGGGCCTCATAACTGTCTATAATGGGATCCTATTGCCTTATTCTAGTATGCAGATGTACATGTAGACAAATCACCCATATGCATAAAACACAAGAGCATGGATGTGTTGCTTGTACCATGAAGCATGGCACTTACCTTAGTATGTCTTCTTTCTACAGATTAGAGCAGTGGTTCTCAACCTTCCTAATGCTGCAGCTCTTTAGTGCAGTTCCCCTGAGGAACCTGCCTGACTCCATTTTGAAGGCAGGAGCCATTATGCTGTATTTTTAAAAATAAGTTTCTATTTACTGTGAGAGTTGAATTACTCTCTGTTTTTTGGAACCTGACCTTCCCAAACCCATGATCTTGATTTGTTTTTGAGACTACCCTTACCCTCCTTTACTTTCCTTGACCCCTCCCTAATCGCATGGTGGGTGACCACATATTGTTCCTTAAAGATTTTTTTTATTTCCTTATTGCCCATCTCCCTTCTGTAAAACTACTTGTGATTTTACTCTTTAAAGGGCTCCCAAGAGATGGAGTCAGTGCTGCTCTTTTTTTTTTTTTTTGGTTTTTCGAGACAGGGTTTCTCTGTGTAGCTTTGCGCCTTTCCTGGAACTCACTTGGTAGCCCAGGCTGGCCTCGAACTCACGGAGATCCGCCTGGCTCTGCCTCCCGAGTGCTGGGATTAAAGGCGTGCACCACCACCGCCCGGCCTAGTGCTGCTCTTTTTAACTGACTTAGGAGGCAGTCACTGGCCAGCTTTTGGGAGCACCCCAACAAAAAAATTCAGCTTGCTTCAAATTTGGCTCAAATTGTGGTAGTCATCTTGTTCTTGCTATTGGGATTAACATTTTCTGGAGGCTCCAGCACAATTCAGACCATCCACCCAAATCCTAAACCTGGACTTTTGCTCCAGAACTTCAGGGGGTGGGGGTGGGGCTGCCTCAGGAGGCACATGCCTTAAGATGTTCCAAGGCTCTGGGGCTGCCTTCAGTTGGTGAACTTATGTGCTAAGAAAAGCAGCAATCATCTATGGAGGCCTCTTGGTGAGTTATAGTCTGGTTATGTTCTGTGGGATCCCTACCTGGGACGTGGAGAGGGTTTGACGGGACCATAATATTCTTCCATCCAGGGCAAAATAGTGAGACATTGCACTGCACACTTGAGGTTCTTGGTCTGGTTTTATGTCCTGTTTGTCTTGTTGTCTTGTCTTTGGCTTCATTTTTACTGTTCTTTTTCTGTCTTTTGTACTTTCTGTGTTAGTTGGTTTATTTTGGACTTGGGGCGACTGAACTAGCGGACAGTGTGGGTAATAATACTAGCAAGCTTAACAGCCCTCTAACCTGTGTTCTAAAGAATTTTGAAACACTTTACCCCCTGTAGCTAAGGAGGATTATGATTAGCCTATCACCAAGCATCACCTCCGAACAGTCTGTGAAACTGAATGGCCCACATTTGGGGTTGGCTGGCCCTCTCATGGTACTTTTGATTCTCAGACAGCCTGGGCAGTGGCTAATATCACCCTAGGTAAGCCAAGTCACCCAGATCAGATTAGATACATCTTGCCTTGGGCTGAAGCAACTTCCAACCTGGCCCCTGGATGAAGGTCTGTATTGTCTGCAACAGGGAAGGTGGCCAAGCCCTGGTTGTTGATATACAGACCGTAAGAGGGCCTGTAGCAGAGACCAATGAGCCCCCTCTGCAGACCGTTCTGCAGGACTCACAGGAGGAAGAACCCCTTCTCCTTCATATAAACATTTTTATCATATTCTCCCCTCCTCACCTCAGCCTCCACCTTTGCCTCCCCAGTCCCCACCACCAAGACCCCCTGTCTGCACCTACCCCTACCCCACCATCTAGTTCTTCCCTACCTCCACTATGTTATCCCCTCCTCCCAGCTCTTCCCTATGCCCCCCTGCCTTTTCCCCTCCCCATACCCTCCGGGAGTCCCATATGGCCCTCCAGACTTCTCCTCTGATTCTGGTTCTAGGGCGGCGCCTGCTTCAGTCCTCGCTCGCCTATGGCCATTTCCTGATAATTGTTATCTGTGTGTCCCTTTCTCCACCACAGATCTCTACAACTGGAAGAATCAGAACCCCCTTTCAGCACTAGCCCCGATTCCTTAATTTCTCTCATTGATTCTTTTTCAATCATCTGCCCATGCGGGACAACTGTCAGCAGATTCTCCATACCTTCTTCACTACCAAAGAAAGGGAAGGGATTCTCATGAAGGCAACTAAAGTACTCCCGGGAATAGCTTCAGTGGTTGATGACCAGAAGGCAGAGGTGATTGACCATGCTCTGCCAAGAAGGAGAACCCAATGGGACTACAACACAGAGAGAGGTAGGAGGTCACTCTGTGACTACCACCAGGTTCTGTTAGAAGGGATAAAACAGGCAGCCTGAAAGCCCACTAACCTATGATATGAAAGTAGACCCAGATAAATTGCCTTCAGCTTTCCTGGAACGCCTACTGGATGCCTATTGGTTATACACTCACTCCTATAGATCCAGAGGACCTGGAAAATCTCAAAGCGATTAACATGGCCTTTGTTACTCAGTCGGCCACTGATATATGTAGAAAGATACAAAAGATGGATGGGTTTGCAGGAAAGAACAGGTCAGAACTATTAGAGAGAGCCCGGAAGGCGTTGGATGGCAGAGACAGCAAAGATCTTCTGATAAAGAAGATGGGGCATGCCACTGTGGCTGCGCTACAAGCCCCAGCCGCTCTCAACCCTGCCCATGCACACCATGATAAAAAAAAAAAAAAAGAAGAAGAAGACCTTTACTAAAAGACCAGTGAGCCTACTGCAAAGAAATGGATCACTGGAAAAATGAATGTTCACACTAGAAACAGGTAGCACCGCCCCCCAAACCCAAGGCAATCCAAGCTATGAAGGATCAACAAGGCCAAAGTTCCTTTGAAATAGGCCCCCAGGAGCCTATGGTAACCTCCACCACAGGGGGGCAAACCTGTAAAATTTCTGGTGGACACAGGGCCTACTCATTCGGTGTTACAGGAGCCCCTGGGACCCCTTACCAACCAAACAAGGGAAGTCCAAGGGGCAACAGGAGATGTCAAAGAGTACAAATGGACCACTGACTGGACTGTTAACAAGGAACTGTGACTCATTCTTTTACTGTTGTTCCTGAACGTCCCTATCCTTTACTGGGCTGGACCTCTTGAACAAGCTCCAGGCAACAATATCATTCTCGGGAGACTCTCCTAGGTTGCAGGTGGGAGGCCCTGCTAAGGCTTTAACTATAACCTGCCCAAAAAGTGAGGAATAGCTTATCCTCCAAAATCCAACCCATTCTTTGGAAGTGGAATGGAAAAAGCTGCTGATCCAGGGAATTCCTACAATTTGGGCAGAGGACAACCCTCCTGACTTGGCCAACCATGTGCCCCCATCATAGTGCGACCAACATCTGGGGCAATGCCCATTCGGGTCAAGCAATGCCCCATCAGTTCAGAAGCTAGGGAAGGGAAGATTCACACCAGGAGCCTCCTTGAAGCAGGCACACTTATTCCTTGCCAATCAGCCAGGAATACCCCCTTGTTGACTGTCTAAAAGCCTGGAACTTGAGACTCTAGACCAGTACAAGACTTGAGGGAAGTGAACAGGAGGGTAGAGTCCATTTACCCAATTGGCCTGCCTCTGCCTCCTGAGTGCTGAGATTAAGGGTGTGCACCACCACTGCCTGGCTTACTGTAATGAATAGTAATGTAAATATCTGATATGCAACCCCTGTGAAACCCAAAGGGGCCACAACACACTTGTTGAGAATCTCAGAGTTAGAGGATTTTTCCAGGCCTAGGATAGACCATGATACCCTGCAACTTTAAAAATAAATTCCCCTCTTCCCTTCCCCAACCTGGAGACTTACTGCAACCTGCCTTTAGGTTCAGTGGGCAAGGATGAGTCTAAAGCCCAGCAGAGTCCACATTCCCAGCCTCATGGCTTGGATGGGACAAGAGAAATGGCTTCCTTAAAGTGACCTTCCCTCACAGCAATGCTTCTTAGGGAGCCCTGGACAGTTGACTCTCTCCTATACATCTGCTGGCAGGTCCCATAACTACTGGAGATGTACGCTGGTTCTCCAAACTCCAAAATGAGTTCTTTTCATTACTCAATATGTCTTCCTTCCCTTCCTCCTCTCCTTTCTCCCAGTGTGTGTGTGTGTGTGTGTGTGTGTGTGTGTGTGTGTGTGTGTAAAAACGTCTGTGCATATGGGTGCCTGTGTGTCATGGCCTATGTATGGAGGTCCAAGGACCCCTTTGTGGGGTTGGTTCTCTTCTTCCGTTTTTACTTGGCTTCTGGGGATCAGATTCTTGTGTCAGGCTTGTGCAGAAAGTACCATTGCTCACCCAACCACCTTGCTAGCCCATACCTTATTCTTTTTGCTGGTTATGAGACAGGATAGCTCACTGAGACCCAGGGCTCACCAAATAGGCTAGGCCAGCTACCGTAGTATCCTAGAGATCTACCTGTCTCAGCCTCCTAAACTTTGGGATTGTATGTGCACACCCCCACGGCCTGCTTTTTTTTTTTAAACATCTGTGCTAAGGATCCAGCTCAGGTCCCAGTGTTACATGGAAGCACATTACCCACTACCTATTTCCCTGGCTCTCTTTCCCTTCATTTGTTTTTGGACTAACTTACCATGTAGTTCAAGATGTCTCAAACTTATGACCCTCCTGCCTTGGCCTCCCAAGTGCTGGGATTGTAGTTGAGTGTCTTCATGAATGGCTCACTTTCTCTTTTTCCTTTTCCCCTTTGTTTCACTGATGGTCACTGTGTCTGACATCTTATACCATCCCACTTCAATTCTACTTTCATCCTACCTTCCTTTGGTACAATCAACAGGAACTTCTGGTTACAACCTTGCAAAATAATCTTACAGTCTTCCTCACTTTAATAACTGGCTACATGAAGCTGGATTTGGGGCAGGTAACTCGGTGGTAGAGCCCTTGCCTGCCTAGCATGCATAAGGCCCTGGATACCCCAATATCACTCCCTACAAGAAAAGCTGGCTACATAGGACAGAACTTTTGTTTTGAGACAGGATCTCATATAGCCTAGGCTGTCCCCAAATTCTCTGTGTAGCTGAGGATGACTTTGAGCTCCCAATCCTCCTGCCTCTGGCTTCCAAATGATGAGATTACAGGCATGTACCAGCTTGCCCAGTCAACAGTGTATCCATACCCACTCCCTAACTGTATTATCTTTCTCTGAGGCAGCACACTGTTTTACCACCTTGCTGATTTCTTCCCAGCAAGTTAATGAACTCTGGCGTGTGCCTAAGATGCATTGTTCTGATATTTCACTACTCTCAGGAGCTTGGTGCACCCAGCTACGAGGTTTTTCCCTCCTAGACAGTCTTTTTTCAAAAATTTCAAGTGCCCAGAGGATTGCTATTGGCCAACCTCTAGTGCCATGTCCATACTTTTATTCTACCTTAGGTGACTCCTGTTTGTCTTTCAACATTCAAGCGAAGACCATGTCTTTTCAAGAAGCATCCCCTACCTGCCTCCCCCTCCCCTACCTTTCCATTCCTTTCTTCATACCAGCTAGGGGCTGGCTCCTCCTTGAAGCTCCCACGCATGTCTTAGAATGTTAGCTTCCATCATTGGACATCATAAGAAAAATGCATGTTAAAAACTGCCTGCCTTCGCAACTTCATTGTGAAATAGTTGCAGCTCGTGTCTACCCGAGCTCCTGCTTGCTCTGCACCCGATGAGTTTGTGAGCCCTGTCTGTCAACTAGCCCTTTTGAGTGTCACAGTGGCCCTGCCTACATGCTGCTCTTCCCTACCGAGCTATCCAGTTCCTCTCCGTGGCCAGAAGAGCTCTAATTTTGTGTGACTGTCGATTGCTTTTCCTAGGAACTCATGGGAAGCGCTATCGCACTCAGACTAAAACAATTACTCTAATTTCTTTTCTCAGAATGATTGGTTTCAGCCCTAAATGGGACAGCCATATGACCGTCTCCCTCTGAGGCTCCGGGAACGCTGTGAAAGGAAACCAATGACTGTAATCGCATTTCTCTCGGGGTGATTAGTTTAGACATGGACATGGAATACAATTCTGGCCAACGTGGAAGGGAAGCCTAATGGGTGGGGAGGAGGGGAACTTCAGGCAAGTGTCTGGATGACAGGCATTTCGGTAATCATTTTGGAGCTGGTAGGGTGTACTAGTTATTCCCACATTGCCGACAAAGTACCTGGCAGAGACAATTGAAGGGGAGAAAAGCTTACTGTGACTGAGGTGTCTAGAGAGTTGGGTATGCCATGGAGGGAAGAGACTGTGAGAATAGCTCCATCCGTGGCAGTGGCAGAGAGGCCACAGAATCCTCGGGCTAGAACCAGGAGTGGATAAACCTTCCAGGCTGCCCTCGGTGACCCGCCTCAGCAACCTCTCAAAACAATGCCAGCACCTGGGGCCCAAACGTTCAAACACAGAAGGTTGTCAGGGATGCTTGGCGTCTAAACCACAATGGAGGCAACGCGCCTGAGAGCAAAGATGCATAAAGAAAATGTTGGAAGCAAGAAATGAGAAGTAATTGAGTCCCTGAGTCCACTGACTGCTAAGATAACCAGCCAAGGCCTATCAGGAATTCTTTTTATGTTTTCTTTATTTTTCAAGTAGAAATAGCTAGTGGCCTCTTAATCACTGCAAAAGCCATTAGACTATTTTATATTAATTTTGCAAGTAAGGCAATTGAAGTTCATTGAATTTAAGTAATTTACCCGGATTCAACCGCCTGTGAAAAGCTAATCTTGCCCCAGGACTTTTACATATTACACAGTGCTCATACTCTCAGCAAGGGGCTCGATCTTATAATTTCTATAATTACTGCCATTATTTGTTGGCACTGTTTTGAGACAAGGTCTTAAGTTTTGTTTTGTTTTTTCTTTATATTTGAGAGTCACTTACATGCACACAATGGAATATGACCACACTATTCCCCTTCCCTGCCAACTGTCCCTATATTCCTTCTAACATCCCACCAAATTCATGTCCCACACCAAGGCTCAACTCAGCTTGATTTACACTCATCTCAAAGCACAGGACTTAGGACTGAACAACAGGTCTCAAGGGGTGGGAGGTTGGAGGTCACGTGGATGTAGAGGATAGTGACAAGGTTGGGGAAGAAGAGGGAAGGGGCTGGTGAGGATGCATGGGACCCTCTTCCAGTGTCTCCCATGGGTTCCCAGGTGCCTCTAGGCAGAGGGAAAGTGAGGCCGACTTCAGGATTTGAACTTGGATACAGCTAGTCCACCGAATCCAGCCGTCTAGCCATGCTGAGGGCCGTGCTACCAATGATGACTGTCCATCAATGATGGCCATGTCTACTAGTCCATGTGTCTTCAGGGTCTTGTGAATGAGGCATTCCAGTTCTCCTGGTTGTTCTGGGGGCTCAGTTGGCAGCAGCGCTCACACATGCTTTCGTCTTTCCATAGTCTCCAAGCCTACAGTTGTCCGCTGCCATGGAGAAGACTGTCCCGGTTCCTCTTCCCACTTTGGGCTACAGCTCCTCCAGTGGTTCGATGCCTCTACTGATGCCATCCTTGTATTGGCACCAGACTAGGCACCATGCATACTCACACTGTTCGTCCTTGGAGACAGAGCCAGCTGCCTGCTCAGACCTAAATTTCAAACTTCTCAGATCCTCCACAGACACCGGCTCATTCAGAACAGCCTTTATGGCCTCAGCCCCTGCAAGGCAAGCTTCAGACCGTGGTCCCTCCTGGGACACAGGCTCCATGGTCTGGTGGCAGTGGCAGAAAGTTGTTTTGTTTTTTGGTAACCCACTGAGTCGGGTTAGTACTGCCCATGTGAGCACGAGTGTGGGCATCCACTGGAACACAGGAAACCTACCTGTGCCCATATCTCATAAAAGAATAATTCTGCCTTCCTGGCAACTGTCCACAGCCAATAGCTCTTCAGTAGGGGGTGGACCCTGGAGATCACCTATCCCTTCTATGCTGGGAGTTTGGCTGGCTTCATCTTGAGCAGGTGACCACAGCTACTGTGAGTCCATGGAATCGTTAGCCATGTCCTGTCCAGAGAAAGTATTTCACAGTGCTCCTCCCTATTCTCTGGCTCATATATTCTTCCCTCCTCCACTTCCACAATGTTTCCTGAGGCTTGCATATCCTGTTTAGGGTTGAGTGCTCAGTCTCTTCCTCTCAGCCCTCTGACAGGTTATGCATCTCTTTCAATTGACTGCTCCTTCTGTGGATGGGGGCGCTTCTGTGATCAAGGCTGAGAGCAGCCCAAATCCATGGGTATAAACATAAATATTTAGGAGTAAAGTTGACAACATGACCATTTAACAAAATAACCATACCAGATTCTAGGCCCGTGAAAGTTATTCTTTAACCAAGGCTAGTCTGAGGCTTGCTTTGTAGACCAGACAATCCTCTTGCCTCAGCCTCCCAAATGCTTAGATTACAGTCTTGTGCTACCATGGTCAGCTTCTTACTCATTTTTTTAAGTCCTTATTTCTAGCACAGTATCTGGAATGTAATTATTGTCCAATGAATAGGCTCAGAAGACAGCAGTTTATGTGAAATCTGAGATTCTGTGAACTGTTAGGATTTGAATCTGAAGCATTCCTCCTTCCATCCTGCCTCCCCACTTCTAAATATCTACCCGTCGTCTATGATATCATCAAATTACAACTTCATCAATGGACTGTGATGAAGTCACAGCCCTCTTGGTCCAATCACTTCCAAATTCTACATCAGCTGGTACACATGAGCTCCGGCTGTGAATATGCAAAGTCATTTGCGAGAGCCCAGCACTGAAATGCTTCAGAAGGGAGGTTCCTCTCTTGAAAACAAGTGCCTAGGAAAGTGTTTTATAGATTCAGCCACCCGCTCATACAGAAACCACCACAGCTGAGCCTCAAGGGGGCCAGGCTGTATCTCTTAGCTGGCAGTAGAATTTGACACATCATCAGCATGGTATTATTTTCCCCAGGCATTAAAGTTGCAAAGGTAAAAGGAACCTGGAATCTTATGCCAGGGGTCTAGAGAACTGTTCAGACTAGGCAATGTGTTGGCAGGGGTGGCACCCATGCAAGGAATCCCTACAAAGATATTCTACAAATCTATGAAAGTGGAATCTAAGTTGTAGTGGGTACCCCATGAGTTTGGAGGTGCCAGAACAATGTGATATTTGCCAGGGAAAGCTGCAGGCTTGTGTGGAGCCAGCCCAGAAGAGAGGACTCACGTTTTGTAGGTAGCAGAGCTGAAGGGGCAAGGCTACTTAAGGCCTTCAGAGCCCAGATGATTCCATTATGAGCCACAGATGCTGGACACGAATCTGCAGGATTTGGTATTTGCCCTGCTGTGCTTGGGTTTTGTTTGGGCCAGTCATTGCGGGGCATGCCCGCACTCCCCTCTTTTGCAATGGAAATATGAACTCTGCTACTTTTCATTGGAAGTATATGACTCGTTTTGTTGTTTCTTTTTCTTAATTTTGCAGGCTCTCAAAGTTAAGAATTTTTTCTTCAGTCTCAAAAGTATTTGGACTTCTAAAAGCTATGGAAATGTTTAGAGATGGACCAACAGGAGGTGAAAATAGGACTTTGAGGCAAGGGATGGAATGCTCTGACAAGCATACGTGTTTGGATGTCAAGTTGACAAGGCTGAAATTGTGATTGTTAACCTTCACAGTCAAAGTGATAAGATTTAGAATCATCATGGAAACCCCTCTGGATGTGCCTATGAGGGTGTTTCCAGGAAGCCTTAACTAAAGAAGGAAGATCTACTTGAATGTGGGCAACACTAGGAGAAAGTGAGCTGAGCACCAGCATTCCCCTCCCTCTGTCTCTCTCTTTCTCTCTGTCTCTGTCTCTGTCTCTGTCTCTCTCTCTCTCTCTCCCTCTCTCTCTCTCTCTCACACACACACACACACACACACACACACACACACACTTCCTGCTTCCTGACTGCGCAGTGTGACCCCCCTGCTTCACACTCCTGCTGTCATGCCTTCTCTGCCATGATGGAGCACACCCTCAAGCCATGAGCCAGAATAAGCCCTCCTTCCCTGCTTTAGTGATTTTGGTCACGTGCTTTGTCACAGTAGAGTGAGAAAAGTAACTGACATAGTAAAAAGCACATCATAAAACCTGCTCTCCATGTCTTCTTATAAAGCTTGGCAAGCTAGAGGGGAAGGACCAGTTCCTTAATCTTGTAAAGGGTGTCTGTCAAAAAATCAACTACAGATATCTTAACAGTGTTGAGGAATTTCAGTTCCTTCTGTCTTTCATGTAGGATCAAGACCATGACTATTTCTCTTCCCATGTGTACGAGAAAACTTATGTAGTGCATTAATACAAGAAAAGATTAAGATAACATGAAAGAAAGCTATCATTATTCATAGTAAATATTATTACCCCCACAAAATGCAGAGGGGATGTTTATAAATATTATGAACACTAATAATATTCTTCCTGGTTGCTAGACCAATATGTAAACACATATTGCATTCCAGTATATTTACAATAATTAGAATGATAATAAAACACTACCTTTAGTAGCAACAAAATCTGTGAGCTTCCTGGAATAAAATCCACGAGAGAGACATATATTAGACTCTTAGGAAAGAAAAAAACCAGAATTTATTGAAAAACACAAAAGACAAAACTAAATGAAGAAGTCAAAGAAGGTGATGTGTTGACTTAGATTCTTATGAAAGTTCCAACTCTTTCCAAATGAAGCTGTGAATTTTATGTGAAGAACAAAGAGGAGGCTTGACATAGGGTACTTCAATACTTGATGGAAAGCTATAGTAATTAAGATTTCAAAAGCACTGGGTAAACTCAGACTTCATGTTCATCTGAATCCTATGGGAATCTTATTAATCACAGATCCTGACTAAGAAAGTCTAGGTCGGGGCTTTGAGGCTGCATTTCTAATAACCTGATGCTGGCACAGCTGGGCCATGCAGCACACTTAGAGATATTACAAGGCAGTAAATAATTAAAAAAAAGAAAAAGAGTAGCAAGTCCAGACACAGGCTTATATGCTTATGCAAGCTTCCTGATTAAGGATGTGTAGCAGGCTAGTAGGGAAAGGAAGGCATGTGAGAAATTGTGCTGACACAGTGTCCTTGTAAGGAGCCAGGAGTGTAAGGTAGAAAGATTTGGAGGTTTTACGGGCCCAGCTTGGAAGATGGAGGAGGGACTAGAAGTCAAAGAATGTAGGTGTCTTTTAGAACAGTGGTTCTCACCTTCCTAATGCTGCAGGCCTTTAATACAGTTCCTCATGTTGTGGTGACCCCCAACTATAAATTATTTTCATTGCTACTTCATGACTGCAATTTTGCTACTGTTGTTAATTGTTATGTAAATATTTGATAAGCAGGATATCTGATATGTGACCTCTGTGAGAGGGTCATTTGACACCCCCTCTCCCCAAGAGGTTGTGACCCATAGGTTGAGAAGCACTGCTTAAGAGCTGAACAACTGCAGCGGAATGTGATGTTTCCTCCTTGTAATCCTAGCATCTGGGAGGCTGAGGCTGAAAGATCAGGAGTTCAAAGCCAGCTTCAGCTATTTATTGAATTTGAGGTAGACTTGAGCTACATGAAACTGTACACACACACATACACACACATACACACACATACACACATACACACACATACACACACACATACACACACACACAGACACACACACACACATACACACACACACACACAGACACACACACACACACACACACACAGGGAGAGACAGAGACACACACACACACACAGGGAGAGACAGAGACAGAGATACAGAGAGAGACACAGAGAGATAGAGACAGAGAAGAGAGAGAGAGAGAGAGAGAGATATCAGGGAAATTGATTCATCACTAGAGCCTCCAGGAGGAACATGGCTCTGTGAACTGATGCTGCCCAGTGAATGGTCTTGGGCTCCTGACCACAGGACTCTTATAAAGAGAGTAAGTGTCTTAATTAGCATTTTTATTGCTGTGAAGAGACACCATGACCATGGCAACTCTTATAAGGAAAACATTGAATTGAGGCGCTCACTTACTGTTTCAGAGGTTCAGTCCATTATCCTCAGGACAGGGAGCATGGCGGCATGTAGACAGACACAATGCTGGCTACTTGGTGTGGGCTTAAATTTTTAAAAGTTACTATGATGGCTGCGCCATTTCATAGTTCCCCTAGCAGCATCATTGAAGGTTACTCGTGACATTCTAGGGGCCCTTGTTAGATACGGAAATCTTCAACCCATTCTCCTGGGAAAATTGATGGAAGAGGTCTGGAAAACGCCAGGAAGCTGGAATGTGGGTGATCTGACTTTTAACTCCGAAGTTGGGCTCATAGGCCTTGGAGGATCTTGACACTGTCTGCTTCAGCAGGTGGAAACCTCCTGCATCGATACCATGAAATGTGCACAGCCCTTGGTATGATGGGCTCTGCCGTCTGTCCAGGGTTTATGGAGCCTAGTGGATGTGATGGTGGCCCCTCCAAAAGATATACCTACCTTTGAACCCTCAGAACCTGAGACTGTGACCTTCTTTGGAAAAAGGACCTTCAAGATGTAACTGAAGATCTCGAGAATGTATCAGCCTGAATTTGGGGTTGAATATGTCTTAGGTTTCTGTCGTCGTGGTAAAGCACCACAACCAAAAGCAGCTTGGCGAGGAAAACGTTTATTTGCCTTAATCTCCATATTATAGTCCATGAACAAAGGGAGTCAGGGCAGGAAATCAAAGCATAAACCTGGAGGCAGGAGCTGAAGCAGGAGCCGTGGAGGAACACTGCTGACTGGCTTGTTCTCAATGGCTTGCTCAGCCACCTTGCTTACACACTCCAGGACCACCTCCCAGGGGTGGCGCTACTCACCTTGGGCTGGGCCCCCTCTCATTAATCATTAGTCACGAACATTCCCTATGTATTTCCTTACTGGCCATCAATTGGAGGCATTTTCTCAATTAAAGTTCCTTCTCCCTAGCTATGTCTAGATGTGGGTCAAGTTGACAAAAACCAACCAGGGCAGAAGCCAGGATGCTAGAAGCTAGAAGAAAGATCAGCTACAGCATTTCCCTCCCCCATGCAAGGGGTCACCCTCCCTGAAAGCGTTAGGCTTTTAGAACTGTGAGAATATATTCATATTACGTCCCTCAACGTTTGGTACTTGGTCATCACAGTAAGGACTTGAAGATCAAAAGTATAGAATCAGTCAGGTCTGGTGATTCACACCAGTATTTCCAACACTTGGGAAGCTGAGGCAGGAGGATCATTGTAAGTTTGGTGACAGTGTGGGCAGTCTGGGCTACATGTTGGACCTTGTTTCAAAACAAAACCAAACAAAAGTATACTTTTTTATTTCAAAATAGGTCCCTTTCCGTAGTAGTTCCAGCTGGTTTTGAACTTATTGTATGGTCCAAGTTAGCCTCAGACTTGAGACTCTTTGGCCTCAGGCTCCTAGGTACTGGCATTATAGAAATGTGCCACCACCCCTGGCTGGACCATGGCTCCCCTACAACCCCCATTACCATCTTTGTGTCTCAGAGACAGAGACCTTGGAGCCGAGTACATAGTATCTACTCAATTTGTGTTTGCTACATCCACAAAGGTAATGCAGCGTTGCTAATAACTGAAGAATTGAAGACAGTCTATTGAGAGCAAGTCACATAAATTACAATCAATTCGTGCTATGTATGGCCATGCAGTGCTTTCAAACAATGAGACAGATCTGTACGTACTGGTGTGAGACATGCGCCGTGACAGATCTGTACGTACTGGTGTGAGACATGCGCCGTGACAGATCTGTACGTACTGGTGTGAGACATGCGCCATGACAGATCTGTACGTACTGATGTGAGACATGTGCCATGACAGATCTGTACATACTGATGTGAGACATGCGCCATGACAGATCTGCATGTACTGATGTGAGACATGCGCCGTGACAGATTTGGAGTGAAAAAGCAAAAGCCACCAGAAGGCCAGTCAGAGGACAGTTCTTAAGGTAAGCCACGTTTTACAATCAAAGCATTGATTTAATATTAAAAATACATTTGATGGAGAGGAGATGAAGGGTGGAAAGAAAACCAATTTGTTTTCTGAGATGGGTTTTGTTTTGTGAGACTAATTATAAAATTTTTATGTATGGTTAGGTAGCTGTCTTACTAAATAGATGTATAGATTTACCATACATTTATTATCTCTCTGTATATGTCTATTATAGATTTGTGAGTCAAGTGTATAGTGGTACATGTCTGTAATCCTAGCACTCAAGAGACTGAAGCAGAAAGAATGTAAGTTCAAGGCCATCCTGGGCTGCACAGAAAGCTCCAGGCCACTAGGGCTATGTAGAAAGATCTTGTCTTAAAAAACCCTTGGAGTTGTAGTGATCTGAATAGTTAACATCCTCTAGTGCTTTCCCAGCGGTACCGAGAGAGTAAAAGAAACAAGTTACTTGTGTTTTATGAAGACTCATAAAGGCTTGTTTTATTCTTTTTACACGTAAGTACATGTATCTGCATGCACATATATGTACAGGTGACTGCAGTTGCCAGCAGAGACCAGAGGCATCAGATCCCCGGGAGCTGGGGTTACAGATGGTTGTAAGCCCCTGATGTGGGTGCTGGGAAGCCCGTCCGGTCCTCTGGAATGGTAGCAAGTCCTCTTAACTGCTGAGCCACCTCCTGCCACAGAGCCACATTTTACAGAGAAGCATTTTTTTATTGGTTCAGCTTTTTGTCAGTGTCAATCGTTTTTGTAGTGGACAACACATGTGTAAGCCAAGCCCAGTGACACACGCAGCAGGGAGCCAGTGTGGGCTGCAGAGGGAGACCCTGTCTCAAAAAATTAACCAAACCAAAAATATCCACGTTTTGAGAGAACGCAGAGTAAATGGGAAGCCACCCAGAGGGAAGAGGCACGTTCCCTCACACCCACTGTCACATACTCTCTCTCTCTCTCTCTTTTCTTTTGCTCTCCAGGTCTGTGTGCGCTTGACTCCCACCCACCTGGCCGTAGACTGGCTCCCTGCCCTCCCCTTGTGCTCTCCCCCTCTCGTCTCCGCTTCTCTGGCCTGTCCCCTGCTCCCTCCCCTGAACCCTGTCCTGTCCTCTCACCTGTGTCTGCCGGCTCTTGACAGAATTCCCAAAGCATGGGATTCTTACAGAGGTCAGGAGGTCGAGGTTGGTGGAGCTATAGTTAGCTTCAAGTCAGTTCATGGTAGTGACTCTACTTCCCTGGCTGGAAATTAAGATCCCTGGGAAGGAATAAAAGTGGCATAAAAAAAAAAAAAATCAATCTCCTAATACCCAGCAGGGCTGTCCTAGCTAGGGTTTTCTATTGCTGTGAAAAGACACCATGATCATGGCAACTCTTTTTTTTTTTTTTTTTTTTTTTTTGGTTTTTTCGAGACAGGGTTTCTCTGTGTAGCTTTGCGCCTTTCCTGGAACTCACTTTGGAGACCAGGCTGGCCTCGAACTCACAGAGATCCGCCTGGCTCTGCCTCCCGAGTGCTGGGATTAAAGGCGTGCGCCACCACCGCCCAGCCCATGGCAACTCTTATAAGGAAACATTTGTATTAAGGCTGGGCAAGGCAACCCAGTATGGGGAATAGGTTCTCAAAAGCCAGATCAAGTATTAGGGACAGGCCTTGATCCTATTGCTAGGAGTCCCATAAATAGACCAAGCTACACAACTGTCACACATATTATGTAGAGGGCTGAGGTCGGTCCCACACAGGCTCCCTAGCTGTTGGTCCAGAGTCTGTGAGCTCCTATGAGATCAGGTAAGGAAGAAGCTTAGTCCTACCTCAACTTGACATGCCATGCTTTATTGACATCCATGGGAGGCCTGCCCCTTTCTGAACAGAAGCAGAGGAGAAGTGGATTGGGGTGCAGGGTGGGGGGGTGTCAGAGAGGAGGTGGGGGAGGGAACAGAAGGAGAGAAGGGAGGGGAAACTGCAGCTGGGACATAAAATAAATGAAAAAATTTAATTAATAAAAGAAAGAATACAAGGAAAACAGGTAATTGAAGGGGCTTGCTTATAGTTTCAGGGGTTTAGTCCATTATCATTATGATGGGGAGCATGGTGGCGTGCAGGCAGACATGGTGCTGGAGGAATAGTTGAGTCCTACATCTTGCAGGCAACAGGAAGTTGACTGAGACACTGGACAGTATCCTGAGCATAGGAAACCTCAAAGCCCACCCCCACAGTGACACACTTCCTCCAACAAAGCCATACCCACTCCAACAAAGCCATGTCTCCTAATAGTGCCACTCCCTATGAGTTATAGGGGCCAATTACATTCAAACTACCACAAGGGCCATCATATTCTTAGGAGAATCATCTGGAACATTCAGGAAGCTGAGCTCAGCTCCACCAGCTCTCAGCTACAAACTGCACCATGGCACCAGGGAAGCCATTATATGGTCCCCTCCTGTGGGTTTCCTAGCTCAGGGCCTCTAAGATAGTGCTTGCTCCATTAATGTTTCATAATGATAGAAGTAGCTTGTCTTTTGGCCAGCCTGTTCATTAAATAGTTTGTAATTCATTTTCCATTAAGGCTTACCTCCCCCAAGTTTAAAATAGAACTGGGAATTTGCTGTGTTTGAAATATTTTGGTCTCATTAGCATAATTTATCGAGTTAGGAAACTAGGAAGCAATGAGAGCGAAGAGGGGCCAGCCCACGCAGCCTCAGGTGTGGGATCACGCCGAGACATCGAAGGGCGTGAGGTCCTACAGTTGAGGACTGAAAAATGACTTAGAAGTCATGGCAGGAAGGAGCAAAGGCGAGCACCATATCTTTCTTTTTTTGTTGTTGATGCTTCTCTATGGTAGGGGTCAAACCCAGGCCCATGGACGCGAGGCAAGCATCTAAGCTACATCCTCAGCCCAGCATCACTCCTTTCATAGCTCAGTGGGAAGAGCTCAGACTTTCTGCAAGCAGCCTGGACTTGGGCTCCAACTCTGCTGCCCATGGACTGGGAATCTGGTCAAACCAGCCTCAGTTTCCTCCTCAACAAGGTGACATTAGTTCTGATGAGTTAGCATGCATGAATGCAGCTTATGTTGATAGAAGTAAGCCAGCAAGGCATTTGCAATGTTCCAAATGGCTGATATACCGACGGGATTTTTACATTCTGTGTTCTCAGTCTGAAAGGTGGGATCATACAAAATGACTTGGAATGCTTTAGAGGCAGGGGTCTCCCCTCTATTCCCTTCCCTTGCTCCTGCTAGAATGGTATCAGGTTAGGAAGAATTGATAGTAGCAGAAGAAACAGATGCTTACAATGGATTGAATCATAATCCTGAGAGAGCTGTATACATCGAACTCTTGGAATTTGTAAGTGAGATTTATTGAAGAAAGGCTTTTTACTTTAATTAAACTAAGAATCTTGGTGGAAGTCATTCTGGGTTATTCAAAACCATATAATAGAAAGATAGAGGGGGTGTCCTTCTAACAGAAAAGTGTGTTTGGGGGGACAGATAGGGAAGGAGAGGCAGTGTGAAGACATGAACGGAGACTGGGTGGATGGGGCTGCAGGCCGAGGAACGCCAAGAATGGGCAGCAGGTCCCAGCAGATAGGAAGTGGTTCTGCAAACACGTGAAGATGGCCGGTGGGTTTCTGATAGTTTAAGTCGTTGAGTTGGCAGTAACTTCCTACAGCAGCTCTGGAATGTGTACGATTCTGGATGCAGATGTTTAATCTGAAAGCCTTCTGAGCAGACTCCAAATCCCGGTGTTGAAAAGTGCCCATGGAAGACCCCTCCAGCTTCCCTGTGCTCTCAGTGAGTGCTTGCCCAGGGCTCCCAGGCATCTTGACTCCTTAGTCAAAGCTCTGCCTCGTGCTGTATTGCAGACCCTCAGTCACTGCCCTAGTTTCTTTTCTTTTGATCTCTGTCCAAAAGCAACTTAGGGGAAAAATAGATTATTTCAGTTTATAGGTTGTAGTCGATAATTGAGGGAAGTTGGGGGGCAAAAACTTGAAGAAGAAAGCGTGGGGGAGTGCTGCTTCCTCGTTCTCTCATTCATGCTTAGCTGGCTTCCTTACAGAGGCCAGGATCACCTTGCCCAGGGAATGGTGCCTCCTGCAGTGGGCTGGGTCCTCCCATATCAATTAACAATCGAGACAATTCTGACAGACATGTTCACAACTTGATCTGGGTAATTCCTCAACCAAGGCTTTCCTCTCAGATGAATCTAGAATGTGTCAAGTTAATAAAGCTATCAGGACAGTCACCGTCCTATGTGGAGCCCAACACACTCTAGCTTTCCAGTTTCTCCCTCACCCAAGCTCTATCTCTCTTGGAAGGTCTGAAGAGGTTTCTAAGACTCTTGTCTCAGGAGGATCTGTTGATCCTGGTTCCCGGAGCACAGGGCTGTCTTTGAAATTGTGTGCTTGTTCTAGTGTCTCACTGGGAGTAAGGACTGTATTCATGCATGCACAGTGAATAGATCTAGCAAGCTTGTGAGGACTTCTGGGGCAAATTCAGAGTGGATTGTCTGCTGACTAGCCCTGGCAGATTTCTAAAACCCCCGTGCCTCCAGCCACCTAGGGCCACTATATCGCTCCGACCTCTGTGCAACCCTGACATCCACAAAATGAGCCTACCACGTACCCATCGGTCTAACATACCCATCGGTCTAACATACCCATCGGTCTAACATACCCATTGGTCTAACATACCCATCGGTCTAGCGCTTTCTCCAATGCAAGGGCTATAGTAACTGGTGCTTAAATCTAGGTCAGCAGACATATCATGGAATTTGATGGACAAATGTCACTCAGACAGAGGCTCTATGGGTGGATTCACAGCTCAGTGGAAACTCCTCACCCAGTGAAAAGCTCTTGGCCTTCCTCCTATGTAGCCTTGGTCTGCCCAACGTTTTAACCAATAATTTAGTCAAGTCAGAGAGGCAAGCCTTTCTGGTTTGTGAACAAACATTTGTGGACAGACTCGGTGTCTTAAAAACCACAAGGTAATGGACCACAACAAACAAGGCAAGATCAATAGGACAACCACCACTGTTTCAAAAAGTAAGCCGCACTGCATGATGAGAAATCACAACTGGCCCACCTTCTCTGCCCCGTGGGGCCACGGTGAGTGGGTCTGAGTGACAGAGGCAGATGTGCCCCGGGTTCAAAAGGACACATTGGAATTGAAAAAACACTGTGTAGGGCCCCCAAACTTGGTCCCAAAAAGCACGTGAAATCCGTTCACAGTTCTGGGTTGACTACATGTTGAAATGATATTCTGGATACATTAGGTTAAATAAAACAACCAAAATCAATAATAATAATAATAAGCCACACAGGTAAAAGAATGTTAGCGGCGCTTCATCACGGGTAAGCTGTAGTTTTATTTTCATCTCCCGGCGTAAGTCACTAGTATAAAAATGAACCTTTAAAAAGCAGGATACTCAGGTGGCATCTGTACAAGGTGCAGAGTGTGGACTGAGGTTGCTGGCCAGGCTGGTAGGTTCCTTCCAGGTAGAACAGAACTGTGGCTGTGGTGTGGTTCATGGTCAACAAGAGACACGTTCTCGTTGGTGGGTGCCCAGAGAGAGGTCAGGGGATGTTTTGGTCGTCTTGTCACCTTGGCAAAGAAAAGAAAAGACTTGGCCATCTCCGAAGAACGATCCATTTAGAAGAGGTATGCAGATGGCGGTGGAGGTGTGTGGTAGCGTGAAGTCCTATGTTTTTGGAAAGGGAAAAACACAGGAAATGGGTACAGAGATCAGATTACTACACATTTCTAAGAATCAGAGGTATCCAGTAGAGGGTGGCCTCCTCTGTGAGGAGGGGGACACTTGCATTCTGGGAAAAACTATAACTCCAGTAACCACCAGGGTGGGTGAGGCTGGGCTCACTAGCTGGTTGATTTCATTTGGCCTTTCTTCAATACTGTGTGTGTTCCTTTGAAATCATATGGTTGATCAGAAAGAACAACTTTTCCTTACTAAGAAAGGCCACTGTTTTCCTTTGTTTCTTTGTGTGTGTATGTGTGTCTGTGTGTTGTGTGGGGGTGTGGGTGTACATGCCCATGTGTGGGGGGCAGGGGATGCATGCCCATGTGTGTGCATGTAGCGGCCAGAGTTTGATGGCGGGTATCTTCCTCCTCACTTTTTCCCTTATTTTTCTGGTCAGAGTCTGTCATTGGGCCTTCAACTAGACTGTCTGGCCCACGAGCCCCAGGATCTGCTGTTTCAGTCCCCCACCCCTCTTCTCCCCTGTAATGGGCTTTTCACATGGGTGCAGGGTTCTGATCTCAGATCTTCAGGTTTACCCAGCCAGCACTTTCCCCACTGAGCCTTGTCCTCAGGCCAGAAATTCCATTTTTGATTAAATAGGTTCAGGTAGCATCATCCCTGGCTTTCAAATCTTATATTGAAAAAAATCTCTTGGATAATTGTATGTTAGTTATATTATTTAATTAGAAATATTTTTGTTTCGGGTGACAAATGCCTAACTCAGATCAGTTTGCAACGGGGGGACTAGGCTCACACAGCAAACATAGTGTGCTCATGTGTCTGGGGGACAGAGGTTGAGCAGGTCTCAGCCACAGAAGCCAGAGATGCCCTCTTCATCTCTGGATTCTTCTTCCTCCATTCGCAGCCCGTGGCTCTTGGCTGACTTCATCCTGGTTGGCAAAGCAGGGAAGAAAAGACCTAGAGTTCTTCCTAAGGAAGAGCTCCCACTGGCCCAGCCTGTGTGGGTCCTGTGGTTGTTCTTTGGACAAATCACCATGGCCAAGAAAATGGGGACAACCACGGGCCAGGCCTGGGTCAGTTTCTCTTTATTTTGGACCCGAGAAAGGGCTATGATTAGCCGTCAAACCAGCACACTACATGGATCTGTAATGGTAGGAAGGCACCAGGGAGATAGGACCATGGGCATCTACGACAAGGCCTACCCAACCATTCACAGAGCATGCCCACTTACCTGCTCTCATTGATTCTCCTTAGAGCCCTGAGATGGGGTGAAGATCAGATATCGTTTAGCTCTGTGGTGCCGCTTCACCTTACGGAGGCAGCTGGCTGTACATTAGCCAAGCCACTGACAGACTCAGCAGAGGGTCTTCGTGCCCCAAAGCACAGTGCCTGTTGTGGGGGGACTCTGCCCCGCAGCAGATGTTTTTTTACTCAGCTCCTGATGACAGGAAACTCCCTCCTGAGTTTTCTGATAGTAAATTCCTAGGGAGTAACCTACCATCATACAACAAGTGAATCAGTCACTGTACCCTGAAGGAGTCGCCCTTTCAAACAGGTGCCGCCTTCTCTCCCAGTTTTTCCCGGCTCATGGTCTTTCATGAAAACCAGAGACACCATTAGGAAAATCAGACAGGTGGTGTTGGAAGAAGTACTGCAAAGCCAGGGGTGGGGTTCATGTCAGTAATCTCAGTGCTCCAGAGGCGGAGGCGGAGGGAGCCCATGTAAAGTCCATCCTGGGCTACACAGCGAAGTCCAAGGCAGGTTGGACAACAGTACTGGGTGGCAGAGGCTTTGCCCCAGGTTCTTTCTATCTTGTTGCTCTGAGCCATCATTGCCCCAGCACATCTTGCAGGCAGGACAGGTTGTGGGTTGAAGGTTTTGTGGCCGGGTTGGTGTCCCAATCCCCCCCACTGGGAGCTTTGCCAGGGTTCAGGCTCTGTATCCTTCATTACTTGGAGTCCTCAATAGGGTATCGAGATCCCAAAGTAGGATAATTTATGGAAAGTCCTGGTTTATTCCTCTCACGCATATATTTAAGATTAGTCGTGGGTGGCAGGGAGCTTTGCTGTGAGTCCAGGTTCTTTCCATCATTACCCTTCCACCCCTTGGGTATGGGATGTCTGCCACATCCGCTTTCCAGGCTATTGGAAAGGGAAAGGGAAACATGGGAACTTCCTGAGGCTCAGAGCTTGTGAGAGCGGCCAACCAATGACTGATTTAAGTTGAGCCCCAAGTCAGGAGAGGGAGCCCATACCCAACACTGGCTGGATGGCCAGGAACCAGAAGCTGGACAGCCTGGAGACCTAGACAGAACCAAACACAACTGTGCAAAAAAAAAAAAAAAAAAAAAAAGTCAATGAAGTGATCCCTAATGATATTCTGCTATACTCATGCCTAGCACAATCACCATCAGAGACACTTCCTCTAGCAGCTGATGGGAGCAGATGAAGAGACACATAGCTAAACATTAGGCAGAGCTAGGGGAACCCCTCAGAAGAGGGGGAGGAAGGATTGTAGGAGTCAAAGGGGTCAAGGACACTAGAGAACATGGCCCACAGAATCAACTAAGCAGGGCTCATAGGGGCTCACAGAGACTGAAGAGGCAATCAGAGCCTGCATGGGTCTGCACTAGGACTCTGTATACATGCGGTAGTTGTTTATTTTGGAGTTTTTGTGAGACTCCTAACAGTGGAAGTGGGGGCATCTCTGCCTCTTTTGCCTGCTCATGGGATCCTTTTCCTCCTAGTGGGTAGCCTCATCCAGCCCTGATATGAGAGTTTGTGCCTAGTCCTATTGCATCTTGATATGCGGTGTTTGGTTGATATCACTAGGAGGTCTGCTCTTTTCTGAGGGAAATGGAGGAGCAGTGGATCTGGGGAGGGGTGCTAGGAGGAGTGGAGGGGCAGCTGAAGTTGGGATTTGTTGTATGATAGAAGAAAAAAAAAAAGCATGGTGGCGCACGCCTTTAATCCCAGTACTCAGGAGGCAGAGGCAAGAGAATCTCTGTGAGTCTGAGGCCAGCCTGATCTGCATAGAAAGTTCCAGGACAGCCAGGACTCCATAGAGACCATGTTTCAAAAGACAAACAAAAAAAAAATCTCAAGTGAGTGTTCACCTTTCCTCTACCTTTATATAATAGACAAACCCTCAGGGTCATTTCTAGCTGCAAAGGAATCCAGTAAATGTAGCTCTAGCTAGGTCATTGTGTGTCCAGTCGAAACTTATCACAACAGAAGGGCTGAATGGCAGATGGGACAACGGCAATGTCTGCCTACACAATATACAACATGGCGTCTAAGAAGAGGAACACTGCAGGGGTCCTGCTTGTTTGTTGCCTTGAATGATATAAAAGACATTCTTTGCTCCCTAGCAATAATATAATGCAAGATGGAAGAAGAGATAAGAGAATGAGTCAACCATCTCAGAATATTCAGACAGGAGGGAGGAATGCCTTGAATTTGAGATGATCAAAAAGGGTTCCAGAAAAAGGCAGCGTCTGATGTGGGTTACCTAGGCTTAAAATATGGCCATGACTGAGGTCGGGTATGGGCTGGGGTCAACAAGAACAGTGACAGCTGTAATAAAATTTCAGGCTTCAGAGATACAGGAGGGTTTCTTTAGTTACCCCTTTCTGATAGCCCTATATACCCCTGCATTTCTGTACCTATCTGTTTTAACATCTGCCAGGCACCAAACCTCTGTGTCCTCCTGCTCCTGGATCCTCCAGCCCTCCAGAGCCAAAGACCACATAGCCTAAGAAGGCAGGCCAGGCTGTGAGTCAGAGCAGGGAAACCCAGCCTAACGTCTTCTTACTACGCACCATGCCTGAGCTTCGCAGCTCACAGAGATGCTGGCCTATAGTACTTCACTGGACTCTAATCTCAATTCAAGTCAGACCAGTGAGAGTACACCACCAGGTATAGAAATGGCTTGAAAATTCGAAGTGCTGCAGAATGGAAGACACCATTCTGGCAATTACCTTGTTGTTTCAAATTCGTTAGCTCACAATGTGGAAGAATGTGTGTAAGAGTCTAGGCTGAAAATTACCTTTATGCTTGATATAGCTGGAAGGATTTGAGGAGCAAATTAACAGTGGTGAAGATTGCCGGGAGACATGAAGAACCCAGGATGGACAGGGACATTCAGTGATGATTGTACCACTCTGCAGGGAGCATCGGACTTCAGTTCATTTTGAACAATACTCTTTTTATTCCAGCAGGACTTCTACAAAGCAATTCCATGTTGTGTTAGCCATTTGTTTGAGCTTTGGAGTATTCTAAAGAGTAAGAAATTGCTAAGCAAATTAGGTTGTGGTCTCACAGAGTTCACATGCTTAAGACCACACACTGGACTACCACTTGGCCTGATTGTGGAGATGGGACAGATCTGTTGTCAAGTTGAAGACTGAACTCATTTGGCATTGACAACCCTTCCCTTTTGGGTCCACTTCAATCTACCTCCAAGCTCAATAAACCAGATAAATACACCAGGATTCTGGTGACATTAGGGTGTGTCTCCCTGATTCCCTTCTCACCTCTCAAAGTATGGTGCCCTGGCCCTGAAGAACTCACTGTACTCTCAAATGTGTAGAACCTCTTGGACTCCTATGGAGAGCCACATGAAGAGGGGCTGGTATCTTTTTCAGATGTATTCTGTGTTAAGTTCACAATTTTATGGATGCCTAAGAAACTGGTCCATCTAAGGGATGGAGCCAGAACTTGGACCCTGAGTTGCAGATATAAAGCAAATGCACTTTTTCTCCCTTCCAAGAATGGTCTTTCTTTGTTCCAGGTCTTCGGTAGTTGGCTTGTCTATGTATGTATGTATGTATGTATGTATGTATGTATGTATGTATGTATGTATGTATTATCTTTGGGATTCTAAGGATCTGAACCAAGAGTTTACAACGTGCCAAGCAAATATTCTATGACTGAGCAAATATTACATCATGCCAAGCAAATATTATATGACCCAGTTCTCATGTGCATGCTTTAAAAAAAATGTTCATAGGTTTTTTTTTGTCTTTTTTTTTTTTGTGTGTGTGTGTGTTTTGTTTTGTTTTTGTTTTTGTTTTTGTTTTTCCTGTATGTCTGGACACCATGTGCAAATCAGATTAATGGAACTAGAGTGTCAGATGGCTTCAAGCTTTCATGTAGGTGCTGGGAATTCCACCTGGGTCCTCTGGACGATCAGTCTATGTTCTTAACCACCGAGTCATCTCTGAAGCCCACATGTGCATGCTTTTATAGTCATATTCCTTATACATCACACTTTCATATTAACATTTTTCTGTTTAAAAAATGTAATTTAGCCGGGCGGTGGTGGCGCACGCCTTTAATCCCAGCACTCGGGAGGCAGAGCCAGGTGGATCTCTGTGAGTTCGAGGCCAGCCTGGGCTACCAAGTGAATTCCAGGAAAGGCGCAAAGCTACACAGAGAAACCCTGTCTCGAAAAACAAAAACAAAAAAAAATGTAATTTAATAGCCTTGTATCTTAATTAGGGTTTCTATTGCTGTGAAGAGTCACCATGACCATGACTACTCTTATAAAGAAAAACATTTAATTGGGGCTCACTTACCTTTCAGAGGTTTAGTCCATTATCATGGTGGGAAGCACGATGGTATGCAGGCAGACACGGTGCTGGAGAAGGAGCTACATCTGGATGGGCAGGAAGCAAGAAGAGATAGTGGCACTGGGCCTGGCTTGAGCATTTGAAATCCCAAAGCCCATCCCCAGTGACACACTTCCTCCAACAAGGCCAGACCTAATAGTGCCTCCCCCTATGAGCCTATGAGGGCCATTTTCATTCAAACCACCACATCTAGTTTTCTACATGTTTAATAATGTATATCCTGACAAAATTCAAAAGATGAGAATGTGCTTGCCAGCTGTTTTCCTTGAAGCCTCAATAAGAAACCTTGATACCAGTGTCTGTGTCTTCTGGGAATTGGCCTTGGAGGGAAGAGTGACAGTAGCCGAGGAACTCTGTAGATCCAAGTGGACAGCTCCACCCTACATGCCAAAGTGGATATGTTGTGCAGGGATATTGTTAGCAGAGCTAGACATCAGACATTTGGGGGAATTACAGAGCCACCCAAATACTTGGTGAAACTTAAATGTGGTGGTTTTATCTGGAGGCCGTCATTCAACACTCATGGAGCCTCTATGACGGATAGGGTGGATAAGGAGAAGAGAGCATCATGGGAAATGACTCTTTGAAAAAAAAAATCATTCAAATAATGCTTCTCCTAAAAGCCTGGGCAGAGAGCAATCACAGTAATATCGGTACCCACAGCTATTCTTTGAGAGTGCATTGGATACTGCACAGCAGAAGCCAAGAAGGATCTAGAGGAACTTCATAAATGTATCTTAGTGACACATCAAGCCTCTGTTAATGGTACTGCCATCATGTTGAAGAGGGGGGAAAATCTGGGCAGAGGAGAGGGGCCTGGTGCAAGGCTGCCAGACTTCCCAGCAGCCTCAGGCTCCCAGGGCTGCTGGCACTGGCTGCCTGGATTCTGAGAACAGACATAATTGATGGGAAGCCTGGAGCTTGTTCTTTTACCTCAGACACCCTCTCCCTTCACAGAGGGAGGCTGCCTCGGTCAACCTGTCTGGCTTAACCCTCTAGTATTCTACATGGAGAGCCCCCATCCAACCATTGATGGAGAAGAGCTGCTATACTAGAGAAACAGGAGTGGCTGTGTAGATGTAACCAACCTTCTTATTAAATAAGAAACACAGAACCAATGCAAAGAAGAAAGCCAAGAGGTCAGAGCTAAGAGCTAAAACCTTACCCTTCCTCCTGCAGTGGTCCTACCTCTCCGAACTCACTACCCCTGTGTTAATGTCTTTATATAGTGTTCCTGTTCTGCCTTCTCATTGGTTGTAAACCCAACCACATGACCGCCTCGTCACGGCCTGTCTGTATAGGCCTCCAGGTTTTCCTTGCTTGGTATTGAGATTAAAGGCATGTGTGTCCAATAATGGCTGTATCCCTGAACACACAGAGACTTACCCAGCTCTGCCTACCAAGTGCTGGGATTACAAGTGTACGCCACCACTGCCCTGCTTTCCTATGGCTTGCTAATAGCTCTGACCCCCGGGCAACTTTATTTATTAACATACAAATAACATTTTAATACAAATAAAATATCACCATATGGCTGCCTTCCTAGGGTGAAGGGAGCCAGTGATGGGCACGTGGGGAGGAGGAGCAGGCCTACATTCACTGCTTGAGAGGTTCACAGCCCCATTGGTTGTAGCCATGGCTGTTTCCCATCTGGCCTTCTCTTAAGTGTTCTGAACCTTTAGAGACAGTGTCTTAGTCATTGTTCTATTGCTGTGAAGAGATACCATGACCAACGCAGCTCATAAGAGAAAACACTTAATTCTCATTCAAACTACCGCATTCCATTCTCTGGCTCCCATAGGCTTGTAGCCATATCATAATGAAAAAATGTATTCAGTCCAACTTCAAAAGTCTCCATAGTCTAGCACAGTCTCCACACTGTTTAAAAAGTCTGAAGTTCAGAGTTTCTTCTGAGACTCATGAAGGTTTACTCTTAACTGTAACCCCATGTAAACCTAAAATAAAAGAGCAGATTACATACTTTCAACATACAATGGCCAGGATATACATTACCATTCCAAAAGGGCAGAAAGGGAGCAGAGTGAGGAAATACTGAACCAAAGCAAGACTGGAACCAGGAGGGCAAACTCCAAACTCAGCATCTTCATGTCTGCTGTCAAAGTGCTCTTCAGATCTCCGACTCCTTTCGACTTGGTTGACAACAGCATACTTTTTTTTGTTTCTTGGGCTGGCTCCACTCCCTGTTAGCAATTCTCCACAGCACATATCCCAGGGCTCCAGTATTTCCAACATCTTGGGATTTTCAAGACAATCCAGACTTCACCCCCTCAGCTTCACTCAGTGGCATCTCCAGGCCTCCAAGCAGAGACACCTCTGACACACACCAGGCCTCAGCTGCTTTCCTCAGCGGTGAAGGAAGATTCCACAACCCCTTCCTTGTATCCTTGACTCTAAAGCTGGAACCATGTGGTCAGAACTTCCAGTTCTGCTGCTGTGGGCCTGCAACCTGGTCCCCTCCTTCAATGACATGGACACCAGCTCTCTGTGGTTGTTGATTTCCTTCACTGCTTAAGCTTTTCTTTAATTCCCTTTCACAAGTTGGAAGCTTAGCTGGCTGAGGTCTTGTCCTGTGGCCACCCCTCCTTTTATTCCGTTTAGCATCAGGCTTTTCTTTAAACTTTTTAATCTCCTTGAGCCCTGGACTTAGCTCCATTACACTTCCTGGTGCTCCTTTTCTCCTCAAACTGTACATTTTGCATTTCTCTTTGTCCATCCTGTTCCTTTTCATGGTGGACCTGTTTAAGAGTCAACACTAATAACCATGGGCATAGTCAATACTAGTCTATCATGAAATCCCTCTGTCAGTGCATTAATCCAAAACTCTTCATTTTAGCCTTAGGCAGATTTTTTTTTTTTTTTTTTTTTTTTTTTTTTTTTTTTTTTTAGGACAAGGGCAAAAAGCAGCCACATCCTTTGCCAAAATGTCACAAGAACAGTCTCTAGTTCTAAAATTCTTCCCCCCTGAAACTTCTTGAGCTGGGCTGTCATAATTTATATTGCTCTCAGCACCAATGTTTTCCATGCTCCTACTGGGATGCCCCATTAAGCATCACTTAAAGTGTGTTCAACTGCTTTTCTAGTCCAAAGTCCCCATGTCTAACATATTCCTCCAACCAACAGGATGGTCAGGTCTATCACAACAACGCACCACTCCTTGATTCCAGCTTCTATCTTAGTCACTGCTCATTGCTTCAAAGAGACAACATGGCCAATGCAACTCTTATAAGAGAAAGCATTCAATTGGGGGTTTGCTTACAGTTTCAAAAGCTTAGTCCTTTATCATCATGTCAGGGAGTATGGTGGCAGATAGGGATGGTCCTGGAAAAGTAGCTGAGAACTACATCCTGACCCAAAGGTGGAGGGGAGGTGTTGTTGGTTGTTTTCTTACTCTTTGTCTCTTTGGGGGCCTGCCATTCAGCTACCAAATAAATCACACACAGAGGCTTATTCTTACATATGAATGCACAGCCTTAGCTTGGCTTGTTTCTTGCAAGCTTTTCTTAACTTTAAATTATCCTGTCTACCTTTTACCTTTGGGCTTTTCCTGTTCTCTTACTTCTATAAGTCTTACTCCATAGTTTGCTGTGTAGCTGGGTGGCTGGCCCCTGGAGTCCTCCTCTTTCTCTGGCTACTTCTTCTTTCCTCCCAGATCTCTCCTTCTATATCTTCTTTCTGCCCTATCCTTTCTCCTGCCTTGCTATTGGCCATTCAGTTCCTTAGTAGACCATCAGGTGTTTTAGACAGATACAGTAACACAGCCTTACAGAGTTAAACAAATGCAACATAAACAAAAGTTTATTGGTATCCTTAAAATAATATTCCCCAACAGTGGGGAGAGAGATTGAAACTGGGCCTGGAATAGGCTTTTGAAACCTTAAAGCCTACCCCTTACTCCTCACCCCTAGTCCCATGACACACTTCCTTCAACAAGACCTGACCTCCTAGTCCTTCTAATCCTTTCAAATAGTGCCACTCAGCATTCAAATATGAGTCTGGGGTCGGGGAGGCATTCTCATTTATACCACCACAGACAAAGTCTTTCTGGATGGGTCAAGTTTATGCCCACCAGTATGATTGGCTGTAAAGACAACAGATCTCACTTGGAAGCTAAGGCATCTGAACATTTGGCTCCTGCAGGGCAGAAAAGAGGCCAAAGATAAGAACCAGGGACCAATGTACTCACTGCCTCCTGCCATCATCATGGCCCCAGGGGTACACTGTCTCAACCCATTAGGGAGACTTTCTCCTCTCTTCCTTCCTATCCTCCTCTTCCTCTCTCCCTGCCTCCCATGTTGCCCTTGGCAACACCAATAAGTTTATACTGCCTACAATTTCTACTGACCAGTAGTACCCTTGCTCTACGGTTCTGCTAGACTGCTGTAGTGGTTAAGCTTCAGTGAGAGCCTGCTTGGATGTTGATACCCTAGGAGATTACTGAAGTACCCCTGGGAGTGTGCCTGGAAAGGAGCTTCTTGAGATGGTTAGACCCTGAGGGCTCTGACCCAATCCACTGATGGATCCAAACTTTGAAACAGCCATTGGAAGAGGTGGAACTGCGGAAGGTGGAGCCTGGTCAGAGGAAGGAAGTGTGCTGCTGAGGACTGCCCCTTTGAAGGGCATGCCCCACTCTTCCCACGTTAACTCTCTGCTTCATGGCTGCTGTGGGGTGAGCAGCTTTCTCCTCCGCTCTTCTGCCTCACCACAGGTCCAGAAGCATGGCACCAGGTGACGATGGATAGAATCCTCTGAAACTACAGCTTCCTGTGAAGCAAAGCAAATCCTTCCTTTCTCATGTTACCTTGTTTAGGCATTTGGTCACAGTGACAAATGGCTGACTAACACAGCCTTACTCTCTGGGAACTTTTTTTTTCAGCCTCTTTTCCTAATTCCAAGCCTTCTAGCCCTTTCTGTGTAATCACTTCAAATTCCAGTCTGACCACAGCTGTTTTGCAATTTTGAGGGCTCAGCTGCTGCTTCAGTTGACCAGAAGAGAGCCAGGGTTGTATGTATCACAGGTCCTTTGGGGAATGTGGTGGTTGTGAGCTGGTTTCAATACCCCCATACATTACCTTCTCCTCACTTCCCCAAGGAGGAGTCTCTAAATACTGATGACATTAGGGGCTTGTCCTGACTAGTCATAGCCTCTGCCACATTGGAGTCTGCGTAGAAGGGACTTAAAGAGGCCTGTGAAATACCACTGAGGGCCTAGGTGGCCTCTTTCCCAGCCTGGCCTTCTGCTCCTGGGGCAGTTCAGTCTATGTGTTCCATACTGACTGCAGAATCTCCCCCATTGAAGGTGACTGCCCAGAGCCTCCTCACTGCTCCCATTCCATCCGAGGACTTAAAGGGCAAGTCCAATGCCTTTTAAATGTGATGCCTAGTGCTGAGGATATGACTGGGTGGTGAGTGAGAGACCCTAGGCTTGTTCTCCAGTGTTGAATAGTACAGTTATGCCTTGTTAGATAATAGAATTTTTTCATCTTCTCTATAAGAACTGCATACCCCAGTTCCTGCAAATATTTCCCCACATGACTTATTTTTGAGCTATTTTAGCACCCTGACCATTCTCCCTGGAATGTGGTCCCATTTGCCTATGTTCCTTTTAAGATGTAGCCCAGGCCGGGCGGTGGTGGCGCACGCCTTTAATCCCAGCACTCGGGAGGCAGAGCCAGGCGGATCTCTGTGAGTTCGAGGCCAGCCTGGACTACCAAGTGAGTTCCAGGAAAGGCGCAAAGCTACCCAGAGAAACCCTGTCTCGAAAAACCAAAAAAAAAAAAAAAAAAAAAAAAAAAAAAAAAAAAAAGATGTAGCCCAGAAGAGGAAGCTGTTCTCTAGATGTGGGCTAACAAGTTCCCAGCCAAGTGTGGGGAGGCTGCTCCCAGATTTCCGATTAAAGTTGTTCACTCCTCAATACTTTATTCTAAGCAGGGGCTGCAGCCCCCAGTGATGTAACCGGTTAGCTCACTGCCGTCATCAACAATGCTTTTGCTTCAGAATAGTGTTAAAACTGAGTCACCCAGAGACAACCCAGGATAACCTACACACACACACACACACACACACACACACACACACACACACACACAGAGAGAGAGAGAGAGAGAGAGAGAGAGAGAGAGAGACTGACTGACTGACCGACTGACTGACTGACTGACTGACTTAACCTAGCAAGGGAAGATACCCCAGAGGAACTGACAAGTGCTGCTAGATAAGATGGAGAGGCTGTGTGCTTTTTACAGTGTGTGTGTGTGTGTGTGTGTGTGTGTGTGTGTGTGTGTGTGTGTGTTTGAGACAGGGTCTCATGTCTCCCAGGCTGCCTTAAATTCACTATACGGCAGAGCGTCCTGATTAGTTCTATGTCAACTTGACACAAGCTAAAGTCATCTGAGAGGAGGGAGCCTCAATTAAGAAAAAGCCTCCATAAGAGCTGGCTATAGGCAAACCTGTAGGGCATTTTCTTAATTAGTAATTAATGAGGGAGGGCCCAGCCCATTGTGGGTGGTGCCATCTCTGGGCTGGTAGTACTGAGCTCTATAAGAAAGCAGGCTGAGCAAGCCATGAGGAGCAAGCCAGTAAGCAGCACCCCTCCACGGCCTCTGCATCAGCTCCTGCCTCCAGATTCCTGCCCTTGGGTTCTTGTCCTGATTTCCTTCCTTGATGGACCCTGATATAGAAGGGTAAGCTCCATCAACTCTTTCCTCCCCCAACCTGCTCTTTGGCCATGGTGTTTCATCACAGCAATATTCACCCTGACTAAGACACAGAGACTAATCTTGAACCTCTGATCCTCCTGCTTCTACCTCACCAGTGCCAGATGACAGGTATGCGCCACTCAACTTGGTTTATATGGGATTGAATCCAGGGCTTTGTGTATGTTAGGCAAGTGCTCTACCAACTAACTGAGTGGTGTCCTCAGCCCCAAGGTTCTGTTTCTGCTACAGGACAAGGAGAGGGGCCACAGGAGAGCAGGGATCAGTCCTACATGTTTCTTCCAGCTGTAGGATCCAGGAGGTAGGGAAGGGCAGGGTGCTGTCATGACAGTGTCTGTAGTAATAAAAGGGATTAAGGAAGTGGATCAAGGTTGCCATTGGAAGGAAATGGAAGTCATCTATTTCACAACTATGCCATGACCTCCGGAGAAGCAAGGTGCCTGTTAGATTGGGGACTCTTCTATGAATGTCTGTCCCCCAGCCAGGTTAACTTGATTCCATTCTTTTGCTTCAGGGTGATTTTTCTCTTTGAGCTTCTGGATTGGCCATGGGCGGCAGTTTCTCCTTTTGGAATCCAGGGACTTGGCATACGTGGCATGGCGAGCAGCTCCCTACCTGGTCTTCACAAAGGGACCTCAGAGGAAGAACCCATACGTATACCGCCCATACGCATGTGCTCTGTGGTCTGTGGCCCCAGTTCTCAAGGGCTCCAGACCTCCTGTCTGAGCTCCGTAGGCACTCACCCACTCTCTGATGTGTCCCTCTGGCCAATCAGACACACCCACACTCCTGTTTGTTCGACTGGCCCTTCATCACTTATTCCTGCCCGAGGGTCACAGAAACAGGTACAGGGATCTCCAGCTTCTCTCACCCAGTTATGCATATCAAGTCACTATGCATCTCCTTCAACCAAGGCCTTTCCCTCACCCCTGTGCCCATCTGGTTAGCATAGCCTGGCAGACCTCCAAGATGCCTTTCCAGCCTGCTTGTCCGCTCCCTCTTGGGTCTTTTGTGTTTTTAGCAGGGGAGACTGCATTAGTCTAAAAGCCCTTGAATGCATCTCCCTATCTCCTGTCTCCCTGTCCTCTATTCCATCTTGCTCTCTACCTCCCTAAATAAGATCATTTCATAGCCTCTTTGAGCTCTGAGTGACTATATAGCATTCAGACTGTTCACCGGGCAGGGGACCCTGTTTCCCCAACCCTGTTTTCTCTCTACTACACTTTCCCTGTACCATGGAGACTCACTGGTGTTCCCTGCACTGGTTGCCCTCTCTACTTGGGATGCCGGAGTACTAAGGCCAAGAGTATGGTGCTCACTTACTGATCACACATAGTGAGTTAGGCTCTCTGCTGATGAACTCACATGCATTGTTGGACCAGTTCTGTAAAACAGGAACTATTGTTATCACCATTTTCCAGATTAAGAAGTTGGTCTTGGAGTTTACCTTGCACTCAGTGCTGGCTAGTTTTATGTCAACTTGACACAAGCTGAAGTCATCTGAGAGGAGGGACCCTCAATTAAGAAAATACCACTATAAGATTGGGCTGTAGGCAAGCCTGTAGGGCATTTTCTTAATCAGTGATCCATGGGGGAGAGCACAGTCCATGTGGGTGATACTAACCCTGGGTTGGAGGTCCTGGGTTCTATAAGTCAACAGGCCAAGCAAGCCATGAGGAGCAAGCCAGTAAGCAGCACCCCTCTACGGCTTCTGCATTAGCTCCTGCCTCCAAGTTCCTACCTTGTTTGAGTTCCTGTATTGACTTCCTTCAGTGATGAACAGATATGGAAGTATAAGCCAAATAAATACTTTCCTCCCCTACTTGTTAAGGTCATGGTGTTTCCTCCTGGCAAGAGAAACCTTAACTAAGAAAGCACTCTAGCTACTACGGAGCTAAGGCACAGTATTGCTTGAACCCGGGAGTTCGTCCTGCTGAGCGTTGTCAACTTGCCGCAGTAGAGAGTCATCTGAAAGGGTAAGTCTCAAATGAGGAGCTGCCTTGATCAGATTGGCCTGTAGCGCGTCTGGGGGGAATTGTCTAGATGGTGGAATAGGAAAGCCCAGTCCACTGTGGGCAGCACCACTCCCTTGGCAGGTGATCCTGAGCTTCGTAAGAAAGCTAGCTAAGCATGAGCCTGTGAAGGAGCCAGTGAGCAGAGTTCCTCCATGATTTCTGCTTCAAGTTTTTGCCCCAACTTCCCTCAAAGGTGAACTATGACTCAGAAATGTAAAACAAATAAGTTATTTTCTCTTCTAAGTTGCTTTTGGTCATGGTATTTCTTAGAGCAACAGAAAGGAAATGAGAATGATTCAAAGCCAGCCTGGCCAACATAGAAAGACACCAAGAAAGGAAGGGAGGAGGGAGAGAGGGAGAGAGGGAGGGATGGAGGGAGGGAGGGAGGGAGGGAGGAGGAAGGAGGAAGGAGGAAGGAAAGAAACAGGTACTTGAAGGGTTTAAGACCTATTCAAGATTGCATGCTGACAACTGACTCAGCTGGGCTGTGAATCCAGGGTTCCAATAAGATGTATTCTTATGTCTCTCTCCAATGCAAATAATAAGCTGTCAGCTCTAAAACTCAGTGGGCACTTTCCTTTGTGTTCCGACCCTCCCCATACCCTTTTCATAGTGAACTCCCTCCTCTTTGTGTCTGTAACTTGCATGTCATTGTATTATATCCATCATCCCTCTGCTGAACAAGACAGGAGGCCAGTGCCCAGCCATTCATCACAGTCTCCCTGGGAGGCAGCCTTGGGTGGTCACTGCCCACCAGCCTAGGCTGTGACTGATTGAACAAGGAAATTACAGCCAATCCCAAAGGGCTGCTCCATGGACTTGGGATGTAGATGTGCTATGTGTGTATCTCTGTAGATTGAGAATGTCAGGGAGGAGGTGTGAGCCTGGATGAGCTCTACTCAGATCTCTGTCTCATCATCTGCTTCGGGGAATGTGGTGGACTGACAGCCTCCATCTGCCGCCTTTATCTCCACCATGGTTTCTGCGTTTGCCATTTGTACCGAGTCAGTGCACATCTGGATGCTCTACAACCTGATCATTCCTGCCCTGGGTGTGGCTCCTCTAGCAGACAGCCTTTGCTGGAGGCTCTTTGCTGGCCCTGCTGAGAACTGAGCTGCCCTACTCCACTGTCCTCCCTTCCTCTCTTCTCCACTGGGGACCCACAGCACCAAGGCTGAAGACTCCTCCCCTCTCCTGCCTCTTCCTCCTTTATCTTTCACAAGCCCTCTCCCAAGTTCATCTCTAGACCATCTCATTCTGTATAGACATCCTAGAGGTGAGCTAAGAAGCCACCTGTGTATTCCTGACTCTCGGTCCCAGTACTAAACATAACAAGTACCCAGTAAATGCTTGCTGAATGAATGAAGTTGTGAATGCATGCTTGTTGAATGCCTGAGGGCCATGGCATCTCTCACACCATTGCTGTTTCTCCTTGTCTATTTCTATACCAACTTCCAGATCACGATTTCTGGTACCTGACTTGGTGCTCTTGGCTCCCCCACCCACCCACAGGTGGTTATTTGCTTTAATAATCAAAGGGAGGGGTGGAGTGTGGTTCACTTGGTAGAGCACTTTCCCAGCACACACTCAGCCTGGGTTTGATGCCCACCATCACATAGATGAGTCATGATGGTGCACACTTGTAATTGCCATCACTTGGGAGGGAGAAGCAGGTAGATCAGAAGTTCAAGGCCATGCTGAGCTACAGAAGGAGTTCAAAAGCAATCTGGATTACTTGAGACCCTATCTCAAACAAACAAAACAATCTAAGAAAACACACTGCCCTTTTAAATATTGGTCATGTGGTATTAATAATGCAGGGTATGATCTTCGCAATTGCATTATGATAAACTCCAAATAGAATGGTTATTTTTGACCATTGGGTACTGGAAATGGATTTGAAAATAGTTTCAGAAAACTGGAGCTTGACCAGAATGAAGGTGACTCCATTCTTCCTGGCCCAGCACCCTTCCCTTTGGAGGCCTATGTGGTAGTTTCAGGGATAAATCTCCCTCATAATATGTGGCATTTGAAAACTTGGTCCCGGTTTGTGGCACTGTTAGGGGAGACTCCGAAGGTATGGCTTTGCTGGGGGAAGTATGTCATGCAGGGCAGGCTTTGAGGTTTCAAAAGCCACACACCATTCCCAGTTTGTTTTTCCTGCTTCCTGTTTGTGGTTCAAGATGTGAGCGCTCAGTCTCAGCTTCCAGCTCCAGCCACCATGCCTCCCTGCTGCCATCCTTCCCTGCTATGATGATGGTGGACTCTCATCTTTCTGGAACTATAAGCCCCAAATAAACCCTTCTTTATATAAGTTGCCTTGATCATGATATTTTATCAAAGCAATAAGTATCCAAGACAGCTTGTGCCCAGGGTGTGCATATGTGCTCAGTCTGCCCATTTCCCTCATTGTCCACCCCCCAGAATGTTCTGCACCCTTCAGAGTGTCCCCTGTGATAGGCCCTTAGTTCAAGATTAAACGTCTTCATGGTTGCCCACTTCTGGTGGTGCCACAGCACCACCACCATGCCCCACTCCAGGGAAAAGGAGGATGTTACTTTTCGTTTTGCTGTAATAAAAATAATGTAAGGAAAGAAGGGGTTAGTCAGGCTCAGGATTTGAGGCTATCATCCACCAAATAGAGAAGCAATGGCAATAGGAGCCAGAAGCATTTGGTCACATTGCATTTGAGTCAGGAAGCAAGGCTTAGCTCTCTCTCTGCTTCTCGGTTCAGCCCAGAACCATAGCCTGTGAGTTGGTGGCGCCTCCGTTCAGGATGATTCCCCTCACAGACACTATCAGAGATGCATCTTCTAGATGATTCTAACTCACCAAGTTGACAGTGAGATTAACCATCACAGGATATTATCCCACAATCGTCTCTGAGGCTGGCAGCCCCTGAGCTGTGCGGTATCTAGCCCACGTGGTCCTTCCTGGCCAGTCTTCAGGAAAGCTTCCTTCTCTCCCCACTGGAAAACAACCCCAAAGACTTCCATGGTGATAAGATGCACCCTGCTTTCCCTGTCAAATTTCCCTGAAAATGACTCTGTGCAGTGTTTTTTGGCACAAGCATCCAGAAAGGGTTATAATAACCATCAATCTGAAACCTTAAATACAGTCTCCGGTTCTGCAAATACCATAATGACAGACTTGTATTCTCAGTACTAGGCATGATTGTGGGCACCAGAGCTTAGAAACATCCTGGGCATGGAAGCAAGCATTAGTCTTATTTATGTCTGGGATCCAGAAAGAAAATGAGAGCCTTGAAGACCAAATTACATAGCATCTCGTAGAGCAGAGAGAAGCATCTCCACAAAGGCATTTCTGGGATGAGAACACACCTTTGTGGGTCCCTCAGTGCACAAGGCCGTGGGGTCTATGTGCGAATGTGACACCAGTATGCATCTGAGTTCATTAGCTGTCTAGAGCAGAGGCAAGGGTGAGACCAGAGTCAATGGGTGGAGCCTCCTCGGATGCGTAATGGACTGTGGTTAGAAATATTTGTGGCTGTTGATGAAATTGGGTACATCCTAGGTTCAAATGATGTCAAGAGGTTATCTTGCCAGAACCATGAAGCGGTAGTCCTTAAGCTTCCTTCCATATACCCCTCTCTCCCCTCCCCCTACTCCTTGAGCTCCATCCAACCACCCCGAGGCCTCAGCCCAACTCGCTCAGAAAGTAGGGCCTGGTGGTGTACACCTTTAGTCCCAGCAAACAAAAGGCAGAAGCAGAACTCTGTGAGTTCAAGGTTAGCCTGTCTAAGAAAGAAAGAAATTCCAACACCTGTTTTGAATCCACTTGTGCCTTTATTTCAGAGTGCAAATGTCCTTGCAGAATTCAAGTAAAAAATACATTTTCTTTTTTTGGAGCAGGGGAGGGAGAGATGCAGTTGGAGAGATGGCTCAGTGGTTAAGAGCCTGGCTGCTCTTCCAGAGGTCCTGAGTTTGGTTCCCAGCATCCACATCAGCCTGCTCACAACTCCAACTCCAGGAGACCCTACATCCTCTTCTGCCTTCGAGGGAGCTGCGCTCATATGCAAACACTCATACACATAAATATTTATAGTTATATATATAGTTTTAAATTTTCATATTTTAAGTATTTTTTTTTAATTAAAATTTTTTATGTATATGAGTATTTTGTCTACATGTATGTCTATGCACCAAGTAATGTCTAGTGCCCATGGAGGGCAGAAGAGGACATTGGATCCTTAGAACCGGAGTTATAGATGGTTGGGAACTACCATGTAGTACTGGAAATTGAACCCAGATCCTCTGGAAGAGCAGCCAGTACTCTTAACCACTGAGTCACCTCTCTACTCCCTAAAGTGTTTACATATATATAATGTATTTTGGTTATATTCACCCCCGTTACCCATTCTTGTCTCCCTTCCACTCCCAATGATTCCTTTCCTTTGCCTTTCTTCCTCTCCCTCCCCCCCCCCTTCTCCTCTTCTTCTTTTGGGACACCATGAGTTTTACTACAGTTGTTTACAGGAGCATAGACAAAATCTTCCTCCTTTTGCTTGGCCTAAGCCTAGTTAAAAGAGACCAGTTGTGTTTTTTATAAATCACACTGAGTTTGTAAAGCAGGTTTTTCTACATTGAGTTCCTTAGACCTGGATAAAACTGCATTTTTCTAGGAGCCTTATGCCAAAAGTGGATTCCTTGGGAGCTGTCTCATCTTCCAGGGATTTTCCAGGGTATCTGTGAGTCTGGCTCTCGGACAGGAGCCTACACAAGGGGCTGGCATGGAGTGGGTTCCCAGGATGTGGCTGTCATGTTGGAACATTCATCTTCCAGAGCAGCCCCTCCTTACCAGGGTAGCGAGGCTTCCTTCTAGATTCCAAGAGATCGCTGCAGCTTCCTGAGAGGGCAAGTCAGACAGAGAGAGGCCGGCCTGAGAATCCCTGCCCTCAGCAGGTCCTTTAGGAGTGGCCACTTGGTAACTATTTTTATAAGGTAATTTTATGACATGGTGAGTGGGAATTCATTATTAGCTGCAGAGAGAAGGTGAGGGTCCTGGTGATCAGTTCTAGCCACTGACACTAAAGGAGTTGTCTTAGTTAGGGTTTCTATTGCTGTGACCATGAGCAAAAAGCAAGTTGGGGAGGAAAGGGTTTATTAGGCTCATACTTCAGCATTGCTGTTCATCACTGAAGGAAGTCAGGACAGGAACTCAAACAGAGCAGGATCCCAGAAAAAGGAGCTGATGCAGAGGCCATGGAGGGGAGCTGCTTACTGGCTTGCTTCCCATGGCTTACTCAGCCCACCTTCTTATAGAAGCCAGGACCACCTGCCCAGGGATGGCACTAAATGAGAAAACGCCTTACAGCTGGATCTCATTCACGGAGGCATTTCCTCTACGGAGGCTCCTTCTCTGATAACTCTAGCTTGGGTCAAGTTGACACAAAACCACCCAGGACAGGGGTCACCTTGGTCTGCTCAGGCTCCCGTAACAAAATCATTGTTCTTCAGGATCTGTTGGGTATTGGTTCGAGGCCCCTCCTCAGCTATCGTGGTGCTCAGGTCCTTTATATCAAACAACGTGGGGTTGGAGAGAGGGCTCAGTGGTGAAAAGTGCTTGCTGTTCTCACAGAAGACCAAGTACCGTTTCCTGCTCCCACACCAGGCAGCTTGAAGCCACCTGAATGCCAGCTTCAGGGGGATCTGACCCCTCTGTTCTCCATGGACACCTGCATGCATATGCTCTCTCATATGTGCATACTCGTGTACACACACACACACACAGGGGGATCTGACCCCTCTGTTCTCCATGGACACCTGCATGCATATGCTCTCTCATATGTGCATATTCACGTACACACACACACACACACACACTTAAAAAAAATAAAATAAATCTATTTTTTAAAACCTCAGCATTGGGCTGGAGAGATTCTTCCAAAGGACGCAGGGCAGGTCCCCAGCACCCACACGGCAGTTAGCAATCATCTGTAACTCCAGTTCTAGAGGATCCAATGCTCTCTTCTGATCTCCTGGGCACTGCACACATGTGGTGCAAATACATACATGCAATCAAAACACTCATACACATAAAAAAAATAAATAAATATAAAAGTCAGCATCATATTTATACATAATCCATGCATGCCCTGTATAATTTAACTATTTTTAGATTATTTCTAAGACCTAAAATTTGCAAATGCTATGTAAATAGTTTTTATATTGTTTAGAAAATCATGATAAGAGAAATGTTTGCATATGTTCAGTATATATGAACAACTTCTTCCAAATAGTCTTGATTTGGAGTTGGTTAAAGTCACTGACTGGAACCTGCAGGTATAGAGGGCTAACGAGACCACATACTGGGTGACTTTGACATCAAGCATTTATTTTCACACTTCTTAAGCCTGGGAAATGCAAGATCAAGGTTCAGGCTAATCCATTTCCTGACTGGGGCTCATTTCCAGGATCATAGACAGCAGCCCTATCTCCATACCCTCCCAGACAGAAGGGAGGAAGCCGGCTCCTATCTGCTATTACAAAGCGATCCATCCAATGCGATAGGGCCACACCATGTCAGCCTTATGTACCCCTGTCATCCCCTGCAAGGCCCCATCTCCAAATACGCCATATGGGGGTCAAGGTCCAATATGTCATCCGTAAGTTTGGGGTCACAAAGAAAGAGACCACCATTCCAACTGAAGTGTGTAGACAAGGCACACTTTACTCTTGACCGGGAGGGCGTACTGGGAAGAGTGAACACACAGACAGGAAGTACATTTGGTTTTTATTCTAACTCAGCTCTTTCCTCCATTGTGTGCGGTCCCACCTCACAGCCTTTCATTTAGTTGGAGAAGAACTGATACACAGAAAATAAAGACAGGAAAAAGGGGTCGTTACTCCCTTGGTGGCATTGTATAGTCAGCGTGCCAACACCCAGATGATGCGCTTATACCAGTCACTCTTGTCACTGGCCAGACCCTTGTGTAGGGAGAGCCTGGGGGAGGAGCAAGATGAACCAGGAAGACACATGCCCTTTTCCTCACGGAGCTCAGAGCCCACCTAGGACAGAATGCAGCTGTCTCACAAAAGCTGTGTGCTTGGCAGCCTCACACATATCACAGGCTTAATCTCTTGGGATCTGAGTGGATGGCTCAGCATGCCCAGCCAATGATGCAGACATGTCTGTCATATGCAAAGGCCCAGATCATCGCCTAAGTAAAAATAGAAAAGAGCAAAAGCACGGGATTTGGCCGCCACGGCCAACAGACCTGTGGACAGCCACAGACGTCTCTCCAATCACCTTTGTCCCTCCCTCTCACCTGGAAAGCGCCAGGGTCTCCACTCTTGCTCTCCTTCCTGCCCCACCCCATCTGCTGCAGCGGCTGCAGCCTGTCTGCCAGCAGTGTGTGGCGACACCCTTCCAAAGCTCCAGGGACATTCTTCCTTTGTCAGAGTGTCAAAGTCACACCAACGTAGGCTGCCCCCACTTAAGATTTTGTTCTTCTGACCATGAGTCACCGCTACCCTACCGTCCTGTCTGGCTTCTTCCTGCTAGGAGACGAAAGAGGAGATGAGAAGCGTGAGAGGCTCAGGGGGCGTCTTGTGGGGCTGGGGACTCCGGGCAGGGCAGTCACAAGACAGGTGAGCGAGGGAAGGAATTGTGACTCTGTAGAGTGAGAGGGACAAGATTGCTGCTCCTAGCATTCTGGAGCGGTTCCCCCAGCTGGATGAGCCTCGGTTTCCTTGTTGGTGTAGCAGCCCCCAGTCTCTTGCACATGGTTCTTCGAGAGAGTAAAGGAAATGATTCCACTGTAAAGCTGCTGGGCAGTGCCTAGCGCAGTGGGGGAGGTTCCCCACTCCCACCTCTTCCTTCTCTCCTCCTCCTCCTCCCACTCATCACTTTTCTTGATGCTGTGACCAGCCACCCAACAAAAGCAGTCTGAGGGAAGGGCTTCTTCTGACTCACAGTTCGAAGGGTCACAGCGCGGTGAGCAAGGCATGGCGGCCCAAGGCAGTTGCTTGCTCACACGGCGTCTGCAGGCAGGAAGCAGAGAGAGATGGATGCCACTGCTCAGTTGCCCTTCTCCTTTGTATTCAGTCTGGGACCTCCCCCCATGTTAGGGTGCCGTCTACATCAGTTACGTCTTTCTGAGAACGTTTTCATACTGGAGATGTGTTTCCATGGTGATTCTAAATCCAGTCAAGTTGACAATAAAGATTAACTAGCCATCCTGCTTCTCCTAAAAGGAGAATGATTGTCCCTAAACAAGCATGTTTTCTCAGGCAGGCTGGGCAAAGTGCTACCATGCCACCACCATGTACCCAGAGGGGAGCAGGGACAAACGGGAGGGGACCTGGGAGACAAGTGACCGCCTTGTACTGAGGGGTCCAGCACACTCATCTATTCCACTCAACACCGTGCTTGCAATGATTTATTAATTCCACATCTCAGACTCAAGGCAAGAGAGTTTAAATCCCACTTAAAGTCAGCTCTTCTCATGATTCAGCTCCACAATCATCATCAATATTTATCGGCGCAGGGCCCGCTTCCAGACACCATAGATCTACTTCAATCTGGAAAGCTGAAGGCTGGGAAGGGCTACTGACTGTGACTCCACCCTCCCAAGGGACAGCTTCAGCAAGGAGAGCAAGTCCTTGCTCACACAAGCCCTGTGCAGCAGGTTTAGGAAGGGGGCAGTGGCATTCAGAGCATGAGGACTTTCACGGTCCAGAGAAGTGCTATTTTGTCCCGAGCCAGAGTGAGATACACAAGGGCGCAGGGGCAGGGGGTGGGGGGTGTTGAATGTGACCACACAAAGAATGCAGAAAAAGCTTCAAGCAAGTTCATGGTTGGCTGACCTCTGGGAGTGGCACTATGGCCCCCTCAGATTGCCCCGAGGAGGGTCACCTGGCACTTTGCAGGACTCACAGAAAGAGAACCCAGTGTCCTCAGGCCTTGGGTTCTGGCCCCGTGACTGGCTTGTCATATGCCAATGTGCTGCCCTGGCTCCCTCCTCACGTTTGTGGTTTTTCCATTGCTGTTCATCTGAACTGGGGCAAGCATCCCCAGAGGAAAGGGCTTTCCAGCAGGGAAATGGTCTCTCGGGCAGTCCCCCAAACATCTGTACCCCTTCCAGGAGCACATGCGCAGGAAACATTTCCAATGAAGGGAGTTGCTAGGCTACTCCATGAACCATGGACTGTGGTTTCTACCCTGAACAGCTTTGTGCATTCACGATGAGACTTGGAAAGAGAAGGGGAAACGGTGGTAGAGACGCCATGGCTGAGCCCTGTGTGTAGATTCTTCTTTCTGAAATTTTGACAACGCTGAGAACTGAAGCCAGGGTCAGGCTAAGCCAGCACTCTCCCAGTGAGGTACCCTTCCAGTTCTGGAGCTATCCGTCTTTGAGGCTGTGAAGTCCATGGGACTTCAGATTTACTCAATTATGCAAAAAAGTTTCTGAGCACCAACTCTGAGCCACAGGCTTAAACTAGGAGAATGAATAAAACAAGATGGTGGCCTCCTGAGAGTCCATCCACTAAAGACAACAAGCAAACAACTCCAATACTGTAGGTGACGAGGGGGCAGGGAGAGTGGCACCCAGAGAATTGCCAAGGGCAGAGATGGACCCATGAAGGACATCAAGCAAAGAAGTGGGAGGAGATAGACCTACCAGAAAATAGTGGAAGGGTAAGTTTTGAACCAAGAATATGATGGAGTGGCCTGGGAATATCAGGACAAGAAAGAGACCACCAGAGCTGGCACTCACATCCTTATAGTGACTGGGTGAAAGATATGGTGGGGAGGTACAGACCAGAGCTGGCACTCAAATCCTTGTAGTGATTGGGTGAAAGATATGGTGGGGAGGTATAGACCAGAGCTGGCACTCAAATCCTTATAGTGACTGGGTGAAAGATATGGTGGGGAGGTATAGACCAGAGCTGGCACTCAAATCCTTATAGTGACTGGGTGAAAGATATGGTGGGGAGGTATAGACCAGAGCTGGCACTCAAATCCTTGTAGTGACTGGGTGAAAGATATGGTCGGGAGGTATAGACCAGAGCTGGCACTCAAATCCTTGTAGTGACTGGGTGAAAGATATGGTGGGGAGGTATAGGAGTGGGATAACAGCAGGAAGCTTTTTCATCTAGGAGGGAGGTTGTATCAAGGGGAAGGTTTAGAAGAGGACACTTGAGTTATGGAGGATGTCTAGAAAAACTAGGCAATGAAGACATGAAGCATGCCCATGATGCCTGGCTCAGGTTCTATAGACTCCATTTCTTCCCCCATGTCCCATTGTCCTTCCTCACACCATATTGACTTGGACCACATGCACAGCTCACCTCCCATCATTACACCATGTTTTATACAATACTCACTGAAGTGTCTATTGTCCAGGGCTCTCCATATATAGATATATGGGATTTATTAGAGTGGTTTACAGGATGTGCTCTGGCTAGTTCAAAAGTGACTGTCTCCTGACTGAAAGGCCAAGAATCCAGATGTTCGGTCCTGGATGCTGGACATCTCAGCAGTTCGAATCTGGCTCTGGAGTCCTGGAGGATTCCTGGAGAACTGCTTGTCTTTCGTCTGTGTTGGAATCCTGGAAAAGTTGGTTCTGATCAACACGAGAGTGAGGGCAAGCAGGCAAAGAGCAGAAGTTTCCTCTTCGATGTCCTTTCATGTGGGCTGCCACTAGAAGGTGTGGCCCGGATTTAGGGTGGGCCTTTCTGCCTCAAGTAATCCAATAATCCAATCAAGAAGATTCTCTCACAGGAGAGCCCAGCAGCTTGGGTTTTAGTGGTTTCCAGATGTAGTCAAGTAGACAGCCAAGATTAGTCACCACAGAGTGTGTCTTGTACTCTATGATGCATTGGAGGTCTCTCCCAGGACAGTTTTAATGGTTTTGTTACAGTCCTCTGCTCCTCTGTTCAACAGGGCTGAGGGCCACACTGTAACAACCATTTACCTGAGGGTCACCTGCTGAGGTGAGGAACACAAAAATCAGGCACCTTGAATTTTATGTGTGTCCGTGCAGCACCACTGAACTTTACTGTCCAGACAGAGCGCCTCACATTGCCAGCCTCTCTCATATCCTCTCCCAGTCAGTACCCACCCAGCCTGCCCTCTACCACTCTCTACTTCCCCCTTCTCTTGGCCTTTTTAGAAATGGGATCATGGGACAGGACACTTGAAAACAAGCTGACTTCTTTCTTTCTCTCAACCACGTTTCTTGTAGCACGCAGTGGTTGGTTAAGTTCTGGTTTCATTGCTACAAACTATTTCATAGTGTAAATATACCAGTGTGTCTACCTATTAATACATACTAGTTCTTTTCCTAGTGTGGGCTATTATGAACAGTGAAGGGATATTGTTGTATGTGTACACCATGCGGCACAGCACTCACTCTGTTGGGTGTGTGCCTCGGAACATTATTGAAGGTCATGGGGAAGACATTTTACTCAGTTTTAATAAATGCTGACAAAATTTCTGTACCAATGCAGGTGCTTGCAGAATGTGGGATTAAACATCCCAGCTCAGATGTTTCAATTAAATAAAACTGAAGAAGAATGTTTAAAGCTCCAAGGAGAGCAACTGCTTTCAGGGGCCCTGGATACCTCAGGAATATCAGTTAATGTGCTAATCATTGTTGTGTGAGCTGGCTTCCATTTTATAGACCATTTTGTTGGCCTAGTTTGGGCTATGGTTAAGTTCTCATAAACATAAAACAAGCGCACTTCCTTAAAAATGATTCCGTAATTTATGATTATCGTTTATCTTGACAGACTCCATCTGCCCACACAGATCCATGAGATCTTACTACTCAGATTAGAGATGTGATTTTTCCTAAGACTTAGGGCAGCTGCCACACTCTAGCAACGTGATGCCTGTACCTTGTCTGTCTTAGGAGGTGACAGAAACTCAGTTACTCACTCATTGTGGTCCACTCTTCAGGCACACAGTAACCAGCAGCCCTGTGTGAGGCACTGGGGAGGTGGGGTGCTAAAGGTAACCATAGACATGCCTTCTGCCCTCTGAGATCGTGGTTCAGAAGACACGGATGGGAAGATCCCAGCTGCCTAGGAGAAAGTTAAGGAATCTCACACATCACAGCAAGTGTCTTTACTAGGCAGGGGGGCACCAAGGTAGGGGGCTCTTCAGCAAATGGAGCTGTCTGAAAAGGGCCCCCCAAGAACGGCAGGCTACACGAGGGCAGGGTGTTCTTCTAAAACTCCCTGAGGGCTCCTTTCACATACGTTTCATAGGTAACAAGGTAACAGGAGGAGGCTGGGGAGATGGCGTCCTCAGTAAAGGGCTTGCTGCACAAAGTGAGAGCCTGAGGTCCAGGGCCATGCAGAAAACCAGGCACAGTGGTAAGCATCTACAACCCCAGATCACAGAGGCAGAGACAGGCAGCCCTCTGGAGCTTGCTGGCCAGTCAGCCTAGCATCTCCCCCACCCCCAAACAATGGGCTTATTGAAGCTTGCTCTTCCAGAGAGCTCCAGGGAGAAAGTGAACCAGAATTATCTAAAGTCAAAGTATCTTTTGGAAATTAGGAATTCTTGGCCAGGATTTGTTTCTCATCTTCCTGATTATAAAACCATATAGCACATGGCTGTGTTCGTTACCTTCATCAGGGTTGTGACAGGGATGCCTGACCAAAGGATGCCCAGTCTTCAATGATGGCACCTGAATTAGTTTCTTTTCTGACTGCTGTGGCAAACCACCTGGCAGAAGCAGTTTAAGGCAGCCAAGGTTTTTTGTTTGCTTGTTTGCTTGCTTATCTGATCATTTTTGGCTTACAGTTGGAGGGGATACAGTCCATCCCAGCAGGGAATGTGTGGTGGCAGAAGTGGGGGCCAGCTGCTTGCATTGCGTCTGCAGTTAGGGAGTGGAGAGTGATGAAGGCCACTGATCAGTTCCTTTCCCTTTTTGATATAGTCCGGGACTGCAGTCCACCGAGAGATGCCACCCACATTTAGGGTGGGCTTTTCCATGCCACTTAACCCAACCTACAAACTGCCTCCCAGACATGCCAAGATATCTGTCTCTAAGGTAAATCTAGACCCTGTTGAGACGACAGTCATTATTAATCTTTACAATGGTCTAGAATGCTGTTGGCTAGGAAGAATAAAACAAAGACCTCAAAAGGAACCCACTGAGCTCCATGTTAGGTCTTTAAGTGCCAACTGTGACAATGACTTCTCTGTACCCACAGCATGGAAGAACTTTCTTGGGGGTAGCCACTGAGTATGTGGATGTGACCATGGGGTCCACAGAGCTTCCCTAGTTGAGTTATAAATAGGGAGGGAGTAGAAGAGGGGCACGACCATTCAAAAGCCAGTTTCTGGTCATAATTGAATGAATGATCCTACCCAGGTTGTAACAGATATTGTTGGTTATTACAGCAGAGTTTTCATCTTTTTTCCTTCCCTATTATTTTATTAGATTATTTTCTCACTATTTTTAATTATGTGTCACTGTGTATAGATATATGTACTTGAAAGTAGTTGCCCATAGAGGCCAGAGGAGTCGGGTCTCCTAGAGCTGGAGTTGCAGGTGGTTGTGAGCCAATGATGTGGGTGCTGGGAACTGAACTCTGGTCCTCTTTGCAGGAGCAGTATGTGCTTTTAGCTCCTGAGCTGTCTCTCCAGCTCCTCCTTCACTATGTATGTGCATGCCAGCTTCTGTGGCATTCTGACAGGTGAAATGCACTGCCTTGTATATTCAGCCTCAAAGGTCACCTGGGCTTGCTTCTGTTCTTAAGAGTAAGTCACCATGACCCACTAGGAATGAAACAAGATCTAAATGGCAAATGTCCTAGTCACTGTTCTATTTCTATGAAGAGACCATGGCCAAGGCAACTCTTACAAAAGAAATTAAATTTTTCTATTCATTTATTTTTATTATAAATTTAATTGATAATAATAGAAGAATAAATATAAAATAAAATAAATATAAAAAATTAATAATAAAAATTTTCTTATAAAAGAAATATAACTGAGGGCTTTCTTACAAATTCATAAATTAGTCCATTATCTTCTCAATGGGGAGCAGGGTGGCATTCAGGAAGACATGGTGCTGGAGAAGTAGTTGAGAGTTCTACATCCTGATCCATAGGCACACATACACCACACACATACACACATGCTCATACATACACATACAGGAGGGGGAGGGGGAGGGAGAGGGAGAAGGAGAGGGAGAGGGAGAAAGAGAGAGAGAGAGAGAGAGAGAGAGAGAGAGAGAGAGAGAGAGAGAGAGAGAGAGGCTAACTGAGCCTGGCATGGGCTCTTGAAACCTCGAAGCGCACACCCAATGACACACCTCCTTCAGTAAGGCCACACCTACTCCAACATGGCCACACCTCCTAATCCTTCTAATCCTTTTAAAGAATCCCACTCCCTGGTGACTAAGCATGAAAATATATGAGCCTACAAGGGCCATTCTTATTAGGTATAGAACCCTAGAGTGGAGAGCATTGTGTTCCAGAACTTTGAACACTGAGTCCCCATTTTTCTTTTGCTTCCACCAATGCTGTTGGGAAGATGAGTAGCATCCTAACTTCTGATCTTTGTCCAAGACTGTTTTTACTCTCTGTATTCTTATAGGCTCATTATCCTCCCCACACTACCTTTTGAAACTTTCCAGTGAGGAGTCTTAATGTGGATCTATTTTTATTTGTTATATTGAAGGTTTGATGTATTCTTTAGAGGCAGAATGTTTTTCTTTCATCTCTGGGAAATATTTTGGAATAATTTCATTAATGAGCATCTATTTTCTACAAACTCGAATCCTTTACACATTTGGTGTCATAGACTACTGTTCTGATTTATTTTATCTTTAACTCTCTATTTCATTGTAAATTAAATTCCATTTATTTATTTACTTACTTACTTGTTTATTTATTGTGTACACACTTACGTATGAGTGCAATTGCCATCGCATGAATGTGGAGCTCAGAGGACAGTTTGCATGTCTTCTCTCTACCAAGTTGGTCCCAGGGATCCAACTCAAGTGGTCAGGTTTGGCAGGCAGGACTGTTGCCCACAGAGTCAAAGAGAGGTCTTTGACTTTTTTGCTCTGCTTTCTGAGAAACTTACTCCTGAGTCCTTTCATTTCTGTTGTTTTGTGTTTAATTTCCAAGAATTCTTTTTGTCTTCTGCCTGTTACTTTTTCATTTCATCCTGTTTTCTTTTCTAGGACTGAGCACGTTGTTACCTCATAGAAACGTAATACATATTATATATTAAAGTTTGTGTGTATAGATATTAATTCTTAATTCTCCTGCCCGGAGTCTTCTATCCTTTACACAGTGCTTTTATTTTGTTTGTCTCAGTGTTTATCCCCCACATGATCAGTTTTTGAAAGGTCTGATTATGATCAAGACTACAGGACTATTGTTTGGTGGGAAGATTTTACACCAATTGAAAACTCAGGGCAAGTTAGATAGAGCATTGAACTTTGTGTTACAGTGCAGGCTTGCTGGAGAACTTCCTGTGTTCTTGAGCTCGCAGCTCTTAGAGGACCTCAGCACTCTTGTGTCCAAAACCACAGAGAGAACTGAGACACATACAACACAGCTCACCCCTTACCGGCCTCTTCAGATCTACACAGGTGCCCATTATTCTCACAACTGTCTGGGCACAAACTTTGAACGGCAGCTTTGCTGCTTCTAAGGTGGTGGGTGGGTGACAGAGAGCAGGGGAGGGTGGAAGGCAGCTGGTTGAGATGCTTCCTGCAGACCCTCTCTATGTGGGTGTCCTGAACCCCATATGGAATGGGCTTTGGCGCACATGGGGAAGCTTTGTAGACTGGCGACACAGCCCCTCTGTTTGCCTTCCATTCGGGGATGATGGTGCCGAGGGCCAACTGCCAGGGAAGAGAAGGTAACATCCCACCGATTTTGTCTTAGGTTATTGAGCCACATTTTCTTCCTGTCACAGGTTGTGAGTGACACCATGTTCTCTCCCACCTGTCCTCTCTGCCTCCTCTTCCCTTAAGCCACCTGAAGAAGATGATAATCAAAGGCTTTTGTCTCCCACCCTAATGGATCCTGGCTGGTGTGGTTCACAGCACTAGGATCGGTGCCTGTCTTAGAGTTTCCATTGCTGGGGTAAAACACTGACCAAAAGCAGCTTGGGGAAGAAAGGGTTGATTTGGCTCTCATATCCTGAGTCACGGTCCACTGACGGAAGCCAAGACATGAACTCAAGGCAGAAGAAACCTGGAGGCAGAAGCCGTGGAAGAACACTACTTGCTGGCTTGCTCCCCATGGCTTGCTCAATTTGTTCTCTTACATACCCCAAGACCACCAGCCCAGGGGTGTCACTGCCCACAGTGAGCTGGGCCCTCCCACATCCATTAGTCATCAAGAAAACGGTCCACAGGCTTGCCCACAGGCAGATCTTATGGAAGCATTTTCTCAGCTGGGTTCTCTCTTCCCAAGTGACTAACCTGTTTCAAGTTGATAAAATCCTAAGTAGGATGGTCTTTTTCCTTTCCCCACAGCAGTCAGCGCCCAGCTACCTGTAAGTCTCTAAACACAGGTAAACAGCTTCCCGGGAGTCCGGCTGCTCGCCAGACTGACGTGTCCTCCCCAGAGCTGATGCAGCCTTTGGCCGGGAGTCAGCCCTTCAGGTCATTGATTTCAGTGGTTCAGCATCTTGGTCTCAGCTCTCCTTATGCATCTGCCTCTTTCAATTTAATTCTAATAACTTTAATGGCACAAAGATTGGAGCAAGCATTGCCAAAGTCAATAACCAAGTTCCTGCCACCAAGGATGATTTTGGTTTTGGTGTTTCTGCCTGGGGAAGTCTTTGGGCTGTCTTGAGTTCTGTCTTCAGTCTGGTCTCGGATAGGACAGTTCATGTCAGGAACTGTGTGCTGGATTCTCTCCCCCGTTATACCGTTCACTGCTTCCTGTTCTTTTTGCTTTAGTATTCCTTCACTGCCCTTCTCACACCATTGTTTTAAGGCTAAAAATTGGGTGTGCATTTTTTTTTTTTACTTTTATTTGTATATGTTGAGGGGAGGGTACTGCCACAGAGTCCATGTGGAAGTCAGAGGACGCCTTGTGGGAGTCGTTCCCTTCCACTGTGTGGGTTCCAGGGATCAAACTCCAGTCACCAGGCTTGGCGGCAGACACCTTTACCCACAGAGCCATCTTGTCGGTTTAAGTAAACAATATTTATCAAAAATTTATTATAACCCAGGCATTGGGTTAAAACTACACTATTTTTTTTTTTCGATCTAGAATATGAAAAAAAAAAACTGGGGCAGGCTGGTAAAGCAGTGTTCACACATGTTTATCCATTCACCCATGTTTATCTATCACATCGTTTCTATCAACTGCAATGGGAAGGAAGCTGGGTGGTTAAGTGTATGGTTCCATGGCTATATTCTTGCCTTTCTGCTGATTCGGGCAAACTTCCTTGTGCCTCAGTGTTCTTACCTATAAGAAGAGAATGAGAACAGAGGCACCTACCCTCTCAGGTTGCTGTGGGATCATTCAGGGCTAAGCATGCACAGCAAACTTACCATGGGGAAAATGTGCTTTGTTAGGCGCTCACTGAACACCATCACTGCTAGTGTCCTGAGCTCCGGAGGTCCCTGGCCAAAGTGAGTCTGGTTCCTTCTGTAAAGATGTTTCCTGCCTGGATGCCATTCTCTCACCTGGGTCAAGGGCGTGGAGTTTGATCCTAAAATCTCCTGCAAACTTTGGACACACCTCCCCCAAAGCTGCCGGGAATGTTATTGTTTCTGATCCCTGAACTTCCTGAAATGTGGTCAGCTTCTCGCCGAGGATGGCTCCTTTGGCTTGCATGGTGTCAGGATGGCGCTGGAGTGAGGAGCCTGTAAGTCTGGAGCCAGACAGACTTGTTCAAGTCCGGGTTCTCCAGCTTTTCTCAGGCCAGCCAGTTTACCTGTCCCAGACTCTAGGCACTCATGCAAACAGTAATACCACCATGACCACACCATCACGAGGTGCAATGAAGTCATTTATAAAGCTGGCATCTGCTACAGAAGAACACCTGATCCACAGACAATTCTTATTTCCAAGCTGATTTTTCAAGGCTCTTGTTATCTATGACCTCGTTTTACTTTCATACAAACCTCACAGCCTATCCAAAGCTGAAGGAAGAGATAATCAGAAATCTACTGATCACTTAAGAGGCAGCTCTGGGGCCCAAACCTGGAAGGCTTTGTCACTTACAAACAACATTTGTCTTCTCAGAACTGAACAGACCCCCCAAAAAGTCACAACTGAAAGGGGAAAAAAGTAGAGGTTGGGGAGATAGTTCCGTGGGTAAAAGCATTTGCTGTGCGGCCCCATGACCCGAGTTTGGGTCCCCAGAACCCAAATGGTAGCACAAGCACCTACAATCCCAGCACACCCTACCAAGAGCTGAGAAGCAGAAACAGAGGGATCACCTGAAGCTCACAGGCCAGCTAGCCTGACGTAAGCCAGGGTGAAGAGACCCTGTCTCAAACCGGGCGGAAAAGCATCCAGCCCTGGAGGGTTGTCCTCTAACTCCCACATGCTCACCACAGTGCACACATATGTACACGCACATGCACACATACACACATATGTACATGGCAGGAGATTGGTACAGAAGAATAAATAGTGTTGGGCTCAAGATTTTACACAAGTTGTACTGAGGGTCAGGAGCTGGGCACATAAAATCCAAATGCCTGCCCAAGAGGCAAATGCAAGGGAAGAAAGCTCTCTGCAGCCCACAAAACCAAAGCAACAAATCTAAAACTCGTGTGCACAGAAAACGACAAGCCAGGCCACAACTGATAAATCGGAGGCCAGAGAGTCATGAAAGCTCTTGAATACTGTTCACTTATCCCAGATCTAGGGCCGAAGCAAAGATGTAAGGAGGGAGCCAAGCAGAGGTCAGAGCAGAGACCAGAAAGACCCCCATGCAATGTCAGGAGGATGGTTTTTTAGTGTAACTTTTTAAAATTAATTTTTATGCATGCATACGATGTATTTTAATCACATTCACCCTCTCTTCCCAACTCCTCCCAGACCAACCTCCCTCCCCAAGCCCCTCCAACTTTTTATTTTTAAAAGCTCACTTGCTCCAATGCATGTTGTCCATATGCTTAAGAGTGTGCTGCCATCCACCAGAACATGGAGGGAGCCACAACCCTTAAAGAAAACTGAGTTTCTTTCCCGTAGCAGTTATCAACTATCAATTTCTCCTCAGCTGGGAGTAGGGGCTAGTGAGTCCTTCTCCACTCCATGATTGAATGTTGATCTTACACAGGTCTTGTGCAGACAAGCACAGTTACTGTGAGTTTGTGAGTGCGCAGTCCTGTCATGTTCATAAGACATTGTTTCAGTTAGATTCCAGGAAGATGGCTTTGAAGATGAAGATGGTCATCAGGATCATGATGTGTGTTTGGGTACCATAATCCTTGGAGCCTGTGCGTTCATAGGGAACTGTTGGTAAGTTGGGAAGGAATTGTTGGAGAATGAGATGTCCTAATTACAAGAGATCTTTCCTCCCCTACCCTTACTAGAATAGCCTAAGAATTGAAAGGAGGCCCTGAGCAGATCTTAATAGGACCCAAGCAAGTTTTGTGTGAATGGACACTGGCTCTTGGGATGGCCAGACCTAGCAGATGCCCTGGTTCATGCCACGTGTGGTTCAATAGTAACCTAATTTGCTTTCTGTAGTGGGTAGCCATTCCAACCTTGATCTGGAAGTTCCAACCCCCATTGAGGCTTCGGTAACTGTCACGCCTACAAGGCGGGGCCGAGAGAGGACCCTGAAGACCCGAGATCCAGATGTGCCGTCTCTCTTAGTTCCTGGACCCTGGACGCTGGAGGTAGACTGAGCAGAGTTCTCCAGAGAACACCGCCAGATTGTGCTGTGTCTTTCCCAGACCCTGCAACCTACCTATCCCTTTATTTGTAAGTTACGCCACTAAATAAACCTCCCTTTTAACTACGTGGAGTGGCCTTAATAATTTTACCAATAAACATGGTCCATTCACAGTCGAGCATAGTATGCTCCTGAATGTTTAGAATACTGAACAGCTGGCCTTTTTGGCAGTGCCAACCCCTAAATGTGTACTGTTCTCTTGCAGGAAACACAAGGCCAGCATAATTCAAGGGACATGAGACCTAGGTCCAGAGGACAACTCTGCTCTCAGTACCATCATTATAGCTTTGCTATATCTGAGAAGTCAGTAGTCAGTAGTCCCTCTTCCCTCTCCCATGCCTCCCATCTCTTCCCTTATAATGTCTTTTCTGTTTTATTATTGGCATTTATGCGCCATTAACCAACAAAGCCTTATGGTTTTATCCCAGGGAAATCTAATTTTCCATACTGGCTGTCTCATATACTGAGAAAGTGGGATCTCTAACCCTGCAGACTCACACACTACCCTAGAAAGTCTGCTTTGCCCTGGATCTCATCACCTCAGACATTCTGACACCCCTGGAGATTCTGTCCATTGATCTCTGGGAAACCCTAATGGGCATTTGTGACTCTGTGGTTCAAGAAGGAGGCCTTTCCCATGAAGAAATGGTAAAACTGAGAGAGAGTTTGGAGGGAAGACTGAGTGATGGGGGCCATGAATAGGGAGCTGGAATTGGCATACTCACCTTGATGGTCTTGAGGGACTTGGAGTGGATCCATGGAAAGAACCAAGGGTCCAGGGGCTGAGATGGGGCCAGTGGAAGAGTACTGAAAGGCCTTAAGGTAGGGCAGGTGAGGGAGGAGCATCTAGAGGACAGCAGTCTCCTTGTCCCCCAGCCATTGGTTTGTTATGATATCACTTACTAGGCACAGCATCACTGGAAGTGACTCATTTATATCATGTGGTGTGGAGAGGGACTCACTAGCTCCTTCTCCTAGCTGAGGAGTTTTTCTTCTTCACTACCAAGTTGCAAATTGATAGTTGATGACTGCTAAGAGAGACTGGAGACCCAGTTTTCTTTAAGGGTGGTGGCTCCATGTTCGGGTGGATGGCAGCACACCCCTAAGCATACGGACAACATGCATTGGAACCAGTGAGCTATTAAAAATAAAAAGTTGGAAGGCCTGGGGGAGGGAGATTGGTCTCGGGGGAGTTGGGGAAGAACTGGTGAATATGATTAAAACCCGTTGGTTATTACTTTTTCAATGAGTTGCTGAAAAGACTCAGTCTATAAGTTTGGGAATATTTGTTTATGCACAGTGGAGTTTCTATCACTTGAATCTCAGAACTCTCAGACATGTTCTCACTGGGTACATTGTTTTGAATTCAAACAAGTAATCTCAATTAAGAAGCAAGAGCCATCCTGCTGTTTGGATTTATTGGCAATTAGATTTCTCAGCCAACATTTGCAGTGCCATGTAATTTATAACAATCTTATGCACCATCCTCTCAGTTCTTGAAATAACCTAGTAGCTCCATTTTACAGAAATAAAATTCAGGCCTTCAAAGAGATTCAAATAAGGTCACATGGATAATTCTAGCCTGGGTCAAATTGTCAGTTACAACCAACCATCACGGTTGGCCACCAAAGCTGTTCTCTCCATCAAGCACATTCCTCAATGAGGCCATGGACTTCCCTGAACTGGCCCTATTCCCAACCCTAGTACATCGATATTTGACCAATCATGGTAATTTGATTCTGTTTGCTGGGACTTGATTTATAAAGAAACACGAAACTCAATTCTGCATAATGGAATTGAAGAGCTCTTCTGTGGATGCTTCTGGAAAAGGCTTTTAAAAGAACTACAAGGAGTATGGAATTCTCTTTTCTGGCTTTGAACATGTTTGCCCAGGGAAATGATCACCAGAGGTCTGGCAGCCATTTTGTGGTTGTGGGGGAAAATGGCTGGCAGAATGAAAATGGCTGGGAAGAAGTGTAGAAGTAGCCAGGATTGTTATTGTGGATCATTATTTCTTAAAATGGGGAATTATTTAACTCTGGAGTTTCCCTATTTCTAAACATAATGTTATTTATAATGTATCACTGGGGTTGTTTATTGTTGTTGTTTGTTTGTTTTTTGAGACAAGGTCTAAATGTATACTTCTGTCTGACCTGGAACTTAATACATAGACCAGGCTGGCCTTGAATTCACAGTGATTCACATGGCTCTGCCTCCCAAGGGCTAGGATTAAAGGTGTGTGCTAACAAACCAGGCATTTCTTGTGTTATTAATGTTTGCATCATTTGGAATGAAGTTGAGTTATTTGTTGGCAAAAATATATTAATTAGCCCCATGTCGTAGGGCCATTTTTCTTAGACCACCCTGAAGGACAATGGTTTTCTGTTTTTTTAAGTTTATTTATTTATACAAGTGTTTTGCCTGCATGCATATATGTGCACCAAGGGGGCCACTGTAAACCACAGAGGTCAGAAGAAGGCATCATATGGGAGTTACAGATGGTTCCGTAGGAGCTGGGAATTGAACCCAGGTCATCTAGAAGAGCAGCCAGTGTTCTTAACTGCTGAGCCATCCATCCAGCTTATTGTTCTTGAGATGAGCCTGCCTAGCACAGAACAAAGAACCACTCCGACTGGATGGATGATGAAGACAGAGGCAGCCAGCTGGTCTCACAGCTTAGCCCATCTTACCCCAAACTATAATATTAGAAGTGACTTGTGGGATATTTACTTAGATGGTTTTTAAGCTTGAGTTGATAGACTTCTATACAGGGCTGCTTTACAAACCTATGAATATTTTCTTCTAATTCAGTTTGCTTTATAATCTAAAATGTTTCAAAAATAATTTGGCTGGGCATCATAGGGTAACCCTGCAAACCTGACCGGGGCAGGGGGGGGGGGTGTCAAGACAAGAAGTTTGTATATTTAAGGTCAACTGAGATGAATCAAAAGCCCCTGTCTCAAAAATGACGTCAAATATAATACCACAGTTAAATGTTTTATGTAACCAATGTTTATATGCTAAAACCAAAGAGCACAGTTAGCAGAACTTCTGGTTTTCTGTGCTTGTGTGGGTACAGCTCTTGTCCCAACTGTTTTGTAAATGTTGATTCAAAATGTTGCTCTTCTGTACTGCTCTTCTCTCTATTCTTTATTTATTACTAGTATTTTGAGATGGAACCTTACTATGTAGCTCTGGCTTGACTGGAATTCACTATGTAGACCAGGCTGGTCTCAAACCCACAGAGATCCACATACTTCTGCTTCCCAAGTGCTAGGATTAAAAACATGTGCCACCATGGCCAGCTTTATTATTATTTTTTTAAATGAAGACCTCCCATGCTTATTTATATAAGATCATGCACATGGATTAAATATAGGATGCACAGGCCCAAAGAAATAAAAAGCCAGATAAAATTGGCTTTTGTTAAACATTTTACAGGGTGAAAATACAATCATCAGTTTTGAAAAACAATAAGAGGACCAGTCTTGTAAAATGTCGTACTGGGAATGTTTCTATACCTTCTCAGATCTGGTGCCTCACTCTTCTTCTTGGAGCTTAGGTGAGTTCACCTTGGCAGATCAACACATCTGGGCTAATTCTATGCCATTGATCAGCAAAGAATTAAATATGAAATTTAGATTCAGTGTTTCAAAGAAATTAATTGTATTTATTTTTAAATTTTGAGTAAGCATCTGACAGAAACCAGCCATGGGGGACGAGGGACATCACTCACGTCATAACTGCTAACAGTAGTTACCACGTGGCCAGCAGCATCCTGGCCCCTTGTCTATACTGACAGATTTTACCCACCTGACAACCTTGTACAGTGGGTACCACTCATGGGCCCATTTCATGGATGAGTAACGCAAACAATAATAGGTCCAGCCTATATTGTTTGCTCCCAGGGTCTGCAGAAGAGTCTACCAACCAGCTGAGGATTCTAATCTGAGGGATATTCAATAAATCTAAGCACACTGAGTTCTTTAGTCCATTCACTTTATTCTTCTATGGCGATTCTATCTGCACAGTTTCTTTTCTGCTCTCTTACTTAGCTCCTCTCGGTCCCTCCTGCTCTCAGTCCCTCCTGCTCTCAGTCCTTCCTGCTGTACTCTCACCATTTTACCCAGTTCTTTCCATCTCCGTCCTCATCTTTGTTCTTCTCCATCAATCCTCTTCTCCCAGTGCTCTCAGAGAACCGGTATATATACCCACACAGTAATTCTTTGGTAAAGCAATGTGAGGCTTGAAGTTTTCAGGGTCTCAGAGAGAGGCGATAAGGACCCACACATAAAGCAATTAATTGTCAGCTTCCAATTACAACCCAAAAGGGGAGTGACTAAAGGGGAGTTCTCTGGTAGGGTCAACTAAAGGCTAAGACCAATTAGGGATTTTACGTGCTCAAACTATAATCTAGAAATGGCTAGGTAGAATGTTAGGGGTCAATAAGTCACAAGAAAGTAAACTGTCTTTGGCGCCACTTTTCCTGCTCATCCCAGCTGCAGCTACTTTCTGATAGGGAGGGGGACATATATTAGGTGGCTAAGCAACCTCTGTCAGAGCGTGTAGTATTCGGTTAGTAAAAGCATTTTCACTCAGAGTAATTGCTGAGGAGAAAAATCTAGGAATAGCACCTGGCTGAGGAGGAATAAAAACTTAATTTGCACAAGAAAGCAGCTTGGTACCTATCACCTGCCTGGCCTTGTAGGCAATCTCCTTGGGTCAGTGGGAAGTAACTGCCTTAACTCAGTATCTAGCAAATGGCTAAAACTTCATCCCAGGAATGTGAGCAGTAAATCTCTTAAGTTAGGGTCTTGTGTAAATAACCCGGGGTGAAGGTAAGGGGTTGAGGATTTAATTGTTAGTGGTTCTTTTCTCTGTCGGTGAGTGAGATGAGCTAATGTTTATCTATGTGCAGTTTTGTCCTTGGAAAAAGGTATCTTTGTTGAAATACTTTTGTCCGGAGAATGGCTCTGGCCAGATATATGTTAATGAAAGATAAACACAGCTGGGGCAGTTGTCCAATTACCCCAAATGTATAGGGAAAGTTATGCCCAAGATTGAGATGCAATCGTGAGATTACATGTATACATAACATGGAGATGCACGGTAAATGGGGAGAATCATAGCTGTTATTGTACAAGAAGTTTACAACAAGAGACAGCCAGTTCATTCAAAAGGCAGTAATCCCATAACACCTTGCGTGATGGTTTCCTCTAACAGAACCCTTAGTTCTGATAGGTTGACTTCTGAACTCTAGTTGTCACTGCTGTATACTCTCATGGACTTTCACTACCAGCGGCTCTCAATAGATGAGAACACCAGGACAGAGATGCTCAGCTGTCATGCCAGCATCCTGGGATTTGAGTTCACAGACTGTGATTCTACTGTTTTCCTCTGAGCAGAGACCATTTACTGTGTTAAGAACCTCTTTGATGACTCACTACCTTTGAACTTGACACATTCCAGATTTTAAAAAAAAAAAAAAGAACAAAATTTTGCTTGTTTAAGATTTTTCTTTTATCTTTTAAATTATGTATATGTGTATCTGTGTGGGGGTTTGTGGGCAAGAGTGCAGGTGCCAGAGGGGGCAGAAGGGGGCACTGAAGCTGCTGGAGCTGGAGTTAAAGTTGTGAGCTGCCAACGTGATGTTGCCAACTGAAGTCTGGTCCTCTGGAAGAGCAGCCAGTGCTCTGAACCCCTGAGCCGTCTCTCCAGCCTTCTTTGTTTCTGTTTCTGTTTCCTGAGATAGACCTTCATTCACTGTGCATTTCACTCTTGAACTCCCAGCCATCATCCTGACTCGGCATCCCGAGTGCTGAGATTTCCCAGTGCATACCTGGGAATCCTCAGTTGTGGAGAGCAGGCTGTGTGTGCTGGTGCTGTGCTCCCTTGACACTCATCTTTCCGACCTGAAACTGCAGGGTGAACCAACCCCTCCAGCTCCGGCCCTTCCTGTGTGAGAAAGAACCACGCCACTGAACATGGTGACCTGTGAGGTGGCAGGAGCCTGCAGCAACCACTGGTCTCCCTTATTATTAAATCCTTGTATTCAGTGAATTGCAGATCGATTCCGTGACAAGAAAATACTACCACACTAGACTTGGAACTATTCTTTACTGGTGTCTACAGTTGTATCTGATGGATATAGATAGAGTTCTCTTTCCTGATCTGGGCGATGACCTTAGAAAACTCCTACAGTTAGAATAAAACAAATATTAGAAAAGCACTTAAGAGCAGGCAGAGGCATTCAGTGCCCAGACAAAGAGGAGTCTGTCTGGCATCACCAGAAGGCAGGAGGTGGATGGTGCTGGCGATGGCTGGCAACTCAGCAGGATGAGGGCCAACAGCTCTGTACAGCTCCTGGCCTTGGAAGGAAGGCCGAAGGCCAACATTGGTGCAGACGACGACGCCCCCATCAGGCAAGAAGAGGAGTAAGCAGGTGAGACACCCGCCCCTCTGTCCTGCCACAGAGACCCCTAGAGGCTTCTGCTTTCCTCTCACAGATCAGACTGGCCAATGGTCAAGTGCAAGGAAGGCTGGGAAGGCACTGAAGTCTGCAGCTTTGTATAGCGGCACATGTAAACAAGTCAGGACGGATGCTGAGTCAGCGCAAAGGAAACAAAGACTCCTCTTGCTTGCTACTGCGCTTGCTCCTGTGTTACGGTAGGGCTTAAGTACTTACTGTGCACTCAGACCCGAGCTAAGCTCTGCTGGAGAGGTTTTCTTGACCTGAAGAATTTGCTAGACGAGCTCGCTAACCAGTTTTTTCAGAGTTAAGGCATCATGGGAAACTCTTAGCCTCCTGTGGGTATGTCCACATAAGGAATCGGATCTCTAAGGACACTTTAAACTCTACAGTTCTCTGGTTCCATATGAATAATTGGGAGTAAAAACCTCTCTGCCCCCCACTTTCAGTGCCACTGTCAGCAATACACAGTGATCTGTATTTTCCTGGCCGCGGAAGTGATCTTTGTGTTGATTTGATCTGATGGAGGCAATCGGAATGTGGCCTGCGAATTTTAGCTGAGAGGCTGCCAGTGCCACGAGCATAAGAAACCAGATTGAGGTGTGGGGATGTGGCCACAGCGGCAGAGTGCTTGTCTAGCATGCACAAGTCCCTGGGCCCAATCCTCAGCATTGAAATGTAACAGACTTATCCATGCAAAAGGGCAGGCCTAGGAAATTAAAGAAAAAAATTATACTAAACACAACTTTTCACTGGTTGTTTTGTCTTTTCTTTTACAAAGAGGCTTATTTATGTAGTTTCTTGGTTATGTATTTATTCATTTTGCATATGTTTGTGTGCCTGCATGAGTTTATGTGTACTATGTGCACCCAGGTGCCCATGGAGGTCAGAGGGCATCAGATCCCCTTGGGAATGGAGTGATAGTGGGTTGGGAGCCACCTAGAAGCAAGTGCAGGGAACCAAACCGGGGTCCCCTGAAGGAGCATGGCACTCTAACTGCTCAGCCACTTCTCCAGGCCCGTTTTGCAATCACTCTTCCGTTCCTATCATGCCGGCCTTTTATCACAGGGTTCCCTAGAAGCCCGGGAACCACACAGCCCATTCCCTTCATGCTTCTGGGCTCTATTAGCATCCACTAATGGGGTGGACCTGCTTCCTGTGTGGGAACATGAGGGAGGGGGATGCAACCTGTGTCCCCACCCCGACTCTGCAGTGACCTCAGGAGAATTTACAACATTCCACAGCACCCTTTCCCCTGCCCCCTTCTCTGCTAGAGGGCAGCTGGGTACTTGGGTGGCAGTTCCTGAGTACGAGTGTGGGAAGGAGTACACCTGAGAGTGAGCAGCAGCCCCCCCCCCCCGACTCTCCTCACTCTCACCCCCCTAATAGCTCTGTAAGCACTGGGTGCCCTCTACCCCACCTCTCTGCTTGAAACGCCAAGAGCAGTTTTTGGTTTTTCTTTTGTTTTGTTTTCTCTGCCAGACAGTGCCTGATTGTGCATCAATCAAACCAAACAGGAGGGCTGGGGAGATGGCTTAATGGTTTAAGCGCACTCTAGTACTCCACATAAAAAGCCAGGTATGAGGATGCACACCTGTAATGCCAGGACCCGTGAAGATGGAGACTGGAGGATGCCTGGTGCTTCCTGGCCAGCTGAATTGGTGAGCCCCAGGGTCAGCGAGAGACACTGTCTCAATAAGATTGAGAGTGATTGAGGAAGATACCTGATGTTGACGTCTGGCCTCCTCATGAGCATGTAACATGTGCACATGGACACCTGAATTTTCACACACACACACACACACACACACACACACACCCACACACACACACACACATCCAACAAAAAAAAGCTAAACAAGGGAGTCCCAACCATTCTTATTTGTACTCAGTATAATTATATACATACAGAAACCAAGTACATGTACAATAAAAGCATTAGAAATGCCAGAATGTTCAGCAGGTTGAGGGATACAGGATGGATACATTGAGAAAAGCCAAGGAGCAATCATGAATATGAATACCATCCATGATTCTGCCCTCTCACCTCCCACATCTAATCAGGTACTAAATCCAGTTAAGTACACATATCCAATATTTGCAAATGCATCAACACCCCCCACCATCTCCCTAAGCCAGGCCACTGTCTCCTCTAGTCTATGCCAGCTTTCTAATTGGACTTTCTGAATGCAGTTCTGCTGCATGTGTCCCTCAAAGAATAGCTGAGATTCTTTCGAAGCCATTCGCCTACTTCAAAGGCTTCTCTTTGCTCTTAGAATTCTCAGCTCCTTAGCTCCACAAAGCCCTTCACCGCCTGCCCCTGCCTACCTTCCCAGCTTGCTTTCTTGCTATCCTACACTTCCTCCTTGAGAACTCCGGCCACCCTGGATCCAGTCACATTCTTACAAATCACTATCTCTGCCTGGAGCATCCTTTTCTTCAATTTCCCTGCCTCTGCAGCTCTTTCTCTCTTTTTTTTAATGATTTATTTTATGAGTGTTTTGTCTGTCAATATGTGTGTGTACCATGTGTGTGTTTGGTGCCTGAGGAGGCCAGAAGAGGGTATCAGATTCCCTGGAACTAGAGCTACAGACACTAGAGTTGCCGACGTTGTGAGCTGCTGTGTGGGTGATGGAAACCGAGCCTGGGTTCTCTGTAAGAGCAACCAGTGCTCTTAACCACAGATCCATCTCTCCAGCCTCCTCCCCTTTAGCTTTTCATCTACTCTTAAGCTTTAGGTTCGCCCTTGCTTCCTCTGACTTCCCAAGCTGGGAGAGAGGCCCTGCTGGCTTCTCTCAGCTTCACCTCCCCCGCCTCTTCACGGCATTGAACATGCCTTAGGAATTGCCTGTTAGTCCTCATTCACCATCAGCCAGCTGTAAGCCCCAAAGGCTGAGAGTGTGCCTCATCCCATGTTTAGTGCTCAGACCTGGTGGGTGCTTATTAAATATGTGTGAATAATAATTCCCTTTTCAGATAAGCGGGTTCAAAAATGGGGCTCAGGAAGAAAGGATAGGACAGCTAAGGCTCTACCCATGGGTCACTGCCCTGCAAGAGCCACCACAGAGGAGCCCAGCTCAACCACATCTCCAACAACTACAAATTTGCTGTCTCTAGCTTCAGAGCAGAGAGCGCTTAGGAAGCCTGGGCTTCCAGGGAAAGAATAGGGAACCCAAGAATAACACCCCCAGATCTGCCTGAGTGTGTCATGAACATGGGATGACTCAGATGTTCCTGAGAGGTGACACAGCTTCCCTTTATTTCCCCAGTCCCCCCCACGAGTGGGATAGCTTATTATCCTTAGTTGTTGATGAGCCATACCATTTTTTCTATGAATTTTAAAATTAGTTCTTTGAGAGTTTTGTACAGTGCATTCTGATAATGTCACTACCTCCCCGTTCCTCCCAGATCCACCTCCACTTCCCTACCCATCTAGGTTTGTGTCCTTATTTTTTAAAAAATCAGGTACAATTGGTGTTGCCCATATTCTTTGGGATGTGTGGCCTTCCATTTGCATGTGGTCAGCCCATCAGGAGCCACACCCTCAAATGAAAACCGACTCTCCCTCAGCAGATGTCAATTGCCAATAGCTCCTTAGCGAGGGTGGGATTTTTTTCTCACATCCCCTCTCCATGCTGGTCTGGCTTGCGCCCATACAGGTCTTGTGTGTACTGTCTCAAATGCCATAAATTCCTATGTGCAAGAGGGACATGATTCTTAGAGAAGATAAATGACCTAGTCAAAGCCATAATCTGTAGGGGACTAGTATATGATACTTTGTGTTCTGACAAATAAAGCTTGCCTTGAGATCAGAGGGCAAAGCTAGCCACTAGTTAACCATAGAGGCCAGGCAGTGGTGGCACACATCTTGAATCCCAGCACTTGGGAGGAGGAAGCAGGAAGATCAGGAGTTCAAGGCCATCCTGGGCTACACGAGACTGGAACCAGTCTAAAAGAGAAACAGACCCAGGCAGTGGTGGCACACACCTTTAATTCCAGCACTAGAGAGGTGGAGACAGGAATATAAGGAGGGTGGAGACAGAATCTCATGCCATTTAGTCTGAGGATTCGTAGTGGTATGAAGTCACTGGTGGCTGGCTGTTCTGCTTCTCTGATTTTCAGCTTTCACCCTGATATCTGACTCCAGGTTTTTATTGTTAAGATTAATTAGGATCATGCTTCAGGAGACTATCCAGTTTCCAACTCAATGTTACTGTTTTTCCAAACATGACACAAAAACATGAGGTAAAGATCGAGGTGTGTTTATGTGAAAGATTTTATAGTTGGCCGTGAGTCTACTCAATAAGTGGGTCATCTTACCCATATTCATTTAACAAGGACTTTTAAGCCATCCTGTGTGTCAACACCATTCTAAGAACTAGAAAACACTGAGCAAATAAGAATAAGAGTAATTTTTCTACAGTTTGTTTTATTCACTTTCAATATGTCTCGGGTTTCCATATCAGCACGCATATGGCTTCATTGTCTTTAAAAACACAACTATTTGTTAGGGTAGGAGAATCATTGTCAGTTACACATCCCTCCTGCTGATGGCTGTTTGGATGATTTCCATTCTCCTCACATCTTAAGCAATCTTTTGGTCAAGCACTTGTGTGTGCACATACACATTTGTTCAGCCGTCAGACTTCTGTTAGAAGAGCTCTTCAGGTGAAAGGGTATACACTTTTTCATCTGGACAGGCACAGGCAAATCCCTTGCTCCCGTCTCTTGGACCGCAGCAAGCTCAAATCCGGACTGCACTGGAGAAGGTTGTCTCCCTTTGCCCTCAGTCAAAATGAACCTTTGGGCCAGGTGTGGAGGGTTACATCTGTAATCTCAGGATTTGAAAGGGCAAGATAGGAGGATTACCAGGACTTCAAGCCCAGCCTGTTCTATGTAGCGATGTTCAGGCCAGCCTAAGCTACAGAGAGAGACTTCATCTTTAAAAATGCCCAAACAAGCTGGGAGGTGGTGGCGCACGCCTTTGATCACAGCACCCTGGAGGCAGAGACAGGTGGATCTCTGTGAGTTCAAGGCCAGCCTGGACTACAGAGCTAGTTTCAGGACAGCCAAGGCTATACAAAGAAATTCTGTCTCAAAAAAAAAAACCCAACCAACCAGCAAACAAACAAACAAACAAATAAATATGTCCAAACAGACCAACCTGTCAGTCTTGGGTCGCTAAGGACTGGAGGTCTTCTCAAGTGTTCATTTACATTCTTTTCTCTATTTTTTCCCTCTATTGTTTCTCCTTCCTTATCAGTCTGTAGGAATACTTTACTTAAGTTTGTGTATCAGCCCTTTGAATACAGGAGAATGTCAAAAGGGTTTTCTTCCAACCGTCCCTTGGAAATTAACTTTGTAGATTTCTTTCTTTCAACATCATTAAGCGTTGCATAGTCCACACAAACCATCATTTACTATTACAATATTTGCATTTTTAATTCATTTGTCTAGTGGGGTAGGGTGTGATGCTGGTGGGGGTCAGAGGACAACTTGCAGGAGCTGGTTCTCTTCTCTCACCGTGTGTGTGGTTTTAGGACTCAGCCTCAGGCTATCAGGCTTGGCCGCAAGGGCCTTTAATCCCTGAGGCTTCTTGCTGGCCTTGTTACGTCTATGAAGGGTTTGGCATTTATTTAGAAAGACCTTATCGATTCTATATTTATTTGTTTGTTTGTTTGTTTGTTTATCATGTAGTCACGAAATAATTATGTGCAGGTCACTATTCTATATACTGGTGAAAACTAGATTCTCCTGTATTTCTCTTAGTAATTCTATTGTTGCTATTGTTATTTTATATTAGGCTGTTAATTCATTAGGAATTTATTTCCAGGGAGCTAGCAAAGGGGAGCTAACTTCCCTGGTGCCGGGCTTGACTAGAAGACAGCTAGCGAATGTGAGCTCCATCATCGACAGCTGATTTCCATACATGAATGCTGTTGGGTCTGTTTTTAGCTGCTCTGAAGCTGAGCCTGCACCACACTGTTTTAATTACCATAAATTTGTAATATACTTGATACTGGGCGGCACAAGATTTCGTTAACTGTCTATGCCCAATAGATGAATTTTCAGAACCAACCCAAACTGATTTCATATTTCTGTTGTCATTTTGACAGAATTATGTGGGACATGGATTAACATGGGGGTGGCCCATGATCTCTTTATAGTACTCTTTCCATGGAAAGCACCTAAGTCATTTCGTTTGGTCAAACTCTTTTTTTCTTTCTACTCAAGAAAAATACAGATTTTTTTTTTTCACGTCAATCTTGCATAGACCTTGCTAGACAAATTTTAGTTTGAGGATAGAGGATAGTTCAGTCATGGAGTCCCTACCTAGGATACTTAAGCCCCTGGCTGGATCCTCAAAGAAGTGTTCTGGGTTCCTAGTTATAGTAATTGCTAGGTGTGCTGGTTCAACTTGACATAGCTAAGGAACCTCAATTGAGAGAATGCTTCCATCTGATTGGCCTGTAAGCAAGTAGGGTATTTTCTTGATTAATGATGGATGGGGGAGGGACCAGCTCACTGTGGGTGGTGCCACCCTGGGCAGGTGGTTCTGGGTTGTATAAAAAAAATAGGGTGAGCAAGCTATGGGAAGCAAGCCAGTAAGCATCATTCCCCCAGGGTCTCCAGTCCCTGCCTTGACTTCCCCTCACTCTAAGATATAAAGTGGGATAAATTCTTTCCTTTCCAAGTTGCTTTTGTTTGTGGTGTTTATCACCACAATTCAATAGAATTAACCAAGCATATAATGTAAAAGCAGCTTGTGCTACATTATAGTTATTAATTGGACATTGCTGCTGTGCAAGAAAGCTATTAATTTTTTTTCTAACACGATTCTTTTTTCTGTTTATTTATTTTGTGCTGGGACCTCATGAATATTATAACTGAGTATACCCTCAAACCATTACAAATTGACTAATTTTTTTTTCCTTTTGTGACAGGGTCTCACTGTGTAACTTTGACTGGCTTGGAACTTGCTATGTAGATCAGGTTGGTTTTGAATTCATAGAAATCACCTTGACTCTGTCTCCTAAGGACTGAGTTTTAATTAATTAATTACTTTTTGCGGAGTGGGTCTCAGTTGCTTAGGCTGACCTGGAACTTGTGGCAATCCTCCTGGCTCAGTCCTCTGAGTGCTGAGATAACAGGCATGAGCCCCCAGGGCCAGCTGATTCTTTTTTTTTTTTTTTGTCTGTTTCTCTTGGCACATCTGGATGGATGGATGTAATGGACAGCTCTGCACTGTATGGACTCTTCGATCTGCATCTAAGCACTTTATACCTGTTACCTCATCTGTCATAACCTCCCTTTGAAGGAATCCCTTTTATTGTCTCTGCTTTGTAGCTGAGAGGTCAGCTGACTCACCAAAAGCCATGCTGTAAAGGCTCACCTCAGTGGTCCCTGTCTGCAACCTTATTTACAAATAACAGATTCACTTCTAATTTTACAAGATTTTTGCCTCATTTCCCCCCTTACTTTGTGTGTATGTGTGTGTGTGTGTGTGTGTGTGTGTGTGTGTGTGTGTGTTACATTGACCAAAAACCTGAGAATATGATTGACAAGAACAACAGATCTGGTTCTATAACTGGGTAAACAAGGCACTTGCTGTAGGTGCAGAATTCAGTGAAGCTTCTGGAAGTTCCCTACCAGAACAGAAGCGTTTAGTATTCCTACCATCTCAGATTGGAAGCAAGGACAAATCACTAATGCTTTTAGTTGAAAATTGCATACTTTGTTCTTTAGGGATTTTTTATGTTAATTTTTATTTAAAAATATTTTGGTTTACAGACGATTTGAAGAGTCTTCTGGCATTATGTTTTTAAGGAATGAGCATTTCGTGCACATGGTGGTTCTTGAGGTTGTCAGCTGTTCTCAGCTTCTGCGTTCTGGGCCGGGGGGGTCTCTCTCATCTCTGAGAACCTGTGTGGAGTCTCCTCACTCTCTGGCAGGAAGGCTTCCTCTCTTTTCTTTTCACCAGACTATTTGTCATATACACATCTTCATGTGTAGTCCATACATCATTCATAACTTAAGGGACATATTTTGATTCCTAGATTATTAAAATCATTTATTAGAAATGGCCATTGAATGGTGATAAGAAGTTGCATCCTTGAGTTAAAAGGTATGCCGTGCAAGCATGAAGACCCCAGTTCAGATCCAACCATGGCCACTCACACACTTCTTTATTTTATATGTATGGATGTTTTGCCTGCATGTATGTATGTGTGCCAAGTGTGTGTGTGGTGCCCACAGAGGTCAGACGAGGGTGCTGGATCCCCTGGAACTGGCATTACAGAAGGCTGGAATCTGCCATGTGGGTGCTGGGAAGCGAAGTTAGATCTTCTGCAAGAACACGTGCTCTTTACTGCTTAGCCCTCTCTCCCACCCCACTCACACATTAGTCATCTCAGGACTGGATGGCAGAGCCAGGATTGCTGGGGCTCACTAGCCAGCTGGCTTAGCCAAAGTATGGTGAGCTCCAAGTTCAATGAGAGACCCAGTGGAGGTTGGGGGAAAAAAAGAGAGACCCTGCCTGAAGGGAATAAGGCAGAGCATAATAGAGTAGAGCACCCAAAGTCCTCCTCTGACTCTGCACATGTCTGCATGGAGCTCACACATCCACAAACATGTACAAACACATGCATAACACACACACACACACACACACACACACACACAGAGTCATAGAAGATGATTGGGTTTTTTTGTTTTGTTTTTGTATTTTGTTTTTAAAACAAAGTTTCATTGTGTAGCTCTGGATGGTCCGAAACTCACTGTGTAGATCAGGTTAGCCACAAACTCAGAGATCTGCCTGCCTCTGTCCCCTAAGTGCTGGGATTAAAGGTGTATGCCATCAAACCTGGCATTTTTTTTTAATACTCAGCTAAATGACCACCTGGGACTAAATTTCACAGGTAGCAGGAATTGTCTCCCAGTATTTTGTTATTCTAAATAAGCAATATATATCTTGATGATCTCATACACAGAATTAGTGGGTTGTCAGTTGTTTTTTTTTTTAATTTATGTGTGTGTGTGTGTGTGTGTGTGTGTGTGTGTGTGTGGTGTGATGGTTGGACTCAAACCCAGGGCCTTGTGCATGCTAGGCAAGGGCTCTACCACTGAACTTCAACCTCAGCCCCTGGTTTTTAGAGACAGGGTTTTACTGTGTACCCCAAGGCTGGCCTGAAACTCATTAGCTCCCTGCCTCAGCTTCCTGAATGCTGAGATTACAGGCGTGTATTAGTTACTTTTCCTGATGCAGCAATAAAACTCTTCACAAAAGCAATAGAAGGAAGGAAGAGTTTATTTTGGCTTGCACTCTGAGGATGTAGTCCATCATGGAGGGGGAGGCATGGTGGCCAGAGCTCAGGGCAGCTGGTCACACTGAGTCCATAGTCGGGAAGCAGAGAGATGAACTCGGGTGCTCCACTCACTTTCTCCCTGTTATTCAGTTCAGGACCTCAGCCAGTGGAATGCTGCCACCCACATTAAGTGGGTCTGCCCACCCCAGTTAGCACAGAAACTCCTCATTACACGTGCCCAGAGGTTTGTTTCCATGGTGATTCTCAATTCCATTAATCGACAACCAAGGTTAACCACCCCACCGGTGTGTGGCACCACCCCTACTCATAGAAGGAAGGGTTTATTTGGCTTACCATTCTAGAGGGGTAGAGTCTGTCATGGTGGGGGAGCATGGTACAAGCGAGCAAGGCAGCTGGAGGAGGAAGGTGAACACTCACATCTTGAACTGCAAGCAGGAAACAGAGCAAACTGGGAATGGCACATTGCTTTAAACTCTCGAAGCCTGCCCCCAGTGACATACCTCTTCCAGCAAGGCCACGCCTCCTCCAGCAAGGCCACGCCTCCTCCAGCAAGGCCACGCCTCCTCTAGCAAGGCCACGCCTCCTAGAACTACTCAAACACCACCAACTGGGGGCAGAGTGTTCCAATACACGAACCTATTGGGAGCACCTGCATTCAAACTACCCCACCCGGATACTGCCATTTTATTTGAAACCCTTCATTTTACATCAGTCCTGAGTGAAGCACACTTCCGGCAATGCTAGCCTCAACCACAGCGGGTTTCCTTCCCTGGCAGCCTAGCTTCAGAATCTGGCCCACACTTCCCAATGGCTCGCACATTTCCCCATGCTGAGAGAGGCATGGCTAGGACTGCCATTCCGTAGTCGGGCCTCGTGAGATCTTTCGGCATGTTTTACAGGAAATCACAGAAAGTTCTCCCATAGAGCAAGGCTGTACAGGGCAGCTTCCTTCTGCCTAGCCTCCTGGGATCTGAGTAGTTGGTTTGGGAAGACAATGGCGGAATTAGCTTGTGAACAGGAAAAGGCACACACACACACACACACACACACACACACACACACACACGCCCCTGTCCGTCTTCTCACGGTTTGGCTGGGAGCATGGTGAGGATCTCTGACTCGGGCAGGGCAGGCCTGTGTCTTTTTTTTTTTTTTTTTTTCCTCTTTCCAGGACTTGCTAATAGGATTGCGTGGGAAAGACAGCCCTGAGTGACAGGGAGACCCCCTACTTGATGTAGACCGATATGCCTGGTGACCAGTGAAAGAATACAGCACTCCCATCCTGAGCAGATGAGAAGGAGTCTGAGACATGCTCGTCAGTAAGAGTGTCTCTAGAGGGCAGGAGCAGCATCACACTAAATAAACTGGAAGTCATAGCAGTCCCAAAGCATTCAATTGCGAATAAAGAAAGAGAAATGTCAAAGCAATGACTGAAAAAACAAGGTTTTCACATTGTGTCCTCGGGTACATGACCGGAAGTTCAACATGGCTACCAGAGACACACCTCCGTCTCTTTCCTTCCCACTCACAGTGTGTTGGATTTTCTCCCTGTGTTATAAAAGGGCTGCTGGGCCTCCAGTAATTGCGTCCACATCCACAGCAGGAAAAGCAGAGAGGCACAAGAGGGCAAGCAGCAAGTTAGCCAGGTCGGCCCATTTTCCGTAGAAATGCCAAAGGTTTCCCGGAATACGCTTTTAGTTTCTTCCTTTGACAAGAGTTGGGTCACTTCTGGATCAATTCCCGATCAGTGTCTGGAGAGTTCATCGCTGTTTTGTTTTTTGTTTTTTTTTTTTTTTTTTTGGTTTTTCGAGACAGGGTTTCTCTGTGTAGCTTTGCGCCTTTCCTGGGACTCACTTGGTAGTCCAGGCTGGCCTCGAACTCACAGAGATCCGCCTGGCTCTGCCTCCCGAGTGCTGGGATTAAAGGCGTGCGCCACCACCGCCCGGCCGCTGTTTTAACCACCCTCTGTGCCTCTCCTTGTTACTAGAGGTCCCCAAAGGTAACTGGAGAGGCTGGGATTCCGTGGAAGAGGAGGGACAGACGTGGGGTGGTGCCTGTTACAGAAGTCGTGTGTCAGGAAGACTCTAATATCGTCCACCGTATTGTTGGCAAGGCCCAGGGCAAACTGAGAACGCAGAATTCTGTGTCCAAGCATTAGGAGTTTCAAACCATCAGTGGTCAAGTAATTGTGGGGCCCTTCTGAGTTGTGGACCCGTGTGACTGTGGAGGCATGGGGAGCATGAGGAGGACAGAGAGAGGACCCAAGTGCTTCTTAGAGAAAACAGCCAGAGGAAAGCTGACAAAATAGCAATGTAGGAGATAGAGGGTCAGTGCCAAATGCTGCAGCCCTTTCTGTCTCTGCCTTGGGCAGCTCGAGTTGGAGCCTGGGGCGGGGGGACGTTCACATAGGGCCGATAGGAGAGGGGCTGCAGGTGGGTGCTGAATTCATCCACAATCCTTCACAGGGAGGAGCCAGTCGGCTGCCACCCCAGCCTTGCTAGGCACTGACCAGACTCAGCCTCAGAGCGTCTTAGGCAGCTCACCTGCGATGTAAGCTAGTAACACGGCCTGCAGGGTTCATCTGAGGAGAACTCTCTCCAGAGGAAATGCACCATTGTTCCCGTCTGTGTGGACACCGCCCCCCACCCCCTCCTGCCTAGCCATCTTCCCACCGCCATTGATCCCAAGCCCTCAATACTGATTTGGAGGGTGTTCATTTTCAGAAATTCAGTATGAGTGGGGAAAGGCATGGCGCAGGAAGGGGAGGGGAGGAAGAGGCCTTCAGGATGGGATTTGTTTATGCAGACTACCCTGCTCCATCCTACCTTAGCCACCACCCCAGCCGCTGTGTCTTCCAGAGATGAGCACAGGGCTTTGGTGACGTCACCCCCTCTGCTGCCAGGAGACATAAATTCCATTTCCCAGAAGATGCGGCAGACTGTAGCTTCTGGGCAAACAGTAGCTCTAGCAGTAAATATTGGCAGAGAGACTTTTAAGTGGAAGAGCTGTGTAGACCTGGGGCAGCCAGGCTGCAAAACCCCAGATGGGAAAGGGTCTCCTGCTTCAGATGAGAAGACAGGATCCACAGGAGCCAAAGAAGTCATTTGAATCCCACTCAAAAGAATTCGCTCCTACGTCTAATCGTCAAACCAGTACTGTGTTTAGCTGAGGAAGGAAACTGTAGAAACCAGGTAGAGCTCCCCTCCAGAAAAAAAGGCCAGGGTACCACTCATTCTCAGAGGGGTGACAGAAAAGGGGATGTGTGGCAGTCTGGTTGGGGCTGAGGAGAGAGAGAGAGAGAGAGCGCGGGGGGGGGGGGGGGGGGGGGGGGGAGAGAGAGAGAGAGTTCCCTGGGGAGATCTAGGAGGTCACAGTTTTAGTCATCCCTGAGGGAACTCACCAGCGAGTCCATGGACTCTGAAATTTAGACAGTCAGGGTTCACCTGGGAAACACTTAGTTCGAAAAGGGCAGGCGACAAACTTCAAGCTGTCCATCAGCTATCACTTGTGGACTTGCGGGGAAAGGCCACCTGGAATGTTGTAAATAACTGAATTCAAGTTCACATGGCCTCCCACTGCAGTCAGTCACTTCAAGCCCACCCGAGGAGGGGGGCAACCCCCACCCGAGGAGAGGAGCAACCCCCACCTGAGGAGAGGAGCAGCCCCCACCTGAGGAGAGGAGCAGCCCCCACCCGAGGAAGGAGGCAGAGGTTGCTTTCACCTTGCACACTGTTATGGACTTGATTTGTTCCAACATGTTTTCCCAAAGGAGAGGCCAGCATCTGGGGACAGATTCCAGCTGTGCTAGGCCTACAGCATTGCATGCCTCAGGCTGAGGGCAACTCTGCCTAGGGAGATGGCAGGATCACCTAATGCGGTGGCACTTACACAGCTTCCTGTGCCCATTCACTCAGTCCTCAAACCCTGTGCAGTGGCCTGGAGCCTCCTAGGGTTTCCCAATGGACCCTGACACTAAATCCTATTCTAGAATTTTTCTTATGTGGGCTGAGGGTGTAGCTCAGTTGAGGGTGCTTGCCCAGCAGGCAGGAAGCCCTGGACTTGATCCCCAGCACTGCATAAACCTGGGGCGTGGTGCTCGCTTATAATCCTAGCACTTGGAAGGTAGAGGCAGGAGGATCAGAAATGTAGGGTTAGCTTAACTACCTAGAGAGTTCGAGGCCAAGCTAGACTACAAGAAGTCCTGTTTGAAAAATAAAATGGTAGTTAAAAAGAAAACCAAAAGACAATAGACACTGTCTCAAAACTAAGAGATCAAATGGGAAAGAATGGAGGTACCAGAGACTGCAGGGGTGGGGGCATGTGTCAGCAGGGAGACATGGAGCAGAGGGTATTAAATTCCGTTACACAAGAGGAAGAAAATATTCTGGAGATCTATTGTACAGTGCAAATATCAGCAATTTTAGAAGATTGTTACAAGATACGTGAGTATTCTCAACACAACCAGGCATGGTGGTAAAGGCCTGTGATCTTCAGGCTTGATCCTCAAGCTAAGACAGGGGGGTCACCTGGTGTTGAGCCCACCCTGGGATACACAGCGAGTTCCAGGCCAGGTTGAGTTATATAGCAAGATCCTATCTCAAATAAGCAAATAAAAAATAAACACAGATGATGTGAGAGAAAGGGAGAGATTATCTTCCTCACCAGACTCTAGGAGCTTTCTCTGTATTGGGGAGTTGGTCTTGCCCCAGCCATAGGCTGGGTCAGGGTCAGGGGAGGGGGGAGCAGAGACTTACTCCGAGGCCCTTTGCTCCACCGGGTGTTTGGTCCATCCAGAAACCTGAGTCTGAGAGTCTTCCTTACAGAGCTCTCCCAGGGAAGTCAAGGCAAGAACAACTGGGGACCCAGGCAGTGATAGCACCTGGAGGAATGCAACCATTTCTATTCATCTTTATGTCACAGAGCCTGAGATTTACTGTACTCAAAACTGGCTTCCTGAATGAATGAGCAAATCCATTTGAGATTAAAAAAATACCTTGAACTGATCTTGGCTCTGCCACAGAAGCAAACTCCCAAGGCTCTCTCAACTCCCCTTCCCTTGGCAAGGTGCGTCATCCCTTGTGGCAGGCATTGTTGGGAGCCAGAGACCTGAAACCTGGAAGAAGTTGATCAACTAAAATGTGCTAGAGGGGCTGGAGAGATGGTGCCTGTTGAGCTGGCAGAGAACCAGGATTCAATTCCCAGTACCCAAATGGCAGCTCACAACCATCTGTAACTCTCACTCCAGGGAATCCGATGCCCTCTTCTGGCCTCTGTGGGCACTGCACACATATGGTGCACTTACATTCAGGCAACACACACATAAATATAAAAACCAACAAACCGTTTTATTTATTTATTTATTTATTTATTTATTTATTTATTTATTTATTTATTTATTATGTATACAGTGTTCTGTTTGCATGTATCCCCTGCAAGCCAGAAGAGGGAGCCAGATCTCATTACAGATGGTTGTGAGCTACCATGTGGTTGCTGGGAATTGAACTCAGGACCTCTGAAAGAACAGCCACTGTTCTTAACCTCTGAGCCATCTCTCCAGCCCCCAACAAATCGTTTTTAAAATGTGCTAAAGATGAAGAAGTTCAGGAGAAGTGAGGCTGAGGTGAGAAGCGCTTTCCTTGCTGTTTGTCTGGCCTTACAATCTCATGCCAGATTCTGATCTCCATCCCTGTCTAATAAGCATTGGAGAGATAGATGGTGGGTGGAGGTTGGGAAGAGAGTTCAGAATCAAGCTGCTGACAGTCTCCTTTCTCTTACTTAGCAGCAGCAACCTCCTTAAAAGAGCATCTGCAGTTACCATGGCAACCTAGAGCCTTCCCACTTCACATTCTTGTGTCCAGAACAAGAACCCTGTCTTAGATGGTCCTCTGAGTTTGTGCCTCTGTGTGTGTTCCTGGGGGAAATGAGAGTGATCTAGTATTAGGACATTTTGCACTCAGTGATCATTAAGAGACCAGGAAGTACCCAAGGAAGACTTTTGTTTACCTCCCCTAACAGGCCATTGTCGATACTTTAGACCAGGGGACAGTACACTGTGGCCTCTAGACTACTGCATGTTTTTGCACAGCCTGTGAGCTAAGGATGCTTTTCATAGTTTTAACTGTTTGAAAACTCAGAGCAACGGTTTGTGATGGTGAAGACAACATGCAATCAAACGTCTCTGTCCATTGTAGTGTTCTCTCAGCCCACAGTCCCCTCCCCTTTATTTATGTGTTGTCTGAGACCTCTTCTACAATGGGGACAGGGCTGTGAGAGGGACTGTATGGCCCACCAGTCCTCACATATTTACTCTCCCTTGTCAGGAAAAGCCTGCCCACCCCGGTCTTAGCATTCAACTCAATACTTGCTGAGAATGGACTCAGAGAGGGTCACTGAGGACTGAGTGTGGTCTCCAAGAGGTCAGGGACAGGGTCTAAGTGCTAGAGAAGCCAGGTCTTTGGAAAGAGCCCTGTAGGCTGTCTTATATAAAGAGATTCTAGAAGGAGGTGATGTGGACCTTGCCAAGGTCTAGGCCATTCCGCTTCCAGGAGATCTCAGTTTTTCAAGAGAGCTCTCTGGTCTGCTGAGGCAACTCTAGTGGCAGTCCCTGTGGGTGCCTGGATATGGGTGGTTCTCACATTCAGGTGCTTCCCTGTGCCGACCTGTTCCAACTGGCATTTTGCAAATAGGTGCAGGTATGTATACCCAGTCTTGATAGGCTGAAGGCCCTTGGGCCACAGCTCTAACAGTCCATTGGTCACCTGCCCTCTGTGGATAGCCACGTCCCTGTTCCTCCAGGGGATAGCTTTATGGCTTCCCTGTCGCCTTTTGATTGCAGTTACAGCCTGCAATCAGCTCTCTCCCTCCTACACTCAGCCTGCCTCCTACAGACTTCTGTCTCCTTCCCTGGTGTCCTCACTGAGGCTGTTCTGGTGTCACCTTTAGGAAGGCTTCTCATGGGAGACACAGGTCAGATTCAAGCCCATTCAACACCAATAAACTATTGAATTAGCAAACTGATGTTCAACATACCAGCAGTGTGTCAGACCTGGCCAAGTGTAGTTCAAGGTCCTACAGGCCCAATGACACTGGGCATTGCTTCTGTCCAGGCCTGGTGAATGATCAGTGTTTATACAATGGCATTTGTGAACTGCTCAGGGACACTGGAGAGTCTAACTGGACTTTTGAACTTAATAACTGTGGAAGTTGGATTGACTGTTGACTAGGTCCAGGGGAAGGTGCCAAAGGCAGCAATTTTCAGGAGGAAGGGGGGGGGGTCACATGACATGACTTTATGGAGAAATGAACTTCAGTTGGGGTGCATGAGGACTCAGTTGGGTAAAGGATGCATTCAGGCCCCATCCAAGGTCGCGATGGATGACTCATTCATTTTACTTTTCTCTTTGCTGTAACAAAATGCCTGAAGGAAGAACCTCAAGGAAGGAAGGGTTTATTCTGGCTCATGGTTGGATGGTACAGCCCACCATGAGGAGGAAGGCATCATAGCAGGAGCAGAAGGTGGCTGATCACAGCATTATGTCTTCAGTCAGGAACAGAAGTAGACGGTGCGGGGGGGGGGGGGGGGCAGCTCTGCTCAGCTCCCTCTCTCCTTCTTTAACCACCCACCTGTGGCCACCACCAATGCATTTGGTAAATGCCTTGATTTATGACTTTCTTTGTTCTGCTAATAAAAATCTCACAGAACCACTTCCACGGTGGTTTGAACATGGCTTTGAGAACGTCCTGAATTCATGTTCCTGGCCATTCATCTTTGGCTCCAGAATAAACTGTTTCTTATTCCTTTTGAGGTGAAGACTGTGGTTTTTTTTTTGTTTTTTTTGTTTGTTTTTTTTTTTTTTGTGTGTGTGTGTGTGTACAGTGGAAAGGTGTGTATGAGCAAAATGTATACATTTTGAACCAAGTATACACATCATATTGCATATTACACCGGAGTGGAACTCTATGTTATAAACTACTTTCAAAGGCATAGGGCTTTTTGTTGGTTTGGTTTTTGGGGTTTTTGTTTGTTTGGTTTGGTTTTTCAAGACAGGGGTTCTCTGTGTAGCTTTGGAGTCTGTCCTGGAACTCGCTCTGTAGACCAGGCTGGCCTCAAACCCAGAGAGATCCACCTGCCTCTGCCTCCCGAGTGCTGGGATTAAAGACATGTGCCACTACCACGCAGCTCTAAGGCATAGTTTTGACACTGATGGGAGGCAGTTATTTATCAGCACTATCTTACACACTAGGACGGTGAGACAGACAAGGGTCTAGGGCTGCTTCCTTCCATGGCAAGGTGGGTACACAGTGCTAGGCTGACTTGGTGGGGAAAGAAAATGGATCTTCTTGTATTATTTATTTATTTAGTTAGTTATTTAGTTAGTTATTTAGTTATTTAGTTAGTTATTTAGTTAGTTAGTTAGTTAGTTATTTTGTTAGTTTGCTTGCTTGCTTGCTTGCTTGCTTGCTTGCTTGCTTGCTTGCTTGCTTTAGACTACATCTAACTCTGTAGCCCAGGCTGGCCTCAAACTCCATCCTCCCACCTCAGCCTTTTCAGTGCTAGGATCCCAGGCAACCAGCCCCAGATTCAGTGTGTTGGGCTCATTTATAAGACAGAAACCTTCACTAAAAGCCCTTCCTGCAGACTCTCCTCCTGGCTACATTAGGTTAAACGGGATTTGATATCCCTTCTTGGTTCAATCTCTGGATGGGCAGAGGAGGATGCAGGACTGACTTGGATGGAGGCCATTGTCTGGGCACTGTGCAAATGCATGGTCCCGATGCCAACAAGGCTCTTCATGCCGCTTTGCACTTATGCCTTGCTGTACCACATTTTTTAAACCAGTGACTCTCACACTTAAATGTATACCACACTCACCTAGATGATTTACTGAGGCCCAAAATGGTGGACTTAGCTGAAGAGCTCCTGAATTCCAAGGTTGGAAGTGGGGCCTGGAATTCTTCATTGCCAACTCATCTTCAGGAGAAGCTGATCCCATGAGGCCCAGAGTTCCACTTGGGGAACCAATCCTTGAGGACATTGACTCTTCTACTGTTCAAGACAACCACTGATCCTCTAAGCTAACACGTCTCCAAAACTAGTTCCTCCATCTCAAGACAATCCTATCTCTCATTTCACTGGGAACAGAGAAAAGCAGTTAGGAAACATGGCCACATGTAACGAGTCTTTCTCTGTCCCACCAGCCAGCTCTCAAATACAGAGACATCTTATTAATAATGAAAGCTCAGCCTTAGCTTAGGCTTGTTTCTAACTAGCTCTTATAACTTAAATTAATCCATTTTTATTAATCTATGTGCTCTATTAAACCACGTGGCTTGTGGTTTTTTACCTCTCCTTCTGCATGTCCTGCTTCCTCTGCATCTGGCTGTTGACTCCGCCCTTTCTTTTTCCCAGAGTCTCTCAGTCCAGAAGTCCTGCTTACACCTCCCACCTAGCTATTGGCCATTTAGCCTTTTATTAGACCAATCACAGTGACATGTCTTTATACAGTATAATCAAATATCTTATAACAGCTGCACCATCATATCCCCATTTACCCTGCACTGTGATTTCCTTTTTGCTGCTGTGGATGATTTTAGGCTCCCACTAACAATCTTTCCCTCGGCCATTGGACTACACCCCCTCACTTGCCCAAGGATGTCACTCCTAGACAAGACCCTGTCTATGGGTTGTTATCACTGCAAACAAAATCAACACACAACCAAACAACAGAACTATTATCTCTGTTTTCTCTTCAGCAACACTCTAGGGATCTCTCTTCTCATCCTCCACACGTCCTTTCTGCCATTCTGTCTTGGGTCCAGTCCAATTAGACCTTTGTTCTCACTTCTGCATGGACATGGTTCTTGTCCGAAGTTATTACCAAACTTTTGGTTGTTGTTTCTATAACAAGATACCTAAGACTGGGTAGTGTTAGGTCTGACACTGAGGCAGGCAATGGGTGGCTTTCAAAAGGGCTAAAAATAACCTAAGAGAATTTGACCGTGGTCTACACCATTTTAACTCCCCCTAACCGTGAAGTTCAGTCATCTCTTACAGAACTGTTAGCACCCATCTACCTACACTGTCTGTGTAGGTAGTTTTCTCTAGTGTCTCAGATTGTAATGTCACCCCTATGTCATGACTCCTATTTTGTACCATCAGCTCAGACTTCTCCAATGAATTCCTAATGTTCCTATCTTCTACTATCTTCATGGTGGGCTTGACACAGTGAACATCTCCAGACTGACTTCCTCACTCCTCACCAGCAACATGTGAGGACACACAGACACAGACAGACAGACAGACACACATACACACACACACACACACACACACACACACACACACACACCTCCAGACTGACTTCCCCACTCCTCACCAGCAACGTGTGAGGACAAACAGACACAGACAGGCAGACAGACAGACAGACAGACAGACAGACACACACACACACACACACCCCTCCAGACCAACTTCCTCACTCCTCATCAGCAACATGTGAGAACACACAGACAGACAGACACACACACACACACACACACACACACACACACACCCCTCCAGACTGACTTCCTCACTCCTCATCAGCAACATGTGAGAACACACACACAGACAGACAGACACACACACACACACACACACACACACACACACACACACACACACGGTTTCTTCCCTCCTACTCTGAGCTGAGCAACAGAAACTCCATTCCTCAGTTCCTAGAGACCGTCTCTGTTTCCTCTCTCACTCTAAACACAAGCACAAACCTCTGGATTCACGTTCAGAATGTATCTGGGACCTGGCCCTTTCTTGGCATCTCTCTTATCTTCTGGCCTCATGTTATAGAAGCATGTGGACCAACCTTCCCTCTTCTTTCCTTACCTATGGCCTCATTTCCCAGTCAGGCCAAGTTTGCATTTAAATGTCAATCAGATTCTAGAACCCCGCAACACAGAACCCCACCCAGAGCAGAAGTCAGAAGACCTCCTAATGGCCTGCAAGGAACTGACAAGGCTCCACTCCGACTTCACCATGATAACCACGCGGCTATTTTCCTGAGCATATCAAACACAAACTTGTCTTTTACTGTCTCTGCCACTGCTGGGAATAGAGAACATCTCAAATAGAAGATCTAAGACTGTGCTAGCCTTTCAAACAAACACATTGAATTAATTAGTGGAAATGGGAGTGCCTACATAAATCAAGAAACTAGTAACTAAGTTATACCTTAGACATGAATTAGATCAACAGTGGTCGGTCTCATAGAGTCCCATCAGGTATGTCCAGACCAAAAAATAGAGCATGTATCTAGTACAGCCATGTGGTCACTGTTATACTGAGATGCCTGGCTAGCCAGCTTTCCCTAAAGCATTTTTATCTCTTCTCAGACTAGAAGTTCTGAGCTCTTAACACTTAAAGAAGCCTGGTGGATAATTCTTCCCGGTGTGTGAGCAGGTGCACATGTGCATCTTGGTGTGGTGGCCAGATGGCAACCTTAGGTATCATTTCTCAGCTATTATCCTCCTTATTTTTGGAGACAAGGTCTCTAATTTGCCTGGGGCTTATCAAGTAGGTAGGCTGGCTGGCTGGTGAACCTGAGGGATCTACCTGTCTTTGTCTCCTCGGAGCTGGAATTATAAGCGTGCACCACTGAACTTGACTTTCATTTTTTTTTTTTTTTAGTCTCTGAGCATTGAACTGGGGTTCTCATGCTTTTCAGTGAGCCATCACCCCAACACAGTAGTTCTCCTGCAATACAAGAATGTCTCCCGGATTGATCTAGTTCGCCAACACTTTTTTTTTTCACACCTTCTCAAAGCTGGTCACTTGTGTTCACACTGGGAAACTCATCGCATCTGGCATAGTTCTTCCTCTCCAGTCCTCCCACAAGACAATGCACCTAATTAAAGCAGTCCAGCCAGCTAGGGAAGCGTCCTTCTGATGGCTGTGTCTAGTCGCAGCATAGCCACCTGTACCTCAACAAGGAAATGGATTATTCTATCAGGACAAATCACTCTTCCACTGACATTGATGTGACTTTCTTCTTTCATAAAAGCCAAAACCTTTTCTCATCCCCCAGACAATGTTCTTTGCTAAAAATAGAAAAACACAGCATCCTGTGAAAATGGAAACAGTTCCATTAGGAACTGACTTGCTTGGAGCCCAGCCAGCCGGCCATTGAGTATAGTCCTGCGATGCTGGGGACCTGGTGGGCATTTTCAAGGGAAAGCCTTCTCTTGTGAGAAGATTGCGCTTCAAATGGAGGGATGAGCTTCAGGTTGAGATGGTGAGATTGGCAAAGGGACCCGAGCAGAAGCATCTGCTGCAGCCTACCGGACTAACGGGCCAAAAGACTAACAAGGAGTCTCTTGTGTAAAGGATGAAGGAGACACTACTTTGGGGGCAGTGGTCCTGGGCAGAGTTCCTTTGGCTGCCTCCTCTCTCTTTATCCTTCTGTGGGGCTGTTTTCCCTCCAGGATCCTTTTGTAAATAATTGAACCCCCAGCATTGTAAATTCTAAAGAAAGCCAGACCTGAGGTTGGAATGTTGAGTGTGAAATAATCTTTCATCAGATTTCAGGACTCAGAGTATATGGTGACCTTTGCAGTGCAGGTCCTTAGACCTTGGCCTGATACATCAAGGAATGCAAAGCATGAAATCGTTATCAAATTCAACTTGCAGGGAAAAAAATGTCAAGGTAGCTTGTGATGTTCTGATCATGAGAACTGTGGCGGGGGAGCATGCCCCAGGCCATGAAGGTACTGCGTAGCCCACGGCCTTCCTGCCCATTGCCTCACCATCCCCACCCTGTCGAGCTTTGTCCTCTCTCCTGAAGCCCTTTGACCCCCCTACTTCTCCAAGACGGAGCTTAGAGGACAATACCCCCACCCCATCTTCTAAGGTAACGATCCTTGAATAAACTTGACTCCTTCCTCTAGACTCTCCTTAGCTTTTAGGCAGTGAACAGTCCACAGCTAAGCCCAGAACCAGAAGGATTGGGAAGACTCTCATTATCTCGCCATAGTTGATCACAATGCTGTCACTCATACAGGAAGTTTAGTTAGTTTAAAGCAAGCCATGGATTCCAAATGTGGCAGGTAAAATCTTAGTAGAATTGACCATTAACTCTCCATACTGACAAGTGGAAGAAAAATCTCTATGGTAAGGTACTACAAGGGAGGTGGGGGCATTTAGGAGCAGAACAATGTGAAGAAGATAATCAAAATCCGAATTCAAAATAGCAGCTTCACCCTAGCTGGAACTGGGCCAATAGAAGAGCCTCTCCCCATCCATGTTGGAATTTGACCCGCTTGATCTTGTGCAGGTCTCAGGCAGATAACTACAGCTTCTATGTGTTGATGCATCAGCCCTGCTGTGCCCAGAAAATAGCATTCCTTCTCCCCATCTGCCAGCTCTCACATTCTTTCCACCCCATCTTCCACGACGTTCCCTGAGCCTTGGATGAAGGTAGGGGTGGTATAGATGATTCATTCACCAATGAGCAGTGTTGAGCACTTGCAGTCAGTTACTTATAGTCAGCATTTCGACCAGTTCTGAATCTCTACATTAACAACTCTCCACTTCAAAGTGAAGCTTCCCTGACAAAAGTTGAGAACAGCACACACCCACGGGGATAAACAGTTTGTTTAGAAGGCAGCTTGGCACCATGGACAACAGTAGTAGGTTCCCTCTGGGACCTAGGCTCTCCCAAGTCTTGGGCTTTTGACCAGGTTTGCAGTACCAGGCACGCCTCCTGTGGGGCAGGCCTCATAACCAATCAGGAAGTTATTGACCACTCCATAGTGATCATGCCACTGTTGCAGCAGTAGCCACATCCTGCCGTAGCCTGGGGTTCTTCCTATGTAACAAGCTCGCATTTGATACCACTAGTGCTGACCCAACGTGATGCCCAATTTTAATTACCATCTCCATTGGATTGATAAACACCTAGTGCGTTAATAAGGAACACCTTTGGGCATGCCTGTGATGGCTTTTCCAGAGAGAATTGACTGAGGGAGTAAGATCTAACTTGACTATGAATAGCACCACCCCGTGAGTGGGAGGGGGGCTGTGCTGGGCTGAATGAAAATCAGGGAAAGGAGCTAGCCATCTGAGTGCCAGAATTCCCCTCTTCTGGTTTACTGATCCACTCAGATGCAAGAGGGCTCCTGGCACTGTACCTTCCTCCCCATGACAGACTCTGTGTGAGCCAACACAAACTCTCCCTCCCATGAGTGACTTGATGGCAGGGAGGGGAATGAGGACAGACTTCTGTGTGGTCCCCTGTGCTGGCTAGTTTTGTGTCAACTTGACACAAGCTAGAGTTATCAGAGAGAAGGGAGCCTCAGTTAAGAAAATGCCTCCTTAAGATGAAGATTTAAGGCATTTTCTTAATTAGTGATGGATGGGGAGACACCCCTGGACTGCTGGTCCTGGGTTCTATAAGAAAGCAGGCTGAGCAAGCCATAGGGGAGCAAGCCAATAAGAAGCACCCCTCCATGGCCTCTGCATCAGTTCCTTCCTCCAGGTTCCTGCCCTGCTTAAGTTCCTGTCCTGACTCTCTTCAGTGATGAACAGCAATGCTGAAGTGTAAGCCAAATAAACCCTTTTCTCCCCAACTTGCTTTTGAGTATGGTGTTTCGTTGCAGCAATAGGAACCCTAACTATCTACTCTCTGTTTTTGTTTTGTTTTGTTTTGTTTGTTTATTTTTTCAAGACAGGGTTTCTGTGCAACAGCCCTGACTATCCTGGAACTCACTTTGTAGACCAGGCTGGCCTTGAACTCACAGAAATCCTCCTGCCTCTGCCTTCCAAGTGCTGGGTTTAAAGGCGTGTGCCACCACTGCCTGACTGACATCCCCTCTCTGTGACCCAGTTACCCCGGAGCGCTGGGGTCCATGTTGTTCTGATCATCTTTCTAATTCACTGGGAGCTCGCTGGCCTGACTGACTGGATCAGCTTTCTAATCTACTCCATCTGCCTCTCCACACTGACACATGTTAGTATTGTCATGGATGCCTGCCTTGAAAATATCCTGACTGGGGCATCACAGTGACCATGGATTCTCTGAGTGGGATGCAGTTACTGATTTGATTTTTGTAACAGATTTCATTGTGTTGGAACAGGTGTTTTCAAACTGTAATATACAGCAGAATCTGTACCTCAGGGCCTTATCCAAGCTCAGCTTACTGGGTCGCACCCCTAGAATTTCTGGAATCCCCAAATTAGGATTTCTAACAAGTTCTCAGGCAATGCCCATGCCACATAGACCTTGCCAACACTTTCATAATCAACTTGTCACATGAACTCAGCTATGAACAAACTAATGGTATAAGAGGGGACCACACAAACCAAGTGGCCACATTGGGATTCCAAAGAAAGTTCTTTAACGGAGACCTGCAATATAGGCTTTGTGTACCCTGATCTTCAATCTTGGACCCCTAAACTTCCATTATGAACTCTGACCTCCTTGCCAGGAAGAATGTGTGGGGAGGTCCAGGGGCTACATAGGGAAAGAGGAGTTTGTGGAGTCCAGCCTCATAGCCTTCCTGGCCAAGATGAACAACCATGTGAGTAAAATTGTTTGGGATCCTTCAGAGCAGCCACAACACTGAATACCATCAGATGACTCCAGACAAAGCCACCCTTGAGCAGAGCTGGGCCCTAACTCCTGACCAAACCACATCGCATAATACAGGGGTTGCTATTTAAGCCACTGAATTTGGGGTGCTTTGTCCTGCTGCAGTAGACAACCAGAATCATGTTGCCAATAGCATTATCCTTATGTGTGACATTTGTGCACTTTACTATACAAATATTGACCGATGCCGGAGGAACAGATTCAAATACACATGATAGTACGGGCTTGTGAAGGTATGTGACATTTTGTACTATTCCCACTAACTGATTGCTGCAGCCAATTAAATGTCTCATAGACACACCTCTGCAGCAAAATACGCCACCACTAGAAACAAGGCCTCCTTGTGAATTGTGCAGAGGCCTGAGTTAGTGTCAAGCTCAAGGTTGGGGCTTGTCAAGAGAGGATGCAGGAGGAGCTGGCCAATGGTGGTGAAGGCTGGAGAAGGTGGGGCCCTTACACAAGGAGGGCTCTGTCAGCTCCTGAGCACAACATAGCTCTTTCTCAAGGTGGAGTTTTGAGCTTGAATGCAATTTTCATTTTGAAGAAGGGGGTTTTATTTCCTCCTCTCTCCAACTCATTTAAACCTCCCCCAGCCCAAGGGAAATTTTTAGAACTGTATAATAAGGACACTTTCAGAATCGCAGCCTCTTTTTCTGAACGTGTTTCTTATGTAAATGCTATATCAGAGAAACTTCCCTCTGCTTTACACTTCAATCCCGCTTTGAAAACCTGCAAAATAGAAACAGAAAAAGACACCTTGAAAATACATTGAGTTTCATCTGTTTTCCATTTTTACCTAAGACTCCTACAAAAAAAAAAAAAAGCCTTTATTCTTCAAGTTAAGATAATTTTAAATCATCTTGTGGAGAATTGGAAGAGCAAAGAAAAATGAAGGTTCCTGTGCATTTACTCAGTCCAAATGCATTGAAGGTGAGGGAGGCCCTTTATAACAATCTGCTAATCCCTCGAAAACTGAAGTGAAATCTGGCGGCCCACAGCAGGGCTCAGGCAAGGGACCTTGTGAGAGGCTCCATCAGAAGCCTGGGTGCCTCTCTCCCCCAGGACACATGCTTGTGAAGGAGGGGAAGCTGCCTGGATTCACAGTTGGCCTTCCCAGGTTCCTTTCTAACCCCCTTTGCTCTCGTCCCACTTGTTAGTACAGTGGTTTGTTTACGGGCCTGTTGCCTGGCCTGGGGAACCCAGCAGTGAGGGAGGGAAGGGTTCTTCATCCCCACCCAGAAGCACACGGCAAAATAGTATTTAGATAAATGAATGTGCTTAACTGAGGAGAGCTTGAATGAACGGTTTTGAATCCCAACTCAGGCACTTATTGGCTGCATAAAGACAAATCTTAGAGGGGAGAGAATACTTCAAGCTCTTACGAGGTTTAATAGGCACGGGCTCCTGACCCTTCTCATTGAACACATTATAATTGAGACAGAGGGAGAATGGACGCCGGTGGCAGGGTTAGGCTAAGAGAGGTTAAGGAGAAAATTGAGACTCTCCAAAGAAAGGAATCTTTATGTGGGGCTTGGCTGCCTCTGGGGGGATACTGCTCCGTCAGTAAAGAGCTGTGCAAGCTGGAAGACTGGAGTTCAGACCCCCAGAACCCACACAGAAAGCAAATAATGGAGACATGCCTTGTAATTTCAGTGCTGGGGTGGTGGAGAGGGGTGGAGGGGAGACAGGAGTTGGGAGGGGGGATGGGGGAACATAGGGGACATGGGTTACTGGTCACTTGTCTAGTCAAATCAGTGAGTTCTGGGTTCAGGGAGAGACCATGTTTCCAACAATAAGATGCCTCTGGCTTCCACACGCACCTGAACAGGAAGACACCTATGAGCTCATACATACACATACCCGCTCCTGCACATGTGCATACACACACAAAAAAATCTTTTTTTTTTTTTTTTTTTTTAGTCAAGAGGGGCTGTGTGGAACAGAGGATAACAATACAAAGCCAGTTTGAGGTCGTGTCACCGTGTGGTGACTCCACACTCAGTGGCAGGCTGAGCCAGGTTTACCTGCGCTCCATCTAGGCTGTGGGTTTTCCTTCCTGTTCCTCACCTCCACATCTCAAGCAGTGTTCTTTGCCTGGGGCCAGCTGTGGCCACAGGGACAGCCATCTTAATTAATTATGAGAGATTGCTTTTTTTTTCCATCCTCAGATTCCTAACCAGAAACAGAGGCGAAAGTACAATAATAATTCGCTGCTGCCGCCGGCGGCGGAAGGAAACAGTGAAATCAATCCATTCAGGGGAAGGCCAGGAGAAAATGAGTAGCTGGAGAGAGTTGGTCGCCCCTCAAGGCTGACAGGGGGCGCCGCTGAGCCAGACAGACCGCCGTCCCTGCTCCCTCGCAGGTGTCTGTGCACGGCATCGCCCTCTGGCTGGAAGATGCTCAGGCCTCGCCATCCTACCCAGCCCAGCCCTGCACCGCTCTGGCGCCCCATCCAGAGGGGCCCCAGTGAGAGAACAGGGAAACACACACACACACACACACACACACACACACACACACACACACACTCAGGGTGGAGAAAGCCGAGTGCCACACCCTCCCTCCCTCCCCCTCCTTTACACCTCCCCTCGCCCCCGCCCCTTTCCAAGCCCTCCCTCTTCCCTTTCTTCCCTCCCACTGTCCCTCCTCTATGAAAGGCCCCAGACCGGCAGGTGCTACAGACGGGTTCAGCGGCCCTTTGACCATTACTCATTTTGCAGGGAGAAGGAGCAGGAAGGATCTTTGGACATCTGTGTCCCCGGCCTCCTGAGTGCTGCCAGGAGACCCCGAGCACAGCCCTGCCTGGCCCCTGCATCCCTTGACAGGATTTCTTGACAGGCTCTGTGCCCAGCACACTCACTGAAAGCTAGTGAAAGGAGACACTGGCCACCTGTCCCTCCCTGCTGGGCTCTGGCCAGACAGAACAACAGGGTTCAATTGTGCCTTGGGTGTGGTGGGCTGCAGGAGCCACCCAGGGTGTGGTTAAGGGCCCTTGTCCTTCAAGCCAGGCTAGCACCCAGACTGCCCTTCGCCTGGGGGGTCCACCCCCATGCTCTGAAGCCTTTGACATTTCCTCCTCCGAGCTTCCCTATAGGTCATGCTGCTCCAAGAGAGAAAAGAATTATGATCCGAATTGCTGTTGATAAAATGCTTACTTAAAGTCTTATTGAAGTCTAATTTTAGAGGCTGTGTCTGCTGGGCGTATCAAGAGACACGTTCTAGAGAGGGTCCCTGTGTTCCACTGACCCACCTTTAAGGAAAGATCTCAGAGGTGACAGGCAGAGGCAAGGCACACTGTCCTGGGGAGATGGGTCTGTGTCTTGCTTGTGTCCTTCTCTGCCTTGACAGAGAGGCAGCCCCAAGAGGAAGTCCCTACAACAGGGGATACATCCCAGGGATAACAGGGTCGTATCCTTCCTTTCTTCCCATCTCAGACACAGCAAGAGATAAGTGTCCTTTCTTCCCTCCAACAGACTCAGAGACAAGTCAGCATTCCTGGCAGAGACCACCTCTTAGCAGTAGACATCAATGCCTCCACCAGCCAGATAGTGTTCCAACTGCTTGGCATAGAGTGACCTCATTAATTGTCGCTCTCTCCATTTTACAGACAGACAAAAGAAGCTGCATACGGCTTTGGTAATACAGCCACGCTGGTAGAGCTTCTGGGTGCTTTTCCTCATCAAGTCACAGCCCCGACGGAGGCACATTGCCCTACCCTCTGTCAAGAGAAGCCTGACAGTGACCCCGCCCAGTCAGGAAGGACCTGGGCCCCAGGTGCAGAGGCTGGGAGAAGGCAGAGAAGCCACAGAAGGAGGAACATGGTTCCTCAGGCTGAGTGCCAAGGGCTGCTCTCCAGAGGAGGCTTCAGAGCATCTGCCTGGCAGCATCAGTGACTGAGAGTCCCCAGCTCTCTCGACTGCACAGGGCAGGACGGACTGGAGTCCTTAAGCTCTGGGGAAGCCGCTGGTAGCATCTAGTGAAGAGCTTCCCCCTGGGAACCACCCAGACGCTGGATGATGGGTGAACAGAGGGAAAAGGACCCTCTCATAGGCTGCTCCTGCCTGGATAGGACGGAGACTTGGGTCTCTAGCCACAGGCTCCAGGCTCCAGGGATCCTGAGTACCGGCCCCTTTATCTGGTCAAGAATGACCGCTCTCCAACAAACAGTGTGATATCCGACTTCATCCTGATGCAGCTTGGGGAATACTAGTAAAGCCAGGACAGAGCAGTGGGGAGAGCAGAGACCAGTGTAAAGACAGGGAGGGCTGGGGGAGGGGAGTGTCCTCCAGGAACACAAACAGAACAGAGCATGGCTGAGGGTTCAAAGCAGAGGCGGAGGGGGCATGTCTGCCACCACTGTTAACACCTCCAGAACAGACCCCTATCCACAGGGATACATAACCATAAACCTCACCCTACCTATCCTCCTTATACACACAGACGCGTAGCTTACCCTGCCCCCCTACACACACACACACACACACACACACACACACACACACACACTGTGGCACACTCTGTAGACCCCTACTAGTGCACAGCCATATTTGGACAACTCTCCCCCACACATATTCTAGTGGGCAGATGTGAAGACACAATGTGACAGCACAGTGAAGGCCACCCTGGTGAGATAGACATTTGTCCCTTCAAATCCCCAGACAGGTGCACGCTGAGGGCATGGATGTGGGATCTGTCTGTGGGGACACACTCCAGCACGTTTTGTCCAGTGTCCCTGGGAGGTCCTTATCCTAGTTAGCATTGACTGCCGTCAATTTGAAACAACCTAGAACCACCTGGAAAAAATTCCTAAGGAATAGTTGTCTTTATCGGATGATCCTTAGACGTGTTTGTGGGGGATTTTCTTCATCGTCTTAACAATGGAGGAGGGGCAAGCTAGCCTGTGAGAGAGCCAGCCAGCCAGCAGCGCCCTTCAGGGCTTCTGCTGTACTTCCTTGGCTGGGAGTTGAGTTTCCTGGCTGGAGGTAATGCTGTGTGGGATAGCAAGCATGCCTGCCCTCAGGTTCTGTCCTGACTTCCCTCAGTGACAGAAAGTGACCTGGAAGTGTAGGCTGAATGAGCCCTTTTCTCTCCAGAGGTGCTTCCGGGCGGTGTTTTATCAAAGCTCCAGAATGAATCTAGAATGTTCTCCTTGGCCAACAGCCACGCTCAGGGAGCCGGCCCAGAGCCTGTGGGCAGCAGTTGGTCCTCCTCGCTCAGCTGCCCTATACATGGCTGCTTCTGGGGGGGGGGGGCTGGCAACCCAGATAAGTTCTCTGGATTTTTATGTATTTTATAAATTCGTGAAATTCAAAGGGAAAGCAAAACAAACGCAAAATCTGTCCAAAGGTACAAAACCTACACATTAAAAATGGGAAAATTTAAGATGCATTGTGTTGGTCACACCAGCCGTGAGGTTTTGCTTCAGCTGGATTATACGTCATAACGGACTCCAAGCTGCTCCCTCCCCCGACATCTACACTCTGTATAGGCAATCCAAAGTAGACTTCAGCTGTCTCCTTTTTCTGTGTATGTGGAAATACATTATTTTATTACATTGTTATTCAGAATGGCATTCATAAAAAGCCACGTATGGAGCAAAATTCAGCAACGTCAACTATTTGTTCAGCACCTTGAAAATAACGTACCTGCTAATTCAATCCCCTCCCACACACACACACACACATACACACACACACCATGGCTGTCACTTTAACCAGCTCTAGGAACTCAAGCTTAAAGTTAGTACATCTCACAGTTACTCTACAGTAGTATTTGAACGGGGTTCCCCTCTGCACGGGCTCTGTTAATGGATGCACGCAAGAAGCTAATGAAATGTCTCAGTGTTAGGATGGCACTAGACCAAAGTGCGGAAAGGCTTTCAGGAGACCGCACATGGCAGAAGTGGCCAGGTAAGGAATGAGATGGCTGACCCCTGAGGAACTCATCTGGGGGGCCCCTCTTACACAGTTGGGGAGCTTATCAACAGTACCTCTTGCCTCCACAGCCCCCCATGCTCAGGATGACAAGCACCGAGATGCCTACATTCTGTTCTGTACCTAGAAGAAACCCCAGTCTCCGGGGCTGCGAAGCATGGGGTCAGATCACCCATTTACGGAGCCGAATTGCCTGGCTTCTCCTTCCTAGCTGTGCCGCTGGCCAACTGACTCTAACCACTCCAGGCCTGGGTTTCCTTCTGTGTACAATTAAAGCAAACGTTGCCTAACCCCTGATTCTGTCACATGAACTGAACAAGGAAATTGGAGCCCAGTGTTTGCACTACACTCTGAGCTCTCGGGAGTAAAGACAGATGGGAAGGTAACCTGGCCTGAGCAGCCAGCAGCTGAGGCCAGAGGAGGTTGAGGCAGGACCAGATAGGCGACCTGGAAATGACCGCAGGCCCGAGTCTGGGCTGTCAACTTTGATATCCTGGAGGGGAGATACATAAGAGCATAATTCCTGTAACTCTATTTCCTTGCAGAGTACAGTGTGCTCTGCCAGAAAGCGCTGCCACAGGAACATTTTCTCATTACTATATAATAACATCAGCACTAATGTCCTCCTTCTCAAAGGAGTCCAAAGCACTTAGAGATTGCATGCTCAGTGCCCAACTCGCAGGCCTTGGGCTGGTGGCTGAGCCTGCCAGCTCCCTCTACCAGGCTTCCACTCCAGTAGAGAAAGCAGAAGCCAAGGGTGTCACGGAGAGTCACCGCACTCAGCATCTTCAGGGCTCATGGGACCCACTCAGAAGGGTCACTTGCCTTGAAGCCACCATAAAAGCCAGTTTGAGAAGACTCCAAGAAGGAGCAGACCTTGTCTGCCCATTGCACTCAACAGGAAACAGGGAGGCTTGGGAGGATTCGCAAGCCTGTCTGCTCCAAGTGAGTGCTTGCTCCCAGCCTCCTTTGCGGGCTGAGTCAGAGAAGGTCACAAGTGATTAAATAGATCTGCTAGAAGGTGGGAGAGCAGGAAAGGGGTGTGTGAGACTTCACTGCATGGTGGATTCAGTTTCTAGAGGAGCTTCTGCTCTGGCATTGGAACTCAAATGCTGGGAGTGACAGATTTCCCCAGACCAAGTGGGACTCTTATGAGAAGACATAATGCTTTGCCATGGGGCTGTGTTTGGTATTTTTCTTTCAGATGAAAAGGGAAGTGTTCCTAATGGCGCCATTCTGGAGCTCCTGACTTGCTGGCCTCTCGAGTCATATCGAGAGGCCTGACTATTGCATGCCTTCACTGTTCCCAAAGTCCCACAGCTCTAGCACGTCACACATTTTATCTGCATTTCCACAGAGTGTAGATCTCACTTAGATGTCACAGGGCAAGGAAGACCACAGCGCCCGAGGTGCTTCATGTACACAGAGGTGAGTAGGGGGTGCTCAGACTTCTGTGACTTCCTGTTGCTGATGACACGGGGGTACTGGCTGCAGTAGAAACAGCCTCTTGGGCCGAGGTAAACTGAGGTAAACTGTATACCTCTAAAGTCCTCATGCTTCATCCACAGGAGCTCATTTAGTGTTGTTAGAGAGCGTGAGAGACAGTAGGGTCTCCTAACCAAATGTTATGATGAAGAAGGCGGTAAGGAAGCTGGGCACAGAAGGCTAGCTATGTTACTTGAAGCCACACAGCTGGTGGTGTTGGGCCACCATCTGTCCTGAGCGAAGGCCAAGAGTGCTGTGAGAAGCCCCTGGTCCTGACCTCCTGGAATTGTTTTAAACTGAGGAGATAACCTAGATACATGTTTTCTGATTGTCACAGTGATAGGTCGGGGGTGAGGGCCACCACCTAACAGTTCAGGGTACTGGGTGGTCAGCAATGCACGTGGTCGTCAGTTGATGGTGGTGAAACTGCCTTAGACTTTCTGTGAAAGAAAGAATGTTAGGGAACCACTTTTTCCTGAAGTCCAATAGTTTAGGCAGCAAGGAGCAGAGAGAGAGAGAGAGAGAGAGAGAGAGAGAGAGAGAGAGAGAGAGAGAGAGAGAGAGAGATCACATGCTTGCACAAGTGAGCTCAGCTCACCCCCTCCTTTCTCAGACAATCCAGGACCCAGCCCTATGATGCTGTACATTTTCAAAACAGTCTTCTCATATCAAAATTAATGTAGTTAAGACAATCCCCTACAGATGTGCCCACAGGCCAGGCTATTTAGACAACCCCTCTTGGAGCCTCATTTATCCAGTGATTCCAGATTCTACCAAGTCGACAATTAGAACTAACAATCACCATGTGTACTACCATGACATTTCACGTGCTCCTGACTTTGGATGCGACCAGAGGCTTCGAGCTCCTGTTGCCTCGACTTCCCCACAGTGAGGGACTGTAACGTGGAATTGTGAGTCGAATAAACTCATTCTCCCTTCACTGGGCTTGTTGGAGTATTTATCACAGCACAGGAAACGAAATTAACACACACCGTAATGTACCCAGGCCACCGCCATAGAGCTTCTCACTAACTGGCCCTGGCTCGGCTTCTCCCCCAAGTGGTGATGGAAGTGAAATCCTTTGTCACCCAGTAGAAAGTAAACGTGACAGACAGCCAATGTGTCCCATGTCAGCAAGTCCATTCCTCACTGGCAAAGGGCAAAAAGCTAGAAGAAGCTCATCTATGGGGTCCTGCTTGACACCCACAGGGTCCTGCTTGAGGTGCTTGGGAGAGGGTGAGAGGTCAGGACAGTGATGAGGGATGCTCTGAAATACTAATGCGAATTTGTATATTCCCCGGCTCCTTTCAACTCAATTAGCATTCGCCAGACCCTGGTATTTGTCTGAGCAACTGATAACAGCCCGTTTTTGTGAGAGCCGTGGATCTCAGCATCCAGGAGTCATGCGGTGGAAGGGTGACATAATTTTAAAATAACTCCAAATGCTGCAGGAACGTTTACCAAAGCCCTGGAAACTTCAGTCAACCAAGGGGTGAGGCTGCTTCTGGGTGGTCCCCAGCATGGCCCCTGACGCTGAAGAAATGGCATCTCGTTGGGGTGACCCTGTGTTTCAAGAGTTGTGCCAGCTGACCCTTCCTGAGGCTAAGCTGTTCCCTGCCATTCTGACCCACAGAATGGAGCTGGCAGGGTTTGCAGGAATAATGAAAGTTGTAAAACGGAGACTGTTACAGTGTTGGGAGAAAATAGCAGCTTTCAGGGTCTTTGCAGTCTCTGCCGGGTGAGTGGCGGCTTGGAGTGAGCTGCCATTCATATGCCGCCGCTAGCAGTCATGGTGTGTCCTATTTTCTGGAGCACAAGGCAGAGGGCACGCCTTCCAGTCAGGGTAATCATAAGCCTCCTGTGTGTGGAGAAACAAACCCTAAAGACTAGAAGAACAGAGCCCTGGGAGACAGAGGCAGGGAGGGGTAAGAAAGAAACTCTTGCCTGAGAATGCCAGAATCTTTCTTCCTTCATAATCTAGAAGAGTAGATTTAGATGTAAGATTTTAAAGATCCTTGAGTGCCCAGGGTCTCAGCATTTGGGGTGGCTCGCTTCCTTTATTGTTCTCAGAGCACAGCCAGTCCAGGGAGCTGGGGTCATCTGATTTCACAGCTGACCAGGAGGCAGTTACTTTTCCAGTTAACTTAGCACTTTCCCTCTCCCCATCTCACTTGGAGTTCCAGGTCAGTAAGGCAAGCTTTATGAGAATGATTTCAGGGCCAGCAAAATGACTCAGCCGGTAAAGGTGTCTGCTGCCAAACCTGGTGACCTGGGTTTAATCCCTAGGACCCACTGGGTGCAAGGAGAGACTTGACCACTGCCCCCCCCCCAAGTTGTCCTCTGACTACACACACACACACACACACACACCAACAACAACAACACCCACACACACACACACCAACAACAACAACACACACACACACACACACACACACACACACACACACACGCACACACACTATGATCCTTATTTTACAAACGAGGACCTCAGTGCCTTAAAGAGATGAAGGGGCTTGTTTAAAACCTCTCCACAATTACAGGGCACACAGGCTAAGTCAGCTGTGTCTCGATACCTGCTGGGAAGCCACTCAAAGGAGGAAGGGCTTATTTGGCTCTGTGGTTTGGAGGTACAGTCCATCGTGACAGGGAAGGCTTGTTCACACCTGAGCGGATCAGGAAGAAGAGACAGGGCATGCTGGCACTCATGTGGCTTTCTTTCTTTGTCTGGACCCGTGGCACAGCACACCACCTCCATTCAGGGTTGGCGTTCCTCCCTGGATTAAACCTTTCTGGAAGCTCCCTCACAGACAGGCTCAGAAGCATGTCTTGGAGGTCATTCCAGCCCCAATCCAGTGGACAATTAGAATGACCCGTCATGGAGGCACGGATGTGATGAAGCTGGGTTTCTGGGACATTTCTAGGACCAGTGAGACTCAGACCCAAGAGGACTGACTCCAGGGGAGAACTTGACGGCAGACAGACATGGTACAAGTGGACTGTGATGACTGCCAAGCCACACCAGTGCTCCTTGGGCTGCCCACCTGCAGCCTGCAGGGTTTTGTTTGTTTACCTGTTTCCGCCTGTCACCTAGCAACCGCAAAGCTCCCCAAGGGCGGACAGAACTGATGCTCTCATTTGCCACTCAGTTCCCGGTGCCTGGAAGAGAATCTGGTGTGAGATCCATGCACAATACCTATTTTTGGCTGAGTAAACAAATGAGAACAGGACTCTAGTGGGCACCTCCTGGAAGGCTTGTCTCATTGTTCTCAGGCAGTGAACCCAGGACCTTGCATCGGCCTCTTGGAAAGCTTTGAGAAAAGGGAGCCTTAGAGCTGGGCCTTCATGAGAAGGTTGGAGGTTTTACAGGCTGGAAGGAGAGCCACTTATGTTCCCAGACTGAACATGGAGGAGAGGGCAGGAAAGCAGGACTGTGTGTGAGCATCAGGGAGTCTGGCTGCCGTGTGAGAGTGTGCTGCTTCATGGAGGGCCCCAAGCGGCAACTGCTTGTTCAGCTGGCAACAGGAAACCATTCCAGTTCCTGCCACAGAGGAGAGGCAAGCCAGACCTAAGGATCAGTGGGTGGCTGAGGGGGGAGGAGGGGTCAGAGGTGGGGTGGTTGCTGGACTGCTGGGGGCAGGATGGTGATAGCAGAAGCCCAGGTTACAGATGACAAGATTGTGTAGGGCAGAGATGCTGTTACTGTTAATAGGAAGGCACATCACAGATAATATGTTTGGGTGTCAAGAACATGGATGCTGAAGGACTGTGAGACCTCAAAGATGACACTAAAGTTCTGAGGCCAGGTGCTACAGGGAGAAAATGGAAGTGGGCGGAGTCTGGCTGCAATAGCAATGTGATGTGTTTGCTCTGTGCATCCCAGATTCGAGTGTCTCATGGGGACTGCCCAGTGAAAATGGCCACCGAGTTACTAGAATATCAGATACAGGTGTGGTACAGCCTGCCCTTCTGGACCCCTGAGCCATAAGTAGTCGGGGGAACACAACAGGGCAACTGAGGTTTTTTGTTTGTTTGTTTTGTTTTGTTTTTCCTTTGTTGTTGTTGTAGATTGGGGGCGGGGTCTCACTGTGTAGACCAGGCTAGCCTTGAATTTGTAGAGATCCGGCTGCCTCAGCCTCCCGAGTGCTGGCATTAGTGGTGTGTGCATGGGCATCACTGTTCCCAGCTAGGGAGCTCTTTGAGGCAGACTGCAGGATTCCAACCTGTAGAATGCTGGTCTGGCAATGGACTGTGAGGCTCATTCCTTCATGGGAGACAGAGCGGATCTGAGGCCTCTAAGGAGGGTGGGGGTCCTGTGGCTTGCTGGATCAGGTAGACATTGTGTTCCTGTCATGTTGACAAGAGGCCAGGGAACTTTGGGTGATTTAGATTTCAATGCTTTTATCAGACCTTCTGTTTTAACAGAAAGCTCCTAACTCATACCCTCTCCATGTGTACAGCTGGTTAAGAAGTTGTACCCCCAAATACAAACCTTCCTCCTCAGGGCACTATGGTGATAGATTGCATTTTATTGTTGCTGTTCTTGGAACATTTTTGGCTGCTGGGCTCTCCATGAGACAGACACACAGCTATAGAAGATCAATCCCCTGCCACCTAGTCTGACATCCACTGTTAGTGAGAAAATACGGCCCTGGAGGTGGAGGGCTGGAAGAAAACCAAGCTTTTTACTGAACCGTCAGATTCTTTCTTCCTGGCCTAAGGGACATTGCTCCAACCATAAACTACAGGACTTTTAAGAAAAGCAAACAAGCTCCAGCTGCGTCACAAAGGTCGCCGGGCCTGTGGAGAGAGAGAGTGAATGATTAGCTTCTACAACAGGAGGCTTTGAGGAGATTTACAGGGTTCAAAGTTGCAACCTGAAAACTTCAGTCCAGGGCAAATCCTAAGAAGGCTTCCTCCCCAATCTGTCACCTCAAGAACTCCACCCACTCGCCCTCTTGGAGGACACGCTGTGGCTGGCAGGTCCTGTCAAGGGCAGGCACCTGCCCCGCCCTCCATCCTCAGACCAGGCCAGGAACCGCGGAGGAGGCTTCCACTTGGAAAGCCGTCCTGGTCTGAGTTTCCACGTGCCTCTTCGGTCACCTGCACTGTGGGATGACCGGTAATGACATGCACGCATGCCCAGGCGATGACCTTGGATTTATTTATTTATTTATTTATTTTTGGTCTGTGATTTTTTTTTTCAAATGTTCATGAGTCAGTTGATAATGCCTAGTCTTAGCTCAAAGGATGGTTGAAGGGATCAAATGAGATAAAGCAGAAAGAACCCTGGAAATGCACAGGACACGTGTCTCTGAATCTCAGGGGCCTGTTCTGTCCTTTCCTGGAACATTCTCACCCTCCACCCACCTGTTCTCCTCGGCTTGCAGGGTGGGGGTGGGGAGGGGCGCTTGCACTTTCCCCTGTGCGTCCCGGGTGGACTGGGCTGTGGCTGACCCCGGGCCATCAACATTGCCCTTTGCCGGCCGCATCTGGAGCGCCTGTGGGGAGCCCGTGGGTCAGGACACTCTGTCTGCGTGGGTGAGGGCCAGAGTGAGGCGGGCTGCCCTCCTCCACGGCCACGGACCAGGCCGACCGACTGCAGTCAGCGACCAGCCAGAGAGGAGCCACACGCGCCCCCTGACTCCTCCACAGCGCAGGCGCAGGAGAGCAGTCCCAGCCAGAGGGTCTCTATCAGCCAGCAGCGATGACCAAGGCCGCCCTGCGCATCGCCCACCCCGTCTGCGGTTGCTCCTTACTCTATGGATCCTGCATGGAGACAGCCAAGGGCAGGGGGCGTTCTTGATGACCCTCACCAGGGGGACAAAAGAAGAATATTCTAGAAGGAGGCAGAAGAGGAAAAAGCAAAGTGAGAGGAGTGTATGTGGGGGCTTGGGTAAAGGAGAAAGGAGCCCAGACCTTTTTCGGCCCATGGCTGGCCATGGCTGTCGGTCTCTAGGGCCTGAAACACAGGTTAGGTTTTGTGGCGAGCGCTAGTATTGGGTGACCCGTAGACAATTCTCACCCCGCTCCGGGCGGGGAGGAGAGCGGCTACCTCTACACTTGGATCGAGTTCGGGCTGTCACCGGCTGAGGCGATTTGCTCAGTTACACACAGTGCTCTCACACTGAGCACCAGTCTCTTGCTCCTTTGTATCCAAGCACCCACCCGTGGGTTGCATCCTGACAGGAGAGTCATGAGGTACGATCAGAGAACTTAAAATATAAAGCTGGCAAAGGAAAGCGATTCCCTCCCGAGCGGAGCTGTTGAATGAGAGGAAATGAATGGTCTAGACTCAGAAACAAAGAGACAGGGAGGGAGAGCTTCTGCTGGGACCACTGCTATTTGTTCCCAGGCTTGGCAGGAAGGGAGACAGCCTGAACTCCCTTCTGACATACATTGTATACAGGCAGGGAGTGTGTGTTTTGTCCACACAGTGCACCTTGGGCCCCAGTGAGGATGGTGGAGTGCAGCAAACAGCATCTGGGGGGGGGGGGTGTAGGGGAGGCGGCGGGGCTGCGATGCGGTGGTATCAGTGTGCCTTCTCAGGTCAGCTGCATCCGGCTGTGCTCTGCACAGAGGGAGGAGCCAGGCTCTTCCCACAAGACCTGCTTCCGGAGCCAGAGGCCATTTTTCTTTCTCATCGTGATCTTCAACATCTCAAAATTACTTCCAGAAGAGCCTCACCTGAGCATCAGAAAGCTGGAGATCAAGTCTAGCCTGCCCTCCCCCTCCCAACCCCAACCGCCAGAAAGTGCATGTCATGGAGCAAAATCCATCTTCCATCCACCCATCCTTCCTTCCATCCGAGTCTGCCTTTAGTGAGCATCCATGGAGCGACTGCTCAGCACAAGGCGTCATTCCGGGTGCAGAACACAGTTGTGGACAGAATAAAACAAGCTGCGTCTGTGCAGAGTTATTTTCCAAAGGGAATCAAGTCAACAAACCAGTGTGGGAAGGCCACAGGGCGGTGAGGAGCTTGCCGTGTTAAGCCTGGAGGAGTGAGCTATGTCAACACATGGGATGGAAGGTTTGGGAGCCAAGGGACAACTAGGTACCAGGTGTGCGGGCATGCACTTGGTATACCCAAAGCAGGACAAGGGAGCCCATGTGGCGGAGTAGCTTGAAGGAGACTGGTGGTGGCAGTAGCCAGACTGCCTGGGCCTTGCAGGCCACGGTAGGAAGTTTTCAACAAAGACTACTGAGAGGCTACTGGAAGGATCAGAGCATCGAAAGAACATGATTCAATATGCAAGTATTTAAGAGCATCTTAGCTTCTGGGGTGGGGGTGGCGTGGGGGTGGATGGAGCTGGTGAGGTGGGACTGAGAAAAGACTGGATCTGCAGCAGCCTAGACGGGCGAGGTGATGACTTAGCCCAGATATGTGGGGAATTATAACTTGGGACCATATGTAGGAAGCGGGAAAAGAAGGCAGGGTCCAGTTGGCTTGGGTCAGCCTATTACAGACAGCAGTTCATCAGAATAGGCCCTAGTACGTCACCGTCTCAACCGACTGGGTTCAGTGTACGGCCTCTAAAACCTTTCCAAATGCACTCTTGACATAGAAATAGAATTCCACTGGCTCTCAAGGTGAAGTAACCCAAGAACCCTGGCAGCCAGGCAGGCAGTGGAGCTGGCATTGATCCGGGGGGCCAGGTGTGCAGTCCTAGAGGTCTGGAGCCTTTCGTCAAGGGCTATAGTTATCTACGTAATGGAGAAGAATGCCTGAGAGGGAAATCCAGCATATTCTGGAGTCTCCTGATTAAGTCTGAGTAGAAAAGACATTTCCAGAATGGAGTGGATGAGAACAAACCTGCTATGAAGGGGATTTGAGATTTGTACACCTTGATATTAGCACCGAATAGTGGAAAATCATGTAGACACCCCCTTAGGATCTGTGACCACAAGGTGGCTTTGAATATTTTCTCTCTGGACTTGTCTGTTTGTTGGCTTGAAAACTCACAAACATCCAATGTAATTTAAATGACTTTGGTTGTGTTTTTTTGATAACTGGGATTTATTTTTTTTTCTGAGACAGATTTTCTCTATGTAGCTTTGGAGCCTGTCCTGGAACTCACTCTGTAGCCCAGGCTGGCCTCGAACTCACAGAGATCCACCTGCCTCTGCCTCCCGAGTGCTGGGATTAAAGCATGCACCACACAGCCTGGCTAATTGGGAAATTTAAAAGTAAATATTTTTATGTAGCTCTGCTTCAATCCAGACCTCAAACAATTTCCACAGATGAAGTTTAAAGGAATACCAAAAAATTCACATTAAAAATTAAAAAGACACACAAAGAAACAAACACTGTCAGTGATTATCAAAACAAACAAACAGCAAAAAACAAAAAAAAAAATGACTCTCTGGTGATTTCAGACATTAGAATGCCCTTACGTGGAATAAAATCATTTATTATATTTAAATGTGTAAAAGAGGAGCTTAGAACGTGAGCAGGAACAGGAGGCCCTAAGACATAGTCACTGGGTTTGAGAATGACCAAGGAGGCCCTGAAATAATAACCAAAACAGTTATACTCAGGAGTTAATATTCAGTGGGCACAACCAACACCAGATTAAATGCGGCTGAAGAGAATTAGTCATTTTAAAGACAGGTACACACACACACACACACACACACACACACACACACACCTCCAGAATGCAGTGCTGAGAGATAAAATGATATGAATTATGAAAGAAGTTGAGAGTCACAGGGTAAAATGTAGATTTTCCTTCACACTCACATTGGGCTCCCCATAGGAAGAATGTGTAAAGACAGTTTTATAGTTAAATGCTAATAATTCCCTAGAATTATTTGAAATTATTTTTCAAATTTAGGAAATCTAATAATCCAAAGGAAAAGAGGAGAAGGACAGACACACACACACACACACACACACACACACACACACACACACGGTAGGGGAGAAAACATTAAAAACAGTCAGAAAGAAAAGGCACATACCCTATAACAAATGGCCAGCTGATGAATTGTTAGCAGTCCTAACGCAAACGTGAAGACAGCAGAAGACATATTTATAATGTGCTAAGAACAAGTGTGTGGACCAAGACTAGCAAACTTCTCGGAAGGACGAAACTCCCAGCCTGCTGCCTCTGCGGTGTGTGCTCTCTCAGTACAGAAAAACGCTAGCATGTGCATTCGGGGAGAAAAGGAATGAGAGAATGAAAACTGTGCTAAATGTGTGGACCAAATAAAATAGAACTCTATGAAGTAACGATAAAAAATATCCATATCCATTTTTGTCTATGTACCTGTGTGTATGGAGTGTCAGATGGGCTAAAACCAACATTCCGTCTGACAGCAGCAGACAGGGAGGGAGGGATTGGAACCCAGGCCTGCTAGGACTAGAGTGAAGATGTTGGCTAGCTCTGGGTTTCAGTCCATAGCCCTGGTAACCATTAGGAGAAACTAGACAGAGCAAGAAACTCCCAAGCAAGCAACACAAGAAAAGAAAGGAAAAGAAAAGAAAAAGACAATCATCTTAATTTTCACAGAGACAAGAAGAAGGTGGGTCAGGAGGCATAGGGAGAGGATAAGATGGATCAGCTGGAATCCAAGTGAGAACAGAGGAGCAATGAAGCCACATACATGCTAATCATAGCACATAAACATGTGCCCCCCAAACACAAGCTAAGGGGCTCAGCTATCAAGTGGATCTTTACAAAGTCTGCCATTAAAACCAAAGGTTTACCAGCAAAGGATGCTGGCCCAAAGATAATGCTACACTGGGAGGCACTAACTAAAATAAGATGGAGCCTTTCCAACAAAATCAGATATAGGCAAAGTGTCTATAAGGTTAGAAAAGGCCGCGTTATAACGTTAAATGCTTCTGGTACCTGGGCAGACAGTAGCACTATTAAGCCTACATGTCCCTAACCACATAGTCTCAACATTAAGCAAAAGTTCAATGAAAACCATAAGAAACTGAAAAACTTGTGACACTGTGGGAGATTTATAAAAACAGTTTGTTCAGTAAATGTTGGAAAACTGCAGAGGAAAAAAATTAGAAATACAGAAAAGTTGAGCAGCGTGTGACCAGGTGACCTGACACTTATTGAACTTCAAATTTATATTTGCATGTCTTCTTGGGATGATTTATATTTGCATATCCTTCTTAGGATAATGAGGAAATGCTGGCCTAAAAGCTGGCTGCCTAGAACGTGAAGGGATTGGGGTTTCCCAGACCACCTCTGTGGTTAAGAGTGCAGATACAACCAAGCCACCTGTCTTAGTTACTTTTCAATTGCCGTAACAAAGCACCATGATGAAGGTGGCTTACAAACGATGTTTAATTTGGGGCTCAGGATTGCAGAGGGGCTAGAGTCCATGACTATCATGGCAGGAGGCAGCAGGCAGGCAGGCAGGCATGGTCCTAGAGCAGTAGCTGAGAGTTTACATCCTTATCTGCAAGTAGGAGGAATGGGTGGGGCTTTTGGAACCTTAAAGTTGTCCCCAGTGACACACCTCCGCCAGCTAGACCACACCTCCTGATCCTTCCCAAACAGTTCCACCAAATAGGGATCAAACTGTCAAACATATAAGCCCATGGGGGACATTTTCATTCAAACCACTACACAACTCAATGTGTTTGTAAACAATAACATTTGTAAAACTTCAAAATCCATGGGGCCCTATTGGGCATCTACTGTCAATCTTAGGTCTGTTCGTATCCAAATAGCTCTGGATACAACCAATGCCATTTTCTTAGGTTCTATGAATTTGCCCGTTCTGGGGGCAACCACAGGGGTCCTACAACACAAAAGGCTTTTCTGTAGTGGTGTTTTGATTGTTTACATTTTTCTTTAATAGATCTACCTGTATTCTCTATGAAAAATAAAGCAAACACTACAGATTTTAATATAACAAAAAAAAAGAAAAAGAAAAAGAAAAAACTTCAAAGCAGCTCACACATTTGAGAAAAGTGCTCTCCCCTTGGCTACCTCCCTAGCCATTCCGTGGCTGGTTTCTATTTTTATAGAATGTGGTTGGTTTAGGATGGTGTGGCTCTGAGGAGTGATGGACCGTGAGGGACACATGTTTCCAGAGCAGTTATCCTGTACCAAGGACCAGGTTTTCACTCCCCTTTATTGCTTTCAATGTGTTATGGATAATTTTTAAAAGATATTTATTTTCTCAAGGGTCTGAAGGTCATAAGTTCAAAGTCAGGTTGTGGGCAGGGCTAAATTCTGTGATTTCTCTCTGGCTAGTCCAGTCCTGGTAGTTCTCTGGCGCTGTTTCATAGGATGGTTCATCCTTCCCTTCGGGTACATCTCTAGTGCCCCCTCTGAATCCTAGTCACTTTTTGAACACACCAGCCAGATTGGATTAAGGATCTACCCACAGGCAAGAGCATTTTAACTCGACTCTTTAACAGCTGTCTTGTGAGATGTTGGGGGTTAGGGTTTCAGTCGGTGAACTGGGGGAGGGGTACCACTTCGGCACTAACAGCTGTTTGGGGAAGTTGGAGACTCAGAAGTCAAGCGACTGTTGAAGGCCATGTGCTCACTCAGCTTCACAGGTGATGGATGCACACAGCCACGTTCATCTGAATGGCTTGGAGACCTACCATCCCCTGAGAAAGCACAGCCCCACACCCGGGGGTGCTACGGAAGATGGAAAAGGAGAATTTAAAAAAAAAGAGAGGAAGGAAGGAAGAAAGGAGGAAGAGGGAGTGAGGGAGGAAGGGAGAGAGGGAGGAAAGGAAGAAAACAGGAAGAGGTGAGTCAGCAACTAGCAGGACTCCGGAGGACCCAGGTTCAGTTCCCAGCACCCAGGTCAAGTGGCTCACGCCTGCCTGTGGCTCCAGGTCTAGGGGATCCAGCGCACTCTTCTGGAATCCTTGGGCTGGTGCCAAGGACACACAGAGCATGTGCACACAAAGACACACAAGCACGTCGTTCTTTACTTGTTTCAGCAAAAACAAACCCAGAAACTGACCAAAGCCAAGAAGCACGGTGATCAGACTCCACGGTGTGCTGGCAATCCATCCTGGGAAACACTAGCGCTGTCCAGGCTGGGCTGTCCTGCAGGCTCCCCTTCAGAGCTCAGCTTTGAGCAAAGACTGGAGCTTTAGCGAAGGCACTATAAAAGACCAGCAGTTTAGCATCAGCAGAAAACCACCTGTCTGGGAGGAGCAGGGTGTGACTTTCAGACGAAGACAGTAGCAAGTGTTGGGCCCTGAAAATGAGGGAATCCACAGGCTGACTCTTCTCATTTGTTAGTGTCTGCTGCCCTCTGCTGGCCAGATCGGGAACCACCAAGACTCAACAGAACACCCTACTTCTCCACAGTGCACACAGCTCTGAGTGTGGAAACACTTGGTGTGACAGGCCTGTGGGTCTACCCTCTCTAAACTCCACACTGTTTTTAAATAACAGCACGGCCCACTTCACTTTTTGCATACTGTGATTGTATAGCTGTTTTAATACTTTCTCAAGACATTTCATCTTAGAAAGAAAACCAGAAACAAAACCTTATTACAACTGCTTTCTCAAAAAAAAAAAAAAAAAAAAAAAAGTTTGCCCTGATCAGCAAACAAGGCGACAAGAAGCCAAGCCTTGGTGATTAAACAAAGCACAGGTTTGCTTATCACTTCATGCTTCCAAAACAGTCATCCAGTTAGTTTAATAAGATAGGTTTCAACCTTTTAAAACTATGATTTGCTGTGTGATAACTTGGGGAATCCCACCATTTGGTTACAGTGCTTTTGAGAACATAATATTGATTTTCAACCAAAACAAAATCAGAAGCAGTGGTACAGGACTATAATTCCAGCTACTTGGGAAGCTGAACAAGAGGATTGCAAATTCAAAGCTTGCCTGAGTTACAGAGTTCAAAGTCAGCCTCGCCTATTGCCATTACTGTTTGGATGCCCACCAGAACCAGATGGAGAGACCCTGTTGCTGAAGACACCATGCTCTGTCTGCAGGACTTAGAGAATTAAGCTTGGGACCTGGCCGGAAGCTCCTTCCCTAATGACTGGTTTATAAAGTGCTCTGCAGGCTTCTGGAGACATTGTCATAAATGGTATGACCCAACTGTAGACCCCGTGTGCTACCTTCCAGGCAAGTTCTACCCATGGTGTGATAGCGGCATGACTGTTATGGGGTAATCAGTAGCTTTCTGGACATGAGGCCTGCTTCTTAGGAGTGAATCCACATCTTTGATTGTAAACCTAGGCAAAATCCCGTGGCTGGAGAGATGATAGGCCCCGGTGGGGAATCGTCTGCTGGTTTTTATGAAATGGACATTATATGTCTGCCAAAATGCCTTCAACATACCCGTGTTGGTGTTTATAGATTTGTTCTGATGTCAACAGTAGCTGGAGAAGCTTCTTTGCAGTGGTCACAATGACTACATGAGACCTCTAACTGGCCAAAGTGCTGAGAATCAGTGGCTGCTGAATGCTCAACCTTAAATGGGACATCTTTGTCACCCCCTGCAAGACTCGAGAAATGTCATGGAATGGGGGAAGAACGCAAGAGCTGATGGACGGGGTGGAGCGTTGTGGACTGCTGTCCTCAGCTATGATATGGCCAGTGTACTCTTGAACTCTCAGAGGCTGTGGTCACTCAAACAAGATCGGGCTCATCAGCATTCTATCATGGGCAGGAAATGCTTGCAAGTCCCCTCCCCTCTCAGGGATTAATAAGCAGTTAATGGTTGTTGGGGACTACAGAGGTATAACCAGTGGTGTAACCAGTAAAGGTGCCTGTTCTCCTGCAAACTAGTCCCTTACCCATATTCCTGGACGGAACCCTATTGAAGTCATTGGTTTACACACATGCATACACATTCATACACAACATTTCATACATGCATGAAAATATCACAATGGAACCAATCGTTATGTATAATTCATATATTCTAATAAAAAAAACTAATAAAAAAATAGAGCCAGTCTGGGCAACTTAGTGAGATCCAGCCTCAAAATAAAGTCAACCTAGCTCGTTGGCAAGGCACACGCTCAGCATGCCAAAGGCCTTGCTTGGGTTCAGTCCTTGGCACACAGGTTCCTTCAAAGCCCCCAAATCTGTGGGTTGTGCTTTTAGAAATATTGCTTTGTTAAGCGTATTTGTTACTGGAGCATGTTCAAAGGCCATAAAGGATCCCCTGGAGCTGAGAAGTGTTAAGAAAACACCCAAAGAAGCCATTCTCTCTGAGAGCACCTGGAATCCCAGACAGTGCGCAGATGTGTGATGCTGTGGGCCTCAGTGCACTTCAGAATGGAGAGGTGCAGGGGCCGCAGAGTCCTTCCCGATGCTGTCGCCGAGCCGTCGTCTGAAGTGTGCTGTTAGAGGTAAACACTGCACCTTCGATCCCAGAACACAATAATACCAATTTCCCCAGCTTTACACAGCCAGGGACCCATGTCTACCCACCCCAGCCTGCTGAGGTCGCCATGACGACCCCTTTTAGCTGTCCACACATTCTCCCTTGGGATCTCTCTGTGACCTTGTTCTAGCAGACTTCCTTCTATGTGCAGTGACTGAGTTCAGCGATCTGCTGTTCACTTCCTGTCTTCTCCAGGGAGTCTGTCTTGTTCTTTGCTGTGTCCTTAGTACCTAGCGAGTATCTGCGTGTCCACAAGTGAGTGAACTGATTGAGCTAAGGAAGGCATCCAGACGTGAATGGCATGAAGGTGGTCCACGCAAGGTCAAGCATGGCGCTTATTCCCGAAGTGGAAGCAAGTTCTAGCCTTGATCGTGGCAGAGAGGGCTGTGACTAGAGTCGGGTGACAGGTGGAGTCCCAGCTGCACCCTTCTCTTGGATCTGCGCTAACTCTTACAATGACTCCGCACAGTTGACAGGGGAACATCAGAACAGCTCCAGAGCCTGGACTGCTGGCCACTGCTTGGAGGTGGAGGTCAGAGTCATGAAGGGACACCAGCCACCGGGTGGGCTGTCCATCAGTGTGTGGGTCCTGGTCCAGGCAGTCTGAGCATTCTCCAGCAGCAGGCTAATCCCTGGCCCGCCCTGAGCCCATCTCCATTGCCCTTGTCAAACGATAAGAACCTCAGCAAGGACAATCGGTCACTTGGGGAAGCTGGATGAGAGCTGTCCCCAAGAGAGGTAGGGAAGGTGAAATGCTTGCGTGACCTGGGGCAAGAGCATTTGCCTCTGATGAGTGAGCTGCTGCCCTGCTTTTTCTCTGTCATTGGTGGTCCTTCTCTTAGCATTGGGTCCCAGGCGCTGGCAGAGGAACCACCCTGGGGACAAGGTCAGCAGGAAGGAATGGAGCAAGGACTCCCTGGGCCACCTCAGGGCAGAGGGACCTGTGGATTCTTGAGGAAGAAGGCCACTTTCTGGGCCACAGCATCCAGCTCACTTGGGCTGGCTGACTGCAGGAGGTTGCTCTTGGGGACAAAATAGTGTTTCAGAAAGTGCTGGCTCACACATCTGTGCAGCTTCCGCACCAGGCGGAGGAGGGCTTGATGGGGGACCTGCCAGTCCTTGAGGTGTGGGTACTTCTCACATGTCCAGAAGAGCACGGTCTGTGGATGAAAGACGGTGGGAACAAGTTGAGTTTTCGTGGCTCTGGGAGGAGGAGCAAGGCATCCTGGGAAAACTGGATTCACCAGGAATCCATGACCCATTGCCTCACCAGAGCCTGGGACTTACCTAGCTGGCTCACACCTCCCAGTTACTCTCTTTCCCTTTCCTCTGCCGCCTTGACCACCAACACTCTCCCAGTGAGTCATACCCTGCTTCAAGCAGAGGCCCTCTGCCTCCCGGCATTAGGAAACATGGAAGCCCTCGTCTCCTGGATGGGAGAGATCTGTCAACATGGCAGCCTCCTCTTCCCCTCTCTGCATCCACCGCTCTCACGGGTCTCTGCCTCCTAGGAGCCCTGTAGGATCGATTCCCCTCTTTGCAGACGGCCTCTTGGCATGGGGTCATAGCCCTCCTGCTCTCCCATGGCGGTCTCCCCTCTGGCAAGTCCAGGCACCCCGCTAAATTCCTCTCTTCTCACTCATTCCTTGCCTCCACCTACTCCAGTCGGGAGTCTTCTGCCATTAATCCTGAAGGTTGCTCTCCTAGCCCAAGATCTCCAGGGCTCCAGTGGCAGGGCAGGCTTTTTTCTGCCTCACCTCTTCTCACTTTCAGTGGGTCAGACAGTTGGCCACACCCTCCCTCCCTAACCACTGTTCTTCTGGCCTCTAAGACAATGCTCTCCCAGGCTTTCTCCTCACATCCCGGCTACTCCAATGCTCTGCACCCACCAATGTCTGTTAGCCTTGGGGTCTCTAAGGACACTCCCTCCCCACCCGCCCGCCCCTTCTGCTCTTGCCCTTCCCCTGCCTGGTGCTCAGTAAGATGGAGGACTCACACCCGCGCCTTCTCCAGCCCAGACTCTGCTCCTGACCTGCTTAGTCTTGGGTATTGGAAAGTTACCTCCATTTCAACATGCCCAGACTGAACTCATGGCCTTTCCCACAAACCTGCTCTGTTTCTAGACCTGCTGATCCAGTCAGCTGGGCCAGACACAGCCTGGGGCTGCATCCGCAACCCAACCCGCTCATCTTCCTGCTCATTGGTCTCTCAGACCTGCCACTCAGCTTCATGCCCCTCCCACTGTCCTCTCCACCACACATCTCATCCTCTTTGGCAGCAGGTCAACCTGTGTGTGCCTATCCCAATTACCAGCAGCCAATCTGTAGGGTTTTTTTTTTGTTTTTTGTTTTTTGTTTTTTGTTTTAAGTATAAATCCTCATTATTTTTGTTTGTTTGTTTTATCTAAATAACAGTTCCTCTCACTCTTGGTTAACTAAGATACAAAACAGGGTCTCACTTTGTAGCCCTGGCTGGCCTGGAGCTGTGTAGACCAGGCTGGCCTCATATTCACAGACATCCTCCTGCTTCTGCCTCCTTAGTGCTGGACTTAAAGGAAAGCGCCACCACACCTGGCTAAGGGTGCAGTTCGTAACATGTTCTGTGAGGTTTGGTCCCTGCCTTGCTGGCCGGCCTTTTCGACAGACAGGTGTCAAGAACGATGTGGAACCAGCCCAAGCGCCGGGAGTGGATGGCCAGGGCACACAGAGCACAAAGACACAATGGAGGACTGTTCATCCAGAAAGAATGGAACCCTGTCCTCTACAGCAAAATGGCTGGAAGCAAGATGGAAGGACACGTGTTAAAGTCAAATGTGCCAGACGCAGAAAGACAAACACGGCACGGTCCTCCTCACGCGTGGAAACTGAAGGGTGAAACTGAAGTGGTGTGCTGAGGACTGGGACCTGGGGAAGGGGCGGGGATAAAGGAGGCAGAGCAAAGGGAGGTGGACGTGCTTGGCGTACCCTCTCCACATGTATAAAAATGTCACACCAAACCCAATTAGGATATGCAACGAAACACAGCAATCAAAAATAACAGCATCAATTTGAAAAGATTTTGAAGTCCTGGATGAATGAAGAGCACTTGCTGCCCATTCAGAGGACCTGAGTTCAGTTCCCAGCACCCTCTTCTGACCTCCTCAGGCACCTGCACATACGTGGCATATACTCACATAGACACATACACATAAATAAAAAATAATAATACATAATTTAAAATTTTAAAGAGTGGATAATCTCTTCAACTAAAGGGGACCTGGGAAAAGTGGGGAGGCAGGGAGGGAGGGAGAGAGAGTGAGTGAGAGAGAGAGAGAGAGAGAGAGAGAGAGAGAGAGAATAACACACACACACACACACACACACACACATAGAATGAAAATGACCACACCTCTTACATGATACAAAATTAACTCAAAATAGATTGGGTGCTAAAATACAAGGCCTGAAATTATGGAACTAGAGAAAGCGGGGTGATGCTTCGTGGTGTTAGCACAGGCAAAGAATTTTCAGAGAAGACCCAACAGTACAGACAGCAAAGGGGAAAACGGATGCTGTGGACACACTGAACTCAGAGGCGTCTGCACTGCAGAGCAGTCACCAGGGTGAGGTGCAGTGTGAGGGAATGTTAGCAAGCTGTGCTCCTAAGGGGGTCAATAGTCAGAACACACACAGCTCAACAGCAAAGGAACAAACGACACCATGAAAAGTGGATAAGTGAGAGCAAGTGCCATTTCTCCAAAGAAAATGCACAAATGGACAAGTATCTAAGTCCCTGTCTTCAGGGAAATGCAGGACAAAACCACAGTGAGACGCCACCTTACCAGTGAGACACAACAACCAGGCTGTTGTGAAAAAGACAAAAATGAGCCGGGCATTGAGAACACACGCCTTTAATCCCAGCACTCGGGAGGCAGAGGCACACGGATCTCTGAGTTTGTGGCCAGCCTGGTCAACAGAGTGAGTTCCAGGACAGCCAGGGCTACACAGAGAAACCCTGTCTCAAAAAAGAGCAAAATGGAGTAAAGTGAGAAGACAGTAAGGACAGGGGCACTCATATAAATTAGTGTAGCTTTTGTGGAAAACAGGTGGGAGGTTCCTACGAAACTTAAAATTTGGGTATGCATACCAAGGAAATGAAATTAGAACATTAAAGAGCTACCGACACTCCGGCTACTGCAGTATTATTCACAATAGCCAAGAAAAAAAGTGACCAACCGAGGTGTCCATCAACAAAAGACTAGAGAAGATGTGGTAGGCCGACACAGTGGACTACCACTCAGCCACCAAACAACGAGTGAAATCCTGCCATGCACAGCAACATGGAGGAAATGGAGGAGCTTCTGCTGAGTGAGATAAGAAAGGAAGGGGAGGACAGACACTGTGTGCTCCTGGTCACGTGTGCATAAATACGGTGAGGACAGAGGGACAAAGGAGGGTGGGGTGGAACGCAAAAACCCCAGGAGGGATAGTTTAAAACTCACCAGCGCAGCAGGGGCCTGCTGCGGTTGACAGCAATTCTTTCGGTTTTGAAATAACTGGAAGAGTTCAAAGCCCCCAACCAGAAGACAGAATAAACATCTGAGGAGAAACACCGATCGCCGGGGCTTTACGTGGTGGATGGTCTGTGTGTCTCCAGTTACTATTCCACACCTCACAAATACTACGTGATACAAGGTGTTAATCCATACAATAAACCATCCCTAATGTCACATCAAACAAGAAGGGAAAAGAGAGAAGAGGAGAAGAAAAGGGAAGTCAGGAAGGGAGGGAAGAAAGCCAAGTCGCTATCACCCCCGGCAGGTGTGGGACACACAGCTGGGGTTTATGTGTCACCACGAGCAGAAAAGCATGCAGTGTGGAAACCCTGGGATTGAAAACGGTTCCCACGGCCCCATCCTGATCCCATCACACACTGGGACCCACCTAGAGACGGCTGCCCTGACTCCCCCCACCACACCCGGTGCTCACCTGCAGGTGGTGGGTGGTGATGACTGGCCTCTGCCCGGGACACCACACATCCTCCTTCAGCTGCCTCAGGACCTGAAAGCATCGCCTGCGGCAGCCCCCATCCTCATCCAACTGTTCAAACAGCACCTGTTCTGCCTGGGGGAAACTCAGCTGCCAGTGATAACTGGACCGGGCCACCAAGTTGAACCCAAATGACTGAAAAAGACAAAAGGATTGGGAACATGAGAAACACAATTCAGGCTAAAGTAGAGAGCAGCTCGCATAGCTTGAAGGACCCATGGCCCACAGCAGATGGTATGTCTATGCGATGGAATATTATTCAGCCGATAAAAAGGATCAAATCCAGCCATTCACAGGAACATGGACGGAATTAGAGTATAATGTGTAACGGGCAGCAATGCAGAAAAAGACAAACACATATTGAATATTCTCACTCACATGTGGATGGCAAAACATAGAGGCCTAAAGGGCAGCGTGGAGAAACACAAGGCACCATGAGTCCACGCAGGGAGCAGGGTGAGGCTCAGGCCACTTTAAGGCAGCTGCTTCTGCCCCTGTCAGAGCCGTTGAGGACTTTTCAGCCTTCACCTAGGTCACTGGGCTCTGCCCCATGCTCATTCTGCAGGCCCAGGGTTTCTGATAGGAAACTTGCTTTTCTGACAAGCTCATGGGTGATGCTGCCACTGGGGGAGCGGGTGGGGGGCGGGGAGGGGGGCAGCAGACACGTTGGAACAGCAGCTCTAAGGGAACATGCCCCCACTCCCGGCCCCCCACAGTAAGCCGTCACATGGTCAGTAATGAGATCGGCAAAGCTGTCAGCCCTCCACAGAACGAGCCCCGTCTGGTCACCCATACCTTGATGCACTCCACTCTCTCTGGGGAAGGCCACCGCTTCAGACACCTAGGCCACTGGGCTTTCTCGGACCAGGCGGTGGGGATCTCCACAGTAGGGGCCAGCTCGAGCTCCACCTGGCCTGTGGACGTTTCCACGGCAACCCAAACAGCAGCTCGGTTTGCTAGCACACTGACCTTGCCTGATGGGAACCAACCAGAGAGACCCTTGATAAGAGAAAGCCTTTGCTTTACACACAAGCAGCAGGGCAGGGCGGGAACGAGTGAGCAGACACTGTGGACAGCTGTCGGGGTGTCTGTCACACAGTGTCAGCTCTGTTGGCACCAGACAGTCAGCTTGTCACAGCCTGGCCGGGAAAGCTCATGGTCAGTGGGCTCTTTCCTTTCGCTCCTCCTTCAACAAAGCTTTCCAGCACATGTTATTGTAGGATGTGTGTGCGGGGTGTGTGTGTGTGTGTGTGTGTGTGTGTGTGTGTGTGTGTGTGTGTGTCAGGAGATAGAACCCAGGGCTTCACACAAGCTCATCACAATACCTCTGAGCTATAATCCGAGCCCAGAGGGTTTCCATTTAAAGTGATAGATTCCTTTCGGGAGGTTCAAGAAGGGGAGTCGTGGGAAAAGACAGAAAAGGATCATATTGGCTCCTGAGACGCCATCTAACACGTCCACATCACCTCGACGCCGGTTTGGGAGGAAGGCAGACGAGAGTAAGGGCAGAGGTCTTCACTCTGACGTCAGGATTTTGCTGAAGGGTGGCTCTGACCCTACCTCACCCACGTCCCTTCCAGGGGAGTCCTACTAGCCTGTTTCATCTGAATCAGTCTCAACAGATGGTGTTTGCTTCTACCATCCATCTCAGGAGCCGGCTTCACCCAGATGTATTTCTCATCCTGAGTCCATCCGATCGTGAAGCCCCTCTGAGCATGTTATAGCTGAGCTGGAAAGGGTCAGGTGAGTGGGAGAGGTTTCCCATTATTTCATTTACCAAGCAGGCAGAGAAGAGGAAATAAGTGTGTGCGGTGAGTTTTCCAGCTCATGAGCCAGCCTGCCTTTATTGCCAAAGGGCTCCTCTTTATTAAACAACAGATTATTATTATTGTTGTTGTTATTATTGTATATATGTATGTATGTATGTATGTATGTATGTATGTATCTGAGCACCTGCATGATTTCATGTTCACCACGTGCATGCAGCAGCCTGCAGAGGCATGAAGACAGTATCAGAGTCCCTGGAACTGATGTTACAGACAGGGTGCTGGGAACTGAACCCCAGTTCCTCTACAAGAGCAGCAAACGCCTCTAACCACTGAGTCATCTCTCCAGCCCCAGCACCTGGGTGTTTCTCTTTGCTTGGCTTCCTTACAGATAAGAACGAGAGTGTCTTGACCTAAGGTCTGTCATCTCACTCTGCCCTTCTTAGGAGAAAATTTGAAGCTTTTAACTGTGTTTGGCTGCTCGGAGGAAAGCATGCTATTCTGAGCTATGACGGCTGAGAGTTTACATTTCACCAGAGCAGCCCGGACAAGGCTAGGATACGGAGTGTTACTTCAGCTTTGTTTACTGAAACCTCCTCACAGGTCTGGCCCAGCTGGACTCACCCATCTCTCCTTTCTCTAGCAGATCTTTTCCAAGGGTTAGGAGTGACTGAACCTGGAGCTAGCCTGGCCCACACCTTACTTCTGCAGATGCAGGCGGCTCTGGTGTGTGACCCTCAGCTAGTGACTTATCTGTCTCAGTCTTTCCATTTTTTGACAAAGTTTCCTGTATCCCAGGCTGGCCTTGAACTTTTGATCCAGCAGAGGATGACCTTGAATTTCTGGTCCTCCTGTCTCCACCTGGCAGAATGCAAGGATCAGAGGTGTGCACCCACGTGTCTGATGTATGCATGGCTGGGGATCGAATCCCGGGTGTTACACATGCCAGGCAAATATTCTGCCAACTAAGCTGCATGTTACCCCAGTCTCAGAGTGTCTCAGAATTAAATAATCCACACAAGTAAACATCTATGAGATGTGACCAGGCTGGAGACTTTCAGAGTTGTTCTGTTTGGACAAGCAAACATTTACAAACGCATCATTTGAGTTCGGCAGCCTGTGTAATTTTCATAATACGTGTGTGTGCCTGTGTATGTCTCACTCCGCTGAGGCTGCACACAGTCTGCCAGGCCAAGGCACCATCATTTACTGGGCCCATTTTCTTAGATAGTCATTTAGATTTTTTTTTTTCTAGTTGGTTACTATTTTGAAACCCAGGGCAGAAGACATTCTTGGCCATATTTCTTTGTGTGTCTGCAAAAGTTTATTTGTTTAATTGCCAAGTCAGCACATTATAAAAATAAATAATGGACTAATGGCCCTCTAAAAATGAAACACTGATTTTCTGCTCCCAAGAACAACATGAAAATGCCTGCTTCACCTGACCCACCCTACACCCAGCAGGAACACACTTCTCACACTTCACAACTTCTCACACTTCACATAGCTGTTCATCTGCTGGGCGTTTTTAATATGTTTTTATTGTTTTGGGGATCCTTTGCCATTGTTGTTTTGGTTTAGATTTATTTTATTTTAATTACATGGTGTGTATGTGACTGTACGTATGCACATATGCATGCAGTACCCAGGGAGGTCAGCAGTGGGTGTCAGATCCCCTGGAGCTGGAGTTACAAGTGGTTAGGATTCCCCTGAGTCTGGTGCTGGGAACTGAACTCAGGTCCTTTGCAAGCACAGCCACCTTCTTAACCATGTGCCTTTCTCTGGTCCCGATTGTTGATTGTTTAATTTTATAAGACAGGGTCTCACTCTGTAAACTCGGGCTGGGCCTCAAACTTGTAGTAATCCTCCTGCCTCAGCTTTTCAGTGCTGGAATTACAGGCATGTACCAGCAACCATGCCTTGGCAATCTGCTAGAATTTTTTAAATCTATATTTTCCTTTTTTTTAAAAAAAAAAAATCATTTATATTCTTCCCCCAAGATTCCTGTTTCTGTGACGTTGGTTTTTCTTTTCTTCCTTCCTTTTTTTTTTTCTGTCTGTTTTGCTTTGTGTATTATTATTTCTGTTGATCAGCTCACCATTTGTCTTTCCTGGTTTAGAACTACTTCTGTAATTAAGCCAGTTTTTCCACATGTGCACATGTGTAGATGTGTGTGCGTTTATTCATGTCACCCTCTACTATGGCTCTTCTGTTTGCAGTTGTTGAGGTGAGTGGGTCCTAAGGCTGCTGGGCTTCTGCTGTAGCAGGTGGGTGCTTTCCCAGCATGCAGCCTCCACACCCTGTGTTCACTCAGATGCTCTGTGTTGCACAGAAATGTGCTGATAACCAAGGTCTTGGGGGGGGTAGGGTAGAGGGTGAGCAGTTTGCTGCTTTAAATATGTAATGTTGAGGTTGGGGCAGGGCACAAAACCCACAGCCTGAGGTGTGTTCGTCAGGGCTGTAATTTCTAAGTCTCGGAAGTGTTTCCTGAGAATGAATCCCTGCCTTGGGGATTTCATTAACAGATTAGCAGGTCACCCCCCCCCCCCATCACCACAATGCAAAAGGTGACTGGTTACCACTCCCCTTTCACCTTCCCGTGACCAGCTCACCCGAGAGGTGGCAGGTTCTCACTGCGTTTTCCACCAGCGCCCGGAACACCTGGAGGACTTTGGCAGGCACGATGTCCCCCTCTATGTTCACGTCTGCCTGGTGCCACTGCCACAGGGTCTTCATGAACTGCTCAGTCTCCAGCCACTGCTGTAGACCCTCGGGGTCCCGCAAAGGGCAGGTGAGCTTGGTGCCCTGCAGATTGTAGTACCGCCAGCGCTGTGTGCGGGCCCCCTTGTATCCCGCGAGGCCTTTCAGAGGAACTGTGACATGGAACAGTCTGGGAGCCAAAACCTGCGGTTAGAAAAGGAGAGACAGGAGCTGAGTTCCTGTCACGGGGGAGGTGACAGGCAGAGGGTGCTGACCTCTCCAGCCAGGCAGCTCAAGTGGCCGTTCAAGCCCCAGCAATGTGATGAGGTGTACAGAAAGAGACCCGGATTGCTGAGCACTACGGTTCTGTTTTACCACTAACCCATTTGAGGCTGCGGCAGACAGAGTGACTCAGGAGTTCAGGGCTTCGTGAGGCCACAAGTTAAGGCTGAAGAAAACCCGGAACTCTGGAGGGACCTGGAGTTTAGGGGAGAAGAAAGGGAAGGGAAATATATCCACTGAGCCACACACACGATCTGGCTGCGCCTCTTCCATCTCCGAAGTCCAAGAGGGTACCTACGATACCACTTCCCCAGTGAGCAGCTTAAGGCGCAGAGGGGCTTGTGGATCACCCCCAGGGCACTGCCAGCAAGTGGAAGCGCGGAGATTTTAATTGAATTCTTTTGGTAGCTTGTTCGGCAGCGGTTCTACCCCACACTAGTTCTGCATCAGGAATGAGTGTCCTGGGACAGCTGAACGTTCTGACATGAAAGAGAAGGTGACAGAACCTTGAAGTGCCACCCTTTCTTTTTGCCTGTCACAATGACCCAGGGTCAGTACAAATGACTAACCCTCACAGAATCAAAGGTGAAATGAAAGCCTGTCTGTCTGGACAATGGGAGCCATTGAGTTGATTCTGTGTTTAATGGAAAAATGGATGTGAATCCACCCACTCCCACTCTCCAGGAACCAGTTAAGCAGTGGCCAGGAAGAAAGCATGCTGAGCAGGCAGGCACAGGCTGCAAAGGACACAACACACCCGTTGGCCATGCAGATCTGCCGGAGGGACCCTGAACTCTGGCTGTGCCCTGGTGACTCCTAGCACCCTCTTGTTCATTCAGCCACGTTTTCTTTGAAGAAGGTTATGGGAAGTCCAGCAATAGTGAGCTTTTGTCCCCTGGTCTGGGCACTGACCAATTCAGCTGACCCCGCCCCATTTTCAGAGAACATTTGATGGCTTAGGTGAGGGTACCATGTGACTTCTGGCGTCCAGAGGCTGGATTAACTAGGGGGGGACAAACGCCTAAACTCCAAATGAATTTTAATCCACTTGCACATGAGCTCAAGAGCACAGTGGTGGGGCTGGACAGATGGCTGAGCACACACTGCTTGCCACACAAGCATGAGAACCTGAGTTCCGATCACCAGCACCCACAAAAAAAGTCAGGCGTGTGCTTGCATGCCAGTAATCATAGCACTAGGGAGGCAGAGACAGGGGGATCCCTAGGACTTGTTGACTATCCAATACAACTGAATCGGTGCACTCCAGTTCAGCGAGAGACCCTGTCTCAGAGCATAAGGTGGGGAGCCACTGAGGAAGAACCTTGACTTCTGGCCTCCATGAGCAAATCCACACACATGGAACACACACCTGAACAGGTACAGAAACATCTACCTACACCCACATCCCCAACAGCGTCAAATAAAGACTAAAACTACAAATGGTGTTCAATAAATGCTTATTGATTTTAGTTCAAGATGAAAATTGAAGTCATTTTATGCGTTTTCTCCCTTCCCTCCTTCCTTCCTCCCCCCTCTTTCTTTCCTTTCTTCCTTCCTTTCTTTCTTTCTTTCTTTCTTTCTTTCTTTCTTTCTTTCTTTCTTTCTTCATTTCTTTCTTTCTTCTAGTTCTCCTGTATCCCAGGCTGGTCTCAGATTTGACGTGAATCTGTGGTAATTTGATTGAGAATGTCCCTACAGGCTGGCACTATGTGAGGAGGCAGTGTGGCCTTGATCGCTGGAGTGTGACTGGGAGCCGTCTTGGAGAATTCAGAACCTGGCTCCACCTCCAGCTCACTCTACCATGTTTGCGGTGGCAGAAGATTTCTGTTCCTGGGCAGTACTATGTTCTCAGTGGGATAAGCACCTCTCATACATGGAGTCCCTCCCACCCAAGGGTTTGGATGCATCCTGGAGCACCTCAGAGGGGCCTGCTTACCTTAATGCTGTCATTGTACGTGTCAGAGGCAGGCACCGCTTGGAATCGACTGTCCTGGTGGCTGATCTCCGCCGTCAGACAGTGGATAACTTTCTGCACCTCCTCCACACTCTGAGAAATCTGCTGGCGCCTCAGGTCCACCTGGGTGTGAGGGGGGTCAGCAAAACAGTTACAGGGCCCGAGGCACCGGCCCAGGCGACAAGACAAAGGCACAGTGACGTCCGACCCAGGTTCAAAGCAAAAATCTTGCCTCCCGGGATTCCAAGGGAGTTGAACTGCTTAAGTATGACAGGGATCAAAATGACGCTGGCTTCCTTCTGGACAGGTGCAGTCCCTCAATCTATCCAGGACTTACTCCTGGGCAGAGTCTGGGGACATAACAACAATCAAGGCAACAGCAAAGGCCAGGGGGGTGCGGGGGGGGGGGCATTGTGACATACACCTGTAATCCCAGCACACGGGAGGTAGAGGCAGGAACATCTGAAGTTCAGGACCAGCCCTGGCTCTGCAGTGAGTTCAAGGCCAGCATGGGCCACAAAAGTCCCCGCCTCAAAAAACTTAGCAACAAATCAGACAAGATGTACAGTCCCTCTGGTTGGAAACACATGGTTGGGCGTGCAGACTGTAACGCCATACATACTTGTTTTGACAAGTGCCATAGGGAACACTGAGCTTGGGTAAAGACCAGGGGATAAAGTGTGGCTATTTCAGATAGGGAGGTCAGAGAAGGTGACATTTGAGTGAGTCATAGAGAGAGCTATGGAAAGCAGATTCCAAAACTACTCCAAACAGCCAGGTAATAAAATGCCAAGCCCAAGATGTTTGACCAATGCTAAGTCATTCGTCGCCCTAGGCACCTGGGAGCCTCCTACAGAGTCATCCCATACAGAGACAGAATGCAAGGCTGAGACCACGCCTACCTATCTGCACAGGTTTCATAGCCCACACAGAGTCAGCCCATTGATAGCTATCTATCTACATTCACTTTGTGCAGGTTACAGCTTCCTGCCGGGCCACAGGACCAAAGCAGACAGACATGACTATGCACTCAAAGCGTTGGAGAAACCATCTGAAAGAGAATGCAAGTGTGGGGGCTCCGTCACGGAAAAGTGTGGGGGTTCTACTGATAGAGCAGAGAGGAGATCCCTAATCTGCATGCAGAGACCTCTTTGACAATTCCATGTAAAGTACTGTCTTTGGAAAACAGACTTGTATTGTCCAGATGCCCAACACGACGCTGAGTAGCCAGAGACAGAAAATGAGGCCCTAACTCTGCAGACCTGAGAATCTCATTGGAAACATCAAATACACAAAACAGTCTCTTGAAAGTCCATGGGTCCTGCTTGACCCTGACTACGGCAGCCGGATCTGCAGTTCAACAGTTGGCTTTTGCCACTGGCAGCCGCTCCCCCATTTCCATGCCTGTAATGCCCACCTCACTATGGATGATGGGGGTGAGGGACCCTCTTGGAATGGCTGTGCCCTGCGGGGGCTCTACATCTCCTAGACTGCAAGTGGAAGACAGGAGGTGATCACAGAAGGGCAGGAAGTTCAAGATGCCAAAAATAAAGGAGAGCGCTTTTGGAAACCTTTGGTTAAAGGTCCCCACAGACAGGACTTCCCCTGTGTCTGATTCAACTCCATTTGGCCAGCTTTCAAACGCCCACTTCTTGCTGAACTCTGTACTGCATGGCAAGAGGTTTACAGATAGACTGTCAATGGAAGATGGATTAAAACTGTCACAGTGAGATGCTGGGAAAGACGGCCATAGGATACTGTGGATGCCCCGCAAAAGGACAGTTGTCTAAACTGGAGGCCAAGGGTCCTTCCTGGAGGCAGAAGGTAAGGGTGGAGGAAGTCAACCAGGGGGCTAGGGATCTGGCTCCGGCAGAGTGAATGCTTGCTGATGTGCATGAAGCCCTGGGTTCCACCTCCAGCCGTACAGAAACTGAGCATGGTGTGCAGGCCTACAGTCCTGGTGCTTTGGAAGTGGAAGCAGGAAGACCATTTGTGGCTTCTCAGCAAGTCCTGGGACACGTGGGACCTTGTCTCAACATGCATATGTAAGGTGGCAGGTCCTGAGAATAAAGGGAGAGACCAGTACCAGTGCCCCCCCCCAAGTGTCTGTAGAGTTTCCCAACCAGAACAGTGGAACGAATGGGGACAAATTCATGAGGACAAAGGGTCACCACTTCTCAAGAAGCTTGACCGTGGCAGCAAACAAATTAGACAAAACGGGCAGGGCCAGCAGCAGATTCTCTCAAACTGACACATGGGCTTAGGCATGTTTAAACATGGAGGGACACGTGTCAGTTCAGGAGGAAGAGACCTACACAATGAGGAGGGATTTCCCAGCAGGAAAATGTCATGCAAATCCCCACCACATTGCTTCAGAAGGGGAGCAGGAGAGGAAGGGGAAAGGGAGGGGTGTTGGGAATTGGAGAGATTTCCTGCTCGAAGTCTATGTATTTTCTTCACAGGGTAGGAGACGAGGCAATATGCAACAAGAAGCCGGAGAGGTGGCAGGTGCCAGGCTTCAGGTAATGGACTAGACCAGCTCCCAAGGGATGAGGGATGAGGGGTGGCTTGGGTACTTGTGTAAAGATGGAGTTGTAGCCATGGTGAGGCCCATGAGGTTGTTGGAGTGTTTGTGGACTCAGTTGTAAGATGCCCGAAGCACCTCTTAACCCTCCAGTCAGGCTGAGGTGCTCAGTTGGAGGGGTGGAAGCTGGAGGTGGGGTTTTGGCGGTTGAGTTGGATTTTCCAGCCTGAGGATGGAATGCATATAGCCAGGCTGGTAGATTACAGGGCACTGAACAGGGACGAATCTGCTAAATAAGTGCAGTGGGGGAAATTATATAGACTCATTTACAAGTCTCACAATAAAGAAGCCATGCAAGTTGCCAGGTGGTGGTGGTGCACACCTTTAGTCTCAGCACTCGGGAGATAGAGCCAGGCAGATCTCTGTGAGTTCGAGGCCAGCCTGGGCTACAGAGCGAGATCCAGGACAGGCACCACAACTACACAGAGAAACCTTGTCTTGAAAACCCGAAAAAAAAGAAAAAGAAGAAGAAGCCATGCAAGATGTTCTGACGAGGTAGATAGAGCACTGCAGTCAGAATGGCTGTGAGGACATGTCATTGAGTAGCCAAGTTCTCAGAAAGCATGGAGGGCCAAGGCTTATAACCCCAAAGTCCCCGAATCTTTAAGTTTATGGATATGATTCCACAGAATTTGAATATGAAAAACCCAATGGACACACACACACACACACACACACACACACACACACACACACACACATTAATAAGCTAAGTGTCCTAAATTGCTTCTATTGCTATGATACAACATGGACCAAAAACAACTTGGAGGAGGAAAGTGTATATTTGGCTTACACGTTCCAATCATATTCCTGCACCAGGGAAGTCAAGGCAGGGGACGGAGCAAAGACCTTGGAGAGGTGCTGCTTACTGCCTTGCTCTCCACAGCTTGCTCAGCTATCTTTCTTATACAACCCTGGACCACCTGCCCAGGGGTAGTTCTGCCCACCGTGGGCTGCACCCTCCCACACCAGTCATTAATCAAGAAAATGCCCCCACAGACTTGCCTACAAGCCAATCTGAGGGAGGCATTTTCTCAATCAATGTTCCCTCTTCAAAATGACTCTAACTAGGCCAGGCAGTGGTGGCGCACACCTTCAATCCCAGCACTCGGGAGGCAGAGGCAGGCGGATCTCTGAGTTTGAAGCCAGCCTGGTCTATGGAGCCAGTTCCAGGGCAGTCAGGGATAAACAGAGAAACCCTGTCTGGAAAAACAAAACAACAGCAACTCAACTCAACTCAAGCTTGTGTCGAGGTGACAGAAACCTCACCAGCACACTAAGAAAACCTCCATTACAGTATCGGCACTGGGGTGGGCGTGGGGGCGGCAAAACAACCCAAGGAACAGCTTTCCTCGGAACCAAAATCCTTCTCCATGAGTGAACTTGACCACGGACTGGACAGTGACTGGGCAGAACAAGTCTGAACACACCCTGGAAGGCACCTGTAATCGCTCTCATTATCCTTCGCTTAGCTCATCATCCTCGTGTGTTCTGATCTACAGACGTGGAAGTCAGAACGGAGAACTAGGCTGCCTGGAAGCTCAGACTACAAATTCTTCCATCACGTCTTACACTTGGGTGCCTTAAACTTAGCATCTTAGAGTTATTTCAGCTTCAGAAATCATCTTATCTGGTGTCACCGAATAGAGTACCAGAGCAACAAGTGGCTCTCCTCTGTCACACCGGCAATTAGAAGTAGAACTAGACGACATGCGTGGGGTTTCCAATGCCATTTTCCAGCACTCTCTGCCACGCCCTCAAGGACAGGAGTGCTGTGAGTAGAACCTACCCCTCATCTTCTTCCTGGACCTAGATAGAAAAGACTTTCAGTCTGGAGTCAGGGCTCACGAAACAGCAAGTCTGGAGCTGCCATTTTGTGGGTACTATGGATGGTTCTTACATCCCCTAAGGATACTAGGGTAACATAGCAGGGGCCAGACAGTGAAGAGCCCCAGGCAGATCTGTCCCTGAAGTGCCCAGGATGCTGAAGCTGGGAACAATTTTCATCATGTGATATCTGCCCTGCTCCCACATTATTGGCCACACGTGCAGCGACAGGCTCTTAGCACGACGGCATCACTGAGCAACCCACAGCCCCCAAACGCTCCTGCTGGGGTTCCCAGGCCAGGTCTTAGGTTGCATCCCCAACCTAGACCCTGACCTTCCCCGCCTGACTATTGCCCTCCACTTATCTTGACTGAACCCAGAGAAACAGAACAAGAGGATTGAAGCTCTGGGTGAGGAAATGAAGAGATGCAGATGCGGCCTGGGTTCCATTGCAGAGAGATTTTGGTAAAAGTGATTTTGGATGCTTTACCACAAGTACAGGCCCCTCCACGCCCAATCTCAGAATCCCTTTCCTTTCTAGTCTCTCAAATGTTAACAGGCCAGCAATACAGTCTCATCCCCAAATGCATTTCAGCAAAGAAAGGCTTGAAAATAAACCTAAGGGGAAAATGGGATCATTGAAGAAAATGGACTCAAAGCGTAACTCAATCCAAGCTTGATCTTGGGGCCCTATCCAGTTTTCACTCTCCTCTTCTGCTGATAAACTCAACGAATCAAAAAGGGTCCATTCTCCTTTTCAAGGGCTGCCTTTGTGGGTGTGGCCGAGCCCAGCCACGTTGAATCAACCAGGCACACACAGGGCTGGATGCTCCAAGGTCACCCAGGGCAGCAGATGACGCCTTCATGCGGTAGCTTTGCCCAGGGCCTCCCTCTCCAGGTGTGTCTATGTGCTTCCCCACACGTCCCTGTCTCATCCTAGGCTCCCTCCCCTCTTTCCCAGCCAGAGCCTCTGGGCTATTGTTGGACCACAAGTCATTTGCTGCTATTAATAGTTCAGGTTTGTGAATAATTTACTGTTTCAAATATAAATTATTGGGAATTCAAGACTGTTCCCTGTAACAACACCGTGCTGACTCATGGGTGTTGCAACCCTCTTCCTTGAACTCCGTGGAGGGCCAATTAAGCGGCTTGCGGGAAAAGTTGTACGGGGCCCGGCTGCACCCAGGGACAGGTGGTCTATCTACATGAGCATTGCCCAGGTGGAGGACAGGGAGGAAGAAATGGCCGAGAACTTCCTCCCAGACAACAGAAAGTTGGGCTGTTAACCTTGGAATTGCTTTTAGTCCAATAATGGGTTAAAACAAGACAGGTACCTTCCCTGCCCTCTAGAAGCTGCCAGTTTAAAGGGAGGGAGCCATAAACTTATTGACAGACACAGGGGAAACAGCTCTACTCAATTCCATGAGGACTGCCTGGACCACCTGGTATTGGTGACTCCAAATGCAGCAGCAGCAGCAGCAGCAGCAGCATGTGGAGCTGGGGTTACTCAGTCCTTCCAGGGTACTGGGCACTTCGTATGAACAGGAGTACCGGAGCCTCCTTCACCATTCAATGATGGCTCCCATTTTACAGATGGGGAATTTGAGGCTCAGGAGGCAACTTACACCAGAGTTAGTTAAGTTATAGGCGGGTCATATTTGCTACCTGGAATTCTGCTTCCCTAAAAGAAAGGGTAGCTGAATACAAATCCCCTCTCCAATGGGGTGGGTGGGTAAATTGGGTTTCCTCCTGCACTTGCCTTCTTCATTTATGGAAACCTAACACATCCTCCAAGGCCTCATCTCCTTTCCTCTTTCTGTGGACCACTTCTCCCGTCAGAGCTGAGGCCCTTCCTTTCGCTCTGCAAGGCTCTCTTTCCATGCAGCCCTGGGGTCCGCTGTGTACTCAATGACTGTGCACAGAACGTCCCCTTCTTCCGGGGGCGTTAAGAACAGAGTCTGTAGGTGTGGCCGGCCATCCCTCGGGCACGCACAGCATTTCTGTCCCATTTAGCAGACCACACCTCAGGGCTTGAGCTCCTCCAAACCACAGAGCTGGATTTGACATCAGCGGAGGTTCTGTGTGCGTGTGAGACAAGAGGATTGTAGCAGAGGAGACACGGCCTCTGGGCCCAACCAGCTCTGCTGAGACCTCAGTACCTTCACCATAGAGCCCCCCGGACCCTAGCCAAAGCCTTTCATCTCTACAAGCTCTCTCTTCCTCTAGAAATGGAGGTTGGCTGGTGGCTACATAAGTGTTACCTGCACCCAGACCTCTCAGCACCCTGCAGTGTTTTTCCTCATCTTCAGTGAACTCCGAAGGGATTCAGACCACATCTGTGCAAGATGCTCTGGCAATGTGGAAGGAAAGGAATGTATCCAGGACACTGTTGGGCCCTCTAAGAAGGTGGAAGAAGTGAAACCTTCCAGTGTGTAAGTCAGCAACTAAAGCCATGCTGGGAGGAGCCAGTGTATATAATCAATGAACAGGATCAGCTCCAGAGTTCAGGGTGACAAGAGTGGTCTATGCCCCGGTGTTAGTTAGGGGAGCCTTTTTGCCAACTCTGAGCTGCGTGAGAAGGATTAAAATGAGAGAGAGAGAGAGAGAGAGAGAGAGAGAGAGAGAGAGAGAGAGAGAGAGAGAGAGAGAGAGACTAGGCCTGAAGTCTGTTTAGGACATAGCTCTTATGAGGCAGATGTGGAGGCTGGCCCACCTTCAGGGACAAGGGACGGAGCTCTGTCAGACTGAAGGCCAGGCTCCAGCCTCCTGGCTGGTACACATTCTAACAAACATTCAAGCCATGATTTCCAGGCCAGACAGAGGACCTGCGCTTGCCATGTACCCTGATTCTTTAATCCCCATAGGAGACAGAAATCCAGATTCCTATGCAAAGTCTCAGTATTTTGAAATGTCTGTGAAAGAAAACTTTAGAAAATGCTCTATAGACCAAACAGACCATGCATGAGCCCGGGCTGGATTGCAGATCGGGAATACCATTTATGATTTCTGCTGGTGGGTATGCCCAGAGACAGAGGGTCAGAGTATGGGGCAGGTGAAATCACTTGAATGCCAAGCTAAGAAAGTCGGAATATTGTTTTTCCAGAAAACACAGGACCCTAGGAAGATGCCAGTCAACACTACTCCTGTGTAGAGGCGTAATGGGAAGTCATTTTGTTCGCTATTGTTTTTTATACACGCAGACCTTCCCATGATGGTTTTGTCTAAAAAAGTGCACTCATATCTCACTGTGATAACAATCTTTGCTCTGTTTACATATAAAGGCATGAAAGCCAGAGACCAGTCCCTACCTCTCAGCTTAAACCTTTTCGTTTAAACATTAACTGCATGCCTTAGAAGCTTCATGTGGAAGTGGAACACTGGAACATCTTAAATTCAATAATATTTAAGGTCCCTACAAAGTCTGACATCAAAAGAGCCTAAGATTGAAATAAACTAGCCCCTTTCTCTCCCACTCCTTTTTTTTCTGTCTTTCTTTTTTTGTTTTTTGTTTTTTTTCCCCTTGAGACAAGGTGTCACTATGTAGTCCAGGCTGGTCAGGGACCTACTCTGTAGACCAGGCTGGCCTTGAATTTACAGAGATCTGCCTGCCTCTGACTCCTGAGTGCTGGGACTAAAAGTGTGCACCACCATGCCTAGCTTACAAACGAAGTGATATCCTTTAAAGATTTGTGTTTTTATTTTTATTTTACGTGTATGAGTGTTTTGCCTGCACATATATCTGTGCACCACAAGTGTGCCTGGTGCCCTTAGAGGACTGAAAAGGGTGTTAGATCCCCTAGAAGTGGAATTACAGATGGTTGTGAGCCACCATGTGGAAGCTGGGAATCAAACCTGGGTCCTCTGGGACTGCAGCTAATGCTTTTAAACGATGAGCTATCTCTCCAGCTCCCAAATAGTATTTTTTAAAATGATCAGTTTTGCAGTTTTTAAAAGCCTTGTCATAAGTTCATTTGTTGTTTGTTTGTTTGTTTTTTTGAGGCAAGGTCTCATGTAGTCCAGGGTACCTTCCACTTCTGATCTCCTGCCTCTACCTCTCAAATGCTGGCGTCACAGGTATGTGTCATTGTGCCTGTGCCTGGCCGGTCATTTCCCAGTGACCCCATGCAGACCCTCATTTGATGGAAAAGAAGTCTGAGCCTTGGATAGACTAATTGTCCGCATAAGTGTCAGCAATGGACAGAGCCAGAGATCTGTTCTGTATTTTGTACCCAGCATTCTTTGGGCACTAGAACCTCAGAGAAAAGACCTGGCTGGGTAAACTTCCTCAGCATGCTGAGGCTAGTGGTCCTGTGTTTCAGAGAACCATCTTATGATCTCCAGAAGCAGGGGAATCCTTCTGGACCAGTGTCAGTGGGGTGGAGAGGAAGAGGGCGTGCCCAGGAGAGGCAGGCCCTGGCTCACCTTACTCAGCAGGTAATCTTGTAAGTCTCCCTCTGGAAGAGACTTCATGGCTTCTTGGTCCGTCCCCAGGATAGCAGCAACCTTCTGCTTCTTTTCACGATGGAGGACAAAACTGGTAGGCAGCTTTCCCAGCAACGTTACTCTCTGGATGAAACTTCTCTGGAATTGTGAGCATGGACCAGAGACTTGGCCTCTTCGCGCCTGCTCACTGCAGTTTTCCTTTCCAACTTGAGAGAATCCGTCTGCCATCTTTCAGGGAATGATAGATTAGAAAGGAGGCTTGATGGGAATGAGCTGGAGCCCACCTGGTGTTCCCTGGTATTAGTCACCCTGTCTTTTTTATCCTCTTGTTCTGATGCCAGGTGCACCTTGGTGACCAGTATCTTTACATCTCCTTGTCCTTATCCTGTTGACAGTAAATATCCCCTGCCCTCCAATCCAGAAAATTCTGCAATTGATTTACTTCCTTACCCTAAACAAATAAGAAATTGCAAACAAGTCTTCTGGTTTCTCACCATCATGCCCGACACAAGCCTTGTCCATCAGATGAGGGCCAGGACCAACATTTGGAAAAGCATGAGCTCACAGATACACTCATGTGTACAGAGGCAAGCTTACACACACACACACACACACACACACACACACACACACACACACACACAGAAAGAGAGAGAGAGAGAGAGAGAGAGAGAGAGAGAGAGAGAGAGAGAGAGAGAGAGAGAGAAGCAGGCAGACACATAGAGACAGAGACAGGGGAGACACACACACACACACACACACACACACACACACACACATATGAGGCAGGCTTACAAACAGGCACATACATGCAGAGAAAAGTAGGGCAGAGTCCTGCCTCTCACCTGCTGACCTTAGAATGTGATTTCTTCGTCCCACCTGATGGCTGACATTCAAAATAAAATCAGTATAAACAGGCCCCTTAAGAGTCTAGGACACATGAGTTTTACCAGTAAAACTCATCCTGGACAACAGTACAGACAGTAAGTTCCCAGTCTGACTGGCTGGGGATAGCCTTAGTACAGGGTGAGAAAATCTCAGCAGCCTGATCTTCCCGAAACTGGTAAATTTCCCAGTCTACTGTCTGTGATCCGAAGGACTGACAGCCCAGCTCAAATCTGATCAAGGCTTCCAGGCAGGCGGCTGCCCAAACCAACCTCCTCAGCGCTCTTCAACCTCAGCCAATCCAGCCTTTCTACTCTCTCCTGTGGCCCCGGATTTGCATATCCTCCCAGACAGCTCCAGGTGAGAGCCGCATCAGACCCCACCCACCTCCTTCTCCTAGGTGTTCGGCTGCCTTCTCAGGGCTCCATCTGCCAATCCAAGACCTTATACCAGTCCTGAAAAGCTACAGCTTCCTCAAGGATCCTCAGAATCCCCTCCACACTTCCTTGATTTCCCACCTGCTGTTCTGTGTCATGGAAATCCCCTTCTCTTCACCGCACACGCTCTCAGATGGTCCAGAATCTTCTTCCCTTGGCTTCTGTTCCCCTGATCAACACTCCGATGGACCACATGAGTTTTTCACAAATGAAACAAGAGCCTCTTCCCCTTAACCTGCCTTCTGGAATTCTCTCTCCACGTCACTATGAACAGCACCAAAGTCCACATTTCCCCCACATACTTTTGGTTTTGCCCTTGGCTTCTGCTTTTGCTGGAATCATTACCTCACAGTCCTGCGCCTCTAGTAAGGCCTTTTCTGGTAACAATAAAGTTGCCCTGGGTTTCTGGACTCAAATACCCAAACCTTCAACATTCTCGCTCTGCTGCAGACCCATCTCAGTTACTCCAGTCCTGCAGATTGAAAGGTTGTATCCGGAAACTTCTCTTGCTCCAAGATGGAAAGATTCTTGCCAGGTATGAACAGGGAAAGCAGAAAACTGAGCTACTGGAGGAACCCAGGGAAGGAAGGGCACTGTGAGCTCAGGGCAGCTGGCTGCAGTCACATTCCCACTAGACGCACAGCAGGAGATCGGTGTGTTGTGTGAACAGACAGCACACACTCACTGCATGGCCCAGTTCCTAGTGGGTAAGGTGCCACAGCACAGACCCGGGCTCTGGCAGCTCCTATCAGAAAGGCTGAAGAAAACAAGCTTTCCTGGCAGATACAGATCTCTAGTTAACTGGACAATAGGTCAGCAAAAATCTGTTGACTAAGGGTGTGCCTAGGGCCACCAAGAGGGACCTAGCTAATTCAAGTTTTCCTCCTTCTCTGGGAAATAAAAATCCTCATTTTTCATGATTCATAGGCAAGGCGAAGTAAAAATGAAAAGCAGCGTCAGCTCAGTGTGGACTCTGAGGACTGGGGGCAGGTGAAACGGCCCAGCAGATATGCCTGCCACCAAGCCTGAGCACCTGAGTTCCATCTCTCCCCACCTCCCAGGACCCACATGGTGGAAGGAGAGAGCTGTCTCATGCATACCTCCACACACATAGACAAATAATAGACAAATAAATGCAATAGATTCTGAGGATCAGTAACATGTTTAATGTCTGTTTAACAAAGGAGTCAAAATATTTTCCCTATTTATAGTTTTGTGCTGGGGTCGGGTAGTACGGTGTGCACACAGAGGTCAGAGGACAAGCTCAGGTGTCAGCCTTGGGTGCCTTCTACCTTTTCCTGGAGACAGTCTTGCATTGTCTAGGGACCTTGCTGTGCAGGTCAGGTGCTGAGCCACAAGCTGCCAGGCCCCCATGTCCTGCCTCCCACTTCACCATTGCTGGATCCCAGACACTGCAACCAGTTTTTTACGTGGGTTCTGGGGGTCTGAACTCGAGTCCTCATGCATTCAAGGCAAGAACCTTACTAAGTGAGCCAGCCCAAGGCTTTCAAACATCTTAAGTCAATCCTAACATTCAGTGAGGCATCTTGGGAAGACCACACCCACCCAGACTCACCCAGTGTTTTTACTGGTTTATCGAGTGGCTAAACAGTTCATGGCAAGAAGGGGAAAGATTAGCCTGACCCAAATCAATCTTAAATGTGCAGATTTGCAAGAACGTCAGGGTTACAAACTCTGACTTACTCCTTTACAGATTTGCTTTAATCTGGGAAGGATCAACTCAAGCAGCTCAGAAGACTGGACACTGGATGAAACCCACGATAGTAAACAGTCTGCAACAGGGTCCAGGACTACTCTGTGTCCAGGGAAGCCTCCACCGCACACAAGGTTGATCAGCAAATATTATTAAATATTTATCTGACTTCCTTAAAACTAGTGGCATTGTACTACAAAAATTATATAGAATAAATGATATGTAAGGCATGGTAATTCACACCTTACAGCTTAGTACTAGGGAGGCTGAGCAGGAGGATTGCTTTGAATTCAAGGACAACTTGGTCTGAATGTGAGACCCTTTTCCAACACCACCCCCCAAAACACCATACAAACAAATAAACAACAACAACAAAAAAAATGCTCCCAGTTGGGGCAGGAGGAAGAGAAGATCTATGTTTCTGTGGATGTCCATGCATCTCATCTATTGATAATTAATGAAATACTATATGGTACAAAGCATTCACTTCATGTATTATACATTCAACGACATACAAGATCCTGTGATCTCTTCGATTATCATGTCCTCTTATGAAAAGCCTGGCACAAGTTAGGATCTTAGTAAATCGTGATCGCTTTATTCACTGAAGACAAGGGGCCTTCTTGTGACGTGTATGGTCACCCTCCATATTTCTGGTGGATGGATCCTGCAATGGGTCATTCATCACAGCTCCCCCAAAGACCTGTCTCCTTTCCTCTTGTACTGAGGTCATTTGGCATTTTGTCTAGGTTCAGAGGCAAGGGTTCCCAGAAGGAGCAGAGCAACAGGAGATGTGTTTGCACCTGAAGGAAGTCACTTTTCCCAGCCTAATGCCGGCAGGAATGCTGAAAAACAGCCCAATAACGAGAGCATGCTAGAAGCCTAGAATCCTCACGTCTTTGTGAAAGCCGTGGCTGCCCCTGGCCGTCTGGAGAACATCAGACTGCTTATTAGATACTGTGATTGTCCCAGCACTTCCAGAAATAGTGGTACCCCTTACAAAAAAAAGAAAACAAGGGTTCTGCCCGGTGCACAACCGGAGGTCAGTGAGAAGAGAAAAGCCAGGCTGTGAGCTCGAGCTTCTCACAGGGCAAAGATGACCTGTCTTAGGTGCAAAAACATATAAGAAATGGGGCTGGAGAGACTGCCCAGCAGCTAAGAGTATGTACCGCTTATAGAGGACCTGGGTTTGGTCCCCAGCAACACACCTGGGTCCCCAGCAAACACCTGGGTTTGGTCAACAGCTCACAACCGCCTAAAGTTCCAGCTCCAGGAGATCTGATGCCCTCTGCCGGACACCTCGGGCACCTGCACTCACACAGGTACATACCTACAAGCATGAACACACACACACACATTCACATAACTAAAAAACATGAAATGTTTAAAAAGAGAGAAAGTACGAGAAATGATTCAGTGTGGGCCGGGGCAGAGACATTTCCCAGGCCTGTGCCTGTCGGTTCGTGTGCCCATCCAAGTGCACAGATCGCTAGCCTACTTTTCTGGATTGTCCCCATTCAGCGGATTAAGCCCAGAAACCAGCCTGGAGAGTTGGTGTTTTAACAGAGAACAGTCACCAAGGCCACAAAGCTCTTGTTATGGCTTGGATAACACTTTATTTTCAAATCAAATCTCTTTGCCTATTTGGCGGGGAAGGAAGAATATTGCATTTTCATTCAAAACTCATCCTGAATCCAGGATGCCGCCCCAGTCATGTGAGGCCGAGCTATTTTTAAGTTGCTATCACCAGGGAAAGTAAGAGGATGAGGGAAGCAGTTCAGGAAGTGGATGGCTTGCCTCTCATTTTTTTTTTTAATGCCATCTGGTAACTGCTGAACTGCTCACCTCAGTTTCTGGGATGGCTGAGTCAGGAGGAAACACCTGATTAAAGGAATCCACCATTTTAGCTCTCGGGCATTCAGAGGAAAGCCCCCCTCCCCTGCCCCACCCACGGTTGTTCAGGAACCATGACAAATCTGTCTGATTGCTTACTCAAAAGGGACCAACACGAGGGTGTAGATGGAGATAAACATTTCCCGTCATAGATTTATGCAAACATGGTCATTGGATCTTTGACAAAGAATAAACAAAACCTGTGGAAGAAAAGATATCCAACAGATGGTATGAGCAATGGATGGTCCACTGAGGAAAAGGAAGTCAGTCTTTTAAAGACTGATTGGACATGGCTCATAGACCTCCATGAAAAGCCTAAAGCCTAAAGCTTGTAGAAGGCAAGGCTGGGTAAGCCCCGGTAACTTCAGGTTAAACAAAGGGTTCTTGGAAGTGACAGTCCAATAGCCCCGGCATCATTCATTGTAAAAGGGACACGGTATCCCACAGGTGTGCATACACAGGGACAAAGTCTCAGGAGAAACCAACTGCGACAGCACCTTGACCTTGGCCTTCTACCCTCCGGAAGTGTGAGAACTGCATCTGCTGTTTAGTCAGCCCAGCCTGTGGGGTTCTGTGCCAGCCCAAGAAAAGGGTGCTCCACACCTGTGGAAGAACTCACTTGTGTTTGCCAGAGCTGGGTGAAAGCGTCTTAGCGGCTCCACCCTTTACTTCATCCTTCATCGCTGCCACCAACCATCAGTTGCCCGGTTCTAAGACTTCAGCCCTTCAGCCAGCATCTTTGGAGACTCTGTGTCTTCCTTCGTTCCCTTGATGTTAGGGTGGCCTCACCCCATGATAGCTAAGCACTCTATCTCTGAGCTGTATCCCCAGCCCTCCTTGGGTTTTTTTGAAAAATGTTTCTGCTACTTTCCTCATCCCCACAAGCATCTGAGGACAGCATTATGTTCCCTTTTTGGCCACAGTAAAATGGCTGTTACCTCCCCCGCCCCCTCAGGACCCCTTTCCCTCCAACATCTCTCTTCAGAAGACTTAGAAGTACTCTGTAAATAAAACGGGGCTCGGAGTTCCCGATCGAGACATCAGCTATGGTCTAGGAAGGGGCGATTGCATGCCCTAGGACTTGCATATTGAAGCTCATTAGCAGCATGGTCTCCTAAGTGCTGGTGCTAAGAGGAAGTGTGGGCCCCGAAGAGGTGGACACTAGTGGGAGGTCCTTCAGTCTTGGGGACCACTGCCCTTGGATGGATTTATGACATTCTCATGGCATCTTGGGTTGGTTTTCCTGAGTGGGTCTTGACAGAAGAGCAAGCCTGGTTCCTCTCCATCTTCTGGCTTTGTGTCCCACCTTGTGACTGTCATGATGCCATCTGCCTTAGAGTCCTCAATCAAAGCATGAGGCCCAAATAAGGGAATGGTATGGTATGGGACCTCTAGAATTGGAATTTAACAAACCACTTCCTTTAAAAGTATCCAGCTTCAAGTATTTTTGTCACAGAGGTTGTGACAAAATGGACCATTCAAATAGCCCAACACTTTCCCTTGGGACTTCAGGAAACTAAGAAAGCCCACAAAGACTACCCCGGAATAGACTGTGTTCTGCCTGGTGGAGATAACAATCTCACAAAGTAGTGCTGGAGGCCTCACCAGACCACTCCCCCCTACACCCCTCAGAGACCACAGTGTTTGTTGTTGACACACGATTGAGAAAATCAAATGCCAAGGAGAGCATGGCTAATTCCCACACAGGTTTATCAGAGCATATGCTCGACAATTGATGCTAAGAAAAGAACACTTGCCCGAAAGCCAAGTACCCCTTCAATAAAAGCGGTCAAGGTCAGCCCATCCACACCAAGGACAATGGCAGGAAGAGCAGAGGGGAAATGTGTGATGATACCCAACACCAGTCAGCCTTCATTATTAAACTGCTTCTAAAACATAACCAGGACAAGTGTCTAACAACAGGTACCAAATGGGATAGCTGTTTTCCAAGTGGCTTTAATTCCTAAACTTACTGTAAAAACACAACATTTTTCTTGGATCAGGTCTCTGTCTCAGTGCCTAAGCTTCTTGCGGTCATAGGTGAATGGAGCAGAGACAGGGACAAGCTGGTCCACCAACTGTAGGATTCTTCACTATCTTCATATAATGTGTCTTCACATAGCTCTCATGTCTGGAAGGGCAACATGACACTTCATACCCTAGTCAATGAAAGGCTATCAACAGTGTCCTATTAACAAATGATGTGTGGGCCATTTCCCTCTTCTCTAATGCATCACCCATCACAGTCACTTCCCAATGCATTTTCCCCTATCACTATGGCAGCAACCATCAATCATAAGCAACTAGTACAACAGTATCCATCAGAAGGAAAAAGAAAGCCCTTATCTCCAGCCCATGTGGTTTCATTTCAAATAATGGCCTGTCTCTTGGTGAATTCTGGTCATCTTATAACACTGGATAGCCAGTTGCTGACACTGTAGGGTTCCAAGGGTTTCTGAGCTCTTGGCATCAAGGACTGCTCAGATTTCAGTTTCCTCTTTAATGCCCGATCAAGAGCAAGATTATGTAAAGCCTCCACTTCCCAGCCCGTCTCTGCTGTAGTCATTAAAAGAGATGAAAATGATCACAAATAGGAGACAATGCTGACTGACACAGGGGAGCCAAAGGCCCCTCAAAAAGGAAAGCATCAAATAGGATATAACTCAGCTACACCTGCAGCTCTGTGCCCAGGCTGGCTCTATGAATTCTTTTGATTAACTCCTTCTAGAAGCTTCCACAACCAAAGTATCTATTATAACTTCTTCAGGTTAATGGAAACAACCCAATTAAAGATACACGGAGGCATGGCTGATATTACCAAGGAGTTACAATAGCTTTCCACCATGAGCTGGGGACATAGTAATTCTGTCCCCCTCCCCACTCCCCACGCCCCGCACCCCGGGCCCTGGGACATAGTAATTCTTCATCTAGTTTATAACTCAAAGTTAGGGAAGAGCCCAGATCTACCAGAAAGACTATAGCCAAGGTAGACTCACAGGTCCACTGACAACTTGCTTTTATTCTCCCGGTAAATGGGTTTCACATTTCCCCCTTTAAAGCCTTAAGTCTCTCAGTACAGCAGAGGTGTGCAGCTGGGAGACATTGCTGACACTCTACAGTGGAGTTAGTGCCACACAGCAGAGGTGTCAATATGTAAGACAGAAAGGGTCTGGTCAAGGCTGTGACACTCAACTGCAAAGCAGGGTGAGAGTTAAATCTAAGTCAAACACACGTGTGCTGGGATGTTCACTAGGAAGCCGCAGAAGAAGAGTTGATGTTAGTCACGAAAGGTAGACAGATTGGTGAGACAGCTTAGAAAGAAAAGATGTTCCAGAGGAAAACAGGTTGAAGAATAAGAGCCAGGGATGTCGGGAGGGGGTGTGTGGGGGTGGGGTGGGGGGCGAGGGTGGGGGGCGAGGGCACAGACCTTTAAAGTCCCCAGACTCCAACATCCCCTGTTTCCTCTCATCTGTGCTCCCTAGATTTTACATAGATACATGGATTGTACATGAGCACATGGTGTGACCGTCGAAGCAAAACTGTCTCAGGGAACAAAAATGACTGACAAAGGAGTAGATGGGTAATGAGGGGGCAGGGAGACTGTGCTCAAAGTATATATATATTATATTGGTAGTAGTCAACCTACTACCATGTACAATGAATATACACCAATAGGAATATGTTACAAAAATAAAATCTAAAACATAATAGAAAAAACTGGTAAACATTGACAGAATGCATTTTTAAACAGTTTCCCTAAAGACTTTTGGCCATCTGGGAGATTATTCAAGAAAAAAGGCTGACTCTGGGTAAGGAGAATGACTTTCATGTGTTTTCACGTTTCTTGTTTATTCATTAATTTCATTCATATGTCATTATTCAGCTCTCCTGTCGTGTGGCACTTTAATAACACAGACTCCTGGTGTCCCAGGGGAAACAAAGGGGATTTAAGTTTCTTCCAAGTGTCATCTGCCAGAACCTCAGCCACTGCCTGCTTCCCACACTCCCAGGCCTGGTTCCCACCACTCAGCTCCTGTGCCAGCCTTGCCTGGTGCATTCCTCCTGAACCAAGCCTTCCCACACCGTCTCCACACTCCCTAGGCCTAGATGTGCAGCTCCTGTGCCAGCCTTGCCTGAGGGTGCAGATCTCGCCCCTCACTATTGCTTCTTCTTGCAGTAGATGGAGAACACCACAGAAATCCACAACTGGTCAACAATGCAGAGTACAACTGCCCATGGGGTCTACAGGCATCTATAACACAATCCCCGTACCTAAGGCTCAGGGAACACTGGAGCAGAGGGTGTGGAAGAATTGTAAGAGCAAGAAGACCTGGGTGGCTGCTGCGAGACAGTGTCCTCTAGACATGACAGAGAAGCTGTGCTGTGAAATCTCAACACTACAGTCACCTAAACAGGACCTGCATGACAACACCAACTGGCATGCCAGTGTGGATGGGGGGATCTCACAGGGCCCCACCCCAATGAAGAGGTGCAGGCAACCGATGCCTGCTGTAAGCAGGAGAATCGGTCTTCCCCAGGGTCAAGCCTGCTGATAGATGAGCTCATCCCCAGGAGACAACCCTAAACACATGTGTACAAATGACACTAAATAGATTCAGCAAGTTGTGTGTCTGGACACACGCACACACACTTCTTTACATGTACGTGTATGTAACAATAATTGAAGATGTGGTCATGAGTTGAGATTGAGTGGGGGGCACATAGAGGACTTGGAGGGGAGGGGGGAGGGGTGGTGGTACACATGTATGAATTCCTCAAAAAATATTAAAAACAAATAAACCCAAGAAACAAACAAAAAATGTCATAGACTTGCCATTATCTGATGCCCCCCACCACCACCTTAAAGTTTCTCCTTGATGGGATTTTTTTCTAAACAATTTCAAGCGAATTTCATAGCTGCCCAGACAAATGGACAATAAGGCAGACGACACATTACCAAAGAGCTTAAATAAGAATGTTAGAAAGTAGATGTCCACAGAGACTCTAGTGAACATCCACCTATTTCTGAACTTAAGAGATCATGCCTGTATGAGTTGTACCCATGCCCAAGGCTGAAGAGATCCAAGGAGGCCCCAAGCTCTCGGTTCTGATGAATAGAGGTTCTGCACAAGCAGGAGAAAATGGAGTCAGAACTGTCAGTATCCTGAATGTTCTTTTTTTTTTTTTTTAAAGATTTATTTATTATGTATACAATATTCTGCCTACATGTATGCCTGCAGGCCAGCAGAGGGCACCAGATCTCATTATAGATGGTTGTGAGGCACCATGTGGTTGCTGGGAATTGAACTCAGAACCTCTGGAAGAACAGCCAGTGCTCTTAACCTCTGAGCCATCTCTCCAGCACCCCCCCCCCAATGTTCTTAAAAGACATGGGCCAAACCACAGCAGAGTTTCTTGGCAACAGCTGGGGAACTTATTGATTCCTACTGATATAGAAACGCCGTCCAATTATTAGTTGATAAACAATTAAGCTGCATGAACAGAGACGTCAGTGGTCATACACAGTAAAGGATGATTTTACAGGATTAGTTCAGAAAAGTCACTAAACAACCAAGAAACAACCCTCACAGCAAACACTAACAGAAACAAACAGTGAAAAAGAGGAATTTGATTTCTAGTCTCCCCCAACTTACCTTTTCTCAACCAAAAATTCTGAGAAGTTTATAGGAAAAAGTAATTAGTATGAATTGTTCCTAGAAGCCCAGACATTGGATTTATTAAGCCCAGACTTCAAATCTCTTAAACATATCAAAGGGCTAAGGCAAACCATAACCTAATATTCAAGGAAAATATAAAAACACTGCCTAACCAAATATCAATTATCATTAAAGAGACAGGATTACGAAAAGGAACCAAAGAGAGATCTGGTGTAAAACTGTGTAAGTGGAACACAGACTTCACTGAGAGCATCGACATAAGATCTAAACAAGACAGAAAGAAATAGACAACTTCAGAATAAATCAATGAGATTATTCAGTCTGGCTAATGAGAGAAAGCACAAATAAAAATTAGACACACACACGGTACACACGCATACATAAGAGCAAAGCACTCTTAGACAAAAAGTAAAATAAATATCTAATTTTTTTCATTAACAGAATCTCACATATCTGTGGGACAATCAAGCTTGTGAACAAATTCACACTGGAATCTAGAAGAAGAGAAAAAAGGGGCAAAAACACTTGAAAAATTCTTGTATTTAATTAAAAACAAAGTATAGAGCCAAGAAACTCGCTGAACTCCAAGTAGAAAACACTCAGAGAGCCTCACGCTCAGACACAGTCAAAACTGTTGAAATGCAAAGAGAATCTTCAAAACCTCAAGAGAGGTGACTCATCATGTCACATGCAAAGAAGTCTCAGTAAAATTAACACCTTTTATCAGAGGCCATGCAGGCCAGAGGCAATGGGCCCTCTCTCACAACATGCTGAAAGAAAGTAAGAAATGTTGAGAAGGAGCGAACAGCAAAATTGACAGTCTTCTAGGATGACAAAAAGAAACACCAAATGCCATAAGAGAATGCTGGAACTATTTTATGTCATCAAATTAGATAACCAAGACAAAACAGACTTCTAGAAAACTGCCAGCACAGGTCATCAGCATCTGAAGAGACAAGTAGAGACGGACTCACTTGTCAAAAGCTTCTCTGAGAGTAAGCCTTGGGATAGAGAGCGCCACAGAAGTCCACCATCATCAAACAGGCCGCTAGTCAGTCACAAGCTCTTCTTTCAAAAAAAAAAAAAAAAAAAAAAAAAAAAAATAGAAAGGAACTGAGGGTGGTGGCACACACCTTTGATCCCAGCACTGGGGAGGTAGAGGCAGGAGGATCTCTGTGAGTTCAAGGCTAGCCTGGTCTGCATAGTGGGTTCCAGGACAGCCAGGGATACACACAGAGAGACCGTATCTCAAAAACCAAAAACAAACAGATTGAAGCAATGATGGTGACTATTAAAAACCCTGGCTAAGAAGTTTGTTAACGACAAGCTGGAACCTTCTGGCCTATGATGGGGACAAGCTGGAACCTTCTGGCCTATGATGGGGACAAGCTGGAACCTTCTGGCCTATGATGGGGACAAGCTGGAACCTTCTGGCCTATGATGGGGACAGGACTGGCATGTCTACTTTGATCACTTCTGCTCCAAATTACTCTATAGTCTACCTGTGGTAACTAGGTAACAACTAGTCTATCCATGGTAACTAGGTAATTAGTCTATCCATGGAAAGTAGGTAATTAGTCTATCCATGGTAACTAGGTAACTAGTCTACCCATGGAAACTCGGTAACTAGTCTATCCATGGAAACTAGGCAAGGTAAAGAAACGAATGACGTCTGGATTGGGAAGGAAAGGCAACAGCACTTTTCCTTGCATTATGTGATGTATAGACAATCTTAAGGAATCCACACACAAAAAAACCCTACTGGTTTCAGTAAGCAAGTCTGGTAGCTAAGTTGAGGGATATAACTACCCAAAGAAAGTAAAGTCAGTTTTATATTGTACACTAACAATGAGCAATTTGAAAATGAAATTAAGGAAACAATTCCATTTGTGATAGTATCCAAGAGAATAAAATAGACAGGAACAGATGTAACTATAAAACATCACTGGCAGAAATTAAAACCTAAGTAAATACAAATGTATCCCATGTTTATGGACTGTAAGACTGTAAGACTGACTTTATATTGTTTTATTGTTATACTTTTATATATGGTTATTCGTACATATATGTACATGAATATATATATATGTGCGTGTGTGTGTGTGTGTGTGTGTGTGTGTGTGTGTGTGTAACAATACTCCCCACACAAGAGTTTTTTAAAGCTGGAAGGCGAAATTATTAACATGTGTGTCTAGAAAAAAATCCATCTGATGGCAGGAAAAAAAAATCAGAAGAATAGAGACATGAAGGCAAGAGGCCAGAGAATGACCACAGTCTTTCAATTAAAGGAACAATCTATGTAGACATCAGAATCTTTCTTTTCCCAATCTCAAGCCATCTTAAATGATCAATGGAAAAAATGCACATTTGGTTTTTATTCATGTGGAAACTAAGGGGTGATTCCACCAAATATCACCAATTGCCCTTGGGTACAAGCTCGAAGACTGAGCACCTTCCCTATCATCAAAAGCGAGTGACTAGGTAAGTGTGACTTCTGCCCAGAGCCATCAGTAAGATAGAGAGGGACCCAGTGGGACACTCCACTCCCCTCCATTCCCGGTTGTGGGCAGGGGTCTCAGAAGGCAGCTAAAGGGCAGAACCCAGACAACAATCTTAATTCAGTGAGAATAAACTAGTAAGAGCCCAATGTTGCCCACCAAACCCTGGCAGGGCAGCAGGAGCAAATAAGAAACTAAACTTGGCACACTGCACCTGGTTCCCATGCTTCTCCAAGCCCAAAGGCAATGAGTCGTCCCAGTGGACACGGTCCTCTCAAGTCTTAGAGCAGCGAATGGGTCGAGAACATTTTTGTTAACCACTGAGTTAAAACACAGGGAATAAAACTCTAAACATCTAGGTAAGGCAATCCAACAAGAATTTTTTGGAAAAAAGTAAATTTTTCAACAAGTTTTTGGAAAGCATTAGTACCAAATCTATGTTTTTTAGATTACAGATGAGTGAAAACTTAACACGTAACTCAAAATGTTGAGGAAAAACCTGACTCAAGAAGTGAAATAAACTCCTTTTGGGGGGAGATGGGGGCTGACAGGGCAGCTCCTCAGGGAAAGGAGGTTCTCAGGTCTCCGTTTCCACAGCTCACATCAGTGACTTTGCTAGGTTAAACAGCTTGAAAACCTAAGGACACACAGTAACCCTGGTCCCCACGCTGAGAAAAAGAAGTGGGCATAAGGACACTTCTGAAGGATTTTCTCTAGGAATATTGGGGGGCTTCTGCTTCAGGGAGCATGTGCAACCGAAGAAAACACAGAATTGATTAAATGAAAGGTGGGTGATGACATCCTACGAGAAATGTAAGAATGATAAAAAGTGAACTCAGAACTAAAAACTGAAAGAGAATGTGTACAGCTAAAGTCACGTGGGAGACAAAGGAGCATGACCCAAATATTAAGATTTTGATATTGGGGACTATAAGGCACAAAACTGATGTAAAGACTGGGACAGAATCAGTGAGGGGGAAAGGCTGACTCTACCGAGCACAGAAGTGTGCACCAACCACACAAGCAGGGAGACAGCCTTAGTTAGGGATGCCGGAGAAACTCTTGACGTGATGAGCAAAGGATCTGCTAGGAGCTTAAACAAATAAGCAAATACACCGATTTAAACGGGTGAAAAGGAGTAATCAGCACTGCACACCGGGGTCAGAGAGAGACAGTTGTGGAAGGTTACTTTGTAAAACCTTCAGGTAATCAACTTCAAAACGGCGTTAAATAGGTGATGTCCCAGAAGACAATTAAGGGAACCGGCTTAAAAGCAGCAAAAGCATCAGTAAAGGAAACCATTAGAAACTGCACGGTTGGTGGTTTTTGGCTCTTCAATAAATGGTGGGATGGCTCTTTTTAATCACGATTCTTTTAAACTTTCAGGAAGTGTACAATTCATAGGTATGTATAATTCATGTACACATGTATGTATTCTTTAGCAAAACACCAGAGAAACACAGAAAATATGCACAGACTATATCCAAACTCTATACATGGGAGCACCTATAATTTTTGCTGTTGATTTTTTTTTTTTTTCCTGGAAAGTATGGCAGACAAAACGCTCCTCATAGGCCTGGAGTCTCCATTTCCTTTCACCCCTACCCTTCTGCCCAAGCTGCTACGAGCATCCAAGAGTTCTGGATCCCTAGGGCCGGAGTCTAGGGATGCTCCTTCTCTTTTGTGATCAAACACAGGACCTGGACCTTGAGGTGAGCTCTGTCCTACTGAACTCTAAGCCCCAGCCCTGATGGCTTTTATTTCATTGGTGGAGACAAAATGAATAACGAGCAACTAGGGGAAAGAAAAATGCTCAACACATTCAGAAAAATGTAATGCCAGACCACCATATCACCCTGCTCCACATTTAAAAATGAATTCCAATAAACTAAGAGGTTAAACATAGAAATAGAATTAGGAGAAAAAGCTGAACTCACATGCACGAGGAACTATTGTAGAAGGTACTGGAAACTTGTTAAAAACTTCAAAATTAGAAACCATAAATTTGAAGAAGCAGTCCTCAAAGGAAGAAATAGAAATGCTTAATAAACATAGAAAGCGCCACGTCTCTAGCCACCGACAATGCATAAAGTAAGCCCTAACAATCAGACAGGCCCTTGTCCACCCAACAGACACGCCCACCGCAGCTGATAATCTGACAAAGATTTGGAAAAGGTCCCAGGGTTTAAGAGACTGTGAAAACTTAGCCTTCATATATTACACATAGCAGTATAATCTTACATGAATGTTTTCATTAAAACTTTTAAAATTGTGCCCTTTGACCCAATGCATTATCAGAAGGAAAAACAGGAGGGATGCTCTCTATGCCTCATTTACACGAAGGAAAGGTAGACAGGAGACTCTGTAGCCTTTAAAACGTAGTTTAGAAAAAGAGACTTAATACCAGAAAGTGTTCGTGAGAAACATCCCAGACATTACCCACACATGCACAAAAGCTTGGGAGTGGCTATCTCTTGCTGGTAAGGTTGTATTTCATTTTTCTTTGTTTTGTTGGGATGGGGGTCGCATATCAGATAATCTTGCATATCAGATGTTTTTATTACAATTCATAACAGTAGCAAAATTACAGTTATGAAGTAGCAATGAAATGATTTTATGATGGGGGGGGTCACCACAACATGAGCAACTGGATTAAAGGGTCACAGCATTAGGAAGGTTGAGAAGCACTGCCTTTTTTTTTTTTTTTTTTTTTAATGTTTTAAAATCTATTTGTTGCCTACAAATCTCTTTGGCAGAAGTCACCAAAAGCCTTTGGATTTAAGATGTTTTTAAACAAACATTCATAATCATTATTTTATACAGATATAGGTATGTAAATACAACATCGAGTTCAGTGAACCACTGCCTTAAACTCTTTAAATGTCCGAGGCTGGCTTGAACTTGCCACCTGCCTGCCTCAGTCTCTCCAGAGGTAGGATTAGTGGTTTATACCTCCATGCCTTGCTAGTGTTTTCAATGTTAGATTTTCTTGTATTGCCCAAGATATTTTTTATAACCAATAACGAATTACAAATTACAAAGAAAATTACAAATCACAGAACTCAATATTCCAAGATGGTGGTGTCGAGCTTGCTCAGAGAGCGTATGCAAAGTAGAAAGAAAAGAGCATACAGGAGAGATACAAGGAGAGACAGCATGTGTGGACCAGCTGTGGCAGCGGCAATAAACTCTGATGTGGTCTGCCCATCCACCCTAAAATGATATACACAGCATGCAAGGGCACTCGTCTCCGGCTCATCGCCTACAGCTCCCTTGGGCTCCCGTAATTTGAACAAGGACGACACTCTTCCGAGGCCACATGTAGGCAGAAAGAACCTTTGCCCCCCGCCCCTTTCCCTCTGTAGAGCAGACCTCAGCCAGTGTGCCCAGTCTCCTCCTCCATGGAACACGTGCTCACATGCATGGATGCACAGATGAAAGGGTGCACGAACACACCACCACACACACACACACACACACACACACACACACACACACACACGAACCCTCGATTCTCTTCCATCCACACTTACCCCTTGAACCTGCTTCCAGGGACAGAGAGGTCTGCTGTCCTCTACCTGAGACCGTGGTTTTTGTGTAACATCCCCCTCCTCCACCGGGAGGCTGCAGCCTCCGCCCCCAGGCCCAGGATTCCTCAGAAAAGTGGGAGGAGAAGTCAGCTCGCCCCAGGGGCGAGGTTAGTTTTTATAGACATTCCTTCCCCGAAAATGACAGGTCTTCTAGGACCATAAAGAAAAGGGAAATGACCTCATAAATGCCACATTTTCTCAGTTACAGTATTAGTTGGCAAACAGAGGAGCTCTAAACAAAGGAAGAGACCACTTTAGGAAGAAATCTTCATAAAAACCACCAAAGCTTTCTTCCAGGAGTGCTAGGGATTGACCCCAGGACCTCTCTCACATGCTAAGCACAGAATCTGTCACCTAGCCACACCTTAAGCCCTTTATTTTATCAATTTTGTTTTACTGAGAATGGCAGGCAGCTGCTAGATTCGACAGGCCATCCTGTCTCAACTTTCCCGATTAGCTGCCTCTGCAGGCATGGCCAAAATGAAAAACGTAGTCAAAAGTCACCACCTTAAAAAATGTGTGTCTTGGCGGGGTGGTGGTGGTGCACGCCTTTAATCCCAGCACTCGGGAGGCAGAGGCAGGGGAATCTCTGAGTTCAAACCCTTTTGAAAAGCTCTTTGACACACACCTTATTGTGAGCCCTACTATGTGAGTTTTTTTTTATAAACAGTTAGTAATCATCAAAGCAGATTTACAACATAGGCTATTAACACTTTGTGCTGCAGAGGAAGAAAACTCGGTGCCATTCCTATTCTAAGGCCATCATTTATACCAGATCAGTCACAAAGACTTCCCGAGGCACAAAAGTGTCTTTGGAGAATATTTTGAACTATTCCAAGGCTAAAAGATACTGACCACAAAATAAACAGATTTCCTAGGGAATATGAAAGAAAATGTGTTGGTATTGGGCAGGCCTGGTTGTCTGCCCTGGGTGACTAAGTGTGCTGAGGAGAAGAAAGATATTACTCAGAGGAAATGTCCCTACCCTTTTACTCACAGTTCTTCTCCATAGCAGGGGGTTTTAGTTATGATTAATGTGCTGGGGGAGGGGTGATTAGAAGTTACAGATTTCTTCAAAATTCTAGCCAAAATGTCCAAGAGCTCACTTCTCAAGATACTCATTCTCCTTAGAAAGCCAATATTGTTGTTTCTAGTCCGTTGTTCAGACTTAGACATCTGAAGTCTCCCTGGAATTTCACATGAGCCTTTCCCTCTTGAAACACTGCAGATCCTTCTGTAGTCTTCCTGACTCCCTAACCACACATATCCCAGTCAGGTCAAAGACTGGGAAGACTCACACCTTGAGACACCTGCCTCGTTGATCTTTTTTTTTTTTTTTTTAAGATTTATTTATTTATTTATGTGTACAGTGTTCTGTCTGCATGTGTCCTTGCAGGCCAGAAGAGGGCACCAGATCTCATTACAGATGGTTGTGAGCCACCATGTGGTTGCTGGGAATTGAACTCAGGACCTTTGGAAGAGCAGTCAGTGCTCTTAACCTCTGAGCCATCTCTCCAGCCCCGCCTCGTTGATCTTGACTCAAGCCCACTACAATGGCCTAGTCTTCAGATTTCTCCAACGGACTCAAATACAACACAAGTTAACAGTGTCCCCAAAGCAATTAATAAGAGCAACCCCTAGAGACACCCCGAAAGTCTGCCATTATCATTACAATGTCTTACCTGCCATCAAGGTACAGATCCTGACAGCCCGGATCATTGAATGACAAATGTCTTCCTCCACTGATTTAATACTGGAGAGGAAAAAATCTCCATGCTTCCCCCAAACACGGGAATCCTTGACTAATCTGAATCCTATGTGTCTGCTCTGCTGCCCCTGTTCCAGGATCCAGGGACAAGGTGGAGATGTCGCTAAGAGTCTTTCAAACAGCACTGGTCCCTCTTGAAATCTCTCTCTTCCTCAGGAGGAAGGAGGAGCAAGCCTGTGTGTGAGCTTTGTCAACCCCCAAATAGGTCTAGACTCCACACTGCCACCCCAGCTGTGACCCTGGGTGGGTCACTGTCCCCAGTCTCCCTGTTTTCACCCCCTTGATAGGGCTGAGAACAATATGGCGGAACCCTGAGTATTCTTGACATGGTGGCATGGAGCTTGGGGCCCTCTGAACAGGAGTGACAGTTTGCTAGGCCTCTTCACTAAACAAAGTCCAAGGAAAAAAACAAGTCCAAGGGGAAAACAAGTAGCTATTGTCTGGCAAGTCCAGCACCTGTTCTAATGAGACCTGGGATGCAGCTGCTGCTCGCTAAGTCACTGAGTGAATGCGATCCCTCCTGAAAGCACTTGTGTTCTAGAAGCAACTTGGATCTTCTGATCATTTATACACATCCATACAGGAATAAGCTTCCAGCTCCACGAGGCAGGCTGAAGTGTTTGGAAAGGAGATGAGATATACCCCTGACTGCCCCCTTACTGCTCACATGAGAGCATCCCAGGGGGCCTTTATCAGCTGCACTTACTAATCAGTCCTTTCTCTGACTAATCAGTCCCTTCTCCGACTAACCTGAACTACTTACAGCACGTGACCCAAACAGTGATGTTGCCCTCCCCCCTCTAGTTTTGCCCCCAGCATGCCCTAGGGTGGCTGCTGCCTCAGGCCCCACCTTGCCATCTCCTAATCAGCTGACTCTGGGTCCAGCCCTTCCCTGCCCTGTAGGAAGGCTGGGATCATAAATTCCTTCCCTGCGAAAGTGAGTCTGAGCAGCTGTGTCTCTACTTGGAGCTTGCCATGTCAACAGTGAGGAATTCCGTGGCACAGTGGAACATGGAGGCAGTTTTTTGTCTCAGAGATGTTTGGGGGCCTGTTTACCAAGAAATACATGCCTTTTTCTCCTGGGGTGTGTCTAGATGAAGAAATAAATACAAGGGAGAGGCCAGCGGTCCTCTTAGGCCTTAATTCCAGCTGTTTTCAGATGTGGCTTCATTCCTCTGACTACTCTAAGGTTATCCATATTTAAGTTAACCAATGGAAACAAGTATTTGAGACCCAACAAAGAAATCTAAACACTCTTTTAACACTAGTGATTTTTTTTAATGTATTGTTCTTCAAATGTCTGTAACCAAACTGACAGCATACCTGAACTTCCGATGTGCTGTTCCTATTTATGAGACATGAACATTTCAACATTGATGATTAGACCCAAAATTCCTCCAAAGAACACCTTCACAGTACAGTGATGGCCTCTGAGGACAGAATATGATCAGTTAAACACATACACACCACATACACCATACACACAACCACACATATCACAACCCCCACACCACACACACACACACACACACACACACATACACACACACAGACATATCCACTACACACACCCATACACATATCACATACACCATACACACATACTACACTCCCACGCATCCCCCCACACCATACATACACAGACACATGTAGACAAACACATACATGACACAAATCCCCATACACACATCATATACACCATATTCCTATACTTACACATATTCCACATTCCCACCCCCCTATATCACACATACACCACAGACCACATATACACATATAACACACACACACACACACACACACACACACACACACACATGCACACAAAGACACACGTGCACCACATAGATCACATATAGACACATATGCACAGCCTGTCCACCCACCACAAATTCACTCATTCTACACTCAGTAGGCTACATGGTTTCTTAGTAACCAGTCTGAGACTACTTGGACAAAATAATTGAGTGACTAATCTTTTACTCACTTCTGTTTTCAAGGTCCTACTACCTTGCACAAATGCCAGGGTTGTATGGCAAGGTGGAGGCCGAACGGGAGTCTTTGCAGTTACCTATGAGTAGCATTTCCAGAGGCAAACTATCCACAGACATTTTCTCAAAACTGGTTTGGGTGAAGAGTATCCCTCTTGAGTACTGACTAGACAAACCAGTTAACCAGCTAATGTCTCTATATCCATTCACCCCAATATCAATAAATGCCTGCAGAGTTACTAAGGTGAATAAAATAGTTCATTCTTACCTTTGAGTTCAGTGTGACAACAGAGCTTTAGGAAAGAGTGGGGTGAGAGACTGGTTCATTCTTTCAAAAATATTTGCACATCTGTCCAACACTGGATCGGGTTCTCTGGACTAGACTATGGTGGGAAAAAGGAAGCTATGTACTCCGTCCCCACTATGGCTTAGTAATAAAGACACCATCCTTTATTAAATTACTATGGGAAAAGGTACATGAAGCTTTGAGAGAACCTAAGAAAACACAGCGAACAACAGAACTGACCCGGCTAAGGCAACTGCTGGGCATTAAGAGACAAACAGAGAAGCTGGGGGCTGAAGTGGGGGTTAGTTCAGTAGTAGAGTGTGTTTGGCATGCAAGAGGCACTGGGTTCAAGTCTCGGCACCGCCACAACAAAAAATACAGCAAATGGAACTCAGAAGTCAAGACTTGTTAGCGACCAAGGTTTCTGTAAGCGACTCAGCTTGTTCTCACAAACAATGGCCACAGTCGTTCTCAGAGAGGACCCTGGCTTAGCCACATAGGTAGAGAAGATCAATACACAGACTTAGGGCTGTCACCCATGGTCTGTGTCTGCATTCTCTCGCCAATTAATCATTCCACTGAATTTGCAATATATTGAGCTACGAGATTATTAAAATTGATCCACAGATTCCAGCTGCTTGATGTCTTAATGGCACATACTTCCAGAGGCGATAGGCTGAAAGAATGCCTCAGTCTTTCACACTCCAATCTCCAGAATGTTATCTTTTATTGCAACAGATACTTGTGGGGTGTGATTAGGGTTAAGACCTTCAGATGGGTAGATTCGATTGAATTCTCTGGGTGGGCTGATGATACACAGGAGCCCATCTTCGATGGAGGCAGGAGGTCAGAGGAAGAAAGGGGCACTTCATTGAACAGGAGTGATCAGGCCAAGGAATGCTGCTGCCCAGGGAAGCAGCCAGAGCAGAGGGAAGGAAGGGATTTTTCCCTGGAGAATCTGGAAAACAGTCCCATAGACAGACGCCTTCATTTTGAAGGAGTTTTAAGACTCATTTTGTATTCTGACTTCCAAAACCACCAGGCCCAAACTTGGGAGTGCGGTAATTAGTTCCAGTAGCAATGGGAAATGGATACCCTCCTTGACCTCTGCACACACACTCCTCCACATCATTCTTGAAGACTAGTAAGGCCCTTAGAAGTCATTATCATGGGGAAGTTGGCTTGATGGGCACTTCCTAACCATTGGGTCTCTCCTGCACCACCTCCTCTACTCCTTGACTATAAACTATGATGGCAGTGCTGAATTCCCAAGTACTGAGGACACCATGTGAAGGCAGACTGCTGCTGCTCTGCCCTATTCCTTCCTGGGAACATCAGAATTAAATTTCCTGTTCTGACTGTTGTCAGAACAAGCATATTATAGACATACCAATCCATTTCGGGTCACTTTCCTATTATTTTGAATTCTCAAGGAAGTGTGGGTGGCATGTGAGGGTTTAAAGCTTTTGCTGACCATGGTTAATCTTCTTCTTATTATTATTTTTTTCCAGATGTGTCCTCAGGTTGATGAAACAGAGATCTTGATGACAACTTCAAGGCATCGGGATTTTGTGGAAGGGGTAGGGAGATTGTCTGGCAAATGGCACTCCAGACATAGGCAGTGTTGAGCACCTCTTCTTTTAGGTTCAGGTGCATAGGCCTGGTACCTGCCACACAGTGGAGGCATGCAAGTTCCACATGTGTGCTAAAATGCTCTAGGAAGCAATGGGAATCTGTTATGACTATAACCACCAAGAACAGCACAGCTTCAGCCATTCTGAAGTCCTCCTCTTCTGAGGGGACAGCTACTCGCCGACTTCTGACTGTCTGGAGAGGTCTCTTTGCACACATCGGTCTGGATGCTGCTCCCTGAGGTGAGCCTCACAGGTCCTGCAGGGTGTCTCCTCACTGCCCTGCCCACTCCTCTGCCCTTTCATTGGAAACTCTTTTATTAAACTCTTCTTTAAGCTGAACATATATGTGTGTGTTTGCACATCATATACAACCATTTAATTCCATTTCTTCAAATGATGCTCTGAAGCAGAGATTCTGAAAAGCCAATTTTATCTAAAACCAATTGTTTTACATAGTCTAGACTGAGGTCCTTTGAATAAATCTGCCCTTACTCTTTCTAATACATAAGCTCTTCTAAGCTTTATAAGTGCTAGAATTGTCCAGATGTTTCTACAGATGTGAGGCTCCTTTTAGGAGAAATTTAGGCCATCATGTGGCCACATGGGCAGACTTCTCTACAAAGAGGGACACCTCTTCATCTGGTGGAAATAAGCACAAGATTTCTCTATTTGTGTAACATAATAGTAATTCATCCTGATTGGGAAGTATGGCACAAAAAGGAATTTATTTACTTAGTAAGCACTCCAGTCACTCGTTCTTTTATAAAGAAATAATTCTTTGAGAATTTCACACAATGTGTTGATCATATCCACCTCCCACTCCTCCCAGATCCTCTCTATCCCCCCAACATCGTGTCCCCATTTGAAAAATGTAGTAGCCCATCCACTATAATTTGTGCTATCCATACACTGGGGGGGGGGTGCGGGGGAGACACCCACTGGAACATGGTTGATCTACCAGGAGCCACAGCCTTAAAGGAAACTGACTCCCCTACCCCAGCATCACTCACTCTTGAGACCTTCCTACCTCAGTATTTAAACTTCAATTATTATTCCATCATGTGCATAAATTTGAGTATATGCATTCTCCAAACTGTCCATGACATATATACATAAATATATAAATTCATTGGTTTACAACTGGTAATGGCACAGTGGGACTTCCTTGCACACATCTCCTCGCACATGTGTACACTAGGCAAGAACTACAGCAGATAAGACAGCATGTCTTGCCTCCTCCAGCTGCGTGCTCTGACTTGATGTGTTGTGAGTCATCTCAGAATCATCACCAGTGTCCTTTGCTCTCTAAGTGAAACAGAAAGTACAGAACAGTGTAGTTATGTTTATAAAATCATGTTTGCATGTGTGTTCAAGCATGCTGTCACTGTGCAAAATTATGTTTCTTACAATGAGTTATGTTAAGAAACTGAAGGAAAAAAGTGTTCCATAATTATAGAACAGACACATTTTCAAGCTGACTTACTAAAAATACAGTTGAACAATTTATGCTTCTCTCATGATGTCAGTAAATTCCTTTTTCTTTGGTTTCAGTATTTGGCTAATTTTTCTGGAATTTTTTTTTGTGCTACTTGTCTTTTATTTATTTATTTATTTTTTGATCAAGATTACCACTCATATTTGATATCTGGGAAGTCTGATTATTTACTGTTTTTTTGTTTATTTTAAGGATTGTCTTTATTTTTGTTTTTTAATCTCTACTTTCCCATGTGAGTTCTGACATTATTTCAGGTCTATATAAAAATGAATTTAATTATCATAGCCTCTGACTATCAACCTCTCTGGTAACACTGTCTGAAAGAAATCAAATGGTGCCACCACTATGAAGCCCAGACATAAAAGGCAGATCTCGACCTCACTTCCATGTTTTAAATTCTGTGTTTGATTGGCCAAAGACAAACTGCACTGGGAAGCATAGCTGCAAGGGAGTCCAGGCAGTGTACATTTTTAGCCTTAATGCCTCTGCAGTGCAAGAAGAAGAGTGAACTTCAAACAGGGTTATAACTTCTTAAGGGATCATGAAATTGACTTATGTCACAAGTGACAAAAAAAATGAAACAAAACTGTTAATGAATCATCTTTTATAAAAGCTATACACACATTTATTTTCTATTTTACATGCATTTATAGATCTTTAAGGAGAGAGGAGAGAATATATAAAAGCATCTCTTGGGCTGGGGAGATAGCTCAGTGTGTAAAGTGCCTGTTATGCAAATATGAGGACCTGAATTAGGATCCCAAGCATCCATGTAAAAGCTGAGTACAGCCACATTCATCTGTAGCCGTGGTGCTCAGGAGTGGACCCCGGAGCCTCACCGGCCAGCCAGTCTAACCAGAATGATGAGCTCCAAATTCAGTGACTTTGTCTCCAAGAGTTATGTGGAGAATGATAGAGGGTAATTCTCAACATCAACCTCTGGTCTCCTCCACACACAGAAACACAAATGTGTGCACATTGTACACATGATCATATATGTATTTTAAATTGTGCATGTGGGATGTGTGCATATGTGTGTGTGTGTGTGTGTGTGTGTGTGTGTGTGTACCACATTGTATGTGTGGCGATCAGAAGACAACTTTTTGGAGTCAGTTCTTTCCTTCCACTTTTATGTGAATTGGGGGGGGGCAAAGGAAGGCCCCAGGCTTGCACTGCAAGTGCCTTTATGCACTGAGCCATCCTGTAGGCCCCATAACAGTTTTTAATTGTGGCTTGGGATCAAGAAAGTCTGAAGACTGAGGTATCAGGAGATGCAGATGCCATGTGCCACTCACTGTATCTACTACAGTATCCCTTGTTTTGCTAAGGGAGCTTTCTGTATTTTTACTTTGTGTGTCTATGTGTACCACAGTGTGCATGTGGAAGTCCTAAAACAGGCTGCATGAATCAGTTCTCCGCTTCCTTTAGCTGGGTCCCAGGCACTGGATGAGGTTCAGGCTGAGCCATCTTGCTAGTGCTTCCTGTATTCTTAGTCTGTTGATAGCTTTAACTTGGAGTGAATATTGAATGTTGTACCCACAGTAGTGCTCACGAGTCTTTCTCCTCTGATGTACTTACTACACCACAGATTTCCCACAATGCATCATCTTCGCATTCTCTAACACTGTTCTCCTGGGCTTCTCTTTCAAGCCCCTAACTTGTTTCTTACAATCCATCTCATACATTACTTGTGATTTCTAGTAGGTTCTGCATTTGTCGAAGTTGCTACTGCATTCCTAATGCACTCTGTATGAACAAAAGCCCTGTATTGTCATCCTTTAATCAATTCACAAGAAGCAGGCACTAATACTTCCCTTCCTGTAACCCTACAGCAGCCAGGGTCTGAGTTGATGGCCGTGGTTCCTGTTGCCATCGAGGGCCATCTGGATGTCTGGGGTCTGGTTAGCCATCTGAGACCATGTTGGCGTCGGAGGGCCATGCTGCTGCTGCTGAGGCCACACTGATCTGGGTAGCCTGTGATGCCACCTGGGGCCATGGTGATGTCCAGGCCTGAGCTGCAGCCTAGGGCTATCTCTGAGTCCATCATCCTACAGCAGCCAGGGTCTGAGTTGATGTCCATGGCTCCTGGTACTAGTGAGGGCCGAGCAGATGCCTGGGGTTTGGACAGTCACCTGAGACCATGTTGGTGTCTGAGAGCCATGCTTCTGCTGGGGCCATACTGAGCTGGGTGACCTGAGCTGCCACAGGGTCCATAGTGATGTCTGGGCTCAAGCTGCTGCCAAGGGCCATGCCTGGGTCCATGGTCCTGCTGCAGCTGGGGTCTGTGTTGATGTCTGTGACCCATGTTACCACAGGGGGCCATAGGAATCATGTGATGAAATCTGAGGGCCATGGTGAGCTGGCCCACCCTTTGCTGGCCCTAGCCTTCACTGGACACTGCAGCAAGAAAGTTGGCCTGGACACCCACAGGAGAGATGGCCCCAATGTCCTGGGCATAGTCCCAACCCTTACCACAGGCACGGGAAAACTGGCCCTGATGATACAGGCATGGGAGAGCTGGTTCTGCTCCTCGCCTGAGGATGGGAGCCCAGTGGTCTGTCTGACCCACTCAGCTACCACGCAGGCCTACATCCAGGGCCTTGTGCTGGCACTCACCAACATCTGATACTCCATCTATGACCTGCTGGAGCCCGTGAAGGGACTGCTCCTGTGGACCGATACCAGCAGGATCTCCATGACTCGGGATGGCCACAGGATATCTGAGAGGAGTTTCAGTGAGGATCCAGTGATGATGGTGTACCAGAAGCTAGAGGCCTTGAACCAGACCAATGACTCATTGCAATGAACATTTGTAAAGCTGATTGCACAAAAGGGTATATGCTGTGTGACACTCTGCGGCTCCCAATGTCACTAAGGTGAATGAAGGAGTGTTGGAGAAGTGGGAAAGACAGAGGAGTGAAGAGGGTTTTTGTTGTTGTTGCTGTTTTGTTTTGATTTTTTTAATTTTCTTTTTTTTGGGGGGGGACGCTGTAAGGTTGAAGGGTGGATATGGGTGGTCTGGGAAATGAGTGGAATTGGGATGAATGATGAGATGCTCCCAATTAATAAAGAGTTATTAAAAAAATAGAGAAAACAGAAAATCTCCTCCTCTTTGTTATCTTTGCAGCTTAAGAAGCAGTGATAAAACATCTGTATGAAGAAGTCCTGCTGAAAGTGGGATTTCAATGCCAGCCTAACACGTGTGTGCTAAGAACATAAATCATATACCAAAAGTACCTTCCTTGGTTACAGCATGACAGTGCCTATTCAGGCCGAAGTCACTTCAGCAGGGATCCAGAAACTATTCTTGTACTTTGTTAACGTGTTCATGTTGAGAAGTGAAGAATACCGCCCTTGCTTCAGAGCAGCCGCGCTCTGGTGCATCCCGGGCTGTGGTTTAAATGCAGAAGGAAACCGCAGTGTTAGAACCACACAGGCCATGAGACCTGTGGGCCCGAAACCTGAGTTTTCCCACTTGTCCTACATTTTTCTTGTCACTTTTGAGAAAAAAAACCTTACTTCAGTTGTTTTGTTCACCTAAATTCATGGTATCTTTTTGTTACTAATGTGTATCACACACACACACACACACACACACACACACACACATACACACACACACACACACACAAACACACACTGGCTGTGTCAAGAGGGCTGAGAGTGTCCCTGCCCCCCCCCACACAAATATAAAGGACCCTGCACCCAAAGTGCATGATGTCTTCAGCAACAGGGACTTACCTTCCACTTCTGGGGCGGGGTGGGGAAAACGAAGGCAATAGCCTATGCTGTTTTGGGAGTCTCATGGACGACCCTGACCAACTCAGCCTGTGTTAGGCTTTTTGTTACACAGTCTATGGTTCTTGGTGGGAGCGTTGTCAGCTCAGATGGGAAGTTTTATTTAAACTATTTGTGTATATTTATACACTGACTTACGTGTATTATAGGTATTTTTAGGTAGATAGTTAATAGTATGATTCCTTATAACTTTTTCATATATCCTTACTGTTATTTTAAAGATGCTTTTAATGGACTATCTATACAAACAAAATATGTCACCTACCAAGTAAGATTTCCAGTAATTTAATCAATGCACATATATACATGTGCACATTCTGTACTATCAATATTTATTAACAGCTATCATAGGGAATAAAATCCATCTTTAAAAAGGCAGTGGAAATAATTATTAAACTATGCTAGAGGACTATCCAGGGAGAAAAAAAACTATATATCTAACAAGAGCAGCCGACAGCCAACCCAGCCTTATTACAGAACATGTAATTCAAACTGGGGTCTCTCCTTCTACCTCTAAAACAAACACAGAGCCAGAATTACAGAGCCTTCACTTACTTAGCCAGAAGCAGTGGGAACCTCAGAGGCAACAGAGAGCAGAAAAGTCTACAGGGAAGCAAAGGCTCGGCACTGCTTTCTCTGGGGGCTGGATGATGGATATATTTTCTAACTTCTAATATCAAATTTTCTATAATGGGCTAGATTATTCTTATAAAGAGAGAACAAACCAGTCAAAATTACATATATATTAATTTACTGCTTTATTTTAAACACTTTATTTGACAAGAACCAAGTGTTTCTGGAAGCCCTTCTCTTCCTCTCCTAAGGAGAGCTGACCTCCATTTCCTGGAGAAGACAGAAGCAGGACTCCACAGTTTGGGGGTGTGGGGCACACTTTGCTGAGATTTGAGGATATGATGCTGCAGGGAGTTCCATAACCTTCCTGACAGCTAGACACAGTACCACCTATAAGGTCTTCACTATATCATAGCCAATGTTCTCTCCAGTGGTAGAAATGGCTCCCCCATCATCAAGGGCATCAAGGAAAACAGTGTTTTAACAAAGGAACAGGTAGGTGAGTAAAATGTCAGTGTAAGCCAAGACAACATGGAGGAGGCAACAGGATGCAGGTACCCATGATTTCCAGAAGCATCCACAGTGCACCTTTCCTTCATCTTTGTGTGCTTTCTGTTCCCAAGAGATGAGCATAAATAGACATTCTAAACACACAGCAATTTCCCTGACTGGGAAAGTGATCAATCGCTCACACATGGACTCTTGGCTTATATGCATCTTTGAGAGTGTTCACGTTTTGTGAGACACAGATATGAAGTGTGATTTTGATTTATTTGGAAAGCAATGGAAGCACTTAATGAAACTCAACATTTTCTTTAAAAATCGTGCCATTTGAGTAAACAAGTAACGGCTCCTGTAGGGCAGGGTTCAAGCCCTGCTGTGACGTCCAAATCCCTCGCTGCACACTGAAGACCGCAAACACTGTGAGAGAAAATTGTCACTCTGAATTTAAGTCCCATTTAAAAAGTGCCAGCACATCCCTTGCTGACTTCCCCCAACTTGGAGAGTTTCATTAGTGACTGTGCATGACTTTGAAGTTATTGCTGACGCTAGAATCTCACAGAGAAAAATCTCCCAAGTGTTTAACTGGAAACATTGCACAACCCAAGTGTCAAGGGAGCTACCAAGCCACAGCCAGTCCTCTGACGCCCGCAAACTGCCCTGTTGACTCTGGCTTCTCCTAGCGAACGATCGCAGACTAAAGGCCCAAGCTGAGCCGTCAATCAATGGGTGGGAACCAGCTGAAGACTCATTTCGCCAGCTGGGGGCTCTGAACACATCACCTTGTACCAGAAGATTCCTGATGGGGAGCAGCAAGTGACAGGGACAGATGTCAAGTGGACTAGGAAGGTGAAATCTTGGGGGAAGCTCTGGCTAATCCTAGTAAACTAGTGAGCGGTTTCACACACCTGCTCTTGGGTCCCACAGAAGGGAAGCAGCATGAGACACACAAGCCAGCCACCTGGATGGTGGACCTGAGCTGTGTGGCCAGAGGCATGGTGCTGAGCTCAGCCCCAATTCTGGACAAATTAGCAATGACTCTCTCAATGTGCCGAGGTTCTCCCTTTAGGAATCTCCTCCAACCTCGTCCGGAGTCTGGAAATGTCAGTGGGCGGAGGACATCACTGGCGGTTAAGCTGAACCCGAGGCACACATGATGAGGATGCTTTGCTTCTGGGAGGAATGTGGGCTCTTCACTTGATCATCTGTGTCTCCTCATCTGCGTCATAGAACTCCTCCTCCTCACTCTCGCTCCCCAAGGTGCTGGCCTTGTCCAGGGGCTGAAATGGCAAGGGAGATCTTGTCGAGGCAGTAAAAGGATGTCACGACAGGCCTAAATGAGAATTACCACCCAGATACTCACATGACAATTTTGTTGTTGTTTGGAGACAGGGTCTCACATAGATCAAGCTACCCTCCACTTTGCTATGTAGCTGCCTCTACCTCCCAAGTGCTGGGTTTACAGGGGTGTACCAGCACTCCCAGTTTTAGGTGGTTCTGGGGATCAGATCTCAGAGCACCTCATGCATTTAACACAAAACTCTGCCAACTGAACTATACCCCAGCCCCAACAAATGTATCTTCATGACATCTGCTTTCCTAAGGAACTGTCCATAGAGTGTTCTCAGAAAGCTAATGAGTCCATTACCAGCTCTATTTTGCTATAAATCATCTGCTGTTCAACTCATCTTTGTTTTCCATTCTATTTTCAGTCTGAACTTTATGTTCTGTTTTGTTTTCAAAAACTCTCTTTGCTCAAGTGGAAGACCCAGATGATTACAAGTGTCTCTATACCTGTGGAGGATCCAAAGTCTGTAGAGATAAGGCTTCCTCCCCTAACCTCCTGTACGAGTACATTTGAAGGTCAGAAAATGTCTCCAGCAAGGGGCTGTTCAGAGTCTCTGGCAACAGCAGGCTCAGGATGCCTGAGGTCAGGCCGGTGGTTCCAAACACGATGAAGGGCAGGGACCACTGCAGGTCCTTCTGTGGGTACAGGGAGTGGATGAAAACAAACAAACCTATCAGTTCCTTAGCAGGTGATATCAGCAGTCCCATGACCAAGAACTGCTTTTTTTTAATCGTTTACTCAGCACCTTCCCACTAGACTACACCATACACCATGGTTCTAGTTTTTTGCACTCTAAGACAGTTATCCCGGGAAGTCATAGAATGTTTCCTCATACATGCAGAGATGGATCCAAGTGAGTTGAGGGCTGCATGAGAATATGGACTAAATGTCTTGGACCAACCATCTCAGGCAAGGCACAGTCATGGCCATCTGTGAGCTTGGGAGGCCTACACAGGCAGAGTTCACAGGAACTCTGGAGTGCAGCTTCCGCTCGAAGGAGAAGTCTGTTCTGTGGTGAGCTCCATGTTCTCTTCAAGGAGGGAGACCCTGGACTATTTGCTGATAAACTTGAAAGCTGTCAAATGTATCATAACATTACCACTGACAGGCCTAAGATTAAAGGAGTACAAACTGAAAGAAAAAGTCCTATGATCCAGAGATTTAAACTATTTGAGTGGAATATGGTGCTACCAGCAATTGCTTCAGAGATTCCAAAGGTATTCTTAGGGTAAGTCAATGTTTTCTTGCAATGCACAGGCTCCCAGCCACAATGGGTTGGCTCTACCTTTTAGGTTATTTCTTCCCAAGATCTTCTAGAAAAGCCCTCAAAGGTGGTGTCAAAACCACAGTATAAGTAATATCTTAATGCTATTTTACTATGTAATAACATATTGTGACACGATGTTTTAAAAATATTTGGGGATTTTTAATTATGTATATGTGGGTATGTGCACGGATGTGCTGGTGCCCACGGCAGTGTCAGATCCCCTGATGTTCTAGGTTGGGAGCTGCCTGACATGGGTGCAGGGATCGAGCCAGGGTTCTCTACAACAGCAGGTACGCTCTAAACCACTGAGCCATTTCTCCAGTCTCTTTCATAAACGTTTTAGGATTCAGACTCTTTGTTAGTGTAAATGGGGAAGTGCCCTGGACCCTTAGTTATTGATGTAGCAGGAAAAACTCATCTGCAGCCCCAAGGACACTCAATAACAAAGGGACATTCTGACCCTCAGAAGCCAGAAAAGCATGATGCAGCTGTAGTGTTCTTGGTTACCACATGTCTGACTCCTTTCTGAGACAGCTCAAGGTCTCGTGATTGATCTCATGACTGTCTATCAGTTGAGACATTTATTGTCCCAGGGATAAGGCTGGCTGTTATTTTAGAAACAGCCTGTATCACGAAAGCTGGGTTCTCTAATAGCTCTTCAGGCTTCACAAGCAGGGCTTGGGTTATCTGGAGGACCCTTCCCAGCTCCACGGCTCATGTCTGTCCTCTACCTAGCAAAATCAAGAAGAGCCCTGAGGGCTTTCACAGAGCTTGGGCATTTAAGGTTGCAAGGATTTGAAAATGGTCACTTGTTTCTCCTGATCCCAAGATGCCAAAGAAGACAGAGGCATGCATGCTGCTAGGTGTGCTTCTCCAGTTTTCTCTGCAGTGGTGAGCACATATGCAGCCTGCTTCTAAAGCACTGTGGAGCTGATGGCAATGCCTATCTCTTACAGCTGCAGGGATGGTTACATGCAGCAACATATGCAAAGGGCTAGGATAGAACCAGCACGCCATAGAAGACCATAAAAACTAATTAACTGACTTCGGAATGTCTGTGGACAGGGCCTGCTGGTATCATCAGACCCTACAGAGTCCAGATGAACAAAAAGCCAGACCCGCCAGGGGAAAATGCCCAGTCCATCCACCTGACAGGACACTGGGCTCCTCATCGAAAAGGCGCAGGATTCACGTTTGTGCAGCTGATCTTGGTTGGACCTGTTCATTACCTCTTTCTACACAAAAGCACACATGAGTTCCAAAGCAGAGAAGCAGGAAGAACAGAACCAGGAGGTACAAACCAACCAGTGAGGGTATGAAGGGGGCAAGGATCCCGCCCACTCTGGAGAACATGGAGCACGCTCCAAGGCCAACGTTCCTGGAAGGCATGAGAAAAGACAAATTAACCAATTAAATACAAAGCTTTAAGTTTCAGGGGGACAGTTTAAATATTCTGGGTTGGAAGAATACAATAAGCTCAACATGGTAAGTAATTCCTAAGTAGAAGGTACAGTGCTGCCTACTAGACCTTTCTGTGAGACCAAAGAGTTCTGGATCGCCACCATATACGAAGTCACTGGACACATGAGGCTTCTCAGTCCTTGAAATGTGACTCATGAGGATAAGGAAATGAACTTTTATTTAAAAAATAAGTCTTGTTGGGGTGACCCTGGCTGGTCTTGAACTGTGGCAATCCTCTTGTCTCTGCCCCCAACTCCTGGAATTCAAGATATGAGCCACCATACCCAGCAGAAACCGATTTATTTTTTAAAGATTTATAGTTGTTTTTATTGCCTTCATCACAGTGTCTCTTCACAGTGATAGAACAGTGACTAAGATAATAGGTGATTAAATGCTCTCGTGATTGACACATGCCCATGCAAAGTAGGGAAGGCCCTCTCTGCCCACAGGAGCACAGTCAACAAAGCCCCTTACCTGATGACAGTGGGGTACAGCTCAGAGGTGTAGATGTAAACAATGTTGAAGGCAGCACTGATCGTCAGCTTCCCCAGCAAGGACAAGGAGCGGCTGTTGACCACCGCAAACACACCTGTGTCTGAGGAGGACAGACAACACTTGTGAAGACGACAGTAGGAACAGGTCCTTCAGATGACACGTTTCACGGCCAAGGAGCAAGAAGCGTTCATCTTCATCTCCACAAACACACCACCCTCAGGTTCTGTCCAACACACACACACACACACACACACACACACACACACACACACACACACACACACAGTGCTTTCTCAATGTCTTGGCTATCCCTGTGGTTTGACACACTGACTGTCATTCAGGAGCATGGGACCCTCACTCGTTCACAAGAAGCCCTGAATACTTACTTCTGTGCTGACAGGCAGTAAGCATGCTTGCCACAGGTCTCTCTATCCCCCTGACCTCTTTATCCGTAGTTCTCATACCTGGTATTTGTGTTTGCTAGCTTTCCTTCATTGCAATAAATGGCTGGAGTAATCAGCTTAAGAGAGAAGGTTTACTTGGGTTCAGGATTCTAGAGGTTTCTCCACGGCTGGTTAGCCTTGTGCTTTAACCCTGAAGGGAGGTCAAAGTGTTCACCTCACGGTGGCCAGGAAGCAAGGGAGGACAAGGAGGCCAGGGCCTTAATAGTCCCTTCCAGGGTATGTTTCTCACTGACCTCCCTTCCTCCTATTAGTCCTCACATCCTATGTGAGTACCTATGCTTGGAGCCCAAATTGTGAGCATATGGTTTATTGTGGGATATTCAAAATCTAAAACACAGAAGTATTCCACTGGGTTAAGGAATAACCTCACTAAGTTTTTGAGAGAAGAAATGACAGTGTTCTGTAGAGAACAAAAGACGAAAGAAATTTGGAAAAACGTCTAATCTTTCTTCTCCTCGATTTCTTGTTTGGGTTATTAATCGGTAATCAGATTTGAATTTCTTATTCTATTTACATAAAATGCAAAAATATTCTAGTTTTGCTTCCTTACTAAAATATTATCGATTATCCTGATTCTTTCCTTTAACAACTAGGATTCTATAGTTGTTGCCTGTCAAATATACCAAATGTCTCCCCCTCAAAACTCCACACACCTCTGCCTTAAAAACAGCCATTTTCTCCTTGTGAGCAGAAGGCGGCAATTCCCACGCTCTCTGTGCTTCCTCCTGTCGCTGTCGAATCCGCACTGCACTTCCCCCTGACTCCCTCCCAGCACTCCGCTGCCTTCCTCTCCCCACCTTCCTCTCCCCACCGTCACACGCCTCAAGACCAGCAGCACTGTCCTAATCACCAGTGTCGCTGCCTCTCTCTTCTCGCTTGACATTTCTGACAAACAGAAGACCTCTCCCTGCCTTGGGACATGTGGTTGACGTGAGCCCCTCTTCCCTTCACGTCTCACTGAGATGGCCACTCCTCCTGGGCCTGCCACTGCCTCTACTTTCCAGTCCATCGACCACATGCCTCAGGCACTCTCTTGTCCTTACTCACTTTCCTACTGCCCAAAATATATTTCACCTTAGTATTTCATGCCAAGGTTGGCGTCTTATGTACACCGTCTGACTCCCAGGGTTCCTTGTAGACTAGGGCACATGGTTGATTACCAAGTGTCTGTTGAGCTAAAAGGCACTGGGACTCCAACTTGCATGAACATGGTGGGAAGAATCTGTGTTCATGCTGCCTCAGCTGCCAGCAAGGAGGGCATATCATACATCTAAAACCATGTTCCCCTCCTGCTTAACTGTGGGCCCTAGCTCCATCTACCTTAACACGGTGTCATCAGGCCACAACCATCTTAACCACGTGGGCTGCATTCAATGCTGCGGAGGTATTTGGGGATGATCTTTGCTAGGGTAAGCAGTCCATATTTAAGCTACAAGGTCTTTCTGGTAACAATTTAGTGAGATTATTCATTTCTCCATTTAAACCAATAATGAGGACACATGAGCCTCATCACTATTTTCTAGAAAACTGAGTCAGGAAAAGGTACTGAGTAGCACTGACAAAAACAAAAATGTGCAATTGTTTGTGTAAACTGAAGTTCCCAGAAAACAAACAAGCAAGATGCCCGTGCTGAAGCCTCTACAGGTTGTGAACAACAGGTTAGAACTTTGTAATTATGCAGAGTTAGAATGGTACAGATGCACAGTCCAATTACCAGCCTTTCTTTAGTGCCCTTACCAGTCACTCATTCCCCACCCCTATGTTTGATCTTATATCTCTGGACTATAAAGAAACGTCTTTGAAATGTATTCTAGTGGACCAATGTCTTCTACCAACTCCATAGACAAGAATGTCACCAGAGAGCATCTGAAACCTGTAACAGAATTGTCGTTGTTTTAATCACTTTGCTGTAACCCATTTGCCTGTGGTCCCCCACAAATGCAAATAGTAGACACAACTGTTACTTCTTTTATTCTGTGACTAGTAAAGGCCTATGTGACTGCTTCCTTAATGGAACATGTTATCCTGGGTTCCCTGAATCTATATAGGTTCCTGTACTGTGGTCATTTTTGTATTTGGCTCAAGAATAAAATATCTCTTATTCCTCTTGAGGTATGTTGACTTTTGACTGCAAATGGCTTTTGGTAGGGATGGATTTCCCTCACACCCAGCCCCATGCACAGTGGCATCTTTTAAAACCACATGGAGGCACCCTACATCTTTACTAACAGGACTGAAGATTGCCATCTGGAAATTTAAATTCACATGGAGGACACAGAGATTGTCGTCTAACCCCCACAGGGTCCAAAGCTGCACGAGGACTCCCATGGGAGGTGGAAGACACCTCCAGCCAGAGCTCATCTGGGGAGGCTGGCGCTGGCCACAGGCCAAAGCCACCCCATCTGCAGCCTGAACCTTCTCTTCCACGCTCCTGCCAACACACCTGCGGTCACCTCTTGGGGGGAATCCACCTCTCCCCCAAGACAGTTTATGTCAACAGCGGACAGCTTTCTTTGTTAAGAGTCCTGCTTGTGCAGCTGCTGGGCTGCTGGCTTTGTTCCAGAAGGCTCTGCAGCCACTGAGCTGGTCCCTTGCCTTCTTGTCCTACATTACCAGTCATTTCCAATGAATGGTCAAAGTGTTTGGGGAAAAAAGCAAGTGATTTAAAGGGAAAATTAAAATGAAGTCATGTTTTTTTAAAAGTGGATTTGCATAACACTTGTATCTTTCCATGTACCGAACTCCACAAGGCCATAACTTATCTCCAACGATGCAACTTTGAAGGACTGCATTTTCAGGACTTTCAGAAGCCCTTTTGGGGCCATCAGCATAAATGTCTCTTTTGTCCATTTCTTATTGAGTTGTAAGATCCATTTCTATTTTTGATTCGATCTTTCATCATTTATATATTTTACAAATATTTTCTTCTAGTCTGTGCCTTACTTTTTTTCATTGAGGGTGTTTTGTTTTAAGAGACTCATGTTCCCTCAGTTGCCCAGGTTGGCCCTGAACTCCTGGCTCCAACAATAGTCTATTGGTTCCAAATAAAAACATCAGCTCAGTCATTCTCTTCTTCCAGTGGATGATCATAAACAAATTTGTTTTATTTTGCTGTGTTGTGAGACAGCCATGGTTATGGGTAGGCCAGGCTGTCCTTGAACTTGCTATGTAGCCAAAGTTGACCTTGAACTCCCGGTGATCTCCTCTCCTCCTCCCGAGTACTGGGATTACAGGTGTGCAACAATACACCCAGCTCTCTACAAGCAGATGTTCAGCTGTTCATGTTTATAAACAGTAAGATAGCTCTATGTCCTGAAGTATAATACAATAGGCAGACTCAGCTCCTTTCCTTTCCCTCCATGTCCTGTAGTGTATATAACACAACAGGCACACACAGCTCCTTTCCTTTCCCTCCATGTCCTGTAGTGTATATAACACAACAGGCACACACAGCTCCTTTCCTTTCCCTCCATGTCCTGTAGTGTATATAACACAACAGGCACACACAGCTCCTTTCCTTTCCCTCTATGTCCTTGTAGTGTATATAACACAACAGGCACACACAGCTGCTTTCCTTTCCCTCCATGTCCTGTAGTGTATATAACACAACAGGCACACACAGCTCCTTTCCTTTCCCTCCATGTCCTGTAGTGTATATAACACAACAGGCAGACACAGCTGCTTTCCTTTCCCTCCATGTCCTGTAGTGTATATAACACAACAGGCACACACAGCTCCTTTCCTTTCCCTCCATGTCCTGTAGTGTATATAACACAACAGGCAGACTCAGCTGCTTGGCTTTACCTTTGCCTTTTCTTGTCCTGGTTCTGAACACTGAACCCAGGGTCTCAGGAACGTACTTTGCTATAGTCACACACCAAGCCCATTTGTCTTTTATTACATTTATTTATTTGGTGTGTGTGTGTGTGTGTGTGTGTGTGTGTGTGTGTGTGTGTGTGTGTGTATACATGTGCCTGGGCATGTGTGGAGGTTGGAGGACAACTTTTGGGAGTTGGTCTCTCGTTCTACAATGTGGGTCATGGGGACTGAACTTGGAGTTACCAGGCTCTATGGCAACCTGCTGAGTCATCTTGCTAGCCCCAATTTGTTTCTTTAAAAACAAAACATAACACAACACAACAAAAAAAGGAAAAACAGAACAAAGCGTAATGCTGTCACCAGAGTCTCACCTTTTCTAGAACTCCACCTGAATGAACCAATGCTTGTGGACTTTCACGTCCGACTTCTTTCACTCAGCCTAACGAGAGGCTCTCACGCTGTGTGAGTCACAGGTCACACGTTACTGCTGAGTAAGATCCTGCGTGGGTGGATAACACTTGCTTATCTGGTCATCAGCTGGGGGCATGGGCTCCTTCCAGCTGGGGTCCAGTGTCGTCACATCCTGAGCACTTGCAGCAGAGCCTCCACTTTAGGTGGCTGTCTGTGGCACTGTCCAGGGCAGCTGGAGCTTTGACATCCACAGCCCTCACTGTGATCAGCTATGTTCCCCAGTTTTGGCTGTTCTGATGTGTGTGTATTGGTATCTCAGCATAGATCTGTCATTTTCCTAACGTCTGGTGGGTTTAAACATCTCTTTCCATGCTCATTTGCCATTCTAACAACTTTGGGGAGAATTATCTGCTTAAATATTTTGTTGTTGTTGTTATTATTATTATTATTGAGTTTTAAGATTCCTTTCCTTATTTTGGTTTTGAGCCTTAATTATGCATTTTTTTTACAAGTATTTTCTCTTGGCCTGTGCATTACTTTCCATCTCTTTGAGGATGCTTTTCCTTTGTTTGAAGAGACCTGCCTCCCTTAACTGGCCCTGAGCTCCTCAGCCTCTAAACAGCTACAACTGCAGGCACACATCATTACACCTGGCAACAGAAACTTTTTGTTATCATTTGTTCATTTTGTTTGTTTGTGACAAGATTGCATGTACTCCAGGGCTAACCCTGAACTTACTCTGAAGATGACCTTGAACTTCTGATCCTCCTGCCTCCACCTCCCAAGTGCTGGGATTACAGGTGTGCACCACTACACTTGGTTTTTACGTGGTGTTGGGTGTTGGGGGATTAAACCCAGGGTTTTGTGTGTGCTAGGCAAGCACTCTGTCAACTGAGCCACAACCTGGCCCAATACAGTCTCTTTGTTCGTTTGGTTGTTTTTGAGACAGGGTCTCACCATGTAACACTGGCTGCCCTGGGACTCGCTTTGTAGACCAGGCTGGCCTAACACTCTGCCTAAACAGATCTGCCTGCCTCTGTCTCCCAAGTGCTAGAATTAAAACCATCACTGGTAAGAATCTTTTATAAAGCCAAAGTCTGTGTTTTGATCAAGTAGGTTATACTTTTTCCTTTTAGTGCTTCTTGTGTATTAGTTAATAGATCTTTGACTGGCTGGAGAGATGGCTCAGTGGTTAAGAGCACTGGCTGCTATTCCAGAGGACCCAGGTTCTATTTCCAGCACGTCATGGTAGCTCACAACTGTCTGTAATTCCAGTCCCTAGGGATCCAAAACCCATTGCTGGTCTCCTTGGGAACTAGGCATGCACATGGTACACAGACAAACATGCAGATAAAACATCCATACACGTAAAATAAGTAAATGGATTCATTTTTAAAAGGACTAAAAGTATCTTTTTTAGAAGAAGGAAAAGAAATTTTGACTAACCCAGTCACTACTCTGCTCTCTTGTCTACTCTTTGAGAAGTTGGGTAGTTTCAGATTAAATAGTTATAATTATAGTTTTCCTTAGTTATAATACAAGATAAATTAAATGTATAAATTAAATAATGTAAAACTTTAGACTCACAAAGATAGGATAGATGATCAAATATTTTCTTTAATTTTGCCAAATATAAATAGGTTAGATATCATAACTCTAATTCTTGCTTGATAACTGTTTTGTTATATATAATTTTATTATGTTAAAGTAAAAATCTTTCTTTTTGATTAGACAGAAAAGGGGAAGTGCTGTGGGATGGTCTTTCTGTACGCTGTGACTATATGTTGCTAATTGGTTAATAAAGCTGTTTTAGATAAGAACTTGGTGAGAAATCCAAACAAGGATACTGGGAGAAGAAAGGTAGAGTCAGTCAGACGCTGTGAGCTGCCAGGGGAGCAAGATGTAACGGAATACAGGTAAAGCCACATGACATGTGGCAATACATAGATGAACAGAAATGGGTTAATTTAAGATGTAAGAGCTAGCTAGCAATAAGCCTGAGATATAGACCAAAAGGTGTGTTATTAATATTAAGCCTCTGACTGGTTATTCAGGTACTGGCAGGCGGGAAAGATTCATCTGGCTACAAGGCCTGGCATCCATTTTGAGCTTATTACTGCATATGATATGACTTCTTTAGTTCACAGCTGTGGCTCTTTTTAATATTCAATTCTTCCCCCTGATCTATCCTATCAATAACATACTATCTTGATTACTATAACTGTATAATAAGTTAAAAGTAAATAAATTCTCCAACTTTGTTTTTCTTGATATTAATTATTTTGGCTAGTCTAGAATTCTTTGAGTGTTCATAATGTTTTTTGCACAAATTTATTCTATGAATAAAATAATCTTTCTGGACATTTGAGACTGTGCTAAAGATAAATCAGTTTGGTAAGAGATGAGGACTTAAGTAAGTTCTGACCTTTGAGCATGGTGATCTCCTTATCTGTGAATATTACTATTGCCAATTCAATTATCCAGCCCTCTTTAGTTCCTCCTAGCAACCTTTCATGGTTTTTAATGTTATATATGCTATAGAAATTTTATCTCTAAAAATTTCTAAATTTTATTACCAGTACCATTATTTAATTGCATGTTAGATTATTTGCTAATAATATATAGAAATAAAACTGTGTCATATGATTCTGACCAGCTCATTTATTTATTTTTAAAATTTTACATTTTTTACCTGTGTATCTGTGTGTGTATCTGTGTGTGTAGCATGGCATGTGTGGGGTCGTCAGAGGCTGTCTCTGTGGGTTTGGCCCTCTCCTTTCACAGTGTAGGTTCCAGGGACTAACTCAAGTCACCAGGCTTGGCGGCCAGCACCTTCGCTGGTTGACCCTTCTTGCCAGCCCTCATTTATTAATTCTATTAGGCCTTTTGTTTATTGTTCAGAGTCCTCTATTGTTTCACTCTGTCAGCTCTGGTCCCTTTCCTTTCTTCTCACTGTCTTACTGCATTAACTGCTATGTTCTTGACAATGTGCCAGAGAATGGACATCCTGATCATAGTGAGTATTATTCCCTCTTTCGGTGGTAAACGAAGGATTGGCTAGAGATTTTCCCCTTGATTCTACTTGTCAAGCTACAGAAATTCCCTTCTGCTTCCAGCTGCTAATGTTTCTTATAGTGGATGGGTGCTGAACTCTAAAAAGTGCCTTTTCTGCTTGTACTGAATTATCATGTAACTTCTTTTTCTTTCTGGATTCTTATATTTTTGGTTGTGAGCCTAGCCTTTAACGGCTGAGCCATCTCTCCAGCCCTCTGGATTCTTAACATGGTGAATAACACTGATGAGTGCTTGTATTTGAGGGTAAAGCTTGCTTTTGTTTGGCTTAGGCCTCAGGGTAATTGCTGGTCCAATGTGAATTGCTGGGAAATCATGTGAACTGGAATTTCTACTTCTTTTCGAGTTTTATAGACCCAGGAGCAAAGTCATCCTGGCTTGCAGCTCTCTGTGGGAATGTTTCTAACCACACATTCAATTTCTCCCACAGACAAAAGGCTGCAAAGGTCATCTGCTTGCTTTCACTTACGCTTTCTTGGTTTGTTTCTCTAAAGACTGCACCTAACTTGGATTTACTAGTGTAAGAATATTCACAACGTTTTCTCATTAACACCTAAAGTTTCTTTAGTGGTGATTCCATTTTCATTTCTGATATTTGTGATCCATGTCTCCTTATTTTTTATTAGTTTGGAGGGTTATTAACTTTAATTGGTCTTAAACAACAGGGTTTTGATTTCCTTGATTTTCTCTATCATTTCTCTGTTTTCATTCCTTTTTCTTTTACATTTATAAATTTCATTCTTACACTTGCCTTCTGTTTACCTTGGCTTTCCTTTTGAAAGTTTATCTTCTAGAAACAGAAGTTGAGATTACTAATTTGTTCTCTTGATCACCGATAATTGTATAAATGTTGATACCTAAGCCTCTCTTTTTCTACATGTCATGAGTTTTAATATTGCATATTTAATTTATAGTTTAACTAAAATATCTAACTTCCTTTGTTATTTTATTTAACCCATGTGTCTTTAAGAGTATTGTTTAGTATTCAAATGTTTGAGGATTTTCCAGATATCTTTTTTAAATTAATTTTTAGTTTAATTCTATTCTGGTAAAGCAGTACTTTTATAAGTCTTCAATCCTTTGAATTCTATTCATTTATGCGTCATGGCCCAGACTAGGGCATCTCACCACAGACATTCTGTGGCTCTTTGAATGGAAGTCACGTTCCCTGGCTATAGGGTAAGGTGTGGACAAATCAGCTGTTATGCTGCTTGTGACTCATTTTCTACTTTTTCAATCACTGCCTCAGCTATTGAAGGAGCAAGTCTAAGCTCGGCACAGTTTTGCTTTGGGTACTCTGAATGTTTTGTGAGAGGCACACACATGTAGGATACTTACATGGTCATTAACTGGCCACTCTTCAATCATGTATTTAAAGTTCCATCAACTTAGGAAGCTTTTAGTTATTGTTTCTGCAGATAATATTTTTCCCTGAGACCATAGTTACATGTCAGGCCACCTGATACTTTCCCACAACTCACTGATGCTCTGTTGGATTTTGTTCCATTTAGTTGGATTTGGATTGAGTTCCATGGTGGTTTCTTTTGCTGTGTCTGCGATCCACGGATCTCTTCTTCCGTCGCATCCAGCCTGCTGTTGGCCACATCACTACTGCTTTTGCATGCGGCAGGCACCTCTTCAGATTTTCTGTGCACGTCTTCTTCATGGCCTTGTCTTCTGCTCCTTCCAAGTATACTTCTGTCCACTTAGGCACATGGAGCATACCTGTAGCAGCTCCGTGGACTTGTCTACTTGAACACACGGAACATAGTTACAGTAGCCGTTTAGGCTTTTGGCTACTTACGTACACGGGACATAGTCACAGTGACTGCTTTGACATTTGTCTACTTAAGCACACACGTCACAGCAGCTGCACGGATGTCCTGGCCTCTGAGCTCTATCACCTGCGCACCGCTGGGCTGTTTCTGCGGATTTCTCTCCTCGTGTGGAGGTTTTCTCCTGCTTACATGTGTGCCTCGAAATTCTGACTGAAAGCCATGCGTGACAGCTCCCCCGGCCAGGTGCTGAGCTCCGTTAGTGTCTTCTAAACGCTGCTTTGACTTTGCCCTGTGATAGAGCTCAGTTACTCAAAACCAGGTGGTCCTGCAGTGCTTGTGTTGAGCACTCTTAGGACAAAGAGCCTTTCACTTTGGGCTATTTTGGTCCAGGCTGTCTCCTCTAATGCTTAATGTCTAGCTAAAGAATGCACAAAGCACTGATGCCCCGGGTTCTAGGGACGGCTCTGTCTGCTATTGTCAGATGACTTCCCCACCCCTGTCTGGTGGTCCTCCCCAGTCCAAATTCATGACTCTCCCCACCCCTGTCTGGTGGTCCTCCCCAGTCCTATCTCATGACCCTCCCCACCCCTGTCTGGTGGTCCTCCCCAGTCCTATCTCATGACTCTCCCCACCCCTGTCTGGTGGTCCTCTCCAGTCCTATCTCATGACCCTCCCCACCCCTGTCTGGTGGTCCTCCCCAGTCCTATCTCATGACCCTCCCCACCCCTGTCTGGTGGTCCTCTCCAGTCCTATCTCATGACCCTCCCCACCCCTGTCTGGTGGTCCTCCCCAGTCCTATCTCATGACCCTCCCCACCCCTGTCTGGTGGTCCTCTCCAGTCCTATCTCATGACTCTCCCCACCCCTGTCTGGTGGTCCTCTCCAGTCCTATCTCATGACTCTCCCCACCCCTGTCTGGTGGTCCTCTCCAGTCCTATCTCATGACTCTCCCCACCCCTGTCTAGTGGTCCTCTCCAGTCCTATCTCATGACCCTCCCCACCCCTGTCTGGTGGTCCTCTCCAGTCCTATGTCATGACTCTCCCCACCCCTGTCTGGTGGTCCTCTCCAGTCCTATCTCATGACCCTCCCCATCCCTGTCTGGTGGTCCTCTCCAGTCCTATCTCATGACCCTCTTCACTCTTGCCTGGCAGTCCTCCCCATTCATGTCACTCCTCCCCCTTCTGTCTAGTCGTTTTCTCCTGTCCTCCATTGCCTGCACAGAGCATGGAGGATTTTTCTGAAGATCCCTGAAGGTCTTCCTCTCTGTATTTTACTCTTCTCAATACTTTTGCCCAGCAACTCTAGCCACCCTACTATCTATTTCTCAGTATTGTTGCCTAGCAACTTCTAGCCATGCTTACTGTCTACTTCTTTGATTCAGTAAGTTGTCAAGATTTGCTGTACCTCCTCTCTGCCCTGTGTCCTGGAGCTCCTGAGCAAGGACCCTCTTGCAGCCAACCTTTGTCAGTCTCCCGCTCCAGGGACCACTGTCCCTGACGGCTAAACAGGGGCACTTTAATGTGCATGTTATAGCTGTTTATGGATTTTCTAGTTGTGTGGGAAGACAGCTGCTCTCTTACTATCACGGCTGCAGCGCTTGTCAGGTCTCCCGAGGAAGCGCTGTTCATCACTTCTGCACCACTACGTTTCCTCACTAGGTTTCCAGCTTTCTGAGGCCAGGAAGAGGGCCGGGTCATGGACAGGATCTTGGATCCACAGATGATGGAGAAGTTAGGACAGAGACGGGCAGACAAGTCTGAGGAAGCTGCAACATGCTGGCCACTCTGGAGGGTTGAAGCACACTCTTCAACTGCAACGCTGCTGCTCTGGACATGCTCAGATCTTCCCGAGAGCCCACAGCTGCCATGAGCCTCACCTATAGGTGGTCAGTGCTATCTCCAGTCCCCACCAGGCCTGCCACTGCAGAGTAAGAACTGGCCCTAGTCACACAGTGTTCATGCTCAGACACCACAGCTTCCCCATTTGTAATTACGTGGGTCAAGGCATCTCCATGGGAGCACAGGCTGCGGCTGTGAGTCAGGAAGGCCTGAAATTCTAGCCCCGTGTTATAAAGCTGGACACACTATCTGAGCACTCTGAATTTTAGTTTCATTACGTGATAAGTGACACATAATGACCTACTGTTTATGGAGAATACAGCACTTAGTCAACACTCCATAAATGGCAACTAATACTGTAAGATTAATCAGGACTCTCCTCTAAGCAAGAATATAGACCAAGTGAAATGCCTGCTGACCAATCTGTGCACTACTGTAAGTGGTCCCTGCTAATATTCCCAGAGGAGAGTTTTACCAGGAGGCCAACCAGTAAGAGAACACATATGGATAGGAAGCATCTCTCTAACACAGGCTGAGGGGCCTTTTGATCAAGGGCCTGGTCCAGATGTGTTTCTGGTTTGGGGAGATTCGGGAGTATTTGCACATAGTGAAGTGTCTTGAGGATAGGACCCAAGCCTAAGCAGGAAATCTATTTGTGATTTATAAACACTGGACACACATAACCAGTAAGGAATTTCATACAATACTTTTAGTGCTGTGAGTCATCACATGAGGTCAAGAGTGGAATCTTCCATGTGGGACATCATATGTGTTAGTGATCAAAATTCTCAGTGTTGGAAGTTTTTGGATTTTGGAACATTTTAGATATCAGCCGTGGTGATGTTTTATTAGTGCTCTAACAAATAAAACTTATCTGGGGATCAGAGGACAGAGCCAGCCACTAAATTAGACACAGAGGCCAGACAGTGGTGGCACACACCCTAATCCTATCACTCAGGAGGCAGAGATCCATCTGGGTCTCTGTGAGTTCAAGGCTACACTGGAAACAGAGCCAGGCATGGTAGCACACACATCTTTAATCCCAGCACTTGAGATCTCATGTCTTTGCTTGGAAAGGACACACGCCTTTAATCCCAGGAAGTGATGGCAGGAAGCAGAAAGGTATATAAGGTGTGAGGACCAGGAACTAGAAGCTTTTTAGCAGCAGTTCAGCTGAGACCCTCAGGGGTGAGGACTCAGAGGCTTTCAGTCTGAGGATCCAGGAAAACAGTATCGGCTGAGGATTGGCGAGGTGAGATTGACTGTGGCTTGTTCTGTTTCTCTGATCTCTCAGTTTTCACCCCAATATCTGGCTCTGGGTTTTTTTTTTTTTTATTAAAAAGACCTTCTAAGATTTGTCTTACAATCAGCTTTTTGGATTAGGGATAGTCAATGTACAATTATAAACCACAGGCTGAAAGATACTAAACATCTGGTCTTTAGCTTATTTTCCGTGTCTCCTAGAGATATATTGTCACAGTATCCACGAATGCCCCAGAAACTGAGAGGCACAATCATATGCAGATGCTAAAAAGAAGCCAGTGGGTAAAGGGCACCTGAGTTGGCAGAAAGGAGAGAAGGCAGGTGTGGAATGCGCAGTGGGGAAATGTCCAGAAAATGAACAGAACACAGTAGAGCAGAGTGGTCTTCAAGCTCACATGAGCTGCTGCTAATAGAGACCCTGGGGTCTTTCTCTTAATACATGCTTGTCGGAACTGTCATAACCTATAGCTTAAAACTCTGAAAAACAGATTTAAAAGAAACCAAACAAAACATTTTAAAGGGTACATATGAATAGTTAAAGAATTTTTTAGGCTCAGAGAGGATTCCAGAAAGAACAGCAAGGATTATGCACAAGAAGTTGGCCATCTGTTCTCTACTTCTAGTGATGAATCAAATGAAAGGAAATGGACTCAGCGTTGTGGGAGAGGATCATTCTAGCAGTCATGGTTATTAAAAACTGAAATCATTTACTAAGGGACATTAGAGAATTTCTTTCCTAGGAAATCTTGAAAAATTGACAGGGTATCCACTTTTTCTGAGCATAACAGCTGTGTTATATTTCCTGAGCCCATGGAAGACATCACTTCACCGTGTCTCAAGCCATGCCCACCAAGGGGCACAACCCACAGACGGGTCCAGAAGCTCTCAGGACAATAGAGATGAAGAGGGGTGGCTAATATGGAAAGGAGATCGCTCGTGTGTGTTAGGAAGGGTCCTGTGCAGAGTCCTAGAGGTGGGATACCTGAATGTGCAAAGAAGTAAGAGGGGGAAAGAAGATATCCCTTGGCCTGGCTTCCAGAGGTGGGATGAGACACAGCTTTGCTCTCTGAGATGACGCACAGACTATGACAGTTTTGGTAGAAAACTGCATCCCCGAGTTGTCTACACAAAAGAAGCTCTGCTGAGCATAAAGCCACCACAATTGGAAGTCCTTTCTCTTTTGCCCTGGACAAACACCATGAGGGTGCTGGCACTGGCAGAGGATAGGAGATGGGCAAATATCCCGAATTCTCCAGTTTCCGTGAGTTGATAATGATCGCTGTCCAGCTGTTGTACAATCCTGGCCTGAATCACTATCAGAGCTGAGGAACTGTGGTTCACAGCACAGACGCTCGGTGGTGACTGACGGTGGAGCCGGCACACTGGAGGGTCAGAAGTATGGGCAACCTGGAAGGCTCCGGAGAAGACCTGGGACAACTCGACCTAGAGGAGCAGCAACTTGCAGAGGGGCACTTAGCGTGCAGGCTGCTCTGATGGGGAATGAGCAGTTCATGGTTTCCAGAAGTTTCTAACTTTATGTCAGACTACCTCCATGATTCCCATGCAGAGCACAAGAGCCATACGACAGCAATCAAAATTCTAAAACAAAGCGCAGGGCATTTCCAGCCCATGTGCCCTGTAGCAAAGCTGTTGGACCCTCCTCCCTGAAAACCACACCTCCCCATGCAGGAACTGCCATGCTGCCCATGTGCAAGTACCAGAAAAGGAACAGGAAACAAAAACAGCTTGGAAACTTGCAAGTACCTATGTATCTAGTACACAGTAACAGAATCTCTTCCATTTTTATTGTTGAGAGAGTACCTTGCTATGTAGCCCAGGCCTGCCTCCAGTTTGCTGCATAGCCCAAGTTGGCCTTAAACTTGGGGTCCGGCTGCTTCAGTCTCCTGAGTGCTGGAATTGCTAGCACACACTGCCATATGTAGCCTTAAAGAATTCCTATGTAGGGGTAACTGTGTTAAATGGGATGACCAAGAGACACTTGTTTTTAGATAGGGTCTCATGTATCCAGGCTGACCTCAAACTTACGTAGCCAACGATGGTCTTGAACATCTGCTCCACCTGCCTTTATCTCCAGAGTGCTGTGATTACAGATGTGCTACCATGCCTAAATTTCATATGGTCCAGAGGATTGAACCTAGGGCTTCAGGCAGTCTAGACAAGTACTCTACCAACTGAGCCCTATTACCACCCAAAGGAACATCTTCTGAAGCTGTGTTGTGCCATGAAGCTAAAGAATTCTAAAAATACCAAAGCTTCCTACAAATATACTTTATTTGCACTTTATTTTTAAAGTTATGTCCATCCATTTGTTTCTGTGTGCATGTGTGTGTACCACAACGTGTGTGTGGAAGTCACAGAACAACTGTGGGCACTGTCCTCACCTCCATTATATAGGTCCTAGTGATCAAATTCAGGTCAGAAAGCTTGGTGGCAAGGCCTTTACCAGCTGGGTCATCTCAGCGGCCCTTATTCACACTTGAAAATGACCAAGAGCACAACCACTGTGATGGGCAGTGAGTGCTACTCTTATGGTGTTGCTGTTACTATTATTAACTTTGGGGTACCAGATGGAGACATTTAGGGTTCCAAAGTTACCTTTGAGAACCAGTGTCCAATCTCCAGGCTTGAGATTGGCTGGAGTGTGGGATTTCATATGCAGCTTGGGAGGAGTTTCTTTCAGTGCAGAAGAGGCCTTGGCCTTCTCCATCATCAAGTAAACCAACTCTAACGTCACCACTGCTGCATCCCAGACACCCCAGATGGTAGCTTAATAGCCTGAAAGAATTAATAGTACATCTCCGAGCACATTATTCACCCAGAGAATGGTTCAGGCAATGCAAAGAATCTGGCCCATTATAGACCACACAATTGCTAAATAATACTCAATCACAGAAATGAAGCATGGCATATGGTAATCCCTTTCTATATTGAGATTCATTGTAATAAAAGCGCTGTTCAAAGTCCTCATGGAAATTTGAAAGGCATACCTTTTTTTTCAGGAAGAAACATCACAATAAGACAGGCCAGTCCTCCAAGGCACAGAAATGCTGCTAGTGTCCGCTTCCGACCAAACCTAAATAATAGAAGGAAATCATGTTTCTCTAAAGAATCTTAGAAAGTCATCTTCCCTTTCTGCCAGCTTTCCTATTTAAGTGTCCTCGACCTAATCTTTTTTTTTTTTTTTTTTTTTTTTTTTTTTTTTTTTTTTTTTTTTGAATGGGTGGCAAATGTAGCCGCAGGTCGGGAGACAGATCAGGACATACATATGCATGACAAGGGAATCCAGTGGATGGCAGGATCCGGTCATGTGTTTCCCAGAGTGTGCACTGTGGCAGGACTGTCTTCAGTGCATGCCACCTGTTACCTCCCCAGTCCTAATAACAAATGTGCAGCGTGTGCTGTTGCCCTCTCCATCTTCCAGAGACCGACCCTGGTAAAGAGAATGGAGTCCAATAGCTTGTTTTAGTCTCTGGTTCCCCGACTCTTATGGGCTTGGAAGTTTTCAATACAGGGTGTGGTGGGCCTTCCTTGTTTGTTTGTCTTTGTCTCAATCTTTTAGAAATATAAACACGAAAAAATCTTGTTAGTGGTTTTTATTTAAGTAAAATGTACTACACACCTTAATTTCCAAATAATAAGTCCAGGCTTAGAAGAAAGATGCTACATTAATCTCCACTCTCCAAAGGACAGCAACAGACCAGGTCCTCTGCTAGGAACTTCGGTATTTACTTGTAATTCTGATAACTACTTTGTCAGGGTAATTTTAGGATTGCCGGTTTTAAAATCATCATAAATGGAAGCTTGATGGGGGAACTTACTGAAGTCAGAAAGCTAACACATGGCTCAGACTAGAATGAAACCCAAGTCCGCTTGACCCCAAAGGCATCGAACTTGTGCCCTGCAGACTGCAGCCCTGCCTTGCAGCAGTAGCTGCCGGAAAGCAGGAAAGGTCTGGTGTCTTTTTGACAGCTAGTTCCAGGTTATTTTTGACATCTAGCATGGAATGGCTTCTGAGTGACACTGACCATGACAGGCAGTCCCCAGGCAAAGGCTACTCCTATGAATAGCTTCCTGGTGATGCTAGAAGTGGCCATCAGAGGCATACACAGGAACCCGTAGCTGCAAAAGAAGTGGATGTACTCTTACAGACATGCCGAGTGTGATGGCTGGCCTACTTCTGGGATCATGAGGAGAGTCAGTAATGGTCACTAGCAGAAGACTCAGACCAGGCAACGCAATGCTGCCTGGGAGAAAAACCTCCAGCTGACCAGAGTCCTGCATTTGGGCTGCAGGACTCTCAGCTGAAGCGTGCTGACAGGTGTGGCAGGAGAGTCAGGGTATTACGGCACATGGCCCAGTGCTTTTCTGGCTTTTTCCTTCTGCTCACTAGCCCACTCCGATGTTCAGTCATGTTTTACTTTTTGTGTTTTAAAAATAAACAAGAGCCCGGGACAGGCTGGCACTTAGCGTTTGTTTCTTGATCCTTCTCTTCATCTCTTTTTCAGATACTGGCCAAAGGCTGAGCATATTTTCCTTGGCACTCTGGATAGCACTGTTTCCTTATCCTCAAAAGGTGCTGCGTTCTATCTTTTCCTGCTGCCTGGATTTCCAGCCTGCCTGCCCTGTTATTTTTCTTTCAAACACTAAGAAAATTGTCCTCAATCTTCCTTCCAAGTCCGTTCCTAAATTCTTTTATTAATGAGTCTAAATAACCTCAAAGGAACCTTGGTTTCCTGATTAATAGTATCGAGATGTGCAATGTTATAGTTTGGGTTGAAATGATAATGTCTAGACAGTAAGAAATGGCACTCAACTCAACTGGTTCCTAGCTCACCAAATAACAGAAGGGATAAACAGACCAGGATGTGGATCTCTAGAAGATAACATTTGAATTCCACTCCCTTGCTCACAAGCAGCAAAAGCAGGGTATACTCTGTCCCTTCTAAGTAGTTCTTAGGGGGTAGGAAGTCTTTCTAGTTCTGTCAGGTCTTGTCTTCCTGCTTCTAAGACCCTCTGGATTCTGAGTTGATGGGATTCTATCTACATGGAGCTAACAAGCACATTGTTCAGGCCTATGAATTTATATAGACTACTCAACACCTCTCAGATGGTAGTACCTTTTACACTGAGTTAAAGCCTGCATAAGCATTCACATACACAAAACTCAAGAACTACAATAAAAAGTGAGCTTAGCTGCATTTAGCCGGAGAGAAACTCTGATGGACAGTGCTGGCCATACACTGTCTACAACCATATTTCATAATAAGTAGGAATGCACATATGGGAAGAAGGTGTATGTGCTCCAATCCACAGCCTCTATGGTATGCCTCATTATCACCCATACTCACCATCTTTGGTTAATCAGGTAGATGCAGAGAGGGTAGGACGGAATCTCTATGAGGCCAGATAAAGCCAGGTTGGCATAAATACTGCCCCCTAGGTCCCCCGCACTCAGGGTGAGGCCGTAGTACACCAAACTGCACACGAACCTGCATGGAGATCAAAGGACTGAGCAGTGAGAGAAGTCCCGGGGCGGAAACAGGATTTTCCCGGAGAGATTAATAGTGCCAGGTCAAAATCAGACCCTCTGCTGCAAGTAACAAGTTTGACCCCCCCACCGAGCTCTCTGTCTTCATCTAAACTTCCATCCTATCAAGACACAAAGGCATACTGGGGCTTTGGGAGTGATTTATGTCCATGTGTTATATAAAGCAAATGAATGGACAGTTCCTGCTTGAGGAAAGACATTGTTCTTGCCTCCTCAAGCATTTCTGCACTGAAGTGAAAACAATGGCCTTATTCTTACTTTACTGAGTTCAACAATCTAGGGAACACTAGCCTGTGGCCTTTTGATATTATCAGAAGGGCTGGACTAAGCCTCCTATGGGCAAAGCCAACAGGGGATGGCTAGAGAATGGGCTGGATCCTCAGGTGGGTCATCTGCCGGCCACAAATGCCAGGCTCTCCATCCCCCTATGGCCCTAGTCATTTCCCATCCAAGGTCTTCAACAGGCACACATAAATACAGAGACAAGGTTAGAGAAGAAAAGGCCAGGATCACAGCAGAGCAGGAATTCTGAGACGATCAATAGGGAAGGAGGCTCTCGAGAGACATTAACTCATTTCTGCACACCATCATTGAAATTCACACTTAGGGAGCACCTGCTAGCTCTGGTATTAGGCCAGACACATGACTGTCTTCTTCAGCGGGAATGAGCACAGCTCAACCGAGCACCAACCTGGAGCTCCAAATCGCAGTGAAGTGGTAAGATGAACACCAGAGTCTGGCAAGCTGCTGTAGTAAAATCCCAACACAGAATAGACAGTTCTAAGGACCACAAGGCTGCCCTTTACTAGTAGATGAAGACCACAAGTTCCTACCCAAGCAATAGATTACCCGGGCTTTCCAACACTACAAGTTTGTCTTTTGTAGTTGACATGGCCAGTGCTTGCTAAAGAGGTTCCTCATCTGCTTCCATTTTGCTTTCTCTAGAAAAAGCCTGGCACGTTGCCGCTGCACTGGGGTCAAATGGCAAAGGGAACACTTTATTTTTCCCTCTGCCAAAAACCACAACAGCGGGCCAAGTGTCCTAGGCTGTGAAGGGCAGGCTACAGTGGGCTCTCAGCTCAGCGCTGACAGCTCAGAGACAAAGCAGGAGGACATTGGTCTAACATGTACAAGGCCCCAGGTTCACTTCCTTATACTACAAAGAGCAGCTTTACAAGTAGGTGCTTCCTCCAAAGCAGCTGATGGGCCATGTGATGAGCAAACTCAGAGCTGGCTAGAGCTCTGAGTTCCTGTGCACTCAGTATCTGCTTCTAACTAGTAAGAACCTCCAATTCGCAGATCTGCACTACACTGCGGGCTTGATTTTCAGAGGTTCTCTTAAGCTCCATGTTTGACATTCACTGTGCACACCCTAGGACACGAGCCTCATCAACTGTCTCCCTGAAACTTCATTCTTTAAAAGGCATCATCAGCTAGAATCCTGGATGTAGTTTACAGGAACTCAGATGCATTCTGAGGGGCAGGCTGGAATACACTAAGCAACTGAATATCAGGCTCAGAGTGTTAACCCTTCATCTACTGACTTGATGTGTGGTTTTCTCCATTCCTTCAACCCCTTGGGAACCCATCGGTGCCAGAGATGACATTTCCAAGAGAGCAGAGGGGTACACACAGAAAGCACTGAGGGACAGGGACCTTGTTTGGTTTTGCTTTTAACAAAACAACCTCATTCTGACAAGACGTTAATCTTTCTGCAGCCCTGTGGAAGGACCAGGCTATCAAGAGACCGTCAGCATTCAAACTGAAGATTCCATAACATCACTCAGAATTACCAGATGAACATCAGGATCAGAGTATGTCCTAGGAGGACCCGGTAACGGAAGAGATCCAGGAAGCTTCCGGTTTCCCTGCAGCTCCTGTTGGCCGGATGTGTTAGTGAGAACGTGCACTTGAGCTTGCGGTTCCTCTTGGCGATGAAGTAGAGAGCCTCTTCTGCCTCACTCAGCCGACCCTGGGAGTATAACCAACGAGGGGATTCAGGAATGAATCTGAAAGAGATGTCATTAAAGGCTGGATATTCAGACGGGTGCACATGCAGAGGACGGAGACAAACAGCCTCTGGAGGGGGCTTCCCTCACCACAGCTCAGTTCATCACGAGCCTAAGATATGACTTCCCTGTGACACAGGAAAGAGGACAAAGGGCTACCCCAACACTGTGGCAATGGAAAATGGCGGCTTACTTTAGTCGTTGGAACTGAGAACATGCATTTCAAGTATTGTTTTAATAGAGATAAATAATTTCCATTTTTTTTAAGTAAGTTTCAGTAAGTGACTGGCAAATCTACAGTGCTGAATGATGTACATTCCTCACAAAGCACAGGTCAGGCACAGCTCTGAATCCCCACTAAAGGCTGGTAGACAATAGAGCAGTGGGCATAGCCTTGCTTCATGTTTTCATCTTTTTCTTTTTCTAAGGATGGGGTCTCACTATGTAGAACAGGTTGGCCTTAAACTTGCTACATAGCCCAGGATAGTCCTGAACTTAAGACATTCCAGAGTGCTGGGGTTATAGGCATGCACCACCAGGCCTAACCAACTGAGTTCCTAAGCTCTTGAAAAGTCTCACATGGAGATAGAAATCTTTATTATCTAATCAAAGAAAACATTTCAGAGGTATTTTAACATAATGACATGTTATTTAGGAGAGAGACATTATTTTAAGACTACATAGAAGCATGAAACAGTCTAACACATCTTTGCCACTTCTGGCCGTTCCCTGCTTCAGAATACTCCAACTCTCCAATGGGCGAGCTTCAGAGTGTCCTGAGGACCTTCCCTGCTTCCCAAGACTGTGAAGAATAGAGTCCCTTGCAGGATAACTTCTAGTTACAGAACCATAGGTGTCCCTCACACAGCCACAGAGTGTCGAGCCACTTGGTGGCAGGCCACTAGTGTCTTCACAGTTTCAAAACGCAGATACTATGTTGTAGCTGGAGAGCTTTTCTCTCCAGGTCCCGCCAAGTCCCGCAGCCCACTTATAAAATAAACACACAGACGCTTACATTATTTAAACTGTTTGGCCATTAGCTCAGGCCTATCATTGTCTAGCTCTTACTCTTATATTTAGCCCATTTCTATTAATCTATACTTTGCCACATGGCTCGTGGCTTACATCTTGCTTGTCCTGGTGGCAGCTCCAGGCAGTCTCCTGCTCTGCCTTCCTGTTCCCTCCATTCTCCTCTCTGTTAGTCCCGCCTATACTTCCTGTCTGGCTACCAGCCAATCAATGTTTATTTATACAGAGCTATATCCACAGCACTAGTCGATTTCGCTTCACCAGTCTGCCTTCAATTCAAGAGGGTTTCCCAAAGACAAAGCCATGACAGAATGGAAGCCTTATTAAAACATTGTGTGTGTATGTGAGTGTGAGTGTGTGTGTGTGTGTGTGTGTGCGCGCGCGCGAGCTGTGGGATGTTCTGTATGGCAAATGTGTTGCTAATTAGTCAATAAATAAAACACTGATTGGCCATTGGCTAGGCAGGAAGTGTAGGCGGGACAAGGAGGAGAATAAAGCTGGGAAGTGGAAGGCTGAGTCAGAGAGACACTGCCAGCCGCCACAATGACAAACAGCATGTGAAGATGCCGGTAAGCCACGAGCCATGTGGCAAGGTATAGATTAATGGAAATGGATTAATTTAAGCTATAAGAACAGTTAGCAAGAAGCCTGCCAGAGCCATACAGTTTGTAAGCAATATAAGTCTCTGTGTTTACTTGATCGGGTCTGAGTGCCTGTGGGACTGGCAGGTGAGAGAGATTTGTCCTGACTGTGGGCCAGGCAGAAAAACTCTAACTACATGTGAGTGTGTGTGTGTGTGTGTGTGTGTGTGTGTGTGTGTGTGTGTGTGTAGGTTAATATGCTGTGCTCTTAGAGGCCAGAGGAGGAGTCAGGTCCTCTAATCTATTCACTCTTTGCCTTACTCCTTTAAGGTAGGGTCTCTCATTGAAGCTGCTCTGATGAGGCTGGTCTCTCCTTCCGCTGCCTTCCACAGTGCTGGGTTACTGAGGCACGTGGCCACATTCAGCTTTTTATGTGGGTACTAGGATTTGAACTCGTTGTCAAGATCACAAAGCAAGCACTCTTACCCTGGAAGTCTTTCTTCTTCACTAGACAAAAATCAAAGGACTTCATTTTAAAAGTCTAATCTGACACCCTCTGCCTCAAGTGAAATTCTGATGAATAAAATTGGTGTTTTCTCCAATTCCTGATACTTCTCAAGAAGGATAGTGAGCAATAAACACTACAGGATCCAGAAGCTTTGTGGACAGTCATTCTGTCAAAACTATTCTGTGAGCATTTCCATTTTATAAGGAGCAGTATAATGGGTGCTCAGAAGAAAGATGCTGGGACAAAAAGGAATTTCCATAGAACTTACCCACTGGGGCCAAGGATGCTCATGTACAACACTGGACTGTCAATCAAAGTCATCTATAATGTCTTTACCTTTTAGTCACCTCCTTATTGCCATTTAATTATTGTTATTGATTTAATTATTGCTACCATGTGCAATATAGAGCTACTGTGCACAATATGGAGCGAATGTGTGCAATATAGAGCTACTGTGTGTAATTCAGAGCTACTGTGTGCAATATATACCTAATGTGCACAATATAGAGTTACTATGTGCACAACAGAGCTACTGTGTGTAATATAGAGCTAATATATATGTGAAATATAGAGTTACTGTGCACAATGTAGAGCTACTGTGCACAATGTAGAGCTAATGTGTGCAATATAGAGCTACTGCTCACAATATAGAGCTACTGCTCACAATATAGAGCTACTGCTCACAATATAGAGCTACTGCTCACAATATAGAGCTACTGCTCACAATATAGAGCTACTGTGTGCAATATGGAGCTACTGTGTGCAATATGGAGCTGCCACGTACAATGATTTGGTTGAGTCTTAATATAAATAAAAAGAATTCTAAGAAGACAGCTGGCCTGCCTATATACAGAAAACATATGAAAATAAAATTTAGATGAGGCAGAGTTGGAAGGACTGAAAAAGAACCAGGAGGAAGTATATCAAAATCCTGACATAACTGTCTGTGGTTAACAAGTGGTCACATACTCCCGGCCTTTGTGTTTTCATGATTGTTAATTAGCAATAAAACCCCAACACTTCGTCAATCATATCGAAGATGATATTTGAGAGTGAGAGTACTTTCAGAGCTCATGAGTCCTTTCTCGGCTGCTTTGTATTGTTCATGTCCTGAATTCGTCTCCCAGTGAGAACATTTCCTCCTCCAGCACTAAGCAGTAACTAACTCAGACTGCAGACTCAGACAAAGGCACAATGGCTCCTCTCATTCACCGAATTTGCACTGCTAGTGAGGGGAGCTGACAGCCAGGCTGGGGAGAAGTAGGAGCTTTGTGAAATATCTGCAAAGAAACCTCATCTACTCACCAGTATTTACAAGACTGCTTATCAACTCCGTGCACGATATGAAGCACACTGATTACTTTCAAAAATGCACAATGTGCAAGCTAATACAATTGTTATTTCCCTTTATAATAATAAAATGACCTCCCCACAGTTCACACAACTCAATCTTTAATGCAGTTTTTTTCTTTAATACAGATTAACTATATTATATTATATATCCCGCTACATTCATTTCTGCATATAACAGTTCTCCTTTTGTTTTCAAAGACACCGTGGAAGCAAATTTCAGTTCAGATCCCACCAAATCTCAACTTGAATAAAGAGCTACTAAATCACAGCGCAACTGAAATGAAGATACTACCACAGGTCTGTCTTACTTTACGTCACTAAAGAAACCCCAGATATCACTGGTGAAATTCTTGTTTACACAAAAGATTTTAATCTAATACCTTAGCGAAGAAAGAGCTTTCACTGGCCACATTAAAGCGTGGTAAAATGGGCTGAAGTTGGTGGCTAGCCACCATAATGTGACACTTGGATAGTTGTTTATGGAGCCCACCCTGGCTTGGGAATTATTCTTGTCCTGCTCTGAGCACTCCTGGAGACAAGATCGCTCTTGCAGACTTTGTACTTAGAGGCCCTGAATTGAGACTCCCGTGCAAGATGAACAGCTGTCACTCCGTGTTCAACACTTACACTTGGCTCCACAGCATCAGATCTCAGCCATACACCTAGCCCACGGCCACATCCAGCTTGAAGGGCTTTAAGATTAAGGCATTGAATTTAAAAAAAAAAGAAGGAAGGAAGGAAGGAAAGAAGGAAGAGAGAGAGAGGAAAAAAGAAAGAAGGAAAGAACGAAAGAAAGAAGGCAAGAAAGAAAGGAAAGAAAGAAGGAAAGAAAGAAATTTCCAATCACTGAAGACCAAATGCAGTCAATTACTCTAAACATGAGATATCTACATTCTGAACTAATTAACTAGCATCTCTCTCGTCGAAGGAGCTGACAAGAACTGAACATTTGCACTTTAATTCTTCCCAGAATTCACTCTTGAAGGAAGTGATGCTGCTCTTTCGCTCGCTTACTCACATCCTTCTAAGATACTCCTGTTTATGGAGCAAAAATTCCAAGAGAAAAGTCTACTTACAAAGATAAGAGAAAGACTACTGTTCCCTGAAGGTTGACCAGAACAGCTAGGGTCCTCCAGGAGCGGATGAAGTATCCTAACAGGGCATATTGCGCGATGCCAACAGCAAAGAAGAGACCGCCGATGGATCCTAATACAGGGAAAAGAGAATTGTCACTGGCGAAGGCCACTCACAGGACCCTTCCCAACACCGGTCAGTGTGCAGGTCCTCCTCGTGAGACATCAGCTCTGCCCCAAGTGTGAGCGGCAGAACACGGGGAGAGACTATGCCAGCACCCAGCTTCAAATTTATAACATCAAGAGGGGCCGGAAAGCTGTGGAATGGAGGACGGGCAGCTGGAAACATGCACCACCTGTGGACAAGATGAAGTCCAAGGCTTCTGTCAGATGCTCTCTGTACTGGCTGCTGCACTGACTTCCGCCTGCACCCCTGGCTGAAGCTGGAGGTGTTTTTCAATGGGGGTGATGTGACTTTCAAGTCACGCAGTTCGTGCCATGCCGGTCTTAATCTTTTTTAAAGGTTTTATTCTATTTTTACTGATTGTATGTGTGTCTCTGTATATGTGGGCTTGTGTGTGCCACTGGTGCACTTAAGAAGTAGAAGACAACTTGTGGTAGTTGCCTCCTTCCTTCCACCATGTGGACTCCACAGCTCCAACTCTGAGTCAGAGCAAACAACAGAATAGCTTGAGGGTTAGGGGAAGGTGTCTACGACACAGAGGCTGTATGTGGCAAAGCCCGGCCCTGTCCAAGGTCCACCTGCATCCTGAGCCACCCCCATCTCCTGGCTCGTTTCTATGGAAAGGCAGTTTTTAGATGGGCGTTGCTTGTCTTACTCTTAATTTTTTTTTTTCAGAAAGTGTGTTAGTCTACTTGCCAGCCTCTGGGTCTTAACCTTCATCACAGAGGCTACTGATGAAAATATTATCTTAAGTCACTCCCAATTCCTCCCATCACTTTTCTCTACTTATCACCATCAGATGTATGACACTTGTTTCTCATCTGACTCTCCCAAGGAGAACATAAGCTTTCTGAAACATGGATTTTTGTCAAAACACTAATGGAAAAGTATCAACCACAGAACTGTAAAGAAACCTATGCTTTTTTCAGTAAGCGTTGAGATGAGGATTAAATGCACCAGCTTGCCTGATGTTCTTGCAAATTCTATACCTCTGACACACTTTCAGTAACCGCTATTATCACTGTGGGCAGGCTATTGAGATATCTGTCGAGAATAATGTATTGTGTGAGCTGTGTTATGAAACAGGTACCGTTATTAACCACACACTGAAGCAATAAAATATCTTGAGGGTTAGGGGAAGGTGTCTACAACACAGAGGCTGTATATGGCAAAGCCCAGCCCTGTACAAAGTCCACTGGCAACCTGAGACACCCCCATCTCCTGGCTCGTTTCTATGGAAAGGCAGTTTTTAGATGGGCGTTGCTTGTCTTATTTTTAATTTTTCTATGATAATCTTATAAACAAATGTTTTCTTTGATCACTGCTCATAGATTATCACTTTATGACAAAACATGATAACTAATATACTGCTTGCCCTACCTAGGAAAAGAAAGCCAAAGGGGTGTGTGCGTGTGTGTGTGTGTGTGTGTGTGTGTGTGTGTGTGTGTGTGTGCAGCATTCTGAGAACAAGATTCACCAAGTAAGAGAATAGAGACAGTATGGAGTCCCCTGGAAATTTAAGACCATCAATAACTGTTTGAATTCTTTATATTGCACCATATAGCACCTGGCTGGCTCCCAAGGACAAGGCTTCTCTGCCACGCAGTATTCACCTATGATGACATACACAAAAAGAACACAGTCAGGGGATAAGATAGGCTGGTTTCAGAGGGATTAAGTTTAAATCTGAGTTCTACCAAACACTACAGCAGTGGTTCTCAACCTATGGGTCATGACCCCTTTGGGGTCAAATGACCTTTTCACAGGGGTCACATATCACATATCCTGCATTATCAGATATTTACATTACAACTCATATGAGTAGCAAAATTACAGTTATGAAGTAGCAACAAAAACAATTTTATGCTTGAGGGTCACTACAACATGAGGAACTGTATTAAAGAGTCACAGCATTAGGAAGGCTGAGAACCACTGTACTATAGTATGATTGTGAACAAGTCACTGTCTTCCTGAATTTCCATCTTCTAACCATTGAAATAGAAACAATACTGATCTCAAAGATTGTTTTTCTTATTAATACTTCCCCCAAATAATGCTTGTTATTCGAATGTTATGTTTGTCATCTCTCTGCTCTTCTCCTCACTGTGGGAAATGTTTGACAGAAAGCAGTTGAAGCATGGAAGGGTTTATTTTGGCTCACACTTTGAGAGCGTTGGAGTCCATCATGCAGAGAAGCATGGCAGTGGGAGTGTGAGGCTGCTTGTTCACATCTAGGCAGAGCAGGAAGCAAAGAGATGGACGCTGGCACTCATGTATCTTTTGTTTTCCTCTTTATTCAGGCTGCACCCTCAGCACACGGGATGGGGTCACCTTCCTCGGGGTGGATCTTTCCTCCTTTGTCAGTCTCTGAAAACTCTATCAGACATGCCCCCAAGTGTGCTCACTAAAGTATTTCCTAATACACCCAAGTTGACAACTGCAATTAGTTACCACAGCATCCTATTACAATCTGGGTTTGGGTTTACATGCTCTCATCCATTAATCAGGGCGGGACAGGGAGGACATCTGGAAGTTTCTGGTTTTGAGTGTCCACTTCAGAAGATTTTCTGCCTTATTTTCCTTTCTAATTTCAAGAACTTCTCTGTAGGTAGAAGTTTCTCTTCCACCTGCCTGTTCCCAAATACCCAGCAGCTGCTTCTTAAATAATTGACTCAGAGGCTTAATATTAATTATAAATACCTGACCAGTAGCTCAGACTTTATTACTAACTAGCTCTTACATTTAAATTAACCCATAATTCTTATCTATGTTTAGCTATGTGGCTTGGTACCTTTTCTCAGTCTGACGTTCTTATTTTGCTTCCTCTGTATCTGGCTGGTGATCCTGACTCCACCCTTCCTCTTCCCAGAATTCTCCTAGTCTAGTCATCCCACTTATACTTCCTACCTGGCCACTGGCCAATCATCGTTTTATTAAACCAATTCAAGTGACAAATCTTTACAATGTACAAGAGCATTATCCCACAGTACCGCTCAACCACACTATCCTGGAGAACAGATTGTATAGCTCAAGGGAACCAATCACAGTTCCCTTAGCTGTAAGAGTAACCTTAGCTTGACCAATCAGAACTTGTAAATTCAAAAACTGTCCTTGGGGCTGCTGGGTCTCATTTCTGAGAAAGTTTTCAGAGAGCATAGAGAGCAGAGATGAGAAACATCTGACTTCCAGGGTTCAGAAGTCTCTGAGGTCTAGCTGTACTGTCATGAATGTTGAGCAAATGATTTCCCTATATCTGCATTCTTTAGAGTTGACCTCTGTCACAGCTAATGAAAGAAAGAAGGTACCACATAGACATGGTGGACAAGAGTAGATGATTCAAAGCTATGTTGTAGCTTGGTGATCTTACACACTGTGATGACAATATAAGGCAGGGTCCAGATGATAATGTCAGTTGTGGGTGGTAATCAGATGGGCTAAAAGACAGTCATAACTAAGAACCAGCAAGAAGCCACACATGTATGCCTGTAAACAGCAGCAGGCACAAGGCAAAGAGCTGCAGATATGATGTGACTCCTGTGATACTTGGCTAAAACCATTAAAAATTTGAGTATTTCAAGTCCCTTGATCATTATAATCCTGGAACCCCATGTGTGGTTTACTTAATGATTGTGTACCTCGGGGTCTACTCTTTCATTTACATTTGTTTTCCACTCATTTCTTACACATTTCAAGTCTCCTGTCCCTGCTCGGTTAGAACCTGGATACATGTTGGCAGATTAGTTATGACTTGATTTTGTGAAAGGCACCAGTGACTGACCCAGTGTTCGGATCCAAACCCTGAAGTCTCCCTTAGGCCTCTCTCCCCGTCTGCCGACTCCTCTCCAGGTCATGGCCACCCAAATCAAACTCAGTTCTCCTACTCCTCCTCCTCCGTTCCAGCTCCCACTTGTCTGAACCACCACTGGGTTCACAGCCGACTACACAGCCTCCTGAAAGACCCCTCAGTTTTTATTTCTCTTCTCTGCTGTCATAAACCCATGAGAACAATCTTTCTGTATGAGGTCTTTCCTCTATGTTACATAAGTCCCAAGACCTTCCTCTGCATTTTGAATAAAAATCCAAATGTGTGTGTGTGTGTCTGTGTGTCTGTGTGTGTGTATACATATGTGCATACAATAACAATAAAAAAGAAGGCAGGGTATTTGAAGCAGGGTAGGGAGGGGCACATGAGAGGGTTTGGATGGAGGCAAGGGAAGGAAGAAATGTAATTATAATCTCAAAAACAAGGTTTGGGTTTTTTGTTGTTGTTGTTATTTTGAGACAGGGTTTCTCTGTGTAGCTCCTGCTTTCCTGGAACTCACTCTGTAGACCAGGCTGACCTTGAACTCACACAGACCCTCCTGCTTCTGCCTCCTGAGTGCTGGGATTAAAGACATGTGCCACCACTGCCCAGTTCAATTTTTTTAAATTAGTGAATTAGTTTTAAAGAGTAACAATGGCATTCTGTCATAATATTGTCATTTGGATACATTTTTTTTTATCAATCATAAGGCCAATTTTATCCCCATAATGGTACAAAAATATTGTTTGCACCAATGATTGTTGAGTTAATGAAAATTTTTTTAAGATGTCAGAAAGTTATGAGTGCAAATCTATAATCTAAAATGTAGAGGTTTAGACAGGCACTCTCCTAAGACAATATTTGAAGTCATATAACATATGTGTGTGTGTGCCTGTGTTTGTAAGTGCTCTGCGTGTGTGTATGTACATGAATATGTATGTGCGTGTGTGGTGTAGGGATGTGTGTGCAGGTACACGTGCCTGTACATGCGGAGATCAGAGGCTGCTATGTGCCTTCCTATGTTGCTCTCCTCATTATAGTTTGAAACGGGGCCTCTCACTGAACCAGGACCCTGGCATTTCAGTTAGTCAAGCTGGTCAGCAGGCCCAGGGATCTACTTGTTCTCACTTCCCCAGCAGAGGTGACAGACATACTGTCCTGTCTGACTTCCACTATGAGTGCTGGGGAATCTGAAATCAGTGAACATTTTCTCACTGAGCCATCTCCCCAGCCCCTGACCTTTATGCTGCCTAGTTTTATGTCAACGTGACACAAGTTAGAGTCACTTTGAAAGAGGGAACCCCAGCTAAGAAACTATCCCCACAAGACTGGCCTGTGGGCTAGCCTGTGGTGCATTTTCTTGATTGATGATTGGTGTGAGGAGTCCAGGCTGGTGGTCTTGGTTGCCGTAAGCAAGCAGCTTGAGCAAGCCATGAGGAGCAAGCCAATAAGCAGCATTCTTCCATGGTCTCTGCATCAGTTCCTGCCTCCAGGTTCCTGCCTTGTGTCCCTGCCCTGACTTCCCTTCATGATGGACCACAAGGAATAAGGTGAAAGAAACCCTTTCCTCCCAAGTTGATTTTGGTCATGGTGCTTTAGCACAGCAACAGAACCCCTACCTAAGACGACCTTTAGAAATAATTACGAGGCTGGTGAGATGGCTCAGTGGGTAAGGGTGCTTGCTGTCAAGACTGATGATCTGAGGTCAATCACCAGGTTCCCCGTGGTGGAAGGAGAGAACTGACTCCTACAAGTTGTTCTCTGACCATGTGCATATCAGCACATGTGTATGCATGAACATATATACACATGTATAATAAATAAATATAAAAATTTTAAATATTTTTTACTGTATGTGTGGTATTGAGAATATTCTGGAATTATTAGAGATAATACAGAATATGGCCTCAATTTAGAAATTGAGCAACAGTAAGAAATGTTACAACAATGCCCTCTAGTGACTGGAGAGAACAGTAAAAATGAGGAAATCCATGAAACAAGCATCAAGAGGATGCAGTCAAAGGCCTAGTGTCTCCTGCCCTTGCACTACTTCCCAGGGTGAGGGAGAAAGTGATGAATACTGTTCTGAGCAAACGGGACACTCGTCACAGTCATCTGCAGACAGGTCATGAGGTGGGTGGCCACCTCACTGTGAGGCAGGCAGGCCCAGGAAGGACTTCTTCCAGGGAATGTGAACCATGTGATCTCTGATGTCTTGAAGACCACAATGGAGAAAGCAAGTCTGAGCGGGTTGAGTATCCCTCATATGAAAAGCCCAAATCACAAACGTTCCAAAATCCGAAACATTTTGAGGGCCAACACAATTAATTCCTCAAGTGAAAACCATCCATACTTTACCTTGGATGTGATGGTTTAAACCCAAAATAGAGATGCTTAAAATGCTGCATAGCATTACCTTCAGGCTATGCGCATAAAGCAGCTATGAAATGTAAATGCATTTTGTGTTTAGAATTGGGCCACATCTCCAAGGTATTTTGTTATGCATAAAAATTTGGAATCTGGAACACTTCTGGTCCCCAGCATTAGGGTAAGGACTACTCAACCTGCAGATAGGAAATGCCTCAAGTCCAAGTGTGTTTTCAGACTTGGGTTAAGCTGATTCCCAGCAAGGCTTTCCAGAGCCACTCACATCCCAGAGCTGCACAAAGTGAAGCAGTACCTGCAAGTGCCCAGTAGGCGGTGCCCACGCATTCATTTAGCAAGACAAAGGCCACCAGGGACATTCCTCCATTCATCATGCCCACCAAGAAGCGAGTCACTGCAAAGAATTCATATGAGGGGGAAAATCCATTTGCGATAGCAAATAAGATGTCAAGAGCAAAACCTGGGAAGAGAGGAACAATATTCAATGACCCAGAAGCAAAACAGCATTTGAAGAGAATAATAAATTATATTCATCAGTTTGTGAAATAAACCTTTGTAAACTTAAATGTCCTGAGCTATGTTTCTCATTTTTTTCTAACAATTTGCCCTGAAAATTATGAAGAAAAAACAAGGCTTGCTTTCTTTGTTTTACAATTTCTGTCAATCACACACCATTTTCAGTTATTCATAATAATGCTAGAAATTGAAAATCCTCACTCATACTCGGCCTGTCAAGACAGCTACGCCAAGTCCTATAGAGCTCATTTGAAACAAATCAACACAGAGAGATACAAGAAATAGGCTGGGAAGGCTGTGGCAGTCTCCCATGGCTCTCTTTAGAAGCAGGGCAGTGATTACAATTTGGGGGTTGTAGAAAGCACTGTCAAAATATATATAAAAAAAAGTTTTTTAACAGAAATAGCTGGCCTTAGCCAGGTGAGCTCATTCGGGAAAAGCACTTGACCAGAGTCACGGCTAGCTGCAGTGTGGCCTGTCGCCAGGGTAACAAACAAACTCTGTCCACCTGCGGACTCAGAGAACTTTAGGGAAATAACCCCCTTGTTACTTCCTTAAGCGTCTCAGGGAAACAAAGCCTCTCTCTTCCTCGGTGTCCGCCCGTGGTGAAGGTTACCTGTGAGATAGACTTTTTTCCTTCCGAAGCGATCTGAAAGCTGGCCAAAGGAGATAACGCCAACAAACACACCGCTGAAGAAAAAGGAGCTTGCCGCGCTGACCTTGTAAGATCGGTTGGCAATTAAAAACCACTAGAAGGGGAAAGAAATGAGGGGACAACTTAGGCCACAGAGAGCAATATATACACTGAACTAAATAAGCCTAGAGTACAACACAGACTCAGACACAGGAACTTCACTGCCTCAGCCACCATCAGCCAGAATCTGGTAGAATATTCACCACAGACACCATCCAAGGAGACACTGGGAACCACTGCTGCTACAGTATACTACCAGAGTATTCTTCATGTACTCCAGACAGAACTGAACCCAGCATGCAAGTGCTCGTTACATACGTGACTGCTGACTATGGCCTTATCCTGAGTCCTCCTGGGCTGTCTTTGGAGAGGAGAAGCCTTGTTTTGTTTCCATTTTTCTGATGCCTACACATCACATGGCACATATGAAGTAATCAATGAATAAATCTTTAGTTTAGCAGATTAGCAAGTTTAAAATCCCTTGAACACATTCCTCAAACAATTAAAATGGGAGAGGGGCTGGAGAGATGGCTCAGAGGTTAAGAGCACTTTATTACTCTTCCAGAGGACGGGGTTTGATTCCCAGCACCCACATGGTGGCTGAAAACTGTCTGTAGCTCCAGTTCCAGGTGATCCAAGGCTGTCTTCTGGCTTCTGAGGGCATTGCACAGACATGCACGCAGGCAAAACACTCAGGCACACAACATAATAAAAAATTAAAAGAGAACATCATATAATCTTGCAATTTCTCTTCTGGGTGTATATCCATGAGGAGCAAATTCTAAATTCAGGTTCTCTGTCAACGCCCAGGTTAACACACCATATTCCCAATAATCAAAGTCGAAGTAACCTGTGTCAATTAACAGATCAATAGAGAAGTAGAATGCCATACTCATGTACAATGGAACATTACTCAACCTTTAAAACTAGTGCAGCCTGATTCATGCTACAGCCCACGTGAACTTCTGACATTATAGACATTATAGAAACAAGCCAGGCAAGAAGAACAAATACTGCGTGACTCACTCATGTGAGGTACCTGCAAGAGTTAGCGTCACAGAGACAGAAAGAATAGTGGTTACAGGGATTAGGAGAGGAGGAACAAAGGAGTCATTGTTTAATGAGAACAGACTTTCCATGTGGAATGATGAAAACATTCTGGCTGGACGGTGGTGATGGCTGCAGAATAATGTGACTATATTAAGGCCACAGAATTAGACACTTAAACATGAAAATGGTGACCTTTGTGCCATGTATATTTGGAACAATAAAATCTTCCTAGAGTGCTATGGTCTACTTCAGGACAATTATGAACGTAAAGAGAAGGCACTCTCATTCTGCTCAGCATCAGTTTCTGGCATCCTATCCAGTGACGGTCAGCAGTGAAGAACAGTAAGCATGTCATAACCTCAGAGGACACAAAGACACACCTTTCCTCTTCCCAGACCCCTTGCAGAGCCACCCAAGAGCCCTTCTCACTGAGAACCCTCCAGGTGGCACTTTTCTGGGTTGCCTGTCTCCGTTGTTTTGCGTTACCCCTTCTCCATGCTTTGACAAGTCGTCGGGGCCCCAGAGGCACATCTACTTTCTCTCCTTGCTCTGTGTCGCCTATAAGGGTGATGAAGGTCTTGACAAGTCAGTTCTAAGGATCATGACAGACAGGGTTATAATATGTGTTAGAATTTCATATAAGAGAGATGAAGAGAGCTCTGGCATTTGAAGAAGAATTTTGTTCTGTGAAAAGTTAATTCATTTTGGATACACTGGTAGTTCTGTAGAAGAATGTTCAACTCAAGAGGAATGACTACAGTGGCATATTCTGAAATGGAAAAATGAGACATTAGATGCCATGTTGTCCTAGGGAAGCCAGCTCAGCATCTATCACAGGGACAGCCCTGCTCCTATGATAGACGAAACAGGACCAAATGGAATTGTTCTTACGTACAATTAACCTCTTAATTCAAACACTTGTTATATTCATCATGTTCTTAATGCTCATGTTTACATGCTCTTACAAGCTGGCTCGCAGCTTTAGCCTTAATTCCTCTGTGCTTTAGGAATTCCAGTCTATTTACATGGTCAAGACACTCATGTGGACAGTGAGCTGGGTCTGTTAATCAGGAGGAAATGACTAGGCTGTTGACTGTAGTCACCAAATTTCTCATATCTACTAAAAAGACTACAGTGCCATCCCTTAACGACTGAATAGCTGTCAGCTTGGACAACGATTTTAGGAAGAAATGGCCCAAGGGATGGTTAACCAGCAAATTCCAAATCCTGATTCTCAGGCTGCCAGTTCCAAGTGTCAAAGTAATTTCTACTAATTTTTCTTCAAGTCAATGCTGGTTAAGCTAATGCCCCCTCCCGTTTCTCCTGGAATACATTCAAGAACAAACAGAAAAATTGACAAGCAGATTTTTGCAAAGCTACTTAGAGAACGGCTAGTTAGAATCCAGGTTCTCTCCCTAGCAGAGCTCCGTGAATTGAGCGTGCTGAGGCATGGGTGACGAGTATTTAGGGACACCAACCGACAGAAAGCTTTCCACAACCCTATCCCGACTCTGTTTTACATTTTCTTTATGTTTGCAACTTCTCTAAAGCATCATTTCAATTCTTATTACTTAGCTACCATGTGATTACAAGGGTTTTACTTTGTCCAGACTTGACTAAGATGCAGTAAGACGTGATCCCTGTATCTTAAAGACAATGTGTGCAGTGGCTGGGAAGACTGGGTCAGTTGCTAGCTCATTTTCTTATCCTGTGGTCGTTATTTAGTGCCAAGGTAAAATCCAAACCAGGAAATCACCAGGACATAAGAAATTAAATGATAATGAACCAAATATAATGACCACGCTGACATTCTCAAGAAACGTTTTCATGAATCTTTAGATTTTAAAAATCAAAATGTGTAAGTCATTCATGTCTTTATTGGCTAGAGACTACTAAACTAGTGACTCCCCTGTGGTTTTTGTTAATTGCAGGCCAAAGGCTAAAGCAGTTAGAACGAATGTTCTTTTTATACTAATTCATTTCAAATTGAAAAATTGCTTGCAAATCCAAAATGCAAAATCCCACTTTCTCCCCACATATATTAACAGGAAAGGAAGACTATAATGACAAATATTTTTAGCCTCTCATGTTGACCTGACTGAACAACCAACATTTATCTATCTATCTATCTATCTATCTATCTATCTATCTATCTATCTACCTACCTACCTATGTATGTTCTCTCTAATCACTAAATAGAATCTATAAATATTTATTATATTCTATTTCAAAATGGAATGGAAGGGCCTAGTAGTAAAAACAGATCTCATCGTTCACTCATCTACAGAAAATGGGCCTGAGCGGAAACCAGGCACAATGCAGGGCCGAACCACGAGCAGGTGCCTCTACCATAAAAGATGAGAGGAATATAAATACGGCCAGCACAGGTGTGAGCCCAGCACGGGTGCTCAGCAGAGCCTTCCAGCTCTTAGAAGAGGAAGAAAGGTAGGAGATGATGAGAACGGAGACAGACGGACTCTTGGCCGGGTATCAGTGACATATTTGGGAGAGGTTTTTGTTCAGACTTCAGTATTACTTGTTTCAAGGCTGAGAATAAATGAGATGCCCAATAAGGGACTGAAGTATGGATACATGGAGGGCTAACCCGCCCTGGCTGCAATACAAAGTGTGGGATGGAGATGGCAAGCTGACTAATGAGCCAGGCTGGCCCGGGCAGAATGGGGGCTTCTAGAAGAGAACAGACTCAAGTCAGACATGGAGACCTGGTGCTCAGAGAGGCTGAGCCATCTTGGAATGGGAATTACTGATGCCTACTGGAACAGACTACACCAACCAAACATGGAGAAAAGCTTGGAGGTGAGTTTTGAAGGAAGTTATAAGATGCATCTTCAACACGTCTTGAACTCATCAAACCTTCAGCTTTATGGAGATGTCAAGTTGAATCCGTGATTTCTGTGACATGGCAGAAATATGATCATCTGGGAAAAGAAACGACAATGTACTTCCCTAAAACGGACTCCGTGCTGAGGCATAATTCTAAAAGCAAAGTTAGCAGCCAAGAAATGAAAACGCAGACATCAAAGAGCTGTCAAACAGGCAGGCTGCACACTTCACAGCTAGATAATTAACCAGCGACTTCTACACTTACTCTCCTCCTTCCCCCACAGGCAGCCTTCGCACAGAAATGACAATAGACTGGGGAAAGACTTTCTATTCTTAGTCCTCTGCATTTGTTCCATTAAGGAAACATGCAGGAAAAACCAGCTATCGGAAGAAAGTAGGAATAAGTAGATCTTGTAACTTAGAATAGTGCTTCTCCACCTTCCTAATGCTGCGACCCTTTAATACAGTTCCTCATGTTGTGGTGACCCCCAACCATAAACTTATTTCTGTTGCTACTTTGTAACTGTACTTGTGCTACTGTTATGAATCATAATGTAAATGTTTTTGTTTTCTGATGATCTTAGATGACCCCTGTGAAAGGATCAGTCGACCCCAAAGGGGTTGCGACCTACAGGTTGAGAACCATTGACTTGGAGGAACAGAATCAGGTTTTGCTAGAAAGGAAGAGAGAGAGAAAGAAGTAAATGCTCTGCGGCCTCTGTGCTTAGAAAACAGAAAGCTGATGGGAGGGAAAGATGACAATGTTTTAAAGTCACCTTCCACAGCGGTTTTTATTGTAACTTTTTCTTATTTGGCTAGTATTATGCCCCAGGGTATGCCTCATTCCATAGTGTGTGTGTCTTAAATACAAATGCCCAGGAAAGTTCTGGTTTTAAAATGGGCTTGTATCACTGACTTGCAGTCGGTGTGCCATCCTCAAGCCCTCATGGGACACCAGCCCCACATGCCATTCTTTTCCTCCCACACTGCGTATTGCCGGGGTGTCCATCTTCCCTGACTGCCCCAGAGCATGCACCAGGTCCTCTATAATATTAGGGGGACCCGCCTTAACATTATACATCCCAGGGGCTCAGGAGAGAGAACTAGGAACGGCGAGGACTATTTTCGGGAACTAGAATCTCAGCACACCGAACTCTTAGTCCAGTCATTTATTTTTCCAAATCTTCTGCAAGCTCCCGTGCCCTGGGAGTCCCAGTATATATACACTTACAAGCAGTCATCCCTTGGCAGTGCAAAGCCAGGCTTCCAGGGTCAAACGGAGGGGTGACAAGAATCACATAGAGGGGAAGTTAATTATCATTTGCAACCCCAAAAGGGAAGTGACCAATGGGGAAATGACTTAACTAAAGGCTAAATTCGGGTAATATCTAAGAAGAGGGATCTTATGTGCTCAACTGTAATCTTAAACGTGATTGGTAGAAAATGTTAAGAATCTATAAGTTGCTAGGTCAATGGGAGAAAATAAAACTGCCTTCTTTTTTCCTGTGGCTCCTATCTGTCCAAGCTATCTGCCGTTTTTCTGTAGGGTGGGGGAAAGTGTGCTCGGTCGCTAGGCAACCTGTGTTCAGCTAGATGCCTCTGGTAATAGTTAAAGGGAGATCTGGAACTGGAGGTGAGATTTGGGAAAGGAGGAAGTAAAGCTTAATTGGCACATCCACCAGGCCTTCTCAAACGGGTAGTCTGGATGCTTAAGTCTGTTCTTAGAGAGTACAGAGGTGTCTCTGATAAGGTACTTTCCTCCATCTGGGGATGGACCTGGCCGGATGCTGCCAATGATGATAATTACAGGGAGACTTGAACTGGGGTTCATGCTGAGCATAGCTGTCGGCACAGAAGGTTATCTAAATATTCCTAGAAGTGGTTAGGTAAGGAATTAGAGGTCTATTAAAGTTAGTAAGGCTGTAAGAAAGGAGGGTCCAAGCTAAATTGTGTAAAGCTATTACTAACATCCACCTGACCCAGGTGGTGTCTCCTTGTGGAATTTACCTTAAATCAGGAGACTAGCATGTGGTGGTCTGGACTATTATTTCTGTTAGTCCTTGAAAGTGATTCCAGTGCTGAAAGGGGAGAAATGTATGGGCTAGGGGGAAGGAAGCCTTTCCTGAGGCTGTTCTCCAAATACCTTGAATGTGTATGTCCAGAGAGTGATCAGTCCACACTGTTAGCACTTAGGAAAAGTCAATTGGGAAAACTTGGAAGGCACACATGATATATAACAAGCCAAATAACACCAAAAGCTCCTTGGGATTTGGCTTCCTCTGAAGGAATTCCTTTATCCCTTCAGGTAGTGGCTTTGCCATAACCAGCTGAGTTCCTATAATATTTTCCTGCGGCCCGCAGCACTCGGGTGAGCATAACTCCTGGAGATCTGGAGAAGCAGAAGGCCCTCTCTGCTGGCTTTGAGAGCTGCAGTGTGTGCAGCCTGACTCTCAGACGCTCAGGAAGGCCACAGGTCTGTTGGTTTGTGTTCCCCTTGTGGCCTAGGTGGCCTGCTCTCTTTCCTTATGTTTATCCTCCTAGTTTATGGTGACTTTTCATGGAACAGTACTTGAGAGATGTGGTCTCAGCACAGACCCCTCTTTTCAAAAGGAGCTGTACGTGGTAAGTGAAAGCTATGCACAGCAGGCCTTGACAAGCATTAGGTCATTTCCCTCCTCCAGGGAGGCCTGGCTCTCTCTTGCTCTCCTTGTTTTGGCCCAGGGCAGGTGATGACTCGATCACCCACATATGAGCTATGCACGACAGGCCTTGCAGGAGCCCAGGTGAGGGCACGGCTATCCAGAGGGAAGCAACCATTTCTATTTTTGCCAGGAAGCCTGACTCCTGTTGGGAACTGCCTTTTCTTTGTACATGGGCAGGCCCCTGCCTCGCTCTCCCCACCTAACCTCCTCCTGCTGAACCTCTGCTCATCCTCTGTAACACATGTCCACGCCCCAGCTTGGTCTGACGCTCCTCAGTGGAGCTGACCTTCTCTTCTCCCTGCCATATCATCTCACATTTTCTTCTGCATGATGCATAGTGAGCCATGTGTTGTTCCCTTGTCTCTCCCAAATGATGCCCTGAGCTTCCTGAGGGCACATTTGTAAGCCACGTGCTAATCTTACAGTGCCTGCCAACACTAATTAAACACTCATTGAATTATGTATGTAATGAGTGAATGCTATAGTCTTACAGGCATCTTCACAAACAGTAGATTTTTGTTTCTGTTTCTGGCTGACCTTGAACCAGCAGTGCTCCTCCTGCCTCTGCCCTCTGACTGCTGGGATTCCAACATGTGCTACCCTGCCTGACACCAACAGCATCTTGGTACTATTACTTCAAGACTTACACTAGAGTTTAGGAGTACCGAGAGACGACCTAACCGACCATCTTTTCTTCGGAGCCACTGAATGGCATTCTCATCAAACGAAGTATGAGGGACACTTGGAATTCAAGGGGCTGTCGTTTTGATAGCCAATCTGACATCTAGAATACTTTGTTTTAAGTTGAGCTCATGAAAGCATGTTCATTAGTGCACAAGTATTTCTACTAAGAACAATGTCTATGACCATGCAACAAGCAATGCTATGGGTGGTACCCAGTAGATCAATGAACCTGTGAGACAGGCAGTGACTCCAGCAGGCCAGAGAGCTATGTCACCCTCACCTGATGCTGGGTCTCCTCTAAAAGGTGGATTGTACTGGGGCCCAGTATATTTCACAAGTGACACTTCACCATTCCAAGAAATGGGGGCAGAAGCATGGCTGCTCAGTGCACCCCGTCAAAACGCAAAGAAGACAGAGGTAAGCTCCCTGGTTGCTACAGCAGGCCAGCTAAACATGGGCAAGCAAGACTGGCCGACGCCCACTGATCCAGCTCCCTGCGGCTTGAAGTCACACTTTGGGAAAACCCAGTTATAACAATCACTTCCGCAGCCCAGACCCCTAGCTTGTGGGTATTTCAAGACCACAGCGCTGGAACGAGCAGCAGCTTCCCAACACAAGAATGACCTTGAGGGCTCTTCTTGACCTTGAGTGGTTCCTGATGACAATGCCACACAAACATCATCACCAACTCGCCCTTGTCTTCTCCATAAAAATTAAAAACGGCTTTGTGCAGGAAACTGCCCTCCGGGAGCGAGTCAGGTAATGAGAGCTCCCGTGAGTGGAGAGTACTTGGACAGGGCATTTCCAGAGCAGTTTCACGGTGATTAACTAACTTGCTTCATTTCCATGTAGTTGTCACTCTGAATTACCACTTAATGGGTGAAGTGTGCAGGCGATAACAATCAGTAGCACAGGCGTAAGGAAGCAAGACATTAAAAAAAAATTAGCCCCTGCAGCAATTAATTGCAGTGAATTTTTCAAATAGTTTTAATACTCTGTCTTTTGACCCCAGGGTCTGGCTTGAGGAAAAATATATTAATCTCAAGATAATAGTTAGTCAACTTCAGCTCTTCAATATCCACAATGATATTAAAGATTCCAACCTTGTGCTTTTTGGTTGCAAACATTAATTAAGCATGATAATTGTGTGTCTCCATGATATTTGGTGTTTTCTGTAGGAGTCAGAGCTCAGGGAATAATTTGAATACAGCAGATAGCAATTTGCTACATAAATCCATCCCAATGGCTATTAGCTCATTTGAGAATAGTCAAGACTCCTAGATTAGAGGATTTTTAAAAAATTAAATACCATGTTAATCACGTAACCCTTTATTCACCCTTCCCAAACCCTCCAGAAAACAGTTCTTCAAGATCAAGTACAATAAGATGTTGGTAGAAGATATAAACTGTGGGTTTTAACATAATATCCTAGACTGTAGAGTTCTGTAAACACTATCTTGGTATCTCTCCACACAAGCAAAAGGGAAGTTCTTGGTTTATTTTATTTCCATTTATTTAGTGGAGCGGGGAACATGCATGCCACAGTGCATTTGTCAAAGTGAGAGGACAATTTGCAGGAGTTGGTTTTCTCACTCTACCATGTGGGTCTAGGTCTCAAACTCAGGCCATCAGACATGGCCACAGGTACCTTCACCGTCTCAGTCATTATCATGCTGGCCCACGAACTTGCTTTAAACTTTGACTTTTAGCCTAAATAATTTCAACAAGAGCTATGTCTTGGACTATGTATATTCCACAGACTGTTTCAATACTGCCAATATGAAGACTGTGAAAACAGTTGAAAACTGGAGGGGGAACTGAAATCGAATCAGTGCTAAGAATGGGGGTCGGCTTGGAGCTGCATTTCAACTGCAATTAAGATGAACCCAATTTGCTGCACAGACCTGGGAGTGGCCAGCACACCTGAAACCCACCTGTGCTCCCAGGCACTTGGCCCACCAGCCACTAGTCTGCTCTGCTGCTAGTTCTCCACTGAATGGCGGTTTGGGAAGAGCAGGGAGGTTGGAGGCCACCTGTACCAACCACTTCAAACAACCCCATCAGACCTCTAAGGTGCCAGGCAGGAGCAGCTTGAGAGCTCACCCATGGCTCACACACTCTGGATGAGGAAATGTACACAGGGCAGACGCAGTGCTTCACCCTTCCAATAGAGTAAGACTTGGAGAAAGATAAACGATTCCATATCTAAAACGTGAGGCAGAAGAGGTCTGGTATGTCTTTCTGAGTCTCCCCAAGAAGAAAAGAGTTCTAAAAATAGAACCTAGGGCTCCATATATGACAGGCCAGCAGATTACTACTGAGCTACATTCTCTGCTCCGTCAGTTTGAAATTATTCACAAGTAAGAACAAAAATATTTGGCCACTGTTGCCAGTCAAAAAGAACCTAAGAGATGTGCACCCCAGTCTGGACGCAGGCTGTATGTTCTTTCTTGGAAACAGAGCGAAGAGCACAGGTTCCGAGTTAGGACAAATCTACACTCAAACACCAACACTGTCCTTATAAGTCAAGCTTGACCTCATCTTGGTTTCTCCATCTGCCAAATGGAGAAAACAGCCTACCCCACAAAATTAGTCTGAGTAAATAAGACAGACCTATAAAATGTCATAATGCCTGGTCTACAGTAAATAATCAATGATGCCACTTGTCTTTGGAAGTGGCTAGTGGGGGTAGGGGGCAGTTACCACGATTGCTCCTGGGCTATGGAGATATAGGGACGATCAAAGCATGATTTCCTGATGCTACCCTCAGTAGACTCTCCTGAGCTTCTTCATGTCTGGTTGGCTCTGCTGCACCAGAGTCTCTTGGCCAGCAGTGGCCCCTCAGAGCAGGGCACCCTCTGTACTTTACCCTGTGCAGCCAACGTATCCTGTGTCTTGCAACTGAAACATATTCTCTGGGAAGTACAGCTAGACCACTTGTGGTCCCCTGGCTTTCCTCTGCTAGCATTCGTGGTAAGAGGGACCCGGGCGGCTTTCATTCACCTTTGAAAGGCTCTACAGTCAAAATAAGCTCTTTTGGAATTTATACCTATGTCACCTGGCTAGTTTGGTGACTGCTTACCTCAGAGGCGATGGAGGTAAAGCTGCTGCTGAAATGCACGTGCTTATGGATCTCGCTGCCATTGGCGGTCAGAAGCCAGTCACCAAAGGCCTGGTCTTGGCCATCTGACTGATTGCTGTGGCTCTGGTTGGGCAGGAGCTCGGCCATATCCCAGTGATACGACGGTGTAGCTCCAATTAGTGCAATGAGGATGGCCTCTGTGGCCACATAAAGCTGAAAGGAAACACACAGAATCAACTGCTGCAGACGTGGACATGTGTGCAGAAAACTTGGGAAGCCTGCAAATCTTGAAAGATACAGTGATTAGGCTAGGGATGTAGCTCGGCGGGTAGAGTGTTTGCCTACCACTGCCTAAACCATGCCTGGTACATCACCTCTGTAATTCCAGTACTGAGGGGGTGGAGGCAGAAGGATCCAAAGTCCAAGTTCATCTTCAGTTACACAGTGAGTTCAAGAAAGCTTGAAATACATGATACTCTAACTCAGGCAGACAAAGGAGAAAGGGAGGAAGAGGGGCAGTTCCTCTTCCAGAGGAACCAGATTTCATTCCCAGCACCTACACAGAGGTTCAGAACCAACCATCCACAGCCCCAGTTCCAGGGAATCCTATGTCCTTTTCTGACCTCCACAGGCACCAGACATGCATGTAGTACACATACATACATGCATGTAAAACACGCATAAACATAAAATAAGAATAAATAACCAAAGAAGATGAGGAAGAAGAGAGGAAGAGGAAGAAAGGGGCTGGGTGGGTGGTCTTGCTTCTATGTTTTGTCTTGTTGTAGCTAGAAATGGGCCACATGAGCAGCCAGGAAGACAAACATGAAGAAGCAGAGTCCCACGCTGTGGGGGCCATCAGCAGTCCGTTCGTGGAGCACTGTGCGCTGCTTCAGACAATTTTCCTTCCACATCTGGGATGTGTCTGATGCCACGGGCTCCGTGTGATACTGTACAGCACTGGCAGCAAAGCCCACACCACTGGCTCTGCTTTAAAAGACTGACATTCCAGTTATTTCCTTCTCAGCCATGTTTCCAGCTCGAATAATCGGTTCCCAGGAGCCAGGAGGCGCTTGGCTTTGGACTCGCAACTCAAACAGCACATTGTTTTAAAATGTGACATGCAACTCTTAAGACTTAACAAGATGCAGAATCTCAGGCATATTCAGATTACAACTTGTAGATGTATTTAATCTTGGTTTAATCTAACCATAACTGTTCATTAATAAGGAAAAAATACAGCACCAATTCATCCAAGAAATATTTACTGAATACATATGCCATCTGCCAATTGCTGTAGATCTGGTGACTTCTCACGGTTGGGTTTATGGGTTGTTGAGCCCTCTCAGACTTTACTGATATGGATATCTGTTTATGTTAGCTCTCACTGCTGGATGATTATTTCAGATTTGAAATTCGCTAAGAAAATACATAATTAGTCTGCAAATTAAGACAATCTTATTTTAGGAAAATAAGATCCCTGTTAACTTTGAACTTGGTCTTAAAATAGCATTAAACAGAATGTCTAAAAAATACAAAGCATGTGATTCCTAGCAGTGTATGGCCATGAGCCCACTCACTGTAAGAGCTGACCGAGGTATATAAAGACAGGCAGTCTATCAGAGGATCCCTGTTCAGTTCACCAAGAACTCTAGCTGGGGGCTCTTTCCACATCACTCTGCAGGGCATGCTGAGCTCAGTAGATAAACAGAAGAACTAACAGTGGAATTTTATCAGTGGTAGACAATAGAATTAGTCAAGGAAAGAGAAAAGGAGTCGTGATATTTTGTGCATTTATCAGAAGCTAATGTAAAATCTGAGTTGTGACTTCTTCCCTCTTGGTAAGGCTGAGGGGACACAAAGCAGCCCCACACTATTTTGAGTGGATGGACTGTGGACCTTTTGGGAGAAGGGCAAAGCTACCCTGGTTCATATGCTGTGAGATTTATTATAAGGTCCAAAGCAAAGTATGTTCCTAGGCGCACATGCTTCCTGGACCTTATTTGCATACGATTAAGGACATTTTAGAAGAGGAGGCAATCAGCTTATAAAAATAAAAACCTTAATAATCACAAGAACAAATAGATTACACATCTAGCAGTAGCTATAATTACAAAGCCACTTTCATCCATTTACCAACTGCCCCTCTGATTACAATCTGCTGAAATCTAATTGATGGGTATAAAGAAATGAAAAACATGGGCCAAGGGAACGCAGGAGATGACTCAAAGCACAGCCTTTCATCAGGCAAAACAAACTAGCCACGGTCCCTCTCTAACTGTGCCCCTTCTACCTCTGCACACTACACTCCTCTCCCCAGAGGCACCGTCTCCTGTGGAGCAATGTTAAAATGCTTCTCCTTCTCGGAAAGTCAGGCTCATTTACCGGTTTCCTCGCCGACTCAGCTTCCTCTCCAGTGGGCTAGAAGTCATGCTCATGCATATTTGTTATGTCTGACTCGTCTTTTGGCTTCCAAAATAAATAACCCAGGGTCCCCACACTCAACAAGGGAGATGAATAAGTGACCAAGAAGGACATCAGCACATGCTTTCATAATGCTAGCCATGTGCCTGCCATTCCTAGTACAGGTTTCTGCTGAATATATATTAATACATGGTATTTTTATCTGGAGTGTTCTAAGAGAAGCAATATTCTAGATAAAAGAGGAAAAGCTCTGAAGGATCCTCTCATCTGAGGTGTGCCTCATTATGAAGGCCACTGTTCTGGGTATGTACTACAATTTGGGGAAAACCATTCAAAATGAAGAGGTGCTATTGTATCGCTTTATTCTTAGGGAACAACGGAAACTAGTTAACCAGCACTGTATGTTTTAAGCAGTGTGAGCACACTTCATTCCTAGCCATCTGTAAGCAGAATAAGCACTTTCTATCTTTCTCATCCTCTCTGCCCTCCTCCCCCTCTCACAATGTCTTCTTGGTCCCCTTTATGAACAAGCCCGAGTGTGCATGCACACACACACACACACACACACACACACACACACATACACATTCAAGGTGCTCAATACATGGGTTCATCATTTTTACGTTAACAGAGAGGCCTAACAAATGCAACTCTTCTATGTGGCGCCAGCCCGTGGTCATGCTCAGCTTTGTTACTCACCGGGCAGACACAGTAGGCAGGGAGCAACCATGCTGTGTGATGAACATTACACAAGAGCACCATGAGGTTAGGTCAGAGAAGGGAGGCTCCAGTCCATAGTTACATTAGTGTTGATCTTCCATAGCAGAGGGACATCCTGGGGTTACGTGGTCATAGGAAGTCAAAGGTGATATAACCAGCCCTGAAATGTACCAGCCCCACACAACATGGGGGTGATTTTCTTCGGTTTGCCATTTTTGACTGTGACATTTCCACACAGTTCACACATCCGACTCTGTCCCCCAGAGAACAAAAGCAGTCTCTCACTCTTTACCATCACTCTGCCATTACCATGTGCACACTCACCCACATTTTTGTCCAATGAAATCACACCTATCAGCAGATGGGCTTCAAAGCCACAGTAAGAAACCACCATCTATTCGCCTTCCGAGTGGGATAACAACATCTCAGATAAATCATTTATGCCCTTGGGCTCCAGCTCCAGGGAAGAACAAGTACCACAGATGGCTGGATCACCCCATTCGACCCCTCGCCCCAGTGGAATTACACTTAGGATGATTCAAGGGTATTAAAATTTCAAGTTTCTGAAAGTGAAGGTTTCTAAAGTAATTTTGTAGTAACACATTATGGGCTTTCCTAATACTTCTCAGGAAACCATCACAACCCTCCACGGTGAAGTCACGGCTATGTCTGATATTTACTTTGTGAGTCGGAACAAGACACAGGGCAATCAAAAACCATTCAAGGTTTTCTCTGACCACAAACCAAGATGAGAGTGGGTTCATCTAACTTTAGGGGCAGATCTTTTTCAGGGGAACATAAAGAACAAAAATCAAAGTTGAATTCATTGCTGGCATTACTATTAGTGTTTTATGCACTCAGGACTCAATTGTTTAACTGGTCAACCAGAAACACTGTGTGAATAAGCCCCCAATCATGAAAGCTAGACCACATGCCCAGGGTCTGGAGCAGAGAGCATTATTAGCTCTTGACTGAGTGACTTGCGGAGGAGGATGCAGTTGGGAGGTTTAAAAGTGTGGAATTCACACATTCTAAATCACTGGTGCCTCTCTTCTCTACTCTAATCCATCTACAGATACCAGCTCAGTTTCCTGAAACTCCTCAGCAAACTCTTCTGGTTGAATCGTGTTAGTGGGTGCAGGATTATTTTCCTACAGCCCACTTGCTAACTGATCCACACACAAGCTGCCTGCACTGGCCTAGTCACCCTCAGGTGTGACTTTCCATGTGCTGTGAGAGCACACGGGTCTTCACCTGAGTCTGAGGCTCAGCGACATCACTCTCTACACTCCTGTCTTCTTGCAATTCCATTGGATCTTAGTGACATGTCTTTGCCTATGCACACCTATCTAACTAGCCTCTCCGGAGGGTCGAATGGGATACTTCTTTACTGAACAGCAAAGTTGTACAGTGCTAGGCAAGCAGTGTGTACCAGCACTCCCCAAACTGGAATCAGCAGAGACTTTCTGGATCAGGGTGAAGATTGACTGTTTCTTACCAGCTCCAAAATAGATTCTGTATCACTTGTTTATTTGTTTTAATGGACTGTATGTGTGCATACATGCATGTGCCTGTGTGTGTGTGTGTGTGTGTGTGTGTGTGTGTGTGTGTGTGTGTGTAGGTGTCAGTGGAGACCAGAAGAGGGTGTGGGATCTCCTGAAGCTGGTTACAGGTAAGCTGCCTGATATGGGTGCTGGGAACCAAACTCAGGTCCAGCACTTGCAAGGACATCACATGACAGAATTTGGAAGAAACTGAGTTAACTCTAGGATATTTTCATGGAACCCTAAGAAGTGTGCTATCTGCTCTCACTCCTCTGACTGGACTATTGCTTTTGCCAAGAGTCCCTTCTTCTAAGCTTTAACTAACTCCCCAGCAGCTTCCCTGTACCTATGCCAGTGTGAAATACACAGCTTTTCCCTGGAAGAGCAGCCAGGGCTCCTAACTTCTGAGCCATCTCTCCAGCCCCATCCAACACACGCTGTAGCAGTAGCACAGGTGTGAGGTATTCTCCACTTCTGCAATGGTGTTTTTCCATCTAAAATGACCTTCAAGTTTCTCTCTAAACCTAATCTTCATCCTTCTGAAGGCTGCAGTAAACCCCAGTCTCTTCCCTTACTTTCCAATGGCTGGGTGCATTACTTACTGGGGAAATGGTGCTTTGCATGACTATGTGTATAGATAGGGTTAACTTTAACATTTTAAAGACCTGTAAAGAAAGTAACATTCATGCATGTCTGTATCCCTCTAAACCCTCTGTGTACCATTGTTACAACAGCATATCATATGTATGTTCAAACTAATTCCTTACACAATGGTATGGCAGAAAGTTAATCAAACCCAGTAATTCTGGGTCAGGTGTGGTGGCACATGCCTTTAATCACAACACTTGGGGGCAGAGGCAGGAGGATCTCTGTGAGTTTGAGGTCAGCCAGAGCTACATAGTGAGACCTCAAAATTAAGTATACAAACAAACAAATAGGTTAAAACAACAACAACAACAACAAAAAGCCAACAAAACTGGTTCTGGCATCGTGTTTTTTATCCTACTACTTACTAAGATTCTGGGGAAATTCTTTTATCAGTACCTATTTCTCTCTTTCAAGTCAAATGAAGTTCATAAGAGCAGAGAGAGGGTGTTTAGGGCAAAGTATATGCCATACTGTGTAAGTGCTGTGGGTGAGTCAAAGTTTAGGGAAGGAATTCTTGGCAAAAGCAATAGCTCCGACAGAGGAGAGAGAGCAGACAGCATACTCCTGGGATAACTCAAGTTTCTTCCAACCTCTGTCATGTGATGTCCCTGCAAGTGCTCTGGGTCTGTTTTCTATGTGCTATATTCATGAGCTTCTTCTCAATCAATTCCTAAAATTATATTACATTTGTATTTATTTGGGGGGAAGGGTGTGAGTGTGGAGGTCAGAGGACAAGCTGTGGGACAATTTGGTCCTCTCCTTCTACCGTGTGGGTCCAGGGAATTAAACTCAGGTCTGCAGGCTTGGCACCAGGCACCTTACCTGCCTGAGCTAGCTTACCAGCCCTCAATTCAAAACTTCTTTTGCAAGTAAATCAGCATAAAAGTACAATTTATTATCAATACAGCTATCAGTTGACAGACGGAACTGCCAAGGACACATAAAATATTACAAGGTCAAGTGCTGTCTGGGATGCTCTTGTCTTAGATGACTTCAAAAAGATGTTACAAGGTCAAGTGCTGTCTGGGATACTCTTGTCTTAGATGACCTCAAAAAGATGTTACAGGCAAGATCTAGGGAGGAGGTGTGAATGTGAAGGGCAGCTATTTTTGGTTTTGTGCTCAATATGTTGGTGTGGGTGCTTTTGTGCTCCACATTCACTGCCATATATTAGCTGGTTCAGTTCGACCAGTACAGCAGCTCGGCCTGCAACCACACCCTCATCTGGATCTGCCTTTACCTGCTCTGATTTCTTGGCCAGGCAAATGTTTAAGTCTATGATCAGAGGCATCTTTTTCTTTGAGAATGCAGGCAGTGAGAATGGCAGACCCCAGTCAGTTCTGATAGGCTTCCGAACATATCCTGCCTTCCCAACAGCCTGCCCTGCCAAGTCTGAGCCCCAATATCACACATACCAGCTCCTGGAACAATGCATGGTCAGATCGCAACAATGCAGCTATTCATTAGTTATATGCATAATCTCACATCCTAGGTGTTATTTGTCCTGCCTTACAAGCTAAACTATAACACAATCTTAAACAAATATGGAAAAAATATTAGTAATATTCAACCTGAAAATAAGTGCATGTGGGCTTGTGAATTATTCTCTACATTATTTGAAGTGCTTTAAAATTATTTTAAAAATTTTAAAATAGAATAAATAACAAATACAGTGAAATAAAAGAGTGTTATTAGGTAATGTCTTCTCCCTGTCTGAGAAGGGGAGTGTCAATCAACAGGCAAGAGGTGAAGGCCAGCACAAAGAAGAGCCCAGCACCACAGTATGTGGTTCTGAACTTAAAATGAGAAACTGATAAACAAGCTACGGTATGGACATTTAACAAGGACCTTATGCTGCAGCTGTTAAAAATAAAATACGAAGCTCTGGTGATATTTTGTTCATGCTCTAACAAATAAAGCTTGCCTGGAGATCAGAGTGCAGAGATAACAACTAGTTAGCCATAGAGGCCAGGCAGTGGTGGCACACACCTTTAATTCCAGCACTTGGGAGGAGGAAATAGGAAGTGATATGGCTGGGCAGAGAATAAGAAGTGATAATGAGGGGTGGAGACAGGAGCTCGGGCTCCTTTCAGGTTGAGGAGTTAGCAAGGTAAGAAGTGGCTGTGGCTGATCTTTGTCTCTCTGATCTTTCAGCATTTACCCCAATATCTGGCTCCAGGTTTTTGTTATTAAGAACAATTAGGATTCAATCTACATGAAGCTATTGATTTGTGACTATCGTAACAGGTCCCCAACCTCAGCACAACTGATGCCATGTTGAAAGCATCATTCTTACCTTAGAACCCAGCACATAGGCCCCAACACCTGCCAAAACAGGAAAAACCAAATCCATCAAAGACCTAGTCCGTAGTTCCAGGATCCAGTAAAGTCCCTAAATATCCTAACCTTGCCTTTTGGCTTCTGTAGTTTGGCATCTTGCTAACTGTTCTTGGTAACCAAAGTATGTCAACTAGGATGTGATGTTTGTGAATAAAAGACAAGGGACAGTGAGGCTTGAGGCTTCATGATTTGGGCAAGTTCCCTGTGCAGCTGCTGGCTGGCAAAACACTTTCTATTGGGTTTGAAGAGTGTCTGTTCTCTGGTGGAGTTACCTCTCAACACTAGCAAGGTGTCTAAACATCGCCAAGAGACAAAACTTAGTGATAATATACATTTCTGCAAAAGAAGGGCTATGTGCATATTTACTTAATGAAAGTTCTGGAAGGATATACACCAAAATGTGCCCCTGGTACACTCCGAAGAACTGTTTTGTTTTTCTTTCTTTTCTCTACACTCTCTCTTTTCCCCCTATGATCATCAAATACTATCTGTGGCATGCCCACAATTATCGAGAACACAGACATTGGTTTGTCTGAACTTTGGTCAAGGAAACCAGAGAGAAGTTTACCAACCTGTGTGCCTTTCAGTTTGATTACCTATTGGTCATAAAATAGCTTCCAACTGTGGTGAGGAAACAATCTAATGTTCTAATAACCTCCATGTCTATGAATTATGCTAATTATTACTACTAGGTAAGGGACAACTTTAAGAAAACCTTCAAACTGGAATCCATAGGGATAGTTATAAATGCTTATTTAATCATTCAGTCTATGCTGGCCTCATAGTCATGCTGATTAGAGGACTGAGAAGTCATTTGCATAAGGTCACTCAGCCATTCTGCAGCAGTGACTTGGTGCCTGGACCAGAGTTCTGTCTACTCTATTCACATCATCTGCTTTCACATTTGTAATGACTTCTTTTGTGCTTCCCTGGAAGGTGACACCACACTGTCAAGAGCTGTGGGTGGCCTTGCCAGGCATGCCATTGGGATCTGTGAAGGCATCAGACTAGACACTTTCCAAACCACACTTCACTTTCTGAAATATTCCAGACCCTAAGAAGCCCCCTATACTGCCTGGAGCCTCTTGTATGGCCACAGCCTCCCCATGAGGAAAGTACCTAAAGGACTTGCAACTTTATCTGTGTTACACACGTGGGCAGTCCAAGGTAACCATTGTTCCTAAGAATGTAACTGAGGCCAGTGTGGCTCAGGGCCCCGCCCACTACAGCTGGTATAAACCATCAGCCAAAAGTCTCCAGCTCATCATAACCCTCATGAGGCCTGTGATGGCTGTCCTTGGTTGTCAACTTGACTACAGCAGGAATTAACTAAAACCCAAGTGTCTGGGTACACCGGTGAGGGATTTTTTTTCTTAATTAAATCATTTAAAGTGGGAAGGGCCTCTTTTAATCCAGATCTTTTGAAGTGGGAAGATCCACCTTTGATCTGGGCCACACTTTCTGTGGGCAGCCTATGTAAAGGACAGGAAAGAAGAAAGCTTTTGCTCATTGTCTGCTTGCTCTTGTTTTTGCTGGCAAGTCCATTCCTTTACTGGCATTAGAGCCTATTTAAGATTCTGATGACCAGATGTTCAGCCTCAGGAACTGAACAACTGGATTCTTGGAAGGCAACTGGATTCTTGGACCTTCCGTTTATAGAGAGCCATTGTTGGACTAGCTGGACCACAACCTGTAAGCCATTCTAATAAATCGTGTGTGTGTGTGTGTGTGTGTGTGTGTGTGTGTGTGTGTGTGTGTGTGTATGTACATATATGTTATGTTCCTCTAGAGAACCCAGACTAATAGAAGGCTCAACCAAGCTCAAGCCCAGGAGCAGCATAAAACTTACTCCAACTCACAGAGAACCCTGCTGACTAGTCATTATGTTTTCACCGTTAGAAACTTACTAGATACAAACAGGTTCTCTTTATGGCTGACCCCCCTAGATATGAACAGATTCTCCTCATGGCTGAACCCCTGTGTTGCTGCTGGCTGGCCTTAGACTATGATACAGTAAGGTCTTCAGGCTGGCCTTACACTATGATACAGTAAAGTCTTCAGGCTGGCCTTAGACTATGATACAGTAAGGTCTTCAGGCTAGCCTTACACTATGATACAGTAAAGTCTTCAGGCTGGCCTTACACCATGATACAGTATGGTCTTCAAGCTGGCTTTACACTATGATACAGTAAGGTCTTCAGGCTGGCCTTACACTATGATACAGTATGGTCTTCAGGCTGGCCTTACACTATGATACAGTAAAGTCTTCAGGCTGGCCTTACACCATAATACAGTATGGTCTTCAGGCTGGCCTTAGACTATGATACAGTAAGGTCTTCAGGCTGGCCTTAGACTATGATACAGTAAGGTCTTCAGGCTGGCCTTAGACTATGATACAGTAAGGTCTTCAGGCTGGCCTTACACTATGATACAGTAAAGTCTTCAGGCTGGCCTTACACTATGATACAGTAAAGTCTTCAGGCTGGCCTTACACTATGATACAGTAAGGTCTTCAGGCTGGCCTTAGACTATGATACAGTAAGGTCTTCAGGCTGGCCTTAGACTATGATACAGTAAGATCTTCAGGCTGGCCTTACACCATGATACAGTATGGTCTTCAGGCTGGCCTTACACTATGATACAGTAAGGTCTTCAGGCTGGCCTTACACTATGATACAGTAAGGTCTTCAGGCTGGCCTTAGACTATGATACAGTAAGGTCTTCAGGCTGGCCTTAGACTATGATACAGTAAGGTCTTCAGTAATGCTCATGGTGTGACCCTCATCACTTGTTTATAGCAAGGACTTCATCCCAGCTGGAGGAAGGAACAGGGTGACAGAGACAGCAGCCCACACCTACAAGGCAAACAATCACCCACTGCCAATAACCCTCTAAAACCTGGCAAATACCGACTGTACGTCAATCAAGGGTTAGTGAGCCATCAAGATCACCGTGGGCTTGGAACTCTTCCTTAACAAACTACAGTGACCTAGGTCAGTCATTAACAAAAGTATGGGAGGCCTGGGGTGGGCTGGAGATCAGCTGTAAAGCTCTTGTGTAAAAAGCACACGGCCCTAGGGTTGGATCTCCAGCTGGCAGTGGGGGAGTAAAAAGTACAGGAAAGTTCACAGGTCCGGACCCAGAATACTGTCTTTTCAGTACCGCACTCAAGAAAGATTTATTCTAAGTTGGTGGACACCTGGCTAAGTAAGAAGATGCTAGCATAGGAAGTGGAACGTGGATAGAGAGGGGGCTAGAAAGGACTGCCTGGAGAGGAATTATATACTTGGAATTCCTGACTAGATAGACTACTACTATCAAAGAAACTATTATACAAAGATCAGATATCACAGTTACAATTCTATTTCTCTGTATTAACTAATTTTTATTCTGTTAAGAGAATGTTTTCCATATATCACCACTGGAACCACTTTTCTGGCTGGTGGTGAAATCAACTGAATTTTTGAAGGTTTAACCAGAAAAGAGAATCAATAAGTCAACTTTGACCTCACTGCCTCGGGTCCTGCAGCTACATCTTTGCATCGTTGAAGCATCTTGTGGGCTCTGGCTACATCCGTGTCCAGCCAGTACTTCCCTTGGAATAACACCATCACACCTTAACTATCGGGTTAGCTGTCAGTCTGTCTGCCTCATCACACCTCACTTTATCCCAGGAATGCAAGCCTCCTGGGCAGGGAGCTAGCTTCACCTTCCAGCCCTGGTGCTAGAGATCAAACCCAGAGGCTTGCACAGGCTAAGGCTTTACCACTGACCTGCATCCCGGGAACTAAGAAGCTCAGGCTGGCCTTGAATATGCCTGAAAGGAGAGGCATCCTTTTCCTGCCTCAGTTTCCATAGCGCTGTGATTACAAGAGTGAACCTCTAAGGCACCCTAGAATCACGAGTTTCAGGTTGACGTGTGCAAATAGGTTCTGGGAATTCTATACAATAAACTACACTCTACAGATGGTATTATTTCCCTGTACCATCAGACCGAAGCTGGCCTCAGTGCTGAATGACCCAGTAGAACTTTAAACCACAGAGAAATAAAGGCCGTGCATGGAAAGCCCCCTTAATAGGAAGTCCCCTCGAGCTCAGAGAGGGCCTCGGAGCTCCCACCTTTTGTGGGTCCACTCCATCTCGGTTTTAGACTGCAGGGTAATAGAGCCACGGGTTAGGGTACCGACTCCCTTTCATTTTCTGCAGCAGATCCCAGGCAATGCTTTTCATCGCTTAACTAGCTCTGGCGCCTAAGTGTTAGTGCCAAGCTTGGGGGTGACAGCCTGGGAGAGATCAAGTGGCTGGCCCGCCACCGCGCGGCGCCCGCCCGCCCCCTCCCGCCCGGCTCTCACGCCATCCCTGGGGCCCCCCGGAGCTGAGCGCATCCCGCGGGCCGCGGGGAGCCGGGGACTCACCTGCAGCAGCACGGCCAGCAGGAAGCACAAGTACATCTGGTAGAGGCCCATCTCGCCCACCGCCTGGAACGCCTCCTCCACCTCCATGGCGGGCTGGCGGCGGAGGACCGGGCCGCCACCGCGCCCGAGGAGGACCCGGCCGGGCGGGGAGGGAGGGAGGGAGGAGCGGGCCGAGCCGGCTGGAGGACCGGGCCGGGCGGGGCTGAGGCCCAGGCCCAGGCCCAGGCGGGACCCCGCGGCCCACTTACGTCCCCGGGGCGCGGCCGAGATGCACCGCTGGTCGCTCGGGCGCGGCCTCCCCGCTTCCTGTATCAGAAGTGACAGGAATTTCTTTTTGGCGAGCGGTTGGCTGGCGCGCGCCGAAGGGAAAGAGGAAGTGGGTGCGGCGCGGGCGGCCACGGGGATCCACGGGAGGGGCCGGGAGCTCCACGTCGCGTCCCGCAGGGCTCGCCGCTGCGCACGAAGCAGGGGGATGCCACCGACGAGAGACCGGGCAGGGGGTCCCGGCTGCCAAGTCTGTTGTCGATGGAGTTTGGTTGGAGAGGTGTGGGGACAGGTTACCGGTGTGAGTCCCCTCATGCCCCTACTCCTAATCCTGTTTTGTTTTTAACAGTTGCTTACCATTCAAAGTAGCTAAGCAAGCGGTTCTCGCCCTGTGCATCGTGACCCTTCCAGGGTTCAAAGGCCCCTTCACAAGGGTCACATATCAGATATTTGCATTACAGTTCATAACAGTAGCAAAAATACAGTTGTGAAGAAGCAACGAAATAATTGTATGGGTTTTTTTTGGGGGGGGGGGCGTGTCACCACAACATGAGGAACTGTATTAAAGGGTCACAGCAGTAGGAAGGTTGAGAACCACTGATCTAAACCATCACTCAGCTTGCCTTTGTTTTCTGTTGGTGTGATAAAATGCCATGACAGAAGGAACTTAGGGGAGAAAGAGTTTATTTGGCTCACAATTCCAGTTACAGTCCATTATTGCTGGGAAGTCAAGGCACCAGGAGCTTTAGCAGCTAATATCATGACATCTACAGTCAAGAGGGCAATGAATGAAAGAATATATGCACGCCAGGGATGAGCTAGCCCTCTCCTTTTCTTTCATTCAGTCCGGGGCCCAACCCATGAAATGGCCACACCCATATTCAGGGCGGGCCTTCCTAACTCAACCCAGTTTAAAAAGTCCCTCAGAAGCATGTCCGAGCCAACCTAATTTAGACTGTTCCTCGCTGAGACTCCCTTCCCAGTTGAGACTAGGTTTTGATAATATAAAACGAACCACCACCCCCAAATATAATGCAGAGTGTAACTGATGGCCAGGAGGTCCCCTTGTCTGGCCAGCATTCTTGTCGTGCTCCTACAATTCCCCATGAATTATGATGTCTGTTGTTTATTGGTAACTACCTTTTATTGGTCACCTACCTAATTATTTTTTTAAAAAAAGGTACTCAAGGTGGTTGAATATGGGCGATTGGGAGGTGGTGAGTGTAGTAGCCACATGTCTTAACTAGGGTTTCTATTTCTGCAACCAAACACCATGACCAAAAGGCAAGTTGGGGAGGAAAGGGTTTATTTGGCTTACACTTCAGCGTTGCTGTTCATCACTGAAGGAAGTCAGGACAGGAACTCACACAGGGTAGGACCCCAGAGGCAAAGGCCATCGAAAGGTGCTGTTTGCTTCCCCTGGCTTGCTCAGTCTTCCTTCTAGAGAACCCAGGACCAACAGCCCAGGGATGGCACCACCCACCCTGCCTGGGCCCTCCCCCATTGATCACTAAATGAGAAAAGTTCTTACAGCTGGAGCTCATGAAGGCATTTCCTCTACTGAGGCTCCTTCTTCTGATGACTCTAGCTTGTGTCAAGTTGACACACAAAACCAGTACACCACATGAGTGGGAAGTGCTTGGTACAACTTTCCTTTAGCCATATGGCTCTAGCTTTCTTGGGGAGGCAGGGCTCTCTATAAGAAGAGGAAGGGGCCGGGCTGTGGTGGCGCACGCCTTTAATCCCAGCACTCGGGAGGCAGAGGCAGGCGGATCTCTGTGAGTTCAAGGCCAGCCTGGTCTACAAAGCGAGTTCCAGGAAAGGCGCGAAACTACACAGAGAAACCCTGTCTCGAAAAACCAAAAAAAAAAAAAAAAAAAAAAAAAGAAGAGGAAGGGGGCTGGGCAGTGGTGGCACACGCCTTTAATCCCAGCACTCAGGAGGCAGAGTCAGGTGGATCTCTGTGAGTTCAAGACCAGCCTGGTCTACAGAGTGAGATCAGGACAGGCACTAAAACTACACAGAGAAACCCTGTCTCAAAACAAACAAAAAACAAAAACAAACCAAAAAAAAGAAGAGAAGGGGGGAGTTGCATGGTTTTGTTTCTTCTTAAAGTACTTTTACTATTTTTTTCTAAAAATGTTTCAATTTTTATTTTTGATTATTTAGGGAATAAACGTGTTCATTTTGCTCTCAAATCATCATCTGGCTGTATTTACACTCCACCTTTCATTATTTTTATTACAAATTATTTATTTAGTGTGTGTTACATTGTTATCTTTTCATTATTTGTTTTGTATTTTTCCTACGAAGGAAATATTCAAATATAAAAATGTAGATGGTGGACTTTGAATTCTTCCTATATTTGTTTAGCTTTGTTACTCTAATTCTTTTACTAGCTGGATAGCGCCAGCATTTAGCTGTTTGCTTTCAAATCTCTCCCTACCCACCTTTGTTTTATTTGAGATAAGGTCTCCTGTAGCTCAGGTTACCTTCAAATTTGTTATGCAGCCAGGGCTATCCTTAAACTGCTGATCTTCCTGCCACTGTCTTGCTGATTGCTGAGACAACAGGACTGCAGTGTTGTTGCTTGTTTTTGCTCTTTTGGGGGGCCCGGCACCCAGCTCCCAAATAAATACAGATGGAGACGTCTTCTTACTTATGAATGCTTAGCCTTAGCTTGGCTTGATTCTAGCCAGCTTCTCTTAAATTATCCCAGCTACCTTTTGCCTCTGGGCGTTTTTTCATTTTTTTACATCTGTATATCTTACTTTCATTCTTACTCCATGGCTGGCTGGGTGGCTGAGTAGTTGGCCCCTAGCATCCTCCTTTCCTTGTTCTTTTGTTCTCTCCCCTGCCCCGCTTCCCAGATTTCTCCTTCTATTTATCCTCTCTGCCTGCCAGCCCCGCCTATCCTTTCTTCTCCCTCACTATTGGCTGGTTGTTCAGCTCTTTATTAGCCCGATCAGGTATTTTAGACAGGCAAAGTAACACATTTTCACAGAGCTAAAAAATACAACATAAAAGAATGCAACACATCTTTGCATCATTAAACAAATGTCCCACAGCATAAACAAACTAACACATCTTAAAATAATATTCTATAATACTGCAGTACTATACCTTGCTACAATCTCCTCTGTAAAGAGTAGTTATATCAAAGGGTATACAAGTCTGTGAGTACCATTTTGCCCTTATTTGCAAGTTTTCCTAAGCAAATTTTGTTTTAAAATATTTCATGACATTGCAATTTGTTTTTTAACCAATAAGTCATATTTTAGAGCATTCTTTTTTATCTTTCCAGTTAAAAGTTGTGCTATTTCAACAATTTTTATCTATTATTTATTTGAATGTTTCATGGACAAAGACAGTATTAAATCTTGGTACTGTCTTGACTTTTCCTTTGACCTAGCATGTAGTCATTGTAAAAAACAAAACAAAACTGCATCATATGTGTTGGGAATAACATATGGTTTCCATTTGTTGGGTTCAAAACATTCTTTAAGTTAGTTCATCATACTTGTGATCTTACTAAAATCACCAGCATTCATACTAAACATTTTCAAGGGCTTATATCAGTTTTTATTAAATGTATCAACATCTTCCAAAATTATCATTTTTATTTTTAGAGTCTCCTTTAAAATCTTTATAGGTTCACACAGGGACAATCCAATTCACTCATTTGTCATTATTAATATATCCCTTGAAGTCTCTTATTCTTTGTCATCTTATTTTCCTCTTTTGGTTTAGTGGTTTTTTTCTTTTGATGTTTATGGAAGAAGGACTCGCTTTTCCCATTCATCTTGCTAGTCTCTATCTTTCCCTTCAACTTGATAGTCTATTGGTTGTTCGTTTGTTTTGCTTGGTTTGTTTTTGTGTTGTTGTTTTGAGTTTTTTTGTTTTTGAGACAGGGTCTCCCTATTTAGTCTGTGCTGGCTTTGAACTAACAGGGGTCCATCTGCCTCTGCATCCTGAGTGCTGGGATTAAAGACATACTACTAGAACAGGCCTTTTAGTAGGAGAATAAATCTCTCTATATTTATTGTGAATTATATAGTCAAAATTATTTCTGCTATCCCCGTTCTGTGTTTCTTTTTAATTTTCTTGGCCATCTGTTGGATTATTACATTTATTTTAAAAGACAAGGTCTCACTGTGTAGTCCTGGCTGGCCTGGACCAGGATGGACTTAAACTCAGAGATGCACCTTTTGCTTCTCTGGGAGCTATGGATCACATCATTATTACTGTTTTGGAAGTTACACCTACCTACTTAACCGTGCACATTTCCATAATATTTATATCTATACATTCTGTATCGATAGAATCTATATATCCTCTTTGCAAAGGTTTCAGGAATACTGTGTCTGAGAAAACTCAGGAGGACATAAAGATGTCAGGTTCTGGAAATGTTTGTTAAATGACTGTCAGCTTGACAAGTTTTAAAATTACCTAGGAGACAATCTTCTGGATATATATCTGTGAGAGTATTTCTAGGGAGGCTTAGCAGAGGTGAATCCTCATGTTTAGGGAATGTGGGCTGCCAACTCAGGATGAATACAAAGGAGAGAGCAGGAAGGTACCGGCCTTCATCTGCTTCCTGAATCTCCAACCCAGTGACCCCAAGGTTCATGGGAAGGGTTTTGATTAGAAAAAAAAAAAATTGGAACTTTTTTATTGCTAAGAATGATTATCCTTCACATAAAAATAATAAGGCAAAAAACCTGTTCATTGTAGTAATGATGTGTTATTTAACAGGCCTAGGCCACGCTCTTTTAATAACAAACCGGGAAGAAGCTGTGGGCCGGCTTACAGATTTTGTGTTTGTGGAGAGAGGAGAATGATTACACTTAACAGGAAGGATGAGCTGTGATTGTGTTGCCCTGTGGGATGTTAATTCACTCGGTGCCTAGCCTAGCAGCACCTCTCTGACATTCATGCTCTGTAGGCAACCATTCATTCAAGTGCTGTGGGGCATCTTTGCTCCTCTAAGTCCCCGCCTCAGTACTCAAGTTACATAAAACCTTAACAAGGCTTCATCCTATGTTAGACAAAGAGACATGTATTTACATCTTTTCCTTCCTTCCTTCCTTCTTCCCTCCCTCCCTCCCTCCCTCCCTCCCTCTCTCTCTTCCTCCCTTTCTTTTGGAGAGGGGGGTTGTGGAATTTCAAGACAGGGTTTCTCTGTGTACCTCTGTCTGTCCTGGAACTCGCTCTGTAGATCAGGCTGGCCTTGAACTCAGAGATCAAAGGGTATACAGAAGGCATGTGCCACCACGCCCAGCAATGTGCATTTAACTTGAAACCTTTTTCTTTGACATCATGAAGTGTTTACGTGAAAAAAAAAAACACATTTAAATTAACATTATATATGACATATAGTTAAATTAATATATTGTAATATAGAAGGTGGACTTTTATATCCTATACCCAAAAGCTGAAATATTTTAAGTTGAACAAAGCCTGTTCTGTATAGTCCCTGTTTTTTGTTTGTTTTTGTTTGTTTGTTTGTTTTCAAGACAGGGTTTCTCTGTGTAGTTTTGGTGCCTGTCCTGGATCTTGCTCTGTAGACCAGGCTGGCCTCGAACTCACAGATATCCACCTAGCTCTGCCTCCCCGAGTGCTGGGATTAAAGGCGTGCGCCACCACCGCCCAGCTATAGTCCCTGTTTTTAATCATATATGTTGGGACACACATGCCAGAAGAAAGGGTCTTCTGAAAACAGAGGGTGTAGCCTGGGGAGGTAGGAGGCAAGACTTCCTGGGCTGATGGAGAGCCAACAGTCAGAACTCAGAAGCTGGGCACTGTCCTACAGGTGGAGAGGATGGTGGTGGTGTTCTGAACTGGAGAGATCTGATTGAGATCATCTGAACTGGGCAGCAGCGCGCTGGAAAATACATATAAGACCAGTGGGAAAATGGAAGCAGGACCCACTGAGAGAGCTTAACCGTGCAGAATGACAGAATGGAGAAACAAAGTCAAACCACAGCAAAGTCAGCCAGAACTGACAGAGATCACATTCGCAAGTTCCGTCAGGGTGAAACGGTGCTTCACCTCCACACTCCGTCCTGAAGGCCCGACTCAAAGAGTGGAGGTGCTGTCAACCATGGCAGGAGCCCAAACTGTGGAGTAGGTTCCTTGCACAAGGTCTGTGTCAGGAATGGTGGGGCCAACGGGCATTGCTCTTTTAAATGACTGTTGTTCCTTTAAGATCCTGCCCTCCCCCCTTAACCCAGCCAGGCCCCTGCTGGGTTTCCATGCCCTAATTTACAGTTAGCAGCAGAGCTTCTGAGCATGCGCTCAGGAAAGAGCCGGACTAATTAAAGCTCTCCTGAGGTTCAAGGTATTGCATCTGTGGCTCTCAGCGATGAGTTCCATTTTGAGCACACATTTCCCCCCTCTGACCTTCGGTCCCCCGCCTCATTTTTTTTTCCTGAAGTCTTTTTCTATCACAATTTTATAATACCTGTATCTTTTGTTTATAAATCAGGAACAATACACATTGTTGTTTTTTTTTTTAATAATTAAAACATTTGAACAACATTTACAATATAGTATCTACCAAGCACCCTTTGCTCCATGAAAGGAAAGAAAAAGATCAACTTGGAAGCAAATGTAATCCATCATTATCTTCCTCACCTGTGAACCTGTGCCCCTAAACACTGTCCTGCCTTTTGAATCACTGGTAATTTGTGTCCCAGGTGACAACTTCGGTTTGGTGTGTGAGATAACAGATTAGTGTTTGGTAAGTATTCTAGCCAGCTCCATGTACTCAGGGGTACAACTGTCTGTCTTTCTTTCATCAGAAGAATCCTTTCCTCTGCAAAAAGACCCTTCATTCACAGTGAGATAACACTGTATTGTGAGTGTGCCACAGCAACTTACCTTAATAAAGACAGCCAGTATACACGTATCTATGTCAACAGTAAAATGACAAAAAAAAAAAAAAAAAAAAAAAAAAAAAAAACCACATAGCATAAATGATAGGAATGAACAGGTCCCAAGGCAGCCAGCAGTATTTCCGGATAGATGTCTAGGAGGAAAAGATGAGAAAACAGGGAAGAAGAAGAAAACAGGATTCACAGTGGGACAGAGGCCTCTGTCTTCTAGGCTCTTGAAGCAACAACTTTCATTCACAAACCACTATCAAGTGGGTGAAAAAAAAACATTAAAGCAGACCCTCAATTAATATGGAGAAATTGGCCATTTTCGGGTCTCTAGCCTTAGCGGTAAAATCAGAGTATAAACAGAGCTATGCTGAGATTCGGGAGGTTAAAGGAGAGAGATGAAATATGAGGGAAATTAGCCATTAATTATGCTTGAATTTAGATAGTAGAGTGTTTTGCTTGCTAAGAGTCTAATTTTACATGTTGTCCAAGAGGCACGGAGCCTAGATAATAGGGCATTCATTTAATTCAACAGATTCGTCCCTGAGTGCCCGTCCTTAATGAAAACGTCAGTGGTGCTGCCGTCTCCATTGCTGCTGCCGCTGCTGCTGCCGCCGCTGCTGCCGCTGCTGCTGTTTCTTGCATCAAAGAGTTCTATAACTAGGGGAAAGAGACTGAAATGATGAATTTGCTATACTCATGGGCTCAATACATTGAAGTTATGATTCAATTGAACGGATGAAAATTTGCCCTGTATAGAAACAAATGCTTCACAGTTTCCCAGTATTCAAATATGGAGACTTACTGGAATTACCCCAAACCAGCACAGCTGGGGGAGTATTGCACAGGGTGAAAATAACCCACATATCGCTGGGCTGACCGCCACTGGTTTATAAATCGAGAACAGCAATTTTTGTTGCTTTTGGGAAACAGAAAGTTCTGTAGATTTCCGAGGATGAAGTTTACTATGCTTGGTCTACTCAGGCTCAGAAGTAAGGTGTCATGATTCTGAAAATCTCCCACGTTTTCCCATCATTGCAGTATTGCTGATCGCCCACTCAGTGAAGAGCTAGTCTGCTCTGATACTAACAAAAGTGTTCAAGCAGGTACAGTGCTTTCCTTGCTGAGCTCCCTCAGACTCCTGGGGAGGACCTCAGACTCCTGGGGAGGACCTTTTCTTCCTGATAGTGCTGAATGGGATGGCAGGGAGAGAGCAAGGAGGAGGAAGAGGAAGTTGTAGCTTAGGAGAACTACAAACTTGCTCTGTTATCTAAACACGAAATCAGCCCCAAATCAAAACAGCAACCCAAGCAGATTGCAGAGGAGGATGGTACCTATTAAGTCTTCTTGGTCCAATGGCTCTTTACCCTAGGGTTATCTGCCACAGAAGAATGAAGTGGGATCTTCTCTCCCTGTGGTGAAAGTCGTACTATAAAGTTATATCAATGCACAAATTCACAAAGAGAATTTACATGATTTTCAGAACCAAATTAATCCTTAATTTACTACCATACAGCTGCTATTTGAGCCAAAAGATCTTGTTGCATTTTAAACAATATAAACTCATGCTCTCTCTCAGTCTTCATTTATATAAGAAGGGCAACTTGCTCTCAGCCAAATGGAGCAAATCAAGTCCTGTAACTTCTCTCTCCCAACAAACAACTTTGAATATTCTCAGTGTCCTTTTCCAGCCCTACAGAAAATCGGTCATAGCCAAGATTCTTTCTTTATTGAATTTTTTTCCATACAGTATATTTTGATTATGCTTTTCCCCTTCCCAAATTCTTCCCAGATCTTCCCTAGCCACCCATCATTATCTTTTCTCTATCTCTCTTTAAAACAAACAAATAAACAAGAAGAAACACATGCACAGACCCACACAAAAAAGGAAATCAAACAAGCAAAAGACCAATAAGAGAAAAAAATGTCTAAACAAAGCAAAATGAGACAAAAAGTCTACATAAATACCATTGAGTTTGTTTTGTGTTGGCCAACTACTGGGCATGAGGTCTGGCCTGGAATATGGTTAATATACCCAGGGAGACTCCACTGGAGAAAACGGATTTTTCCCTTTGCCAGCAGGTATCATCCACATCCCTCTCTTAGTGCTGGCACTCCATCTGTCTTGAACCTATACAGGCTTTGTAGGTGTTACCAGTCCTTGTGAGTTCATATGAGCATCAGCCCTGCTGTGTCTGGAAAACACTTTTCTTGGAGTTAACCCTCACCTTTGGTTCTTGAAGTCTTTCTGCCTCCTCTTCTGCACAGATCCCTGAGCTTTGAATGGAGGGCTTTGATGAAGACATCACACTTAGAATTGAGTGCTCCAAAGTCTCGTACTCTATGCACATTGTCCAGCTGCAGGCTCTGTGTTAATTTCCATGCACTGCAAGAAGCTTCTCTAATAAGGTCTGAGCCAGGCACCACTCTATGGGCCCGTCATTAGGAACCATTTTATCATTGTGTTCCTATGACAGAACAATAGTATTGGGCTTTCCCCTAGGCCTACCACCTATCTAGTCTCAGGTTCTTGGCCGCTTTAGCGGTGTCAGGTATGAATTCCAGGTCATGGGGTGGGCCTTAAATCCACCAGAAAGTGGTTGGTGATTCTCATGACATTTGTGCCCCTATTTCAGTGATATGTCTTGAAGGCAAGTCACCGTTGTGGGTCAAAGGGTTTGTAGCTGGGGATACTGATTATTTTTATTATTTCTCCTCTGATAGCACACAGAGTACCTCCCAGTACCATGAGTATCAGTCGGTAGGGGTGAAGCTTCTAGTTAGACACCAGCTGGACTTCTCCATATTTGATGACATACGTGTTGTCTTCAGCAGTAAACGGCCAAGACTCGTCTCCACCTTTCTCTTAGTCGCCCAGACCTTTTGCAAATCTATGAAAGTAATAGGCTTTTTCAGAAAAAAGCAAGGGCACAGGACAGAGTGCTTTCGGACATAGCAACATAATCCGAATGCCATATATTTAACCTCTTCTTGGTACTTATTATGTGTGTGCGGGCACAGCCCACATGTGGAGGTCAGAGTGTGACCTGTAAGCATCAGTTCTCTCCTTTCCACACATGGATTCCTGGGATCAAACTCAGTTGGTCAGGCTTGGAGGCAAGCACCTTTACCAGCTGAGCCTCATTGGCCTGGAGGAATTCCATATTTTTAAGCAATCACTGAGTCTAACCCCACATTACAAACGAATGTAAGTCTGGGGTCTGGAAGACGGCTTAGTCATTAGAATCTCTGCCCTGCAAGCCTGAGAGACCTGAGTTTGGATCCCTAGCACCCATGTAAAAGCCAGGTATGACAGTTAAACTCGAGAAGGGAAGAGGGGTACACACGTGCATGAGCACCGTTACATATACATACATCTCACACACACACACACACACACACACACACACACACACACACACAGGGGTAAGGCTAACGGAGGTTACATAAGATGCTCAGATGGCTAGTGAACATATGGAAAGTCTCACAACAGAACAGTGAATAAGACTAATTTATCAAAAATGTGTGCCGCCACCTGCATGTGCTACCACAGACCACTCTCAAAAACAAGCTGCCGTCTGTGGACGCTTTAGTACACTGAGCTTGGTATCCTTGTCTTCTGATTTCTTTGTCAGGAGAATCAATGCTTTTGTTTTTGTTTTTTTGGTTTTTCGAGACAGGGTTTCTCTGTGTAGTTTTGGTGCCTGTCCTGGATCTTGCTCTGTAGACCAGGCTGGCCTTGAACTCACAGAGACCCTCCCTGGCTCTGCCTCCCGAGTGCTGAGATTAAAGGCGTGCGCCACCACTGCACGGTGAGAATCAATGTTTTGTGTCCCCAGTTCTACAATGATTTTAGGGTTCTGACTTAGGCAAAATAAGGGCTTTGCCATGTCTCCTCAGCCGGAAGCCCTAGCTGGGCACACATACTTCAACAATGCAACTCGAGACACAAGCACAGGCAGAGTTCTTGTCTGTTGTGTTTGAAGCTGAAGAATGATATTGTTGTGTTTGTCAGTGTCCGTGGAGGGTTTTTCCTTATGCAATGGCCATCCCACCTCTGACCTGGAAAGGGGCTACACCTTCTGACCTGTTTATTAGAAGTCCAGTGTATGGTTAGTTAGGATTCCCACCTTCCTAAATATGCTACAATCCACTAAATGCTATTCACTCCCTTCGTTTTACTGTGTGTAGCACTTTGTGCAGGCAGAGTACTCAATGTTTCCACTGGAGACACTGTTACCAGCAGATGATGATGGATGATGAACTTGGGACTGGGCTGCAAATGACGAAGTCTGAGCCTCTCTGTTCGATGACATGCCCCTAATAAGGTGGGGTTTGCCACTTTCAGTGTCCTGGTGACCATCTTTCTCTGTCATCTTTCCATGATGGATATGTTGTCTGTTGAGGACGAAATGACAGCTAAGTGGGGGGAGGGAGTAAGGAAGGTGATACTTTAGTCACAAAATGACTGTGGCATAAAACAAAATTGTAGCAATGATAATTAGAGATAGTCGAAGTCAGTCATTTGTTTTTATGTTTTATTTTTATTTTTCTCTTGGCTCTTTTCAGCTGTAAAACCAAAACAAACAAAAACCAAAAATGTAGTCTGTTGCAAGGAAATGGTTGTCTCTTAAAACAACATATAATGGAAAGATACTGGCTCCGTGTTAATTTTGTTTTTAATTTGTTAGATATTAAGACGCAAGCTGATAACTAAACATCACTTGAGCAGAGAGGTTTTTCATGTAACGAAGTGGCTTGCACAGGGGGAGGACAGTCTGAGAGAGACAGTCTGCTTGTTGTCAAGTGTAGAAGGGTAAGATGAATTTATCCCCAGAGCTCTTTGCTGGCCCTGCCAACAGGTGCCCAGCTGGCACTGGATATAAGCATGACAGCTTGACGCATTCAACTGAGACCCATGTTTCCATTTTCCTTCAACGAGGGAGTCGCTGAAAACATGACCTCTAATCCCCTTACTGCATGGAGGACATACAGAAGTAAATGAGTTTCCCGTTAAAGGTTCTGAATAGGCATATCTCCAGTAATTTTGAATTTTAAAGTTTAACTGTAGAATAGGTTGAGGGTCCCTTCTCTGAAATACTTGGGATTAGAAGTGTTTCAGGATTTCTGTTTATTTTGTTTTGTTTTTTTTTTTTTCCAGATTCAGGAATATATGCATACATGATGGAATGTTTTGGGATGGGACCCAAATAGACCCATGAAGTCTATTTGTATTTCATATACACATCACACACAGCCTGGTGTTATTTTATAATATCCTTATTGTACTTTGACCAGCCTGCCTCATAAGGTCAAGTATAGGATTATCTATTAGTGATTTTATGCCCATGCTGAAAAAGGTTCTGGATTTTGGAGCAATTGGAGATGCTCAACATGTAGTGACACCTTGTGAACTAAAGTGACTCATGGATCCTGAGTTCTTAACCATGTGAACAAACCCAGAAAAGCTGACAGTCTGAGAGATTTCAAATTTGGGGATTTCATTTTTGGATTAAGGTCCAAGTTTATGTATCTTTAAATGAGACCTGTGTTCTGGGATGCAATCCATACACAACTGAGAGAAGATCTGACCCTTCTGTGTGAACTTTAATTTCTTTAACTTGACCTAAACCCAGCATTGCTGCCATAGGTTCACAAATAATTCAAATGCGCCTTTGAACGTGAATATTTTCTTTCCAATTGATATTTCTCTTTCTACTCTCTTCTATCCCAGTAGGCTCCCAGAAGATCATTTAGCGCAGGAAAGAGCTGGTGAGGAGGCTCTGAGGTTAGAGGTGCCTGCAGCACAGGCTGACAGCCTGAGTTTGACCCCAGAACCCACGTGAAGGTGAAAGAGGAAAAATGCCTCCACAAAACTTCCCTTTGACCCCTCCACACATGCCGTGGTGCATGCATGCACACAATAAAGAAAATAAAAATTAGGGCCGATTGTGGTGGTGTACACCTTTAATCCCAGCACTTGGGAGGCAGGGGCAGATCCCTGAGAGTTCCAGGACAGCGTGCTCTCCATAGCAACTTCAAGGCCAGCCAGAGTTCCAAACTGAGATCTTCTCCCAAATAAATAAACAAACAAACAAATGCAATTTAAATGGGGGGGGGGCACTATGATTAGCAGTCCAGAGAACCTGCACTAGTATGTGTGGGTCAGGTAAGATGGAGTAATTAGGCACATGAGCCTTAATTATATTGGTGTTCTAGAGACCACAGGACAGAGGCTGCCTATAGCCCAGACCATGGCCCTGGTGTGCGGAAGTCTTACAAGCTCTGGGAAACAAAGAAAGCAGAAGTATATCTACACTTGTCTCATAATCACACCTGCTATCACATGTGTCAGGTCATTTTAAACATGTATATATGTTCCTCTCGGTAATTTTAAAAAATATGTATACATTAAAACAAACTCAAAATTACCTGCAATAAAATATTGTACAGAAAAGGGGGTATAGGGCTAGCATATCTCTCTCTCTCTCTCTGTCTCTGTCTCTGTCTCTCTCTCTCTCTCTGTATGTATGTAGCATGGTGTTACTGAAAAAGTATCACTTCTATTTTCCTTTTTATGCTTACCATTTCTTATCATATCTATGTTTCCCTTTAAATATGTGTTTTGTTCATAACTGGTTTGAAGTCCTTCTTTGCTATTGTACTATTTCTACCATCTTTTCATTTCTGGATTTGTTTCAGGATTTTTGTTTTGTTGTTTCATGATTTTTTATTGTCCTTTAGAAATATATTTTTCCTTTTTTGTCATCTTTCTTCAAAGGAGGTAGATTTTGTTCATTTGGCCATTAATTTACTAGCCTATCAGCCTGAGCCATGGGAAGCTTGTTTTGAGCTTGGTTGAAATTTAACCCATTACCAACTGCCCTCCTACAAAAGCATAACTCTACTGAAGTTTCTAGAGAATCCCCCAGTATTCAGTTAGGGTGTGTGGACTTTTGACATTGTCATCTACAATATGATACTGTCATCTACAAATGTGCTGGGCCACATACTATCCTGGATGCATGTGGCCCCCAGATAGCAGGTCAACCCTCCCTAGAATTGCATTTTCTGAGATCAAAGTGATACATTCCAGGCTTCATGTTATGTGACATCTTGGTGGTGGCATTTGACATTGTTCACCATCCCTACCCTTTTGGAATGCTTTTCTTGTGCTGTCCATTCTATGGCATTCTCTTTGTTTTCCTCTTACCTCCATGGATACTTGCTGTGGGATGTATGGCAAATGTGTTGCTGATTAATCAATAAAACACTGATTGGCCGTTGGCTAGGCAGGAAGTATAGGCGGGGCAAGGAGGAAAATAAAGCTGGGAAGTGGAAGGCTGAGTCAGAGAGACACTGCCAGCCGCCACGATGACAAACAGCATGGGAAGATACCGGTAAGCCACGAGCCATGTGGCAAGGTATAGATTAATGGAAATGGATTAATTTAAGCTATAGGAACAGTTAGCAAGAAACCTGCCACGGCCATACAGTTTGAAAGCAACATAAGTCTCTGTGTTTACTTGGTCGGGTCTGAGAGGCTGTGGGACTGGCAGGTGAAAGAGATTTGCCCTGACTGTGGGCCAGGCAGGAAAACTCTAGCTACAAATGGCGTCCAACGTGGTGGCAAGAGTTTCCACCTAAAAACTGAGAAAAAAGATTCTAAAACGGAGCTAAAAACAGCTTCCTAATTGTCTCTCTCAAATGAGCGGCAGCTGCTGGTTTCAGCTACTGGTGGGTTCCTGGCGTGCGTGCTCAACCTGCAGTATGGCAGGAATCAGGCCTCTGCAAGTGGCACATTAAGCTGCATGGTGGATTTAGACATTGCTAGTATAAAACAAAAAAAGAAGTTTCTGGACTACATGCTGCTTGGATAAAAGCATAGACCCATGATAGCTCCCAGAGCTGGTGGTAAACGTAGCCATGTTGAGAAGCTGTGGGCAGAGCCAGCAGCCACAGCTGCTGCAGTTTAAGGCAAGAGATTCACAATAAGACAGATTCAGATGTAATAGTTTACAATGTGTGTAAAAGATACGTAGGCTTGAAAGAGACAAAAAAGGTGATATATAGAGTTATAGAAACAAATACATAGTTTTAAAAAATAAAGTCATTAAAGAGACAGTAAAGGTAGTATAAAAAATAAGCCACATAAAAATGGATATTACACAGAGAATCTGGATTGTGTTGTCTTTGGGATTTTTAACTGCAGAAAAACGTTTGATTGTAAAAGCTGTTGAGTTATGCCAATATGTATATTTTAAAGATACCTTGACTTCAAAATTTGGATATAAGGATATGTTGCTTTGGAAAAGAGTCTCTGCTTTTGTTCCCACAGAAAGTCAAAGGCTATGGATTTGTTCAAGATTAAGATACATCAGGTTTGACCAGCCAAGACCCCCTGAAGGTCTCCGATGACACCATGGCCCAGATGATCCAACATCCAGAATGGTTTGAAGGCATCTGGCTCAGACGATACAGCCTCATGGACTATTCCATAATTCTAAAATTTTCTTTGTTTCCCCATAAGATACAGCGCCCCCTTCCAGCAGGAAGTAGTAAGAGAAGCTACACCCAAATTCCCAAATTATATGTAATTTTACTTTGTTAAGGTTAAAACCTTCCTTTTTGAAAAAAAAAAGGGGGGAAGTGCTGTGGGATGTATGGCAAATGTGTTGCTGATTAATCAATAAAACACTGATTGGCCGTTGGCTAGGCAGGAAGTATAGGCGGGGCAAGGAGGAAAATAAAGCTCGGAAGTGGAAGGCTGAGTCAGAGAGACACTGCCAGCCGCCACGATGACAAACAGCATGGGAAGATACCGGTAAGCCACGAGCCATGTGGCAAGGTATAGATTAATGGAAATGGATTAATTTAAGCTATAGGAACAGTTAGCAAGAAACCTGCCACGGCCATACAGTTTGAAAGCAACATAAGTCTCTGTGTTTACTTGGTCGGGTCTGAGAGGCTGTGGGACTGGCAGGTGAAAGAGATTTGCCGTGACTGTGGGCCAGGCAGGAAAACTCTAGCTACAGATACTTTATATTTCTTTCACCCCATCTTTAAATACTCCTCAGAGCTTTCATTTCAAGCTACTTCTCCTTTTGCTGTTTTCTCTATAGAGCTAACGTTCGTGGCTTCTTCCAGCACTCCTTATACACTGTAAACAAACAAACAACTCTATGCATATTGAAGGTTTGTGTATTGTGAATGAGTGTATGTGTGTTCTGTGTGTTGGGAGTATATGCCTTATTAGTGTGTTGTGAGTGCACATGTATTCTTCAGTGCCCGGCTTCTCTTCCAAGCTCCACCCCCACCATTACCACCTCTTACTTACTTCTTCGCTGTCTCTTTCTTCTTGGACACCAAGCACAGCATATGATAACTGACCTCCCGCCTCTGGACCACTGGCCTGCATCTATCTGCTCCTGCTCTCAGCTTCTTGACTCTCTGTCTCGGATTTGTTGTTCTACACTTCCTCCTGCTGCTCTGCTGTGTAGACTCCACAGAACTCTGAATACCCTTTGTCCTGGATAGTTTTATGCCAACTTGGCACAAGCTATAGTCATCAGAGAGGATGAAGCCTCAATTAAGAAAATGCCTCTGTGTAGTTTTGTGGGTTTTTTTTAACTCTTTGGGGGCCCATCACCCAGTTCCGAAATAAATACATGGAGACTTATTCATACTTATGAATGCCCAGCCTTAGCTTGGCTTGTTTCTAGCCAGCTTTTCTTAACATAAATTATCCCATCTATCTTTTGTCTATGAGTTTATACCTTTCTATATACCTTTCTTCCCTTCTTACTCCATGGCTGTTTGTGTGTCTGTGCAGCTGGCCCCTGGTGTCCTCCTCTCCTCCTTTTCTTGTTCTTCTCTCTTCTCTTTTGAGCTTAGATTTCTCCTCATATTTATTTTCTCTGTCTGCAGCCCCTCCTATCCCTGCCTAGCTATTGGCCATTCAGCTCTTTATTAGACCAATCAGGTGTTTTAGACAGGCAGAGTAACACAGCTTCACAGAGTTAAACAAATGCAACATACAAGAATGCAACACATCTTTGTGTCATTAAACAAATATCCCACAACATAAATGAATGTAACACATCATAAACTAATATTCCACAATATTTCCCCCTTTTTGTCTAAATAAAAATGTAGGTTTTAACTTTAACATAGTAAAACTATATACAACAAAACAATTATCAAGTAAGAATTACATTCACAATATTCAGTCCATTTATATTTAGCAAATTCAGAGAAAATACTCCATTATCTATCTTAGTAATTCCAAAGTTTTATACCTAATTTACTTTCTATCATAACTAAGGAAAACTATAATTCTAACTATTTAGTCTTTAACTCCATCACAGACCTCAGAAGAATGTAATATTACCTAATGACAGAGACATCTGGCTGCCTGGACAGTCACCTAAAGTTCCTCTGCAATGTTGGGGCATCCATCTTCAGCCTATAGACCTAGAACATCTGGCAGACTTTTCAGTGAAGCAGGAATTTTGAAGGACTGTCCTGCCTTGTATTGGCAAAGATCATCAGTCACTTTCCTCTGTGTCCTGCAAAATGTCTGGCAGACTCTTCTGTGAAACAGGAATCTTGAAGGACTGTCCTGCCTTGTCTTGGCAAAGTTCCACAGTCTTTTTCTTTTATGTCCTGATTGTCCAGTTTGTACAGCATACTGTCAGCAGTCAAGGCAAGAGCAGTTTCTTGCCCAAATGGCTAGCCTTGCCACATTGAAAGCAAACTCCAAATGGAGTTTCTTCAATGCTCATCATCCTTTTATGAAGTAAATTGGTCCTGCCAGGAGCAGATATGTCTCATTGTCCTGAAAAACCTTAGGTTATTAAACATCTTAAGTGCCATATTTTGTGGGTCTTTGAAGCATTTGGAAATCTGTCTAAAATATACTTGTTTAACCTTGAAAACATACCTAATATGATTATAAGTTTGATTACTATAGATTAACTACTAACCTCATTCCTTAATTGTACATTGCATTTTTAAATGAGCTGCATAAGCACAATACCCCAAACAAGAGTAGAAACATGTATACAGTATAACAAAAAGTATAACTTTAAATTTGTATCAATACACCAAAATCCATGCCAATGCAAATTATCTGAGATTAATAGTTGTCTCTTTATCCTATATTCCTCTAAACAATAACAAACATGCACAACCCACCAAATAACCAACAACCACCCACCCCACTTCTTGGGAATGTGGGCATTATCTTCTCTAGACTGCTTCATGTTGTCTGTGGGTGAAGACATCTTTAGGAGACCCTGAGAAAATTGAGATAATGGCCATGTCCTGGGAAGACCAGCTGTAACCTTTGTTGATATATATCACCTGTCAAGATTTAGGAGGTCTCCCCCATCAAACACAATCCATATTAACCTGGAAGGAATCCATGGCCTCTTGTTTTGTGTGGACACAAAAGCAAAACCTCTTTCCCAAAGCATTTTTGACTTCCATTTGGCAAATACATTTTTTTGGTTTCCATTTTAAAGTCAAAGCATTCTTAAAATAACTAGGCTGGTTTATTTCATCAGTCACTCTTTCAATCCCATGTCTCTTAGCAGCTGTCATTTGCTTAACAGCAATCAAAAAATTCAAGGTCAATACAATAACATACAGGATCCAGACTCCCTATGTATTTCCCATCTCTATGTGGCTTATTCCTTTTTTTATGTTACTTCAATTCTCTCTTTAAAGGCTTTATTTTTAAACTACTTCTTTCTTTCTATGACTTCCTATATTCTTTATCAAGCCTATCTATGCACATTGTTAATCACACTGTAAACTCTTCAGAGTTTTTTTCCATCTGGACTACATACCTCTAGTCTTTTTTGACTGCATGAGCCTTTAAACTGATAAGCAGCACAGTTAGGACCTCCTTCATGGCTTTGAGCTGGCTCTGCCCACTTCTTGGTTCTTTGAGAACCAAGCCTAAAGATCCTGGGCCCAGGCAAGGTAGGTGACCAAGAACTGCATTCAACCCCCCAGCTCTGGAATGCCAGAATCCTGCACTATGGCAGGTGTTTTTTCACTTAGACTTTTTGTTTCTACTTAGCATGGAAAAGGCTGTTTAAGTGCTCTGCAGTATGACAGTTTCTTAAAAGATCCATATCTTTTTTTTTTTTCAGCTTTCTCAGGCCCTACATGAAATTCAAGCCTCATGCTGGTACACCCAATTTTTTTTTTTTTTTTTTTTTTACTCTTTGCTCTTTGGGGACCAACTGTCCAGCTCCCATATAATCACATGGAGACTTATTCTTACTTATGAATACTTGACCTTAGCTTGGCTTGTTTCTAGCCAGCTTTCCTAACTTAAATTAACCTGTTTCTCCTCTTCTACATTTTGCCTCTTGACTTTTTATCTTTCTTTATTCTATATCTTTCTTCTCTTCTTACTCTGTGGCTGGCTGTGTGGCTGGGTGTCTGTGGCTGGGTGACTAGCCCCTGGCATTCTCCTCTCCTTCTCCTTTTCTTGCTCCTCCTCTTCTCTTTCCTCAAGCCTGGATTTCTCCTGCTACTTATTCTTTCTGCCTGGCAACCCCGCCTATCCCTCTCCCGCCTAGCTATTGGCTGTTCAGCTCTTTATTAGACAAATCAAGTTTTTTAGACAGGCAAAGTAACACAGCTTTACAGAGTTAAACAGATGCAGTATAAAAGAATACAACACATCTTTGTGTCATTAAACAAATATCCCACAGCATAAATGAATGTAACACATTTTAAACTAATTTTCCACAACACCTCTGTAAGATGGGCTGTAGGCAAGTCTGGGCAATTTCTTAATTAGCGATTGATGGGAGAGGGCCCAGGTCGTTGTGGGTGGTACCATCCCTGAGCTGGTGGTCCTCGGTTCTATAAGAAAGAAGGCTGAGGAAGCCATAAGGAACAAGTTAGTAAGTAGCACTCCTCCATGGCCTCTGCATCAGCTCCTGCCTCCAGGTTCCTGCATGAGTTCCTGCTGACTTCCTTCAATGATGAACTATTAAAGTTCTAGAAGTGTAAGCCAAACAAACCCCTTTCTCCCCAGGTTTCTTTGGTCGTGGTGAGCATTTCTTCATACATTGGCTACTTGTATTTCTTCTGCTGCTAAGTGTTCAGATCACTTGCCCCTATTTTATTGGCCTTATTCTGGATATACAAGTGCCACTTCCAAGGAGCCTCTTCCTCTCTGTACTGGCACTTCTCCCAGCTAGTTATGTTATACCTATCTCCTTGACTGCTCAGTAAATAGGACAAGAACCGAATCTACTGCATCCACTGTTGTGTTGCCTGGTATCTGATATGGTGCCTGAGACACAGTTGAAACTCACCATGAAGTCACTGAATACATTTTTAATATGTTAAAATGGTCTAATATTTAAAAATGTTAATATTTGCTGATGGTTTTACTAATCATATGTTATACCACACATAGCTGGAAAAATAACCTGGAATGTTTTGAATGTGATAGTGATTTGTCACATGAATTTGTCATATGTAGAAGTAAATTTGAAGTGGAGCTTGGTTAGAGCTCATTACAGAAGGCCCAGGCTTTGAGAGAGGGGAAGAAAGAGAGTGCAGGTGTAGAGAATGGGGTAAGAGATAAGGGAGTGTGAGGGAGCAAATGCCACAAGGGTGTTGAACCCTCTCACCTGTATTCTCTGGAGAACTTAGACATATTATAGTCTGTGTTTTAAGCCTGGAAATTTTTATGCATTTGAGGCAAAAACAAAACAAAACTATTATATTTCAAAGTGAATTTAGCCAAGCCACTGGGGCCCCATATTAGTTTTCTTATTGGTGACACCTGGGGACCTAGCCTTGAACACACAGTCCCTGAGGGGAACAGTCAATACAGAAATGCTAGCAAGGTCCCAGCAATGGGCAAACCCTGCCTGAAAGAATCTTCACGAGTCAACGAGCTAAGCTGTAGGGTAGGGCTGCCTGGACCCCTGGGAGCTCACCCGCCAAATTATGCAGCAGGTGCCCGGGAAGGGACCTGGATGAGGCCCTGCTGGGTTTCAATTTCACTTTGACTCCCTCCCTCCTCACTGTCTTCTTATTTCTCCCTTTTGGACAATGAATGCACATTCTGTGCCCACCCCGCCATTGCATCTTGGTGGTGTATAACCTGTTTCACTTTTATGGGAACTCATGGCTCACTTTGTCTTGTGAGCGATGCTGGGAAACAGAAGACTTTAGAAACTCTTGGAGACTGAATGCATTTTGCAATGTGAGATGTTAGACCGGAGCCTTGGAGAGCAGGGGCAGAATGGTATACTTGGAATGTAGAGTGTGTTCCAAAGATTCACGGTAAAGACTTGATTGGCACAGTGGTGCAGTGGGAAGGCGGTGGACTGTTCAGGAGGTAGAACTGTGGTAAATGCCTTTCAAAGAGAATTATGAGACATCCACTCCTTCCATTTTCTCTTTTGCTCTCTGGCTATGAGGTGAATAGCTTCACTTCACCATGTGCCTCTATAGTGGCCTCTGGTACCCCAAGTAGAGAACCACAAACAGAGAATCTGCTTGATCATGGTCTTGAGCCCCTAAAACTATAGCCAAAACAAACCTATAAAAAGGCAGTTGTCTCAGGTATTTTGTAGGAAGCAAGGAAAGGGACGCACTTACCTAATATCCCGAGGTCTCCACTGAGCTTTGGCTTCATGCCCATGGTCCTATGCATCACTCAGGTAGGGTCTGTGGCAGGGACTCTGAGCCTGCAATATACTACCTGACCTCTCCTCTTACCCTCTGAAATCTCTGGAGAAGCCCCGCTGACTCCATAACTGTTGCAGACTGCATGCCTACAGTAAGACGAGCATCAGGTGTGTGAGGCCAAGGTTGGTCACTGGTGCTGCTGTTCCTGGGCGTGACTGAACCACAGCTGCTGTGGCTTCTGAGTATCCCAGAGAAATGATTCCTGAGGTGGTCCTGGGCATGCAGGGCATCCTGGGGCTCTTTTATGAAAGGGTTCTGTCCTAGCAAGTCTTTAAAACAAGGGCTGGGTTGAATCCCAGCATGTGTGAGACTCTGGGTTCAATCCTCAGTTTTTGGGGAGAGGGGAGCCTTCAAAACCCTAACACTGTTGTCCCTTTGAGTCTGTATGGGTAGGATGGCCTTGGGGAGTTCTGTGAGGGACTGTCTGAATCTTTCCTACTGTTTCCACCATAGATCACTTGCTTGCTTTTTATCTCTTCTAGAACTTGCATCCTTCTTGGACACATCTTTTATGTGCACTGCTTTTGGTCAAGGGTCAATTTTTAAAAGTCCTTCCTCTTGGCTCCTCTTTGATCCAAATTTTCACTGTGAAGTTGGCTAAAAAGCAGCCAGTAAGGCTCCAGCTGTAGCCTGAATGCATGACCATCTTGAATTTCTCTTCATCTGAAAAACTAGCCCATGCCTTTAGTCTCAGTTCCCAGAGAGTATCGAGGTATTGTGGTTTGAATTGGATGTTTTCCCCTCACAGACTCATGTTTTGGATACTTGGTCCCCAGCTGGTAGGGCTCGTTTGGAAGATTCTGGAAAATGTGGGAAGTTGGGTCTAGTTGCAGTAAATAGTTCACTGGGGATGAGTCCTTGGGGGTACATTGTCCCTGGTTAGTTTCTTATGTTTCTCTGCTTTGTTTTTCATGATGTTGATAGCTGTCCTCTGTCACAGGCTACCACTGCTGAGATGTTCTGCTCAACTATATGGGGCAAATCACTTAAGCCGTGAGCCACACAAACCCTTCTTCCCTTTAAGTTGTTTCTATGAGGTGTTCTCTTAGGGCTACTATTGCTCTGATGAAACTTCATGACCAAAAGCAACTTGGGGTTTATTCTGCTCACACTTCTGGGTTACAGTCCATCACTGAGGGAAGTCAGGGCAAGAACCTAGAGGCAGGAACCTGGAGGCAGGAACTGATGCAGAGACCACGGAGAACTGTTGCTTACTGACTTGCTCCCTATGGCTTGCTCAGTCTGTTTTATTATAGCACCCAGAACCACCAATCCAGGGGTAGAACCACCCATCACTAGCCTTGCATACAACTTTTCCCCCCAACAGTATAAGGATGCTCTCTACTCTGATTCTCATTAGAGTCCTTATTTTCATTTCAGATTTCTTTTGCCTCTTCTACAAGTCCACATTCCCGTTAGAACTTTGGTTTTCTAAGCTAGCATCAGAATTACTCATTAGGTTCTATTTATCTCATTTTAGCCTTCTTCTAGCTTGCTCCTCAACACTTTTCCAAAATCTTCCTCAAAACCAGTGTTAAAGGTTCCTCCCTGTCATCAAGAATATCTACAATTAACAACCTCACTTTTGGTACCCCCCACTTCATATTGGTCAGCTTCCTGTCTCACGAAGAAAAAGTGGGAAGTAACTTATAAATACAAAGGGTCTATTTTGGCTCACAGTTTCCAGTCTAGGATGAATGGCCACAAGCTTTGAGCCTGTGTAGAGTGACAAGGTCTCATTTGGTGGCCCAAGTTGGCCTGGAACTTGCTATGTAAGCTGGGCTGTGCTTTAACTTGCAGCAATCCTCCTGCTTCAGCCTCCTGAGTGCCTGTCTTTTCTTTCTTGTATGTTGAGCTTGGAAGCAGACAATAAAGAGATGCTGGGTTGAGGACCTGATTGCTGCTCAGTCCATGAAGCTGAATCCATCAGCCTTCCTCGTCAGGCCCTGAAGGCCTGAAGGATTCCTGGAGAACTGCTGGTCTTCAGCCCATGTTGAAAGGCTGAAGAAGTTGGGTTCTGCTGTTAGCAGAGGATACTGCCAGCAGCAGAGAAGCAATTCTAATGGGACAGATGGACCTGCCAGCAAGAAACAAAGACAGCTAGCACTGATTTTTTTCCCCAGACCTCTTTGTATCTGAGCCACTATGCTTTGTATCTGGGCCAATATGCTTCCTGCTCTGGGGAAGGGGCTTCCTCCTCTCAGTTTGTCAACCCTGGAAGTGTCTTCAGAGACTGGCCCAGAGGCATTCTTCTAGCTGATTCCAGTATTGTCACAAAGACCTTCCAAAAGGTCTTGCCTTCCCTCTCAAAGGTTTTACTGTTTTCCAGAATTCTCACCCTGAAGACTAGTCCTTTAACACATGTCCCTTTGGAGACCATTACCATCTAAACCATAGCAAAACCACTTCCATTTCCAGTGGCTGCTGGCATCTGTGGCTCCTGTTACTCCTGCTTCTACTTGGGTGGTCATGTGGCCTTTTCTTCCTCTATACACCTGCTGTCACACCCCACTCTCCTTTTTTCTTACATTTAGGACCTACTAAGATAATCCTGGATACTTTCCCCAGATCAATCTGGTAGCCCTTTACCGGAATCCTTAACTTACCACACCTGTGAAGCCAGTGGTAATGTTTTTTGGGTTCCAGAGCGTAGGGAATGGTTACATTTGAGACCCACCACCTATCCTGTGACTGCTCCGTTTCACACGTGAACTATCAGACTGCCTTCTTCGGTGTTTTTAAATGGATGCTCCTTTTTTTTTTGTTTGTGCTCTTCATAATTGACTTTCTTTGGGGTTCTAGAAATTGTTAATCAGACTTTGGTTCTAAGTGGGCTGTGTCTCATTCTCCTGTTCCCCAAACTGCTCATGAGAGAAAGTACACTGTGTGCCAACAAAACAAGTTCAGCTTTCTTTTGTCTCTTTGGAAAAATGTTTTCATTGAACTTAAATAAATCTTTATCTAATTAATAATTTCTGGAAGGCAAAGCACAGAGCAGCAGCCTTCATTCTTACCAGATCTAGTCCCACCTGCCTCACTGAAGTGGAAATCTACAGGGAGTTACTGTTTCTCTTGTTCCATCTCCACAGAAACAGCACTGAAAACCAACTCAGTGTTTTCTCTCTGGCTGTTATATATTAACCATGAGGCCCTGCTAACCTATGTATCTCTGGGTTAAAGTCAAGTCACTGTTTCATTTTCTTAATGTGTATGGGTGTCTGCCTGGATGTCTGAGTACCATTGTGTGCAGTGCCAGCAGAGACCAGAAGAGGGTGTCAGATCCTTTGGAACTGGAGTTAGAAGTGGTTGTGAGCTACTATGTTGGGTGCTGGGGATTTGAACCCAGCTCCTCTTAAAGAGCAACAACAGCTTTTAACCAATGAGCCATCTCTTCTGCCCCCAAGTCAAATTACTCTTAAGGAACTGCGAGTAACAGCCACTCAGGGCAGCTAGACAAGCTTCTCGCCTGTGCTTCAGAACCAACTTGCTTCCACACAGATATAAAAGTCATCCTGTTTGAACTGGAATCCTGAAAGTCTGGCTTTCTTAGTGAGTCTGCAGACTTTGGCCAATTGATTGAAATTCCTTGAGCCTCAGGGCACTCATTAAGAAAATGATGAAGCCAGGCAGTGGTGGTGCACGCCTTTAATCCCAGCACTCGGGAGGCAGAGGCAGGCGGATCTCTGTGAGTTTGAGGCCAGCCTGGTCTCCAAAGTGAGTTCCAGGAAAGGTGCAAAGCTACACAGGGAAAAAAAAAAAAAAAAAAGAAACCGATGAAGTTGGTTTTCTAACAGTTAGCAGTGAACACATTCTCTAAACAAACAAAACTTAACAGAGAATCCAAATGTAGCAAACAGACCACAGGGGAGCTGCTTTCCTGCTAGAAGGGGAGGGGCTACCTGGGTAGGGACACAAAGGAGCAGAGTGGCCCAGGGAGCACTGCCTTCTCAGCTGAGGGACATTTGAAAGCTTAGGAGCTCTCTGCCACAGCTTTGAGAATTAAACATCCCAATTTTTTGTCAGTCTGTAGCTGGAGAGTTTTCCCTCCAGCTCCCGCCAAGCCCCACTAGTCCCGGAGCCCACTTATAAAATAAACACACAGACTCTTATATTATTTAAACTGTTTGTCCTAATGGCTCAGGCTTCTAGCTATCTAGTTCTTTTATCTTAAATTAACTCATTTCTATAAATCTATACCTTGCCACGTGGCTCGTGGCTTACCAGCATCTTTACATGCTGTTTGTCATGGCAGTGGCTGGCAGTGTCTCCCTCACTCAGCCTTCCACTTCCCAGAATTCTCCTCTCTCCTTGTCCTGCCCATACTTCCTGCCTGACCACTGGTCAATCAGTGTTTTATTTATACAGAACGATATCCACAGCACTTTCCCTTTTCTTTTTTCTTTTTAAAAGGAAGGTTTTAACTTTCACATAGTAAAATTACAGGTAACAAAACAATTACCAAGCAAGAATTACAGTTATAATATCTAGTCTATTTATAATAACTAGTTTATTTGGCAAAATTAAAGAAGATATCCTATCTACCTTATATTTGTGAGTCTAAGGTTTTATAACTAACTTATCTTTTATCATAACTAAGGAAAATTGTAACTGTCTAGCTTGAACTACATCAAAGACCTCAGAAGGATATACTATTACCTGAGAAATGGGAGAAGGATGCAAGCAACTTTCGGGAGTTTTGCAGGGTAGACAGAGACAGCTGGCAGCCTGGACAGTCATCCAAAATTTTCTTGGAAAGTTGGGGCATCTGTCTTCAGCCCACAGGCCTAGAGTCTCTCAGTCACTTTTCTCTGTGTCCTGTAGAATGTCTGGCAGTTTCCTCTGAGAAGCAGAAACCTGAAGGACCATTTTGTCAAGCAAAGTTCAGTGATCACCTTTTTATGGGTCCTGCATGTCCAGTCGATCAAGCAGTCCAGGCAAGAACAGTTTCTTGCCCAAATGGCTATTTTTGCCAAGGTGAAGATAAACTCCATACAGAGTGTCTTCGATGCCCATTCTCCTCTCTGAAGTAAATTGGTGCTGCCAGGAGCAGACATGTCTCACTGTCCAGAAAGTGGCCTTAATAATTTCACCAATATCAGTCTAGATCCTTCTCTCCCAGAGATCTTTCCTGGAGAGACTTGAGGCTGGCTCAGGACTCGAAAAGGCTCTTAGTCTCTTTTCCTGTCGCTGTGATAACATATCCTGACAAACTGACTAGAGGAAGAAAGGGTTTGGCTCACAGTTCAAGGTCCAGTCCACCAGGCAGCAGAGGCGAGAATCAGTGGGTTACACCACATGCACAGTCACGAAGCCAAGAGGAATGAATGCACCGTTCACACGGTCCAGAATCCCCTGAGAGCGAATGGTGCCTGGTGCCGCCCACAGTAGGTGGGGCTCTGCCTTTGCAGTGGCTGCTTGTTCTGCACCTTTTGCGGCTCTGCCTCTTCACCTGTCAAGCATCTGGCCACCTCTGCCATTTCACCGTCTCAACAGGAGTCCACTGAGCTATGGCTGCTGCTCCGCTGCCTCTGCTCTGTCCCACTGTCTGCTCTTTTTTCCTGTGTGTTCCCAGCTCAGCCCACACTACTGAAAGCAGGCAGAAAAGACCACCTGAGCCTATGTTGTGGTTTAATGTTGCCACATCAGGGGAGGCAGCAGAGGAGGGTTGTCACAACTGGCAAAGTGAGCCAAACAGCTTGCTTACACAACCAGAGAAGCAAGGGTTGCACCAATCACAACAAACCTCCCGGGAAACTGAAGGCTGGTTCACAACGTTGTTTCATCAGCTCTGGCTCTGCTAGGTCTCGAAGGGAAGCACTCTACCTCTGGCACAGATGGAAACGTTACAGGGTCATCTAGACTTCATCAAGGCTTGTGACATCAAATTGTCCGGCACCAACGGTCTGAAACAGTCCTGGCTGAGGTGGCGCCTTCATAAGCTGGAGCAATCAGCTGTGAGCGTTGTGTAGTTTCCTCAAGGCATCGGGCGAGTGTCAGAAGCTGCTGGCGCTGGCAGAGGAATATCTGGCTGGTTGTTTGGACCACAGTCCTTTTGTTCAAGGAAGCCAGGGCAGCAAGGGAAGAGTCCAGCAGTTATGGAGCCACACTGCTGCATCTCCCAACATCTTTGCTTATTTACAGGAAACAGAACATCAGAAAGTGTTTACAGCGAGTATTTAAGGAATTTATCACCCACATTAATAGTGATTTTAACAGATGTTACCAATGCTTTGACAATGCCCCCAGAGAAATGTAGTTCCCTCTCAGCTGTCTGAATTTACTGTGAAGAAAATATACACACCTAATTGTGGGGAAAGTGAAAAGCATACTGGACTTAACCTTTGTTTTAATAATGTACTTGATGGTACTATATTTGAAGATTTAGACAATGTTTCCTTTTGTGGCAGTACCCTAGGATGAAATGTTTCTATTTGTTTCATAGAACACTGTAGTTCTCTCCAACTAACTACACTTAGGATGCTTTCTGTGTGTGTGTGTGTGTGTGTGTGTGTGTGTGTGTGTGTGTGTGTGTGTGTGTGTTCATGTGTATGTAGGTGCACATTTGTGCTGGTGTACGTACACGTGTTTGTCCTTGTATGCAAAATCCAGATGACAACTTCCGGTGTCCTTCTTCAGGGGCCATCCACTCTTCCCGGTGACAAGGTTTGGAGCTCACCAAGTAGGCTAGGCTGTCTAGCAAGTTCCAGGGATCCTCCTGAAGGCTACTTCCCTCAGAGCATTTATTGCTTGAAGATCATAGCTAAGGCATGAGAGACAAGGTTTCCTATTCCTGATAAGAAAGTAAACCTCATGTATTCCTTCAGTTTCATCCAGGGATGCCAGATAAATAAGAGATTGATGAGTTGGCTAAACCACCAAAATAATCAGTAACAAAGAAAGTCAAGGCAGAAAACATTAACAATCAGAAAAGGTTTCAGTGACTTAGAAAAACCATAGTGTGGTGGTTTGAAAGAGAACGATCATGTAAGGAGGGACCAGGGTAGAACACATTTAGTTAGTGCTAGGTAGCCATGCATAAGAACTATTTTTCATAACTTTTGGCTTCTAGCTACTTTTAGGAGGGCTGACCTTTCACCATATTTCCTGTTATTCTTTAAAGTCCAAGTTCGATAGTTCAGACATCAGGCCATCTCAGAAGCAGTTTGATAGTTCAGACATCGGGCCATCTCAGAAGCAGTTTGATAGTTCAGACATCAGGCCGTCTCTGAAGCAGTTTGATAGTTCAGACATCAGGCCATCTCAGAAGCAGGTCTTCAACTGCTGGATGCTGTTGTTTTCTTCCTTGATTTCTTTTCCTTTCTTTTTCAATCCTAACTTTTGACTGAATGTCAGACAGTGGGCACAGAAGAACCATGGAGACTGAGATAAATAGCATATATATCCATAATCAGGCAGGCATCTTTTTCTTACAGGCTATCCACATGGAGGGTTAAAATAATCTAGTCAGAATTGAGCCAGGTTTGCTCAAGATTTCTGCTCAATCATGAAACCCAAACGAATGTGATTAACTGAGAGAAGAAACTCCCAACATGCAACACTAGCAAGTGCTGGGATCTAAAATATAAAAATCAAACTTAGATCAACAGCAGCAATGGCAACAAAACCCAGAGAAACCCAGTGAAAAGACAGCGTAAACATTCTCGGGGGCGATTCTCAGAAGATGTCAGGACAGCTACAAGAATATACAGACAGGCTCAATTTTGCTCTCCAAGAACTGAAAACTAAGTTCCCACTTTTCACCAGTCAGATTAACCAAAATGAAAACATCTGAATATGCAGAGCATTGACAATGGGGACACAACACTGGCCATTGGCCCAGGTGTGAGTTCGTGAGCAGGGTGCTGGCACTGGTGAAGTTACAAGTGTCTCCGGTTAAAGTCTGGCATAGGACTGAAAAGAAGCATTGCCAATCACATATCAGTCTCTCAGTAAATGCATATTTAATGAAAATATAAAGGTATCAATCACATCAATGATTGTAATGAGTAGAGTTGGGGTGACTCAGCCCTCCATTACTAGGATTGCAGGGAGGAAGTTGTTTTCAAGGGATGTGTTTGATGATGCCAGACCTCAAAGTATCACAGTGTGCCCAGCTGTTGCTAAGGGCCTCCTATGTGTTGATATAGTTACCCTCAGATTGCTGCACATCATCTATTTTACCTAGAAGAGACTGTCAGTTTAATCTGAAGATCCTGCTAGCAGTGAATCAGAGCTGGGTTTGAACTCAGGCATCTGGCTCCTGCAGCCAATCACTGAACCCCATGGTTGGGGACCACCTGCTTTCCACACTATGATACCTGCAGCACACTGGTCCCACGGTGTGTCCATTCACTCCTCTGACGGTCTAATGCTGCTGACCTTCTCCTTTTCAAAGGTCAGCAGCCCACCTCATCCTCCAGTGCATAGGAGCATACTTCCACCCAACATCCTTCTCCCCCATGCAAGACACTTCTCATGGTCCCTGCTGGTCCCAAGTGAGGAGCCGAGCCTCTTCCCTAGTCTGCTTGAGACATGTTTTCAAATACTTGGGAGTGATGCTGTGATGCCCTTTTATGTATTTATTCTCTCTTGCAGTGCTCTGGAGTAGCCTGCTATCTGGAAAATCAGAATACCCAGCTAGGTAGAAGCCACCAGGTCCTAGGCCAGATACTGAAGGGCTCTGTGGACAGGCTTGGTGGATCTGTAGAATCATTACTGAAAACTCTGTGGCCTTTGTGTGCTAGGTCATCCTAGTTTACTGCGTGGCTTCTCTGAGAGACAGGCCCATGTGTCTTTTGGAGGGGAGAGCCTTCCAGAGATGAAACAGTTAAGGGCCGCGGAGCTGAAAGATCTAAGCCTTTCAGCTTGACTACCTCAAAATCTTCCGTTTTTTTGTTTTTGTTTTTTGTTTTTTTTTGCACTGATTTTCATGTTCTAAATTGCCAGTTAATTAACCTCTATTTAAACGGTACATTTATGTATTTAATTCCCACCCATCCCCCCAAAGCAAGTTACCTATAATTTGAAATACTCTCTCACTTTAGAATATTAAGTTGCCTGGGAGAGACTAATTAGAAAAATGGAAATTTCCTGCAAGGGAAACACATTCCTGTAACAGGAAGCACAAGCCAGCTCATGTCAGCTCCGTTTTCAGCAGCCTGACTGCCTTTTCCTGGAAGATGCTGTCTCCTTGGAGTGAGTTGATTTACTGACTTAGCAAACATCCTTTGATAGGGCACTGTGCACTAAGCACCATCCTGGACCCTTCAGGGATGGTTCTTTGCTCAGTGAATTCATTCGCTTTGTCCTGCAGGTGGAAATGAAGTTCAGAGAACTCAAGATATTGGCAAGCTGCAGAGGCGAGATTTGAACCTGGTTTGTCTCTGCCGTCCTGGGGCTGAAGCTCTGTGCTGCGGCTCCTTCTTTACTAACCTACCATCTGTGTGACACCAGGCAGAGTCAAGTGCCCTTAGAGGAGGAAGTGGAAGGGACAGTCAATGGGAACCTTCTCTGCATCAGGGCACGAACAGCTTGGAAAACGGAAGAGACTAAGTCGAACCCATCTGTACAGCCTCCACATGGTCATTGTCGTGGGGGCAAAGGGAGACACTTCCACTGAACCCTTCACCCTCACCGAACCTCCTGTTTCCACACTACTTGGCTAGCTGGCCTTTGGCTGTGGGTGATTCCCATGCAGGGGACTGTGGTAGTCATTAGCTAAGTAATAGCAAGATGGCTGCCCACTCCACCTTTTACCTCAGACCTCGCTTGGGATTTCAGAGGAAGAGTCCAATGTGCATTTGGAACGCCTTAGACTTAAGCTGAGCAGGTTTTGGACCAGCAAATTTGTATTTTCTACAAGAAAGTACATGAGATGTTTAGAGTATACTAACAAAATTGTAATAGGGAAAAAAAATGGTTCTTTGTTTTTGCTTTGGCATTTACAGAGGGAAAAGGACTCTCAGTTCTGTCTTCATCCACAGAGGGGAGCAAAGAGGTTATAAAAGCCTGGGTTTTAACATGAAATTGTCAGGCTCTGCCCTTCAGTACCTGCATTTTGTTGGTGGCCTGTCCAGAGGGCGTCTGTATCCCAGTCTCTATTCTACAGAGATACATGAGCTTTCCTGGGGTGCTCCAGTGTTTAAAATCACAGCATCCCTCCGCTTACCTTCAACTTCACTGAGAGCATCCTCAATTTCTCAGTTTCCCAATTCCCAATCTCGATAAGAAGCTGTCTCTGTGGCCCAGCTTTCCAAGAGAGGCCGCTCAAGCCACAGGCCACTCTAATTTGATGCCCCCGGGCAAGTTGTCCATTGCATTTCCATTATGGCAATTAGTGTAAAACATGTATGCCCCAGGTACAGGATCTAGATAGAGGTGGCACTGCTCTTAGGGAGGCTTGGAGGTGGACAAGCCCAATAAATGAGCGCAGTGCAGGCCAGGGGCAGCTTGGCTAAAATGAGTCCATTGCCTGGAGCCATACTTTAAAGGTAACCTCAGCTCTCTGGCCTGTGACTTTACTCTACATTAAAAAAAAAAATGATCAATATCTTTATGGCAGAATCCTCTGGATGGAATCCAAGATCAATGCCTTGATACCAGCTTCTGCAGTAGTGAACAGCAGTGTGCAGACTTTATAGAGTACAATCTATGGCCTTAATTTACGCTAGCAGAAGTAGAGGGAAAGTTAAGTTGTTTGCTGGAACAGCTCCGGGCCTTTGCAGGAGGCTGGTGTTCTCCACACAGGCACGCTCATCTTTAAAGCATGACAAGTCACATTGAAGCACTTGTCCTAGTACATAGTTCACATTAAAAATTCAATACATCTCCAGGGAGATGGCTGAGGCAGAGAGGGCACTTGCTTTGGAAGTGTGGGGACCTGAGTTCGAATCCCCAGCACCCCTATAAAAATCTGGTTGTGGCTGTGTGTGTCTGTGACATCAGCACTGGGGAACAGTAGAAAGCAAATCCCAAGAGCTCTGTGGCTGGTCTGCCTGGCTGAAAGGTGAGCTTCCGGTCTAGTGAAGAAGCCTGTCTCAAGGCAATAAGGTGTGGAGGGTCATAGAAGACAGCTGGTCCCTTGCTGCTCTGGCCTTCATACGTGTGGACGTGGGTGCATATACCTGCACACCCACATGCATGTGCAATAACGTGCACGCACGCACACCACCACCACCACCAATACTAAAACCATCACCACCACAAAAGACAACTCCAAAACTGCTACTTGTGAGTCTCTGTTCTCATGCCCCTGATCATAGTTCAGGATTTATTGACCCGAACTGAACTGAGAAATTGATATTAAAATGAACTAGTAGAGATTTGGGGTTCTCCAAACTCTAGCAGGACCCTTAGACCTCTTCCCGTTCCTCTCTCACTTCCCAGGTCCTGAGAGCCATAGCCCGGATGATGTCAGTGGGCTACAGCTGCAGCTTCTCATCCCAGAAGCTCACATTGGGCCGGCACTGGCCCAGCATAGCGCACGGTATGACTAGAAAGATCCTATACTCTGCCTTCCTCCGATTCCTATGATTTAAACTTACTAGGATTTAAAACATTTTAATTTGGGTTGTTTTTTTTTTTTAATGTGTATGGGTGCTTTGCCTGCATGTATGTCTGTGCACGCGTATGCGTGCAGTGCCCATGGAGGTCAGGAAAGGGTGTCGGATACTATGGAACTGGAGTTACAGATGGTTGTGAGCTGCCATGTAGGTGCTGGGAATTGAACATGGATTCAAGCCTGGGGAACAGCCAGTGCTTAACTTCTGAGACATCTCTCCAGTCTTCATTTAAACTTTCTTTTTTTTTTTTTTTTTTTTTTTTTTGGTGTGTGTGTGTGTGTGTGTGTTGCTAAGGATTGAATTCCAGGTCTCACGCATGCTCTGTAAGAACTGAACCACTCAGCTGAATAGAGCATTACCTTCATGTTCAATGTATTGCTACAGAGTCACTTAAACCCAGGGTACACTGATATACTACTATCTTTCAGTCGGCTCTGTATGGTACTTAAAGTTTGACCCCAAGAACTGGTTAGGAGATGTGGCCTAATAGAGGCGTGCCCTTGGAGGGAATGTTGATACGCTAGTCTAGGAAGAAATGTAGATGTAACCGTCTTGTTAAATAAACACAGAGCCAATGCAGAGATGAAAGCCTAAGAGGTCAGAGCTAAAAACCTTACCCTTCACTGCTGCAGCTGTCCTCTTCAGCAAGAGACCTACTTCCTGTGTGTTTGTCTTTTTTATAGACTTTCTATTCTGCCTTCTCATTGGTTGTAAACCCAACCACATGACCTCCTCGTCACTGCCTGTCTATACAGACCTCCAGGTCTTCTATGGTTGGTATTGAGATTAAAGGCGTGTGTCTCCATGCTGGCTGTATCCTTGAACACACAGAGATCCCCCTAGCTCTGCCTCCCAAGAGCTGGGATTAAAGGCGTGCACCACCACCGCCCAGTTTCTGCTATGGCTTGCTATTAGCTCTGACCCCCAGGCAACTTTATTTATTAACATACAAATAAAATCACATTTCAGTACAATTAAAATATCACCATAGAGAAAGACAAAAAAAATAAGAGAAAATGGAGCATAGATCTTGTATCTCATCTGTGCTAAAGCCCAGTACTTCCTTGACACACCCCTTACCTGTTAAGTCTAACAGGACCACACTGATGCAGGGGTCCTGAACCATGAACATATCCAACTAGGAAATAATTTTACCTTCAATGATAACTTCATTTTTACCATTTTATTTTTTCTTTTTAGGCACTCATGGTTGAATATAAGACCTCACTCATGCTAAAAACATGTTCAACCATTTTATTTTTTCAAAGTTAGAATAAAAGTTACATATAAATTTATATAAAATGTATAGTCTATGAACTATTATATAATCATGTGTGTAGGAAATAGAGCCAACATTTAGTTATATAAAAACATTACATCTAGGTGTTATCTTGGTCTTCTCTGGCTGGCATAACACAGTATCATAGTGAAATGCCACACACAGATGATGGCTTAAACAACGAAATCTATTTCATACAGCTCAGGAGACTGCCAAGTCCAGGGCCAAGGTGCTGACTGTTAAGTTAGGCAGGGGCTCTGTTCCCAGCTTGTGGACAAGTGGCCTCCCTCTGTATTTATGCTCATGCACACAGGCAGGACACAGACCATGTTCCATGTTCCACTGTCTCTCTTCAGTATCGCTAATTCTGTTACACCAGAGCCCGGCCCTCATGAACTCATCTGATCCCAATTACCTCAACAGGCCCCATCTCCAATATGTGACCACAATGGCCACTGGGGTCTCTACCACTGAACTTTGGGGTGGTAGGGGAAACATAAATATTCAGTTCACACTAAGTATTATTTTCAATAATATGTGTAACATCAAAAGATCCTATTTTCTCGAGTTGAGGGCCAGCACCCGTCTGTCCATCTACTGTGTGCCTACTCTGAGCACCGACTGTGTGTCAGGTCTGTGCTCTCTCAGGGTCTGAAGTCCTCAGGCTCTGAGCTCCTGTGGTCCATGTTAAACACCTTCACCACTGTCCTTCTTTCTCACTGGCTGTCATTATCACCTAGGGTTTTTTTTCTTCTCATGCTTGCCTAGTGAATAGATTTCCCATGGGGGCTTAAATACTTTTCTTCTTAGATTTCCACTTTTCCTTTTAATGTGGCCAAGCAAACAGACCTCTCTGTGCACCCCATGCTTCCCAGTGTGACTTCCCTGAGACTCCGCTTTGCAATTAGCTTCCACCGTCTCACAGGAGAGGCCTCTGTGCCCACAGGTACTATATTTGGTGGTTGAGTGCTTAATAATTAATTGCTCAGATTTGCGATTCTTTTCTTCTTATGAATCCTAGCTAGCATCTAATTCACTTACAAGATTGATTTGGATTTTTAAAGGGCTGTAGTTTTTTGGTTTTTGGTTTTTTTTTTTTAATTAAAACCAAACAAAGCCTATATAGTTTAAACTCATGTCTATATAATATTAAGAATTTTGTTTAAAACAGTTTTCTCATCATCCCTACTACCCTGATAGAATTAGAATAGAAAACTGTGGCTATCAGAGAAAAGTAAGTCATTTTTACCCATGGTTAGGACTGTAAACACTGGTATTTCCAGGAGCTGGCTGTCCTCCAGCACGACATTTGCCAGTGAAGGCTGGTTGTGTATTCGCTTATCTGCCTTGAAGAACAACTTCCTTAAGGTTGAGAAACGCAGTTCACTGCCCTCAGGATTTCCCACAGTCACACCTTCGTGTCATCCCTCAGGAAGTCTTTGGAGCTGACTTAAGGGTGGAAGACAGAATAGAAAATATCAGATTCTCAGCAATCTCGACCCTGCTCAGACCCCTGGGAGGCCCTAGGCCAGCATAGGACCCGGAGCAAGCCCAGGTATCCTACTCTGCCTACCTGTTGCTGTTCTAGAACATTCTGACTAAAAGCAACTTGTAGGAGAAAGAATTTATTTGGCTTACAGGTTATAGTCTATCATCAAGGGATGCCAAGACAGGAATTCATAGCAGGAACCTAGAACCAGGAACTGAAGCCGAGACCATGGACGAACAGTGTTTATTGGCTTGCTTCCTCAGGCCTTCACAGCTATTTTTTATATACAGCCTAGTCCCACCTGCCTAAAGACGGCACTGCTCACATTGGACTGGCACCTCCTATAGCAGTACCTTCTCATCGGGACTGACAGCTCACAAATAACAACATGGAGGCTTATTATTAATTATGAATGCTGGGCCTTAGCTTAGGCTTGTTCCTAACTAGTTCTTATAACTTGAATTAACCCATATTTAAAATCTATGTTCTGGCATGTGGTTCATTACCTCCTCTCCATACTGTCCATCCTGTTTCCTCTGCATCTGGCTGGTGACTCTACCTTTCTTCTCCCCAGAGTTCTCTCTCTGCCCAGAAGTCCCGCCTATATTCTCCTGCCTAGCTATTGGCTATTCAGTTTTTTATTACACCAATCACAGCAATGCATCTTCACACAGTGTACAAATATCCCATGACAGCCGCCTGTGTCAATTAGCAATCAAGAAAATGCCTCATGGACAGGCCTGGCTAGGTCCTTGGTAGACTAGGTCCACCAAGGCAGTGCTTCACTTGAGGGCCCCCCTACCAAGGTGTGTCAAGTTGACAATAAAACAAAGCAGGACACCAGGTAAGATAGCCGAACTGTTAAACACACACACACACACACACACACACACACACACACACACACACACACACACACAGAGTCATAAAAACTATTAAATGATTAGATTTAGTCTTTCTAAATTTGGGGGCTTTATGTTATAGTGTAAGCAGCATTAAAATGCAGGTTTTATTTGTTGTCCACGTATGCTTGCCTGGCCTTTTTGGGATTACTTATTCAGCATTTATCTAGTACCTACTCCAGAGATACCACGAGGAACAAGAGAGAAGACATCTTCATGTGCCTAACCAGAACAGGAAGAACAGTTGACTGCTCCATCGTGCTACTACAGCCTGGGGTAGTGGACTGAAGGCTGGGGGAGAAAGGGGAGACTTTCCATTTTAGGGTACTTACTCAGTTAGAGAGAGTTTCCTGGTGTGCAATTCACACCATGTTAAAGATGAAGGTGTGGTCTATACTGGTCAGTGCATAGTTTGGGAACGTTAGCCTGAACCACTGTGCATGCAATTTCCACTTATGCAAATAAGGGCAGTCGTGGTTGATCAGAGTTCACTCTCACAGCCGAGGCTCAGGTCACAGGCACAGGGCTGAAGTTCTGCCGTGCCACGTTACGGAACTCCCCCTAGCCGATTGGCTGTAGGGGAAGTTTTTCTATTTGGGATTTCCGAACCAAATTTGTCAAAATTCCCTAGTTGGGACCTGCCATCTTTTCTGGTCTCTTATTAATGGCCGTCCCTACACAAGTCTCACAAAAACAGATTCTTGTTTTTGGTTACTGTAGGAATTCAGCAGTTTGGCTTTAAAGGCACTCAGTTACTGCACTAATAATATAATTTCTCCTGAATCTCAGTTGAAGACTGTACATTCGAAGGCTGATTCCATAAATATTTTGGAGTTTTGTTGATTTATTTAGTTAGTTTTGTTTTGCCTTCAGGGAAACACATTCTCACCCATAAGCACTAAATTCTTAGGCATTTTTGTTTGTTTGGTACGGGGAACTGAACCCAAGGTCTTGAATATTGCAGGCAAGTATTTACAACCAGTGAGCCTCTATGAACTAAATTCTTCAACCTCTATGAACTAAATTCTTGCAGTCCTGAGCAGCTAGGCTTCTGCAGGTTTAATTTCCTAGGACAGTTCAGTCTATTTCCTGACACACTAGCTCTTTTAAAATGATGAAAAAGTGGAGTACGCTATTACATTAGCTAAGTTTAAATATTTCCGAAAACACACTGGTCATGAGGCCCTGATCCCCAGACCACACCCTCCCCAGCATGTCGATGCATGCATTTGTATATGCTCCACTAGAGAAGGAATTTACAGAACAAGACTTAAGGGGACAAGTTTGGTACTTTCCTTGTATCTTTAATAATTTTAATGATCACAAGTCCACTGTTCTCCTCCCATCCATCTAAGCCCAGAAGAACAGATACCTGAGACAAAAGCAACGTGGGCCAGTGAAATGGCTGCTTAGACACCCAGCCGCGTCCCAGGTGACACAGATAGAAAAATTAGTGTATTAAGCACGGACTCACTCACTAAATCCTATTTGAGTTAAAGTACATGAATATATGTAGAAACAAGGGGAGCCGTGTAGAAAATAGTCCTCAAAGCATGGTTTTAATTAGTTGAGTATGGAGACTAATTAATATGCAAATGAGGAGCTTACCAATATTAATCATCTGTTTTACTAGGCTGCTTTTTACTAAAGAGTTTCTAACGAGTTTGCAAATTAAGTTTCTTTGACATTAAAAATCAGCTAAATGCTTGTCTGAGAATAATCTCTTCGAACTCAAGGGTGGGAAGGGGGAATTTTTTTTTTGGATGAAAAACAGCAGTGTTGAAAAACCAATTCCCATGTTGGCAAGCATGGTGTGAGAGTTCTGTATCAACCCTTTCCAGGCTCTAATTGAAACCATTTCGGCAAGAGAGACACCAGAAAACAATTGGAATGGGGACAAATAGGAGCTGCAGGGATTTAAAGACACACGAACTGGAAAGTTGCATCACAAAATTCACGTGGAAGGTTGGTAGCCACCATGTCAAGACTCCAAAGAGGTTACAGGTGTGCCTTGAATGCCCCTGTATGGCCTCTAACACACCTTTAACCTTCTGTTTTCTTGAAGGTGCTGGAGACAGTTGGATCTTGATCTGCCAGAGAGACTTTAGGAGTAGGAAGGACTAGCAAGGCCATCCAGTGGCCACTTTCTCTTCAGGATCCGTTTTCATTCTGTCTGGAAAGGTGCACAGGCTGGAGTTCAATTCTGCCAATCATGTTTTTCAGTCAACTCCATCATACTCCAGTCAGCCATTGGTACAAAACAACACAAATAAATGCACTGTTTTGAGTGCCTGCATCCTACAGGAAGACAAGGGACCTTCAACTAGAAGAGACAAGAGCTTGGTCTTCTTAGAACTTCGGTTCTATCAACTGAAACACAAAGTTGTTCTTTTTTGTCTTCTCCAACACAGTATTATAGTCTTTGCTTACTTTTGGGTATTTTGGTTTGTTTGTTTGTGCAGGATCTCATTATGTTGCCCTAGCTGGCCTGGAATGCTATGTAACTCAGGCTGGCTTCAAACTCACAGAGATCTGCGTGCCTTGGCCTCCTGTGTACTGGGATCAAGGTGCCTGGTGCCTTTAGAAGCCAGAAGAGGGTGTTGGATGCGCTGGGACTGGAGTTACACACTGTTGTGAGATGTCATCTGGGTGCCGGGAATTGAATGCAGGTTTTCTGGAAGAGAAGCCAGTGCTTTTATCTGTCCAGCTGTCTCTCCAGCCCCACACAGTTGTTCTTGCAGTGTCCTCACCCCTGAAGGCTCAAGGGAATGTGGGAAGGACACCTTTCCAGTCAGCTCCCTCTCTGACACTTGCACCTCTTCCTGCCTCCGTCTTCTGTGGACGTCAGCTGAGAGTTGACACAGGTCTACCCCGATACGTTTGTCACTGACGTTCTCTTGCTTGGTCATTCATTTAGTAAGTGTTTATTGAGGGACCGGCAAGACTGCTCAGTAGCTAACGCACTTTGTTTTGCAAACTTGAGGAGCTGAATTCTATTCCAGAACCCATGGAAAGGAGAGAACTGACACCTAAAATTTCTCCTCCGAGCTCCATACCTTTACCTTGGCAAATGCACTCAAGCACACACACACACACACACACACACACACACCACAAAATGAAAATAAATAAAAAATAAAACAGGCCCAAGGAGCCCACTCTGAGAGTAAAATGGGTAAGAATCAAGAGAGCTGCGTATCTTCTGAGCTCACCGAAAACAACCTTGAGCCATCTTGTAGAAACATTCTGGTCCATTCCTGACACAGGAAAGATACTCTCAGAACGAGACACCCTAGCAAGGGCCACAGGCTTGCTGATCTTTTGCTTCTTGTTACTAGTTTTTACAAGTCTAAAGCGGCAAATGACTGGAGAAAATCCCCATTTTTCCTTGCAGGGAGAGGCCTGCCTTTATGTGCAGGAGATTTTTGATTGCTCCCTGTCAGCCACTGTGAACCAATGGCATTCACCTAGCCATGTCCACTCCAGCGCCCCGCACCTATCTTCAGGTCTCGGATACAGAACTGGCTTGTCTGAAGCCGTTACTTCTTTTAGTCAGTGCTGGTTACTAAATGTCACGGCTGGTAGGAAACGCTGTTGAAGTCCAGAGTCATTGAAATTCATGACAAAAAGAAAGCAAGCCCTTAATCAGAAGCACAGGCTGGATTTTGCAAAGAAACGTCAGCCAGAAAATTAATCCAAACTGGTGCTTCACTTTGGGCTTCTGTACAAGCATGTCTTGGCGGCGGGTCTGGATGGAGGTTCGGGGAGCCGCAGGAGTGGAAAATGGAAATGGTTCATCTGCACCTGCCCTTTCTCCAGAGACTTTGGCTCTTCTGCGGTGACACACAGGACCTGTTCACACTCCGACAAAGAAGGCTCCAGGCCACCCCCTCCATGCCAGGCCCCAGTAGACTAGCCCCATAGTCATTGTCAGTGAAACCTTACATATTGCTTTATAAACCACTAGCTAGGATGTACTTCTGTGACATGTGTGGGTTCCAGTCTTCTGTACAAGAGCAGCTCTGTCCAATAGCATGTTCCGCTGGAGACAAAAATACCCTGAAAAATCTTAATGTTGTAGCTACTAGCCATATGTAGCTATGAAGTACTTAAAATGGGCTCCTCGGTTGTTTTTTGTTTTTTGTTTTTTTAAATTTAACTTTAATTCAGTTTAACTTAAACTGTCACATGTAACTGCTACCTACCATCATAGGAACTACTCCATCCATTTGGATTTCTGTGAACAGAAAAGCATCCATGATCTCCATATGAGAATAACTCAGAAACGTGAACTAATTTTCCTAATTTTGACATAGGTGGAATGAATCTATGTCTGAAACTTTTTATTCCCAGGATTAGGTGGTGTATCAGGCCATGTGTCTTCAACATCCCAGTATCAACATGAAAGTGAGATAGTTGAAAACTCTAGCTCTTTTAGCAGGTGCCTTGAACATCAGCAGGTAATCACAGTCTCATCTCTCCCTGTCCTCAACCAGTGTTCTGACGTTAGGCAAAGAAGAACAACACATCCAGGCCAGGAAATAGAGGAAACATTCAGGGATCCTGCTACCAATAGAGCAAGGCTGGGAAGTCAGTGATCTTGACTTAATATGTAAGTTGCCAATTTCTCACTCTGACTTTTTCCCCATTTACATTTCTGTGTCCTGTTCCTAGCCATATACAAGTAAGGCCAAACTTTTATTTCACTAGTTTTTAATCTTTTTTTTAAAGATTTTTATTTATTATGTAGACAGTGTTCTGCTTGCATGCCAGAAGAAGGCACCAGTTCACATTACAGATGATTGTGAGCCACCATGTAGTTGCTGGGAATTGAACTTGGGACCTCTGGAAGAACAACCAGTGCTCTTAACTGCTGAGCCAACTCTCCAGCCTTAGTTTTTAATCTTAAACACAACACAAAAGACTCTCAAGATTCAAAATTACAGAGTTGGGCAAGGTGGCACACACCTGTAATCCTGGCACTTAGGAGGTAGAAGCAAGAGGATCAGGAGTTGTGGGGCATCATCAGCTACATGTGGAGTTCTAAACCAGCCTTGGTATGGGAGATCTTGCCTCAGTATAATCCCAGCCCTCTAAGGTACTGACAGGAAGATCAGAAGTTCAAGGTTCAAGGTCATCCTAGACTGTGTATCTAGTTCCTGCCAGCTGGGGCTACCTAAGACTCTAACATAAACAACAATATGAATGACTTCTAGGTAATTTTAGATCCTGTTCTGCATTGGATTAAATTTGTCATTTTTGAAAATTATGAATTCAAGTGTTATAAACAACATGTTTTAATGAGGAAGACAATCTGTTCTTGAGTCCATGGTTATTTATATACATGAGGAGGCACAACTAAGATAACAATGGTTATTTACACACATATATGTGTAATATGTGCATGTAGAAAAAATGAAACAAAACAAATGCAGAGCCACAAATCATCCAGAGACTTCATTTCAGGACACGTGCTGTCTCAAAACTTAGCACAAAGACCCTGTCTGAAAGGAAATGTCCCCAGTGTCCTCGGCAGAGGTTCCAGGGGCTCTGATTCTGAAGGCTAGAGAGTGGGCTCTCCTGAGGTCCCCGATTCTGTGCCCTCTACCCCCCAGATTGGCCTGTACCCCACAGCACAGATGCACCCAGCATGATGGAGTATCATTGCTTTGAAACCAGCCTTAGGTTGGTGCCTCCTCCACTAATACGACAGATTTAGAAAAGACAGAGAAATGGGATGTTTTAGGGAGCCGGGCAGGTCAGCCAGAGTCTGGTGGTGAGCAGCGAGGACCACTCCTCTGGGTGAGTTGATGCAACTCCAGGAGAAATTGACCTGCTTGTTTATACAGCTTGTCTTCCTTCACGGGGTTCTGATTTGAACCAAATGAGATCCTGGGAGAGTTACACTCCCCGCACACTGTAGGATGAGCAGAGAAGCTGTCGGAGTACTTGAATTCTGATCCCAGGCTTCCTTTAATGGCTCGCATTTCTGTTCTTTCATCTGCTGTCTGTACCTCTGAATGTCCGCGAAGGTCACAGGACACACCCTCGGTGAACACAGCCCTTCGCTACAGTTCTGTTAGGCATAGAGATTTCCAGTCACTGCATTAGCTGGGTTTCATTGACCTCTCTGGTCTCTTGGTCACCAGTTGCATACAGACAACAAAGTGGATGTCTGGGCTTAGTGGCATGATGTCTGAAGGTGAAATTGAGTGCAACAAGGGGACCCATAAAAGGCCCCAAGTCCATGCCCTTGACTTCATTAAACAGGGCAGTTCACCTACTGATCTACCTTCAGTCAATGCAGGCTTCTGACCTTTTGCCCACTTAGTCCTGGGGTCAGCATCTGGAGACTCAGCCAAAGGGAAGGGCAGGGGGCCCCGGGTCAGCCTCACTGCAGATTATCTCTAGAAGACCCAATATTCAAGAGTTATGGAAAGTCCCAATCTTGTCATTTTACTTCAAACAAAGTCTCCCAGACAACAAGCACTCCATACCAACAAGAACGCCAGGGTTGGTTAGAGTCAAACTGTTCACCATCATCCCCAGAGTTAGCAAAGCCACGTGGCAAGGCCTCTTGATTCCCTGGAAACTTAAATCATATGAAAACAAGGAGAGAAGTAGAGGTGAGATGGGTTAAAATGTCTGCTCCTTAATGTACTCGAGATAATGGACCCAAAGTGTTCTTTGAGAAGTTAGTGTTTATCGAGAGTTCTCTCTGCAGTGGACAAGCAGTCAACCCTGATGGTTATTGTTAAAATTCTCTTTTGGGCACTGTTCTTTCCTGTGAATTCTGAGTGGGGGATGGAAGATTCTGCCGTTTTAATTCCTTTGTTAATGTCTTTATAAATGCAATTAACACTTCATTCACGATTCTTTGTTTCTGGATCCCATTAGGATGTGGTTTATGCCAGTTTCTCTCTCCCAGGAGACGCCCCTGCATCACACAACATTTCACTCAGCTGTGTGGCTGAGTACTGACAAACTCAATTTTCAGAAGGTGAGCGCGAGTTGACACCATGCTGTGGCGGTGGTCCTGATGGGAGCACATGACTCATTTCATTCCTAGGTGGAACCCACTTCCTCGGAGAAGCATGCTTGTGCATGAGCATGGAGTGAGCAGGGAGGGAAGAAATGGCTCCTGGCAGACCCGGAGTCAAGAACTGAAGTCAAAGAAACACTCAGAGCTGAATGTGGTCCAGGGTTTTAGAAAGAAAAGCCTCTGGACAGGCTGAGGCAGGAGGATTGTTTGTTTGAGGCTGGTCTTGATTCCATAGAGAGACACCTGGTCTCAACAAAGCAAACCAGGGCTGGGGAGATGGCTCAGTCTACAAAGTGCTTGTAGCCCAAGCATGAGGGCCTGAGGTCAGATCTCCAACAGGCACACAAGAAGCTGGTTACGGTGGTCAGTCCCTGTCATCCCAGTGCTGGAGAAGCAGCAACAGGAGGACCTGTGGAGCTTGACAGCCAGCCAGTCTAGAAGAATCGGGGAGTTCCGGTTTAGTGAGACACCCTGTCTCAAAAAATAAGGTAGAGTAATTGAGGAAGACAATGTCATTCTGTGGACCTCTGTCATGCACACACACACACACACACACACACACACACACACACACACACAGATGCAAAATACATAAATGAACGAATACAAACAAAAACTCTGAAAGCCAGGTGTGCGTTGCCTTATAGGTTGCACAGGCTGCTCTTTCCTTCAGCAAACTTACGGGGAATGGTATCTCAATACAAAGTAAAGGGAGATTCCACAAATAAGGGACATGGTCTCCAACCCCCAGGGCTCATGATTTAGCCTAACAATCATGTAAGGGTGTATACTGGGGATGGCTGCTTGGAGTGAGAAGCATAGACAGAACTTTGGGAGTGCAGCTCTCTGGGACGGGGGTCGGAGGACAGATGCGCTGGAAAGACAGGACTCCAACACAACACTTTTCCAGGCTGTTCCACTGTGGAAAGCTGCAACAAGTGGGTGCAGTAGGAGGAAGTGCAGAGAGGCCAGCACTAGCCAAGATGCAGAGGTAAGAAATGAATAGAAGGTTCATGACCATGACAAATTATTTTCCTTTTATATTAAAGTCTATCCTTCAATTGATGGGATCATTCCCATTTCAAATATCAGTGTGATATTTGCTTAACCGCCGAAGGCGCTGCAGATGAATCTATCTGAATCTTGCTAAGATACCACGCAGGAGGAGAGGCAGGAGGCCTGGAGGAATCCGAGACAGGAAGGAAGCGGGAAGGATTGCCCATGTGTGGCATTATGTCTGTCCTTTAAACGGACAGATGTTACTTAGTTGTGGGCCCATATCTGGACTGGAGCTTTATTTTTTCCTGTTTTTCTCCAGGAAGTTGAAAAAAAGAGCAGGATTTTGGCTAGACGTTATGAAGCATAAGCAGTTGGAAGGAAAGGGAGAAAGCAGGAGGTGGCCGCCACCGTCTGTGCCTGCTGCTAAGGGCGCAGGACTAAGTCAAGGACACCACGTCCAATGTGGTTTTGACTTCGTTTAATAGCAGGATGGTCGCTTTCCTGTCTCAGAGTTACTTCAAATATCTAACCTTGTTTCCATTTAGCTCTCTGTCCCCAGTACCAAGGCCTTTCTCAGGTCCCTGTCAATCAGACCTGGACTGTGAGCCAAACCACATAATATGGCCCTTGTGTGTCTCTGCGAATTGGGAAGCTCCTAGGTCTTAAAGCCTTGCAGACCACAGCCAAGCCCAGGTACCATTTGCATTAAGACAGATCACTCTGAGTCAGGAGTAGTGGTGCACATGTGAAGTCCCAGCATGGAGTTAGAGGACAGAGAGTCAGGAGTTCGAGGTCAAACTCACCAACAAAGCAGTCTGGGGCCAGCTTGGGCTACAGGAGACCATGTTCTCAGACAAGAATAAAGGTCCTTTTGGTTATAGCTTATCATATGGCTTCCTTAATTATAACCAATTCTTGGCCAAAGAGCATCTAACTTCAACATGACTTTTGATCCCAATCAAAGATTAAAGTGTTGGTAATGTCCTGCATAGTTGTTTCTTTTCATGAAGCAATAGTTGTCAGGTGTCACTGCACTCTACTGGAAGACTAGCAACTCCTTAGAATGAGTACATTAATTCCCAAACATGGAAAGGGTAAGACAGAGGGGGACTGTCTCTGTGCCTGGATGGTGGACTCTGTGGTTAAAACAAAACAAAACAAAAAAACTCTCTCTCTCTCTCTCTCTCTCTCTCTCTCTCTCTCTCTCTCTCTCTCTCTCTCTCTCTGTGTGTGTGTGTGTGTGTGTGTGTGTGTGTGTGTGTGTGTGTGTGTGTGTTTTAAATAGAAGAAGCTTCTCTGAGTCCCCTGGCCTCAAGCCACTGGGCAGCTGTGTAAAACCACACCCAGGACCTGTGTTCTGCCGCTTCTGAGAAAGATGTAAATGTGTAAATATGATGGAAGAGGTTTTATTTTCTTTCCCCTCTCAGGAATGGTCTGACAGCCCCAGGCTGGAGAATGTATCTCTCCCAAGTACTCTGTCACCCTGGTAACCATGGAGACCGCGACGATCGATTAGATGCCATCTGATCTCAACCTCATAAAAAAAGGCAGCAGATGGCAACCAGGCCACTAGACCTGTCTCAAGAGAGACGAAGAGGAAGAGAAAAGGGAAGGAAAGAGAGAGAAGGGAGAGTTGGGGGGTGGGGGGCTCACACAGGGAGAAGGACACGGAAGCAGACAGACATGGGAGAAGAGTGGAGATACACACAGAAAGCAAGGAGAGCCGAGCTAGGGACAGAGGAGACACAAGCCGGGAAATGAAATTAAAACCCAACTGTGCAACAGGGCTCTGGAGAGAGCTGCAGAGGGAAAATCCTCTAAGGGGGAAACATCAGCCATCACCTGACTTTCCGCTGCTATGTCGGTCTGAACAGTGACAAAGAACAGCACAGATCCTGGGCCTCCAGGCTTCTCTGAGGGACCCTCGCAAGCTTGACCTTGTGGCTCTCAGTGACAGCTGGAACCTAGTGTGTCCATCGACTTCACAAACCTGGCTCTCAGAATAAGAGCCGCTGGTCAGCCCAGCTGAGACCTTTCAGACAAATGGGTGTGCCGAGGCTGGGTGTGTTCTGTCACGCCAGTCCAGCAGCGTTACAGTCAACCCTTCAAGGGAGCTGTGACAGCCAGTTCATCAGAAACCCAAGGTGAAGGGACGAGAACCATTAATTAAGTCAGTGTCGGTAACTTGCATCCTGAAGTAATGTGATGGTTAAAGTTAATGAAGGCTTTGCCATTTTTTAATGTGTCATAACTTATTTAGTGGCCTCCTCATGTCTTCAGATCCAGATTATTATTCACAACACACGCGATGATCTTATGATCATCATAAATGCCTTTGTAGTCTTCTCAATTTTTCCTTGGGGTGAAAGCGCTGTTATTAAGTCAAAAGAGTTTTGTTTTCCTTGAAATTTTTTAGTTCAGATATAACATATATAATAAAGTGAATAAATCTTGAGACAGCTGAAATAGTTACACACACACACACACACACACACACACACACACACACACACACACACACTTGCAGACACCCAGACACACAACTACATAACTACCACCCAGGTCAATGCAGCAAACATGTAGTACCCTAGGATATTTATGCCCCTTCCAGTCAGTCTACCCTATGTTCTTGAACTTGGTATAAATGGAATCAGAGTGTGCTTTTGTTTCTGATTTTCTTCCCTCAATATAAAGTTTGTTAGATTAGTTTTGCTGTATTGTCCAACAGTAGCTTATTCTTTTCATTTGGCTTTTAAAATCTTTGAATGTTTAAATTTTTATTACTATTTTATTTGTGTGAGTGTTTTACCTGCACATCTGTCTATACACCGTATACATGCCTACAGAGGCCAAAGAGGGCACTAGGTCCCCTAGGACTGGAGTTGTGAGTCTCCATGTGGGTGCTGCGTATGGAACCCAGGTCCTCTGGAAGAGCAGCCAGTGCTTTTAAACTGCTGAGCTATCTCTCCAGCCCCTTGTCCTATTTTTTTGTTTTTCTTTCTTTTCTTTGTTTTGTTTTGTTTTGTTTTGTTTTGTTTTGTTTTGAGACAGGGTTTCTCTGTGTAGTTTTGGTGCCTGCCCTGGAACTCGCTCTGTAGACAAGGCTGGCCTTGAACTCACGGAGATCCACCTGGCTCCGCCTTAACGAGTGCTGGGATTAAAGGCGTGCGCCACCGCCGCCGCCTAGCCCCTTGTCCTATTTTTAACACAGATTATTGGTTTATTTTATTTCGGGAGACATTTAGGCTGTTATGAATAAGCTTGCTGTGAATATTCTTCAATGTCTTCCAGAGGAGTGGGTTTGTTTGTTTGTTTGTTTGTCCACTAGGTAGCTCTGGCTGGCCTGGAATTTACCACATAGACCAGGCTGCTCTCGAATTTACACAGATCAGCCTTCTGGATGTTGGACTCACTATAACCTCTTTACTAACGAAGCATAGTTCCTAACTGCATTCTAAATATGGACCCTCATACCCACAGGTCAGTGCAGCTCTCCTCATCAATGAAACCTCTTTGCAAGAGATGGAGACCATTACAGAAAGACACAACCAATCCAAATGCAGAGAAGTAGACGACATGGGGTGCCCAGCCCCACGGACACATCTACAGCTCAGCTCCTGCACCCAAGGCTCAGGAAGCACCTCGGGCAGGCAAGATTGTAAGAGCCAGAGGGCCCTGAAGTCTGCTGTGGGACGGCGGCCCCTAGAAACGCCGGGAAGCTCCACCTTGGAAGTCTCATCACTGCGGCTACCTAAACAACACTGGAGAACAACATGACTAACAGACAGGCTGACGTGGAGGCGGGACATCTCAAGGGGCTTCAACCCTAGACAAAGAACTACAGGCAACCAAGGAATGCTGAGATTAGAAGTCATTTTCCTTAGGAAAGAGCCTCGTCCCTAGTTGGTTACTCAATACCAAGTGATCAGCCCTAAAATAATACACAGGTCGGTGAGATTAAATGGACTGAGCAGGTTGTGTTTTTATCTATCAATCACTAAAGAAAAAGAGCCATGAATTTGAGAGAAAGGCAGAGTCCTACATGGGAGGGATGGATGGGAGGAAAGGGAAGAGGGAAATGATGTGATTTTAATTAAAAAAATAATTATTAATTTTTTAAATAAAAGTGTACATCCCCATGCCTGGACAGGTTTTTCCTTTTCTTATGTAAGCTAGGAGTGCAACTACTCGTCACCACGCGGGCCTCTGTTTAGCTTTTAACTCAGGGTAAATGCAAATCTCCTCTTACATTGGCCTTCAAAAGAGTGTGCCCATTTGAACTCCAACTACCTACTGCTTTAAGGGTGCCCTTCCCTTCCTCTCCTGCCAACAGCAAGTGGGCCTTCCAATTCTTCTCAGTCGTCTGCAAGACGAGGCGGCCCCCGTGGGTTTACACTGGTTTGAAGGGCAAGTGTGTTGAACAAGTCTTGCCTTGCCACCAAACCCTCTTACTTATTTTGTAAACTGCACGTATATGTCATCATTGTCATGTGTAGGACTGGCTTTAGGATAAGCAGGAAGATGAAATAGCTTTAGGATAAGGAGGAAGATAAAAACACAATCCAAATAATCCATTCCAATTCCCTGGCGTTGTGAGGAGGAAAGACGCACTGGCGTTTATGACCAGAGCAGATTTACATTGTGTTAGCCGGTGTCGCGTGTCATCTGTTTCTGGAGGAAGTAACGTTCATGAATACACATTGCGATCATGGCACCTCCTTAAACAGCCCTCCAAGGTTGTTGTAGGCTCCGTTTCAACTCCACACAGCTTTACACAACCATCTACTGTTCCCTCTGTTTTTGCAGACTTAGAAGCTGTGGCTCGTGAACACAAAACTAGTCCAGTACCACGGCTGGAGTTTAGAGCTGGCCAAAGTAAAGGTCTCCTCTGTTCTTTCAACAGTCGTGCTAGGGTTTTAATACCCTTTCTGTTCACAGTTTACACGTTCAAACCATCCCCTTCAAGCTGATGGTATGATGGGAAAGCATGAGGTGAGTGAGGTTAACACCCTTGTGAGAACTCCCCTCACCCTTCCTCCACAGATAAAGTGCCTGTCAGCAAGGAGCAACCCTCCTCAGACACTGAATTTGATGGTCACTTGATCTTGGACTTCTCAGTCCCCAGAACTGTAAGCCACGCTTTCTTGCTGTTTACAATCCACCTAGCTTACTGGTATTTTGTCATCAAAGTCCAAGCAGACCAAGATGGTGATCCTCATGGTCATTTCCCCTTTACAAACCCTAAGAGGGCTTCTGCATCCAGAATCCCATCCTTAACCACCTTCTATCCCCAACATATCCACATCGCACTGTTCCAGCACCAACACCAGGTGGAGTCCCAATCTGTGTCACCAAGACCGAGAAGACGACAAAAATCCATGCAGTCCATTTCATTATCTTTAGAAACATTAGTTTTGTGTTTCAGTGTGTTCAGTGTGAAGTTTTTTTTTTTTTTTTAAACTGGATAAATGACTTAATCCAGATCGGCGTGAGAAAACAAGGAGGTGGAGCCAGGAGCTTTCCCTCTTGAGTTATTGCTTTTGGCATCTGACACTCATATAATTTTAGAGCTTTAAATAAAAGAAGATAAAAAGCAATCTGGTGCGATTGTGCTTGCCTGTGATCCCAGTACATTTGGATGAGTAGGATGATAGAAATGCAGGACCAGCCTGGGCTATATATATATAAGACTCTGTCGCAAAAACCCAGGAGAAGAAAAAGGGGGAGGAAGAGGAGAAGGAAACAAGGTTATTTATGTAAAACTGTGCATTTAAAAATATTTAAACCACAAGCATCACAAAATCCCAAACAAGACAACAAAATTAACTTCTTTGTTGTTGTTGTTGTTGCTTAACTTCTCTGATAGCCCTGTAATTGTAATTTTTCCTTTTGGGCCAAGGGGAAATCATCTCTTCACATGATAAATTCTGCTGAGAACATATAGAAATGACAAATTTGTTTTTAACTAATGGTGTAGAAAAGTGTGATTCAAATTATATCGTGTGTGTGTGTGTGTGTGTGTGTGTGTGTGTGTGTATAGAAGAGGACATTAGGTGTTGTGTTCTATTACACTGTACTTAATTCTCCTGAGACAGAGTCTCCAGTGAGTGACAGTCAGCAGGCCTTAGCAATATTCCTGTCTCTGCCCACCCCCCTCTGACACGCTCGGTTTTTAATAGGTGTTAGGATTCTGAGCTCAGGTGCTCATGTTTGAGCAACAAGCACGCTTACCCACCGAGCCATGTTCCCTGCCTCTGTAATTGTTTTAGGGGACGGGTATTGGTGACTGAACCCAGGTCCCTATGTACCCTAAGCACTCCCTATGTTCCTGAGCTAAGCCTTCCCATCCACAGATCTTCTACTGTTCCTCTCAATTTCAATATTCTTGCCACGTTACAAACAAATTTAAATATTTTGAAATATGTTCATATAGCTCACTCTTCTTGACTGATTAAATCATTCAGTTACTGTGATGGCTATTCTTGGTTGTCAACTTGACTACATCAGGTATTTTGCTTGGTTTGAAGTGGATGAATCCACTTCTAGTCCAGATTTTTGAGGTATGAGGACACATACCTTTGATCTGGATCTTGAGGTGGAAAGCCACACATTTGAAGCCTATATAAGGACACAGAAGAAGGAAGCTTTTGCTCTTTGCCTACTTGCCCTCGCCTTGCTAGCAAGTCCATTCCTTCACTGGCATTGGAACTTAGAGCCTACTTCTGTGGAATTCCGGCATATATTGAAGTCCAGCTGAGGAATCCTACCTTGTGGACTGAGAAACTACTAGATTCTTGGACTTTCCATTCACAGCCAGCCATTGTTAGATTAGCTGGACTGTACCTGTAAGTCACCCCAGTAAATCCCCTGTATATATACACACAATACCTACATATATACATATATGCATACATATATATATATATACACATACATACAGAGAGAGAGAGAGAGAGAGAGAGAGAGAGAGAGAGAGAGAGAGAGAGAGAGAGATTCATTCTATGATTTCTGTCACTCTAGAGAACCCTGACTAACACAGATTTTGGTACCAGGGACTGGGGTATTGAGGCCTGTTAGTGCTTTTGTTTGGAGGAATGTGGATTTTGGATTAGGAAGGCAGTTGAACGTTTTCAGTGGGGCTTTATGGGCCATACTAGTAGGAGCATGGAAGACAGTGGTGCTGAGAGCAATGGAGATTATGATGACATGACTCAAGAGGTTTCAGAGGGAAAGAATATTAGTATGTGGCCTAGAAACAGTTCTTGTGATATTTTGATGAAGAATGTGGCTACTTTCTGCCCTTGTCCAAAGAGTCTGCCTGAGGCTAACTTGAAGAGTTATAGATTAACAGTTTTGGCAGAGGAGATTCCCAGACAGTCTAGTATTGACTGTGTTGCTTGCTTATTAGTAGCTGCTCTTTTCTATAATGAAAAGGAGCAAGCCAGTAAGTAGCACCACTCCATGGCCTTTGCATCAGCTCCTGCCTTATTGAGTTCCCGTCCTGACTTCCTTTGATGATGAACAGTGCTGTGGAAGGGTAAGCCAAATAAACCTTTTCACCCCAAGTTGCTTTTAGTCATAGTGTTTCTTAGCAGCAGTAGGAACCCTAAGACAAGTACCCAAGAACCTATTGATTATGTCTACTAGGAATTTAATTCTCTCTCCTAATGATTTCCTGCTTTTGCAAGAATCTATTTTTTGGTTATAGTTTACTTCTGAGTGTTAGGATAATTTCTGTTGACTTTGTATACAACTCCATGAGAAATACTTTTTATTAAATGGCATAAAAAGATAACAGTATACCAGTGCACTTTCACATGTATCCCCAAAGGGGGTAAAAAAAAAAAAAACAACTTTGCTTTAATTATGTGTCAATAAAATTGAATCCTCAGGAGCTGGGGTAAAGCTCAGTGGTGGAGTATGTGCCTCAGAAGAGCAAGGTCTGGAGTTGAGCTCCAGGACCAGATAATGAAGAAAATAATTAATTAAATCCTTGGTTGTGGCTCATTGGAGAGACTCTCCCACAGCCTAACTGCTAGCTCTGTCCTTCTCCAACCTTGCTTCTTTTCTACCGAAGTCTTGAAATACTCTGATTGTAGTATAACCTATAGATCTCCCTGTCTGTGTTATAATAGCAGATGAGTTTCCAAAATGAGCCACTGGAATCTTTATATAAGCCATACCTATGAGCCGGAACAGAAATGTTTACACACACAGGGCCGGGGGGACAGCTCACTTGGTAAGGTGCTTGCCTTGCAAGTCTAAGAACTAGAATTCCACTCCCACAATTCATATTTAAAGGAAAACAAACAAACAACAACAAATGGTCAAACATCTTGGTGTAATACCTCTGCTGGGGAGGCAGAGATAGGTGGGTTCCTGAGGTTCACTGGCCAGTTAGCCTAGTCTACTTAGCAGTTCCAGACCAGTGAGAGACTTCATTAAAAAACAAACAAACAAACAGACAAACAAAACCATGGTGGACAGAACAAGTACAGCACCTGAGATTGTCAGTCTTCTAACTTCTATGTGCATATACACATATCCACATGTACTAATGCACATGGCACACCAGAACACACTTCTGTGCACAGACACACACACACACACACACACACACACACACACACACATTATTTGCTGGGCATAATAGTGCCCATTTCCACCTGCTTGCTGGCCCCTCAAAATGCCTGCCAGCACTCCGATGTCACCTGATACAAGAAGATGGAATAGAAATGGATGCAGTCTGAATTACTGTCACCAAAATGGCCAGCTTTGACAACCTTTGAAAAAAATGTAGTGACTATAACACTAATTCATCTCCTTTCAAATCGAAACTTCAGCGGCTGGTCAGTGTTACGCTCTGTCTCATGCAGGCAATCTTTTGTTGCCTTCGTTATTAATATGACTTGGAAGTTCTCAGTTACTGACAAGACATAGTGTTTGTTTTACGTGCGAGCAGCAGAGAACTCAAACAAACTTGTACTATCGTAGATGACAAACAGCTCGCCAAACTGGAATCCAGCGGCACATCCAGCTTCTAATGGACGAACGCCCCACCCTTGATCCCTTGACCCTGCCCTTCTCTTCCCTCTACGCTTTTGAGGCTTTGTCCCCAGCTGGTAGCAGAGTAGCTTTGGGGCAGCTGGCCTCACACCCAGAAGCAGCAGTTGTCCAGAAAGACTTCTCCCAGCAGTCTCTGAAGATTAGCTGTGTTGTGTGTTGCCCCTGAGGTGCTTAGGGTACGTTTCCTGTATCCTCACTGGCCTGAACCAGCTGCTGGCAAGCAGCTGAGGGGACTAATGCAGCCCCTCCCCTGGCAGGTAGGAAGTAGGTTGGGGGCAGATTCCCTAGAGAAGCCTCAAGCTTCCTGGGAGAGGGGGGAATGACCACTCATCAGGGACCCCATGGGAAGAAGGGAAGGAGTCTTTTCAGTTGCCTTGATAACATTTTCTTACTATCTGAACTTACTTTGTCCAGGATGTAAGTCCTCCTCAACACCAACTGATGACCATGAGAAAGAACCTGGCATTCTACCTTGTATCTTCATCTCAGAAATCGGGACTTGGGGGCTGGGGAGATGACTCAGTGGGTAAGAGCACTTGCCATGAAAGTCAGATGACTTGAGTTCAAATCCCTAGCATCCACGTAAAAGCCGGACATGGCCTCCCTTGCCTATAATCCCAGCATTGTGAAGTGGAGGCCGGCAGATCTCAGGAGCTTGCTGGCCAGCCAGCCATTTGGTGCTGTCTCAAAAAAATATAAAGAGAGATTAGAGGAGGATACCTGTTGTCTTCCACTTACTCACACATGGGCATGCATGGACACCTGTACAAGTGTACACACACACACACACACACACACACACACACACACACACACACGGGGCAGGGTGAAGAAAACAAGGTTTGAATGTAGTACTTAAAGGAGTAGAATATACATTTAAAAAGTCTTAGCTGTCAACTTGTCCTCGAAGTCCTTTACGGAGTATGCTCCTTCTGCAGTCTCACTGGAAACCACGTGATGCAGTGAGGTTCCACCCCCCAACCCCCCACCCCCAGATGTTGACCTTTGGGTTTGCAGTCCTGGTGAGGGACTTCAGGGTTTTAGCTCTATACTGAGCTAAAGCTCCAGGTCAGATTTGGTTTAACCAGAGTCTTGAGCCCCTTGTGGGGGCTTGGCCAGCTCACCCTCTGCTTCCTGCTATGGGGGCATTTTCTTTCTTGAGTTGAACCTTAGGTGTAGTTTACAGTTTAGAAAGGAGAAGAAGAAAGGGTAATGTTAGGCAGTGAAGAAGGATGGAATGGAAGAAGATATACAACTCTTTTTTTTTTTCTTTTCTTCACAATGGCTTTGTGAATCCAGATTTCTGGGTATTCAAGTAGCAGGAACCATTTCTGCATTCCAAAAGCACCAAACCGGTGCTGTTCCCTCGAGGCAGAGACTGTGAGACTTGAGCTTGCTTTTAATTCCATCAACCACTAGTGGCAACAAGAGTTAGATATGACTAGTCACCAAATACTTCTGTCACATTGACTCACTTAGAAAAAGTAATTTAAAAAAAAATGTTTTTTTAACTCGGAGGAGAGGAGGGAGGGGTAACTTTGATTGGGGTGTAAAAACAAAACAAATAAATAAAAACAAAAAAATTGTTTGGGGGGAGGGGTTTATAACCTGAAAATTGCCCCTCCCCCTTTTTTCCTGTTTAAAACTATAGCAAATCATCCTCTTATAGTGTTATTTAATATGTAAACTGTATTGCTATATATAAAGTTTCTTTTTTAAAAAATTCAAAACAAAACAAAACAAAAAACCCTCATGTGGCTCTCAGGGGCTCAAGAAGGCTGTAAGTTTTCCTCCGCTTGATAGTCAGGTGGAAATGGAGTTTAGGCTAAGTAAAGGGCCTCCCTCTCCTTCCCTCCTTTCCTCCCTCTGGTCCTTCCTTTCCCTGCAGGATTATGAAAATCACTGTTCTGCAAACATTTTTTTCTGTCGTTGGTCCTGGGGATTTGAACCCAGGGTCTGATGCTCGTGAGTGCTATGCAAACTGAGTGATCTCTCCAGCTCTGAGTTTTTGATTTGTTTTTGTTTTGTTTTGTTTTTCAAGACAGGGTTTCTCTGTGTAACGGTCCTGGCCGTCCTGGAACTCTCTTTGTAGACTAGGCTGGCCTCAAACACCCTGAGATCTGCCTGCTTCTGCCTCCCAAGTGCTGGGATTAAAGTGCACCACCACCTGGCCAGCTCCGAAAATATTACTCACATGAAGACACAAAAGGAAGCGCAACCAGCCCAACAAGTTCCTTTGAGAGCTTTAAGTTAAGAGGAGGGAGGGAAGGAAAGTCAGCAACCCCCCCTCCCCCCCCCCCCCCCGCCTCAGCCCCCAGGTAGTTTTGAATTAAAAACAAGAACAACAACAGCAACAAACACAAATCCATTCTAGAAGTTACTTTGCCTTTTCACGACCTACTGGCTCCAGACTGGACCTGCCTCCACTTTCCTCCCCAAGGAAAGTTCACATGTCTCACTCTTTTCAGACTGGTAAAAGGGATAAGCTAGAGTTGTATTTACTCATCATTGCAAAGGGTCTTGTTAACATCCTTCGGATGTGCTAATAGTCCTTTCGGAGGGAAATTATGCAAACAGACAAACTATTAATTAAATCAAGAGCATCATCCCGCAGGGCTACAGTATGCAAATGGGAGATCTGAGTGGACTTGAGCCAGGCAGTGGCCTTTGGCTGCAAGGGACACCAGGAGAAGCTTCTCCTGTGTGCCTCTGCACACCTCACAGGGAGGCCAGCGAAGTCTTTGTGTCTGTTCACCCCTGGGAGATCTGAGACCTCACCACCTCAGGGAAGAGGCCAGGGAAATACTTGGTGCACTATTTGAACTTTATAGAAAGATGGCGTAAAGGGAATCATGACTAATGCAGAACTCCGGAGTGCTGTGTAGAATTTTACGAAGACCCAATGAATTCTTTGTCATTAGAGTTCTTGGGTGGTCTCTCTGGTGAGCAACCTTCATAAAGCTGGAGCAGGCTCCCTGTGTGAAGAAATCAAAGCCCACAAAGAGTATGGAGTGTGCTTCAACCCAAGCTTGGCTGGCTCAGTGCATCTCCTCGGTGGATGACCTGAGGCCCTGTGAGCGAACACGCTAAGGATGCTATGCTGGTTAGTGATGATCAATGTTAACTCTGCTGTGAGGGACTGTGGCGCTGTTCCTTGGTCCCAGGTGTGCTCCAGTTTCATCCTCAGCTCAGACTGGCCCTGGCTCTCTCTTGACGCTTTATTGCCCTGGCATCCCCATCTCCCTGGCTGCTTGCTCTCCCGTTGGGTGGCTTTCAGTAGCACAGCTGCTGATAGAATGGGAATGGTGGGCATGTTTCTCCTCTCTGGCTCTAGGATTTTTATCTCTCGCAAGAGTAATCCCTGTTTGCCTATTTTTTTAACCACCCCTTTCCCCTTCTTTTATTGTCTTAAGATTTTTCCCTTTCTTTCCTAAAACATCACTGAGTGTTGTACAGGAACTTTGCAAAATGAATTCCCATGCAAAAATGCCTGGCTTTAGAATCTCCAGCAGGGCTAGCAAGCAGTCTTTTGACAATCCCAGCCTCATCCTGCCATGCACACAGATTCCAAAGGCCGACTCTTGCCTTCTTCCACTGAAAGAGACAATCAAAATGTCATGGAGACTGCTGGGACTTGGATCTTGAATGCCCCCAAAGACCCAAGTGTTGAAGGCTTGGTGGCCAGATTATTGGTACCAATGGCAGCTGGTGGAACCTTTAGGAGGCGGAGCCTAAGCGAAGGAAGTAACAGGTCATTGAAGGTGGGCTTGTCAAGGGTGTACTGGGACCCTGGTCTTCTTGTCTCTGTCCTTGTTTCCTTGCTTGCCATAGGGTGCACAGGGTCACTCTGCTGCATGTCTCTACCGTGATAATCTAACCTGCCACCATAGCAACAGGGTAAGCCATCACAGGCTGTAACTTCTAGAATGAGGAGCCCAGACAAGCGCTTCTTGTACAATGTTTTATCTCAGACGTTTTATCCACAAGGATACAAAGCTGACTAATGGAAATGATCCTTTTATTTTTTGTTTGTTTGTTTTGAGACAGGGCTTCGCTATGTAGCTTTGGCTGGCCTGGAAAACTCACCATGTAGACCAGGCTGTCATGGAAGCTACAGAGATCACCCTGCCTCTGTCTCCCTAGTGCTGGGATTAAAGGTGTATACCACCAGGTCCAACTGAAACTTTCTTTTTAAACCCCAGCTGGCTTACTAGGACCATGAGATGCCACCACTGGAAACGGCAGTTCCTTTGGCCTCGGAAGTTCAAATGAAAACTTCAGAAAGGGCTCCTTCAAAAGCAGCGAGCCACACGACTTTCTGAAGCCAGTCCTGTGGAGGTGAGGGTGGTCTGGGTTGTGGAGAGTACAGCTGCAGTTTAAGCTCCGAGCAGGAATCGGGCTGAGGGAACTGGAAGGCAGAGGCAAGAAGGGCGTGTTCTCTAAACTGAGTCCCTCCTGGCACCTTTGCTGAGGATCAGGCCTCCCCAGACTAGGGCAGGGTCACAACTTGCCCCAGACCCTGACTTGCCTCAGTGGGATTCTTGGATTCTGCAAAATTGTCTGTTAACCCAGTGAAAAAGTCTGGCCTCTGTTTGTGGAACGCCTTCCTTTTTCCGTTCACTGAAAGGTGACTTCTTGCGATGGAGTGACGTGTCACTGATAATTCTTCTGCTCGTCGAAGACACGAAAGAAATGGCAGGGCCAGCTCCTTTGTTACTGTGTAAGCACCGCCTTCCGAAGGCAGGCTTTCCTGCTTTCCTGGTTGTGAGCCACAAAGGACTGATCTCTCTCCCTCAGAAAAGGGCCTAGTATTTTATCTGTAAATGAGGATAATAGAAACTTCTATCTTGAAGAGTTGGGTTTTAAAATGCATTTTTAAAAATTATTTTTGATTACATATACTGTAAAGGGTTGACACACCCAGATAACAAATTCTCAACACAAAGGAGATTTATTACCCTGGAGGGGCAAGCATCGGGGAGGGGGATGCCTCTGGATCGGCCAAAGACAGACAGACAGCAAGCAGCAGCAGCAGCAGCAGCAGCAGGTGTTTTCTCCAGGAGTGATTTCTAAGGAGAAAAGAGGGAGTCTGTGCTGGGGTGGGTTCGTAAGTTCTGACTGGACAGGTTAGCCAGTACAGCAAAATAATGAATTTTGATTGCGGGACCTTGGTGTTTTGATGGTTGGACCCTGGTGACCAGTCTCAGGAATGAGTCAGTGGTCAGATAAGGGGATGGGCCTTGGGGGCTAGCTTTAGGAATGTAATCTTACAGTTTTTAGCAAGGGAGAGAGACAGGTTAAGGGCAAAACCCATTGGCGCCATGTTTGCCGTGCTCGGGCCTATTAAAAAGCCCTTCATATACTTAAGTGTGCCCAAGAGTGTAGGTGCCCCTGGAGGCCAGAGGACCCCCAGGATCTGAAGTTTTGGGTGACTGTGAGCTGTTGGTGGTGGGAACTAAACTTGGAGTCCTCTGCCAGAGCAGTGTACCCTCTTGACCACCAATCCACCTCTCTGGCCTCAGCTTGTCAAGTTCTTCAAGGACAAATGATAAGGTGCTTGCTGAATGCCTGGCAATCTCTCGGCGTCCAATCGATGCCAACTGGTCTTTTTAATGTCGTAGAAAGTCATCAGACTAGTTATTTCATAACAAATATTTTGACAATCAAGGAAGACTCATAGCATGTTTCCAACATGCATGTTCTCTCCCCACAGAAAGTAGTGTCTGGGTAAGAAGGCTTCTACAGGCTTCCCTCCCAGCTGTGCACACGGGTAAGGGTCTGAAAGTGAAAGACCTCTCCCCCACAGTGCACTGAAGTGCCCCACTGCCTGCATGGTTTCATATACCTGGGGAAGGAAGGTGGGGTGGGGAAGCTGAAAATTCGGAGGCTCATTAGCAGTTGGCCCATTACTCTCGGAAAATATGATGTGCCCTCAAAGGACACCTAAGTGCATGATCTTAGTCATGTGTACATGGACACACGCACACACACACACACACACACACACACACACACACACACACACACACGCTGTATTTTCTCTTGTTTTCCTTCCCAGCTCCTGTATCCCTTCAGTCCGTTTGGGCATAATTATGATTGCTCTGCTGGCTAGGTTCTGCAGCTCTCCAGAGTGGAGCAGATGTCGACAGCTCTGAAAGATCTTGTGCTATTACAGGGCAGAACAAATGAGGATGTCAGAAAAGGCTCTTCAGTCTAACAAGAAAACCGAGGGAAGAGACAAAAAGAATAAAGCCTTGGGAGACCCGCAGATGCGCTCTGATTAGATCTTATGCTAACATGATGCCCACTCTGCGTACCAACAGTGATTTAATATGTTTAAATGATCTGGAGGAAAATGTGTCGGGGGCGAGGGGTTGCTGGGAGGAGAGAATTTCTTCTCTGGCAGGCACAATTAAGATGGTGTGGGGTTCCTTGCAAAATGTGCCAGTAGCCTGAGACTGTCATGTGCTGTCCCAAGAATATTTACTTACAATGCCTGGTGCTGTCTCATTAGGCTGGGCGGAGCTGGCTTTCTCCATCACTGGATGAGAGATGGGAGCTGTTCAGGTGGCTTTGGGGATTGGGCGGATAATGAAAATGTCCACCTTGCTGACACTCATTGCTTCTTCCCTTACGAGGAGAAAAAAGGCTATAATTTTAAAATGCTTTTTTTTTTAAGCCATAAGTCCACAAATCTTAATTATTCCAACAACAAAGATTAAAAATAAAACAAAACAAAAAAGAAGCCACTTGAAGGTTTTGGAAGGGAAAGGAGGTCCTAACCAATCATAATGGATGAACCAATGTCCATGTATACAGATCATGTAATTTGCTGATGCAATATGTCTTCAGGCCCCAGCACTGGACCTATTTATTCATTTTCAACTTATAATTATTCCTGTTGCAATTCTCTCCATCAGTGGAAATGACACAGCGCTGTGGGATGAGGACGCTGGATTGGAAGGCTGTCACATGCTTGTGAAAATTCTGACAAGAGATATCCGGTAAGGTGACAGGAAGGGCTAGGACAGACCACAGAGAGGTAGAGGCTTGCTTGTTGGTATAGGTTCCTTCAATCCTTCCCTGCACGAGGGGCCCTTGTTATGTAAGCAAAGAGTAGCTGGTACTCAGACATCCCTGAGAATAAAGGTAAAGAATCAGAGCCAGGTGAGTAATACAGGAACTCGGGAGACAGAGATAAGTGGATCTCTGCTAGCTCAGGTCCAGTCTGGTCTAAACAAAGTTGCAGGCCGGCCGGCTAGGACTATGATCCTGTCTCAATAAAAAACCAAACCAAAACAAGATAAAAACAACAACAACAAAACAAACAAACAAAAAAGTGGTATAGACCCTTAATCCCAGCACTCAGGAGGCCGTGGCAGACGGATCTCTGGGAGTTCGAGGCCAGCCTGGTCTACATAGTGAGTTCCAGGACAGCCAGAGCTGTCTTGAAACAAACAAACAAAAAGTCTGAAGACAAATAAAGATCAAACCATCAAATAAATAAATAAATAAATAAATAAATAAATAAACAAACAAACAAATAAATAAATCAAAAAGCAAAACTTTTCAGGAGAAACAAGTTATCAAGTTCACTGTTGACTGGAAGACAGTAGAACTCCCCAGAACGCCCCCCTTATGTCTAAAAATGTCTTCCATCTGACATAGAATCTGGAGGTCATATGTCTGTTCTTGAAAAGTTTTCAGGATGGCTGTCTCCTGGGCCTCACTGCCTGGGGACATTCTAACCCATTGTCAGAACACAAGCCTGGGTGTGATGTCCTCTGTAATTTCTCCCACTGAAGAAGGAACTAAACTTGTTACATACAGGACGGGGGTCATAGTGCTCCTTCTAGCCGTCCAAGTGAGTATCATCGTCCTCATATTTTTATTTACTTATTTATTTTGAGATAGAGTCTCACTATGAAGCCCTGGCTGGCATGGAGCTCACCATGTAGATCAGGCTTGCTGTGAACAGAGATGCACCTGCCTCTGTCTCCCAGGAGCTGGGATTACAGACATGTGCTGGGAAGCCTGGAGGCTACCTCATACTCTGCTCCACCTTTCCATTATATTTGAAGCTCACACAGGGTGCTAGAGATTGATTTTGAATTTAGAATGAGATGAAACATCTCTACCACTTTCATCAAGGCTGTGATCAACAGCATCTGTCCCATCTGCCCTGCATCCATCATGTTTACTTGTTTATTTTGACCACGTGCAATCCTGTTGGATCTGATCCACTGTTTCAGTCTATCAGATCTTTTTATGTACTCACGGTACTTCTGCTGTCCATTGTATTAGCCATCCCTTCCAGCTTCCTGTCATCCACAAATTTTATCAATGTCTTTATCTAAAACATTAATAAAAAAATACTTAATAAGGCGAGATGGAGGCCAGAAGCTGGTGAAGTGAAAGATCCCTTCTGGAGATGAACACTAATTCATTAACACTCTGCATCCTATCAGCTGCTCATCTGTTTGACTTGGCGGCCACTAGCCCTTGTCCGAGGTGTAGCTCATCTTAAGGGATCAAGATTCTATTTGGCACTGCATAGTTGCCATCCAAACATACCAGGTCCACAACACCTGGAAAACCAGTCTAGCAACGTCCTGGCTCCACCCCACACCTGGGACCAACATCCACATCAGCAGGCAAAAGAGTTTCCAAACTGCCTGAACCTGACCTTTGTTTTAAAATATAAATTTTCCATGTGTGTGTGTGTGTGTGTGTGTGTGTGTGTGTGTGTGTGTGTGTGTTTGTGTTCAGGACCGGGAGTTGGTGGTGGGAGGGAAGAGCACATACTATCTTCCCCAAAGCCTCAAGCCCTCAAAGGAGACAGAAAGATAATTCATCTGGCTGGGCCCCTGAACCTTTACAGCTCATTAGAGCTTTCTCTCTTGCCCGAGAAACCAACAGGTGAGTCTGTACTACGTGCTGTGGGATGGTCTGTATGTCAAGTGTGTTGCTGATTGGTCAGTAAATAAATCACTGATTGGCCATTGGCTAGGCAGGAAGTATAGGCGGGACAAGGAAAAGAATTCTGGGAAGTGGAAGGCTGAGGGAGGGACACTGCCAGCCGCCATCAGGACAAGGAAGATGTAAGGTACCAGTAAGCCATGAGCCATGTGGCAAAGTAAAGATTAATAGAAATGGGCTAAATATAAGAGTAAGAGCTAGACAGTGACAGGCCTGAGCTAATGGCCAAGCAGTTTAAATAATGTAAGAGTCTGTGTGTTTATTTTATAAGTGGGCTCTGGGACTGGCGGGACTTGGTGGTGGGAGCTGGAGAGAAATTCTCCAGCCTGAGAGAGATTTGCCCTGACTGTGGGCCAGGCAGGAAAACTCTAGCTACAAATAGCGCCCAACGTGTTGGCAAGAGTTTCCACTTAAAACCTGAGTAAAAAGATTCTAAAACGGAGCTAAAAACAGCTCCTAGTTGTCTCTTTCAAGCTAGCAGCAGCCTGTGGGTTTGAGCTACTATGGCGGGTTCCTGGCGTGCATACTGGACCTGCAGTATGGCGGGAATGAGGCCTCTGCAAGTAGCACATTAAACTGTGTGGTGGATTTAGCCTTTGCTAGTACAAAACAAAAAAAGAGGTTTCTGGGCTACACGCTACTTTGGTAAAAGTGTAGACCCACTATTTCTGAGAGTTACGGCTCCCAGAGCTGGCGGAAAGCGGACCGCCGCCATGTTGGGAAGCTGAAGTGGGCAGAGCCAGCAGCCACTGCGCCGTTTCAGGCTTAGAAGGCTGCAGTTTAAAAGGAATAGGCTCAAGCTAATATAAAAAAATAAGCCACGTAAAGATGACTACCACACAGAGAATCTGGATTATGTTCTCTTTGATATTCGTAACTGCAGAAAAACATTTGATTGTAAAAGCTGTTGAGTTATGCCAAAATGTATATTTTAAAGGTACCTTGACTTCAAAATTTAGATATAAGGATATGTTGCTTTGGAAAAGAGTCTCTGCTCTTGTTTCCACAGAAAGCCAGAGACTATGGATTTGTTCCAGATTAAGATACATCAGGTTTGACCAGCCAAGACCCCCTGAAAGGTCTCCAATGACACCATGGCCCAGATGATTCAACATCCAGGATGGTTTCAAGTCAACTGGCTCAGATATACAGCCTCACGGACTACTCCATGATCCTAAAATTTTCTTTCTGTCTCCAGAAGATACAGTGCCCCCCTCCAGCAGGAAGTAGTAAGAGAAGCTACGCCCAAATTCCCAAATATACCAAGCTGGCTTTAGAGATGGAATTGGCTCACTCCCCCTCTAAACCCAGACATATTGCTCAAAAAAAAAAAAAATGGTTAAGAGATTCTTGTGTCCCAAATCAGAAGAGCCCTCTGGTGTGGGACAGAGAAAAACCAATATTTTTATTTAAAGCAGGTTGATTATAAATACAATCTCTTTCTAAAGAAAAAAAGGGGATAGTTTAGATATGCTAGGATGAAAGGGTAGATTAATGAACCTACTTTTAAAGAGTAACAACTTGTTTAAAATGTTTTACATCGCTATAGATTTTAGTTTATTGATACAAGTTTAAACTTAATTTTGTTATACTGTATATATATTTCTATTCTTGTTTGAGGTATTATGTTTATGTAACTCATTTAAAATTATAATGGATAATTAAAAAATAGATTAATAATTAGTCATCTATGATAATCATATTTGTAGCCATGTTAGTTAAGTCTTCTAGGTATACATAGTTATATTTCAGATAGATAGGTAGTCTTCAAACACTTCAAAGACCTACAGAATATGGCATTTAAAATGTTTTAAAAATTTAGACTTTCTGGACAGTGAGACATGTCTGCTCCTGACAGCACCGATTTACTTCAGAGAGGAGGATGGGCATCGAAGACACTCCATACGGAGTTTATCTTCACCTTGACAAAAATAGCCATTTGGGCAAGAAACTGTTCTTGCCTGGACTGCCTGATCAACTGGACATGCAGGACCCATACAAAGGTGACCACTGAACTTTGCTTGACAAAATGGTCCTTCAGGTTCCTGCTTTGCAGAGAAAACTGCCAGACATTCTACAGGACACAGAGAAAAGTGAATAAGAGACTCTAGGCCTGTGGGCTGAAGACAGATGCCCCAACTTTACAAGAGAACTTTGAATGACTGTCCAGGCTGCCAGCTGTCTCTGTCTACCCTACAAGACTCCTAAAAGTTGCTTATATCCTTCTCCATTTCTCAGGTAGTAGTATATCCTTCTGAGGTCTTTGATGTGGTTAAAGACTAGATACTTACAATTTTCCTTAGTTATAATAAAAGATAAGTTAGATATAAAACCTTAAACTTACAAATATAAGATAGATAGGATCTCTTCTTTAATATTGTAACTGTAATTCTTGCTTGATAATTGTTTTGTTATATGTAATTTTACTATGTTAAAGTTAAAACCTTCCTTTTTAAGAAAAGAAAAGGGGAAGTGCTGTGGGATGGTCTGTATGTCAAGTGTGTTGCTGATTGGTCAGTAAATAAATCACTGATTGGCCATTGGCTAGGCAGGAAGTATAGGTGGGACAAGGAAAAGAATTCTGGGAAGTGGAAGGCTGAGGGAGGGACACTGCCAGCCGCCATCAGGACAAGGAAGATGTAAGGTACCAGTAAGCCATGAGCCATGTGGCAAAGTAAAGATTAATAGAAATGGGCTAAATATAAGAGTAAGAGCTAGACAGTGACAGGCCTGAGCTAATGGCCAAGCAGTTTAAATAATGTAAGAGTCTGTGTGTTTATTTTATAAGTGGGCTCTGGGACTGGCGGGACTTGGTGGCGGGAGCTGGAGAGAAATTCTCTAGCCTGAGAGAGATTTGCCCTGACCGTGGGCCAGGCAGGAAAACTCTAGCTACAACTACGTCTTCTCTATTTTGAGCAAACCACCTAAAACCTACAAAGTGCAGTGGGAACCCTGGCTGCTTAATCCTTGCAAGTTTTGGTATAAAGCCCATTGTTCAGACTCCATTCACATTGTCAGTCTTCCCAGGGTTCTTTTAAGAACTGAAAGGAAGGCCTGGGGAGATGCTCAGTGGTTAAGAGCACTTACTGCTCTTTCAGAGGACCTGGGTTTGGTTCCTAGCACCCACAGGGCAGCATACAATAACTGCCTGTAACTTGAGTTCCAGGAGATCCAGCACCCTCTTTTGACCTCCATGGGCTCCTGCATGCATGAAGTACACATTCATACACTCAGATACATACACACACACACACACACACACACACACACACACACACACACACACACACATCCCTTAAAAAAATAACTGTTAGGTGAGGTGTCATGTGCCTTTAATCCTAGCACTTGAAGGCTGAGATAAGAAAATACTGAGTTTGAGGTCACTTTGGGCTACATAGGGAAATCTTGACTCAAAAAAATAAATACAACCAGACAACCAAACCAAACTGAGCCTAGCCAAACCAAACCAAACCAAACCAAACCAGGACAGCAGTTAAAACAAAAAACAAAAGTTAAGCATTCATATACTGCCTTCACACCTTACCCTGAGTTAGCAGAGGGCAAGTCTGGATTTTAGCCATGAGTGCTCCCTCTCCCTCCCTCTCTCCCTCCCTCACTCTCTCTCCCTTCCTCCTTCTCTCTCTTTCTCCCCTTCTCTCTTCCCTTACTCCAACCCTCTCTATCTCTCTCTCTTTCTACCCCTCTCTCTTTCTCTCTTCCTTTCTATCTATAGCATAAATTAATTCTTTCATCCATTTAATTTCTGCTGTGTGATATACACTGCTGTGTGATATGCACTACTGTGTAATAATCACTGCTGTGTGATATGCACTGCTGTGTGATAAGCACTGCTATGTGATATGCACTGCTGTGGGATATGTACTGCTGTGGGATATGCACTGCTGTGGGATATGCACTGCTGTGGGATATGCACTACTGTACAGAAACCAGTAAGATAGAATTTTTTTCTTTCAAAAGACTCAAGGGGTTCTGCATAGAGCAAGCATGAGGCTCTGGGTTCAAATTTCTACCTTATGAGAGAGAGGGAGAGAGAGAGAGAGAGAGAGGGAGAGAGAGGGAGAGAGAGAGAGAGAGAGAGAGAGAGAGAGAGAGAGAGAGAGAGAGAGAGAGAGAGAGAGAGAGAAAACTAAGTTAAGTTAGTGTAGGGAAAGTTCTGATTTGGGCAGCAAGGTAACAGTTGTAGTAGATTTTCATTTCTATAGCAACACCAAGAGAATTTTGGGTAACGTAGTATGCAGAATATATGTCTTATGACCTCCTTGGAGTTAGTTATAAACTACTAACAAAAGAATATTTAGAGCAAAGTTTCTTAAACCAATGGTCATAGCCCCATGTAGACTTGTGTGAGTGAGCATGTAGCCCTATGTAGCCTTGGTTGTGAGCACACAGCATGTCTCTTTGTACTGGACATGCCATTAGGCCATACAATACCAGCACACACTGCCTGAAACACCCCAGTGCAGGCCTCACACTACTGTATGTTAGGAATTTCATTGCTTTTTACTGTAATACAGAGTTGTCTGCTTTTATAGAAACACAATGGCTTAATTGTGGAAAACAAGTCTTTAATATTTTCCTACAATCATTCCTCAGCACATAAATTAGTATATTATGGGACTGTATTGACTAATGGGAACACCCAACTCCTTAGTATGCAAATTTGCTTTTGTCTTTAGTAATTGGTAAAATTACATACCATTTGAAGACTGGTAAAGTTTCACCAGGCGGTGGTGGCGCACGCCTTTAATCCCAGCACTTGGGAGGCAGAGTCAGGTGGATCTCTGTGAGTTTGAGGCCAATCTGGTCTGCAGAGTGAGATCCAGGACAGGCACCAAAACTACATGGAGAAGCCCTGTCAAAAAAAAAAAAAAAAAAAAACCTGGTAAAATTCCAAACAAGTATTTTACAATTTCTGTTTTAAAGATATATTCCTTTTTATGTGCATTAGTGTTCTATTTACATGTATGTCTATGTACCAGGTGCATGCCTGCTGTCCATGGAGGTCAGAAGAGGGCACTGGGAGGGGATTCAGCTCCAGGTCACTGTGACCTGCCATATGGATGCTAGGAATCAAACCCAGGTCCTTTAGAAGAACAGCCAATAGCTCTCAATCACAGAGCTATTACTCCAGACTTAAAACAAATTCATTGATGGCTTATTATCCACAAATGTACGACTATTTCATACATCTATGAACCTGAGGTCACATAAACATTTCTGAGGCAAAAGGGGGTCACAAGGACAAAATCGTTAAAAAAAAAAAACCCTGATGTAAAAATTACTTTGAAATTAAATAACATACTTCTAAAAGAGAAATTGCAAAGAAGGTACATAATACCTTTTTACTAAATGACACCGTATACACATTTTGCAAGATTTATAGGATATAACTAAAGTGATAATAAGATTAAATTTTAGAAAGTCGAGAGCTTACGTTAGAAAACAAGAAGAGACCAAGTCAGCGAACTAAGCTTCCGCGTCAAGAAGCTACAAAGAAAACATCCAGTTCATCTGCCACAGAGAAGGACAGAAATGACGGAGACAGGCCTGGAAATCGGTGGCATGGAAAACAAAGGATGGAGAAAATCAGCACAGCCAAAATGGGTCTTAAAGGGAAATCAATGAAACTGACAATGCCTTTGACTGAGGGAAAACAGAAACTGTAAGAGACCATATGAAAACCAGAAGTTCCAGATATGATAATGACAGGTTACTGTAAACAACACCATCTGATGCTTTTGACAAGGCAAATGAAACGCACAGAGTCCCTTGAGAAACAGGGCTAGTCACAACTGATAAAGACACAATAAACACCCTGACTTCTTTAAGGAAAACAATCCATGGTGAAGAACTCTAGGGAGGATGATAGGTTTAACAGGGAGTTTTATCAGTCCTCGAGGAAGAAACAGCACCCATGTTTATCTCCCACAGAAAGGGCAGAGGCCGCCAGAGGTGACACATTCCCGACACCCAAACCTCAGGGGCACAGTCTGAGAAAAGCACAGACCAATACTCCTCAGCATTCGAATCTCATTGAACTGAATCTGTAGACATGGGAAAGGTGTAACACATCAGGACCAGCTGGGCTTTAACAAACACATACACACGCACACACACACACACACACACACACACACACACACACACACACACAAGAAATGCAATATTGATTAAATTATGAGAAAAAGCAATCAATGCGCTCCATCTGAACAGCTGGATAAAGGAGGTACAGGTGTGCAGCTCAGGAGAGCTGGGAAAATTATAGCAACAGCTTGTCTCCATCTCATGGTAAGAGTTCCTGGCAAACTGGGAATGACTGGGACTTCCTCAGTCTGATGAACGACATTTGTGAAAAGTCCAATGTCTAATGTGACACCCACCCCTCTGGAGTCAGAAAGGAGGTGAGCATGTCCTCCCATCTTTCTCCTTGCCACGGAACTTAAAGTCTTGACACTAGGCCAGAGAAGAAACCAAAACGATGAGAAAGGAGAAAGAAGACGTAAAGTCCTATTTATTTACAATGACAAGATCTTGCATGTAGAAAACTCAAAGGGATTTGGCCTCACATCTTGTAAATCCAGCAAGGTTTGCAATAAAGTCAAAAAAGAAAAAAAATTACTTTTTATTTCTATAAGATAACAATTATAAAGAAATTAAAATCAATTCTGTACCAACAGTGTCAATGTCACATAATACTCACAAAGCATTCTTTCTTAAAAGACGTGTGAGATTTCTACTCCTGAAACAATAAAATGCTGCTGAGGTAAATTAAGAAAGGCCTTGCAAATGGACAGAGTACCTCTCCCGCGGTGGTATTTTAACCACACAAAATCGGCCTACAGATCAAATGTGATTCCCATCCAACTTCCTGCAGCTTCTTTTGTAGAAATGGATGAGTTGATTAAACACGGAGTGGCTGGGGGGTCTGCTCAGCCTCTGTCACAAGTCTCATTTTAATCATTGCAGTGTTTTGATTTTGAGGTCGTTTTAGCCTTGCACTTTTCCTCATATACACTAGTATGCGTACATTTTTAAGACATGGACTCATTTGTCTAAAGACAGGCACCTAGGATGAACGAGCAAACAAACAACTGTGAGAACGTGATTTTGACAACGGTTCTGAACACACGAGCGGGAGACAGGCTGTTTTCCAGTGACCCCAGAGACTGCTCGGTGCCCAGAAAGAACCCAAATGGGTGCATCTCTGAAATACCACAGGGTGGACTGACATCAGACAAACAACCATCGAGTTCTAGAGCCTGGGGTGCCGAGACCAGAACAGCTGCTCTGGGTTGGAGGTGGGTGGGACTAGGAAGGGACACAGTGGCATTTTCTATATGGCAGCGAGCTTCTAGGACTCCTTTGAGCTGCTTGCAGGTTAAGGAGATTTTACATTTGTCAAAATTCATGCGTTGGCTCTGGTAAGGTCCAGGGACTTCATCGGAGTTCTTGTAGATGCAGCGACCTTTTCTTTTTCTTAGCCGAAGAATGAGGTGAGAGGGAGATAAAAGATATACAAAGATTTTTAAAGTTAGGTTCTTGCTGTGTAGCCCAGGCTGGCTTCAGACTCACCACAAACCCCCTGCCTCAGCTTCTGACAGCTAGAAGTACAACCTGAACCACTTATGTGGTGATAAGTAGAAACTAAAATACAATGTTGGAGGTGGTGTTGAGAGGGGACCCAGACAAGGAGGACAAACAGACAGCCACACACCTTCTAGCCGACGTCTCTCCAGGCTGGCGTCCCTTGTGCAAGTGACCTGAGAGTATCTCACTGTCAGGGACTGGCTGAGGCCGTGGTGTCACAGAATAGCTTAGGGTCTGTCTGACCTCTCACAGGCAAGTTCTCTGTGAAAAAAAAAAAAAAAAAGATCCTTAATGCGGCAAACAAGGCACCTACCTGCTCGTTGTTGAATTCTAGGGGTTTTTCCCCCTAACCACTTCCCTGATGCATATCCAACAACCCATCAGTGCTTTAAGCATGGCAGTTTTTTGGATCAGTTCCTCTAGGGCCAAACTTCATTGAACTTCTTTTAAAAATCTTTGATTGACTATCAAGATCCAGTCTATCCAAATGTGCCCAAAACCTGGCTACTTATAAACCTCCCCCTGCAAAAAAAAAAAAAAAAAAAAAAAAAAGTGTTGCCCCATGCACTATGCACCAAAATAAAACCAGATATATGAAAGAGAAAAGTTTAAATGAGCTTAAACTTGAAAATATTAAGATTAAAATGTGTTAGTGTTCTAGGTGGGGAAGGATTTTCTAAACTGTTAGGCAGTAGGGGTGTGTGTGAAAAGGGAGTAGGAGATTCCTTAAAGAAAATAAAGCTGAACATAAAAAAAAATCAGTATAATGTCATTTTTTAGATGGACAAAAATCATGGGTAAAGTATCTGCTACACATATTTCAGGCGAAGGATTTATATTTTTGATAACATTTCTGTTACTTACTCTTTGAAGGAATGAGTCTCGTTTGAACCCAGAGCTCCCCAGACGGTTAGTCTGAGAAGTCGTCTCCCTCCAGGGACCCTCTGTCTTTGCCTTCTGAGAGCTAGAATCACGGCCAGGTCGTCACACCCACCCAGCATTGCCATGGGTTCCAGAGTCAGGATCCCACTTCCTCAGCTAGCCGCTTATCCATGTGCCGTCTCCTCTGCCCAGTAAACACAGTTTCATTCACAAGGATGATTGACCAAAAAGAAAAACTACCTAAATGCTTAATATCTTTTGAGTGACTGACTAGAATTATCAGTTTATCAAAATGATGGAATTTTTTTTAAAGATTTATTTATTATGCATACAGCATGTATGATTGCAGGTCGGAAGAGGGCACCAGATCTCATTACAGATGGTTGTGAGCCACCATGTGGTTGCTGGGAATTGAACTCAGAACCTCTAGAAGAACAGCCAGTGCTCTTAACCTCTGAGCCATCTCTCCAGCCCCAATGGAATTATCTTTGACAGCCTTTAAAACTCAAAGTTTTTCTTTTTGTTGTTATTTTTTGAGACAGGGCCTCATGTGTCCTAGGTTGGCCTTGAACACACCAATCCTCGTGTCTGACCCTGAGTGGCTGGGATTACAGGCATACACCACCAGGCCTGGTTTATAAAGCTTTGAGGCTCAGACTTGGGGCTTCTTGCATTCCAAGCAAGCACTCTACCAACTGAGCTGTATGCTCGGCCCCTAAGAGTCAAACTTTGAAAAATAAGTCTAAAGACTTCAAGGGTATCCAAAATATGTCAATTTAAAAAAGGCTACAAAACTGAATACTTCATGATTTCACACACACACACACACACACACACACACACACTGGGAGGTGGGCTGAGCACACTCCAGCTCCTAGGGAAACAGATCTACAATGCCAAGGAAGTTCTGATGCTCCTTCCCACAGGAGGCCCTTTGAGAGCACTCAGGACCGCTGCCTTCCAGCCTGTCACTAGCATCAGAAGGTCCTAAAGCATCCCTGTGTGACTTCAAGACCCAATACGCAAGAAGCCCAGTCTTGGGGAAAAGTCAGGTTCATATCAGCCTGATTAGAGCACTTGGGTTCAAATATTGCTTGTTAACTAGGAAACTGAGCAATACAAGGATCAAAGCAGTCCTCCTTGTCAGGGTTCCGATGGTCTGGGCTGGCTGGTTTCTATGCTCAGTGTTTCTTAGTTTTAGCAGGAACTGACCATCTTTAGCGTGGGAAATCTGAGCAGGGATGAGGTGTGCTTTTCCCTGGACATTGGGAGGCAAAACCTACAGTGGCGGAAACAGGTGGGGGTGAAGAGGACATGATGCTGGAAGTCAGTCCCCAAGGGTCCAGCTGTAGCTCTGCTCTCCTTGCACTGTGACCTTGGACAAGTCACTTTCTATACACCTCCTCTTCCTCACTTATGAAAGGGCCATAATGGCACCTACCCAGTTTGCTTCCTGGAGTCCAGGAAGAATTAAACTTGCTAGATATGCACTATGGAGTTGCTTTGTAATGCAAACCCCAAGGAATGATTATGCATCTCCCCTGTGCTGGCTGATTATTATATCAGGATTGAAATCTTGTATGACCTTGTTTTTCATCTGCTACGTAATTTGGGGGTATACAGCAGAGCATGCTCACAAATAAAAGCATTTCTCTGCTAATCACGAAGCTGGCTGACTGACGTGCACCACATTTAACACATGATCAGTGAGGCCACATAAAAATAAACAAACCAGAACAACTGTCTCTTTGAGGAGAAATCGAATCCTGGGAGTCACAGCCCTCTCCTTAACCCTTATAAAATCACTGGATCTTAATTATCACAAAGCCAGGCGGCAGTGTGAGGAGGCTGCAGCCGGGAGGGAAGGCAGTGGCTGTTCTGTTAAGCAAGCAGTGGTGACCAGACTCATAGAGAACCCGTGGTCTACACCAGTTATAGACGGTGGATCTAGGCCACATTAAGATACCACTGTATACAGAATCGGAGAAACAGGAAACCACAGGACAGTGGGAGAGCACTAAGTGTTTGCTTTGCTCTTATTGTTCCTGTTGAAGCTAAGGCAGGTGATGTGGTCGCTAGAACTGTCACAACTGATGCGTTAAGAGTCAGGCTGGCTGTGTTCAAGCCTCTTCGCTCCACTGACTGGCCTTGTGCAATTTGTCTGTCTAGCGTTGGACTCTGTTCCCACTCAAAGGTCAGCAATGAGAATAAAGAAGCTGTGTGTAAACTTGGAGTGCCATGGCCAACAGAGAGTGCACTCTGTAAACGATAACTAAAACCAATGAGTAAGTCATTGCCACCCTCACCATTATTTCCACCAAACTTTTTTTTTCTTCTCACAAAGAGTCAGTTGCATTTTTAATAAAGCAGCAATTAAGTAGGGGGATATTACTACCTTTCTCTCTCTCTCTCTGATATGTGTATGTGTGATGTGTGTGTTTGTGTGTGTAGGCACACTTAAAACTAAAGTGAACAAATAGCTGTAATGTCTATGGGGAAAATATAGAAATTTTATTAAGAGACAGTGAAGATGACCTACACAATGGAAAAAAAATACATTTGTGGCTGGGAAGATTCAGATGCAAAGATGTTTTTTCAAGAAATTAATCCATAGATTTAAAGAATCCAGCAAAAAATCCCAACACATATCTTGGAAATTTCAAAGGTTATATGGAAGAGCAAGGGGGCCAAGATTAAGCAAAACATTTAAATCCAAAGAGAAAAGAAGAGGAATTTATGGTCACGGACAATGGGACTTCTGAGCAGTGGTAGTGAGATAGTGTGCACATAGTAAAGAGAAAAATTCTTAAGCACACTAGGAAAGAGCGCCTGAGACATGCCCTAGGATACACGATATTTGATATCCCCAAAACTTCCATGGAAGGTAAGTAGGGAATCTCATCCCTGAGATTCTTCTGCTTGTCTCTAAGCCATCAGCTGAGGACTCTGCCCCACCTCACACTGAAGGATCTAAGGTGATCTGTGAGCATCAGGTGAGGACTCTGCTCTGTCTCACACTGCAGGATCTAAGTTGATCTGTGAGCATCAGGTGAGGACTCTGCCCCATCTCACACTGCAGGATCTAAGGTGATCTGTGAGCATCAGGTGAGGGCTCTGCCCCACCTCACACTGCAGGATCTAAGTTGATCTGTGAGCATCAGCTGAGGACTCTGCCCCATCTCACACTGCAGGATCTAAGGTGATCTGTGAGCATCAGCTGAGGACTCTGCCCCACCTCACACTGCAGGATCTAAGTTGATCTGTGAGCATCATGTGAGGGCTCTGCCCCGTCTCACACTGCGGGATCTAAGTTGATGGGGTTGTTATTTGGAGAACTGCTGGTTGGTACAGAAGAGAGAGACAACAATATACATGCTAAACTAAAGCTTCCCTCTCAGAGACAGCATGTCACCTCTCACCTATCACTGGCTGAAGTAAGTCACATGACGTGTTTAGGTGTGTTATTACAAGCCTACACATTGCAGGGAACAGGAAAAACAGGGTGCCTGTAAACAACCCAATTGTCTCTGACACATATCTGATGCTAAGCTGATTACTGTCATTCTGGAAGTTCTCACTGACACATGAAGAAAGGACCTGTTCATGTTAACAGAACACGTACAGGAGCAAGAAGGGAGGTTCATACTGCACACATGTCCCTTCTTTACCACCCAGCTGTCTTCAAGGGACCATGGTGTGTGTGTGTGTGTGTGTGTGTGTGTGTGTGTGTGTGTGTGTGTATGCATGTGTTTGTATGTGTGCCTGCATGTGACATATATAGGTGTGAGTCCAAGTGGAGGCCAGAGTCTGACATTGAGACTTCTTCCTAACTTTCTTCTCCACCATCTTTTTTGAGGTAGGATCCATCCTCAAACCTGGAACTCATCCACGGGGTTAAACTGACCACCCGGAGAGCCCCCCAAATCTTCCTGTCTTCAATCCAAGCACAGAGGTTACGGATGTATGTCACAATGCCTAGATTTCGTTTGGGTGCTAGGGATCTGAACTTGGGTCATCATGTTTGAGCAGCAAGCATTTTACCTACTGAGCCCTCTCTCCTGCCCACAGCCTCCTATTATTAATATTTGGGTCACTGATATCCAGAAGCATCTATTCACCTTCAATAAATAACTGTGACAGAAACCAGTGAACACTTGGCCAAAGACTATCCCTAAGGTGACTGACTGTGTAGGCTGCTTCCTGGATTGCTGGTCCTCACACAGACTTTCTGGGCATCACTCAGAAGTTGAAGGTCCTGGCCAGGTGGTGGTGGTGCACACCTTTAGTCCCAGCACTTGGGAGGCAGGGGCAGGTGGATCTCTGTGAGTTCAAGGCCAGCTTGGTCAACAGAGTGAGTTAAAGGACAGCCAGGACAGTTTCACAAAGAAACCCTGTCTCAAAAAACAAAAAAAGTTGAAATTCCTTGTGAAGAAGAGTCACCTGGGTTACCATGGCTGCCATGTGGGCGGGGTCTTTAGGATCTTTGCTGATGCTAAATGATAACATCAGCAAATGAAATGTTTCCTGTGGTCCTTATTCTCTGGGGGCTTTTAGATTAGCATACCCAGAGGAGCACTAGCATTAGTGGAGTGGAGGATTAGAAGACTTGGGAGGGGAGGAACTAACCAAAACCAAGAATGTGTGGGGAAAGGTAAAGGGAAACCTAATATTTTGGGAGTTAATCAAAAAGATAGAGTTTGAATGGAGGTGCGCTGCATGGATAAATAATGTTGCTCCCCAAAGCCACAGATTTTTAAGTGAAGTCCCAGGATCAAGTGTGAGATAGTGTCCCTTCAGTTGGTCAGAAAGACCCCAGAGGCCCCCAGAAGAGGCTTTTGCCCTTGCTCGCACATGCTCACTAGAAGTAGAAGGTAAGGCCCGGTTACTGAAGACAGCACAGACCTTGGTTGTAGGATACAGAGAAGTCAAGGAGAAACTGACCTGAAGCTTCCTCCTGCCGTCAAGCACACGTGATGCTGGAAAGTACTATGAGGGATAAAAGTCACCAGTGGTTTTACCAAACTGTGAGCCCTGTTAGCTATATTTGTAATCTGCCAGGCAAGATGGGCCTCTGGTGCAACAGAGCAGGAAAGAGAGAGAGGAGAAAAACAACCACGTTCTGGTCGAATTTGAGGCCTGCTTGTCATGAGGAAGTCCATGCCTGATACTGTAAAGCTGTTCAAAAGCCCAGTGACTGGGAAGGTCTGAGACCCTTCAGCCTGTCAAAGTGTCAAGGAGCAGGGGACAGGAAGATGGAAAGCAGCGTGGTGACAGGGAGTCTTCGGGACATGATATGGTTGTTGTACCCATGAGCTAGTAGCCGTGGTTCCCAGCTGCACAAGACCTGCTCAGTCCTGGGCCTACCAACATTTCATCAGGATGGGGAAAGCATTCAGGGGCCTTACCCTACCCCAAGAAGCTATAAGCAGTTAATAGTCATGGGGGGGGGGGGGTTGAGTCATAATGCTCAGAGATGTGGTTGACCTTGCTCTGGTAAATAACCTGAGTGCACAGAGAGAGAGAGAGAGAGAGAGAGAGAGAGAGAGAGAGAGAGAGAGAGAGAGAGAGAGAGAGAGAGAGAGAGATATGAGAGCATAAAATAGAAGGGAGACTTACTTGTTGGAAGAAAGGGTCAATAGGAGGGGGAGGAAAGGAAGAGAGAATAATTAAGGGAACATATTCAAGGTCCTTTATCTACTGTGCTAAAACAAAACAAAAGAGGCAAATGTAGACCCACCATCACAGAGGTGCAGCGCATGTGAACTGAATTAAGGGTCAACTCTTTAAGCCAGGTGTGGTGGCATGTGCCATCCAGCTTTAATCCCAGCACTCGGGACGCAGAGGCAGACAGATCTCTGTGAGTTCAAGGCCAGCCTGGTCTACATAGTGGGACTCTGTCTCAAAAGAGAGAGAGAAAAAAAGGTTAAGTCTTTAATTAAAGATGACTATTGTTGGGGAGGTGGGGTGGAGGGAACTGGAGGAAAGGAAGGAGGGGGAACTGTGGTCGGGCTGTAAAATAAGTGAAAAAAAATTAATTAATAAAAAAGATGAATATTGTTTAAGTCAATGTTTTGAAGATATTTTGTTTTTAAATAAACCCTGTTTCTAACCTGCATAGCTAATACTCAATTAAATCCTTTCACACCAGTGTAGACAATCTTGGTTCATGAGAGTAAGTGTCACTCATCATTTTAAATGAGTGACACTAAGGGAACAACTACAAATACAAGGTTTCTAGCCAGGTAACCGGCCAGAGGAACCACCAATGACTGAAAGCTGCAGGGAGAAGGATGATGATAAAGGCATCAGACAAAGAGCAGGAGCTCCGCAGCTCTGCCGAGCCTAGACTCTGTGTGGAACAACCCTCTTCTACACTGTGACTATGTATTACTCCCACTTGCTAATCAAAAGCTGACTGGCCGATAACTGGGCAGGAAGAGATTGACCCTGGTGCTAGGCAGACACCAGCCAGGAACTGACACCCTTCTTCTCCCCCGGTACTCAGGGGATTCCCCAAGGGCAGCGTCCTGATGACCCTCTGGCCTGTCATCAGGTCCATGCTAGGACGAGGATCCCTCCCTTTCTCACCAGTGCAGCTGGCCCTGGAGTGTGGGCAGGGGGGAGGAGCAGGGGAGGGGGGAGATTTGGAGTTTCTAACTGGAGCATCTGGAAGGGAAGGTGCTGGAATCCAGAGGCTGCAGGACAGAGTGGAGCATCATGGTGAAGCGGGCAGGAGACAGGGATGCTTTCAAAGGGCACGGATTCTGTCTGGAGTCATTGCAGTCAAGACTCTAAACACTGAACTGTGGGGAGACACTTCCCAGCTTTTAGACTGGGCCTTACACAGGCAGAAATAGCCAGAATAGCATTGTGGATGCTTTGGAAAGCGGCCTGGAGTACGCAAGCTGAAGTTAATTGGACTACTTAACTGTTTTCAAAGCCAATTCTTTTTCTTTCTTTTTTTTTCTTTTTTGAGATTTGAATAGAACTCAGAGTTTTATAGATGAACGTTTTAAACATACAAGATACAACCTAAAATGATTTGGCAAACGAAGGACCAGGAAAGCCTAAACAGCTCTCAAGAGTGGACCTCTCGTGTGCTGTAATCTCTAACAATGGAAAGATGACTTCATGCTTCATTGATTTTTGTGTTGCTGGGCCTCAAGCATATGAGGCCAGCACTCTGCCGTGGAGCTTGAGCCAAGCCTCCGATGGATGTTTTGAAAGGGAACGGAACTGCACAACGTGAAAACACAACTTCTGAGATTTTCCCAGTCTGCCTCTCGTTCCCAAACTTGCGTTCTAATGGACTTCATCTCTTCTGCAGCCTTTTCCCTCTGCTGGCCCCAAGTGGACAAAGAGTGAGAAGGATCTGATCAGACGTATATAAAGTCTCAAAAAAAGCGGGGGAGGGAGGGATTAGTTTCAAAAATTGAAACGTTTCTCTTTCGTTCATGGCTGGTGCTTACAAGTTACTTGAAACTGCAGAGCAGACACCGGGAAGGGACCAGTCAATCTGCTAGCACCCCACTGTCCTGCTCCAAACGGAGGTGACTCTCAGCTAATCCAGCTTTCTGTTAGGTGCGGGCAGAAGGATGGGAATAATGGTGAGAATGAAAGTTTCTATTCAAATACATAAATTAAAAAAAAAAATGGTGAAGGCTCTTCGTATCTGTAACGATGGGAAGTGCGTAATTAGGTGATACTGACCAATAAGAGAGAATAAGACAATGGATCTTGAGGAATCAAATAATACCATCCTTATCCAGCTCACCATCCCAGTGTACACACTCTCTCAAAGGTGCTCAGACTTCAGGATGGGAATCCTTGGGGGGAAAAAAAATTTAGTATGTGGAAATCCAGAGGAGACTAGATTGTAAACTGTATAATAGTGTTTTTACATAGAGTGAGACCAACTCATTCACTAAGAAAAAAAAATCTTGGACAGTACAGGTGTGTTTCCCAAACAACAAAGGAAACTCCTTGCCCTGCCCTGACACACACACACACACACACACACACACACACACACACACACACACAGGAAAAGTCTCAAATGGCCAAGGAGATTAACACTGCTATGATCATTTTCATTTCAAAGAGGGTCCACTTAAAATATTTACTCTGGTGTCTCCTTCAAGTGGGGACCACCTTGGTGCATTGAGATTTCTTTCATAAATCATTAACCACGGAGCCAGCAAGGGAGAGTTCAGAGTCCTTGTCAATGTAAGATCAATGGAGGTTGAGGTAAATCACCTCAGAAAGGGTGATGCTAGTCAACATACTTACGCCCAAGGCTGCAGGAACTCTAGTGCAGGAAGAAGAGAGCAAGTGGTCTCTAGGATGTGGAGGTGGGTACTGCTCTTTCCATGGTGAGCTACTGGGTGCCTCGGAGAACTGAGGCCATGTCCTGCCACCCACTGCTGCTTGTCCTCACTCCATTCTCAGGGCCTGCAACTGGATTTGACAGGTAGTGTGTGGGGGATGTCAATCCATCTGCCTCCTGGGCCCCACTTGCTCATTATGAAAGCTGCAATTGCATCTCCGATGGGCGGTATAAGCCTGTTGTCGTATTTTATGTGATGATGTTAACTCTGCTATGAAATTATACCCTGAGAATGCCCCAGAGCAGGCTAATACATACAAATAGCCATTTATCAGAGGCAACCCATAATCTCCTCATTGCCGTGACCCGTCCGGTAATTGTCCCTTAGCTGACAGGCTGCAAATGAAGAGTGTACTTAGATTTCAGTTATGAGATTTAAAATACGAAGGTGGGTATAGAAAAGCTAAGCCCTTCGGAAAGAAACCAGGGAATTTCCCTGTTAAATTCTAAGGACTCTGGCCCATCTGCTTTGTGATTAGACAAATTCTGAGACACTTTTCCGGGCCTCTCACACAGCACTGTCCTACCCATGGACACGCTCAGCTTTCTTCTCCGACCATCTCTTCTCTGGTTCTTCTCCCACCAACACGTACATTTCTCTTATCCATGTTCATAGACTACCTCTGCAAGCTAAGCACCTCCCTGTGCTTGGGGACAACATGACATAAGCTTTACAGCCATGGAATAATTTTCCCATAAAAATTAGCAGGGCGTCAATGTGTGTTAGTATCATATTGCTCTGTACTAGAGACCTTACACATGCACTTCCATTTCATGGATGAGGAGACTAAGGTCCAGAACAGGATGCTAAAGTTAATAGTTGGAGCCAAGATTTGAATCAAGACCAAACAGTCTGGGTTAGTTTCTTGTGGCTTCTGTAACAATAGCAAATAGTGCAGTTTTAAAGATAGAAATCGATTCTGCAGTGGTTCTGGAGGCCAGAAATCTAAAGATAAGTTGCTATCATGGAATATACTCTTTCTGGAAGAGCTAAGGGAAAATCAAGTCAGTTGCTGCTTCTAGCTTCTGGAGGCTATGCGTTCTTTAGTGTGTGATCTCATCACTCTTGCTCTGTCTTCACACACACACACACACACACACACACACACACACACATACACACACACACCACCACCACCACCACCACCACCACCACCACCACCACCACCACCACTACTGCCTGCTCTGTGTGTTCCCTCTACCTCTCTCTCCCATAAAGATCTTGTGATTATACTTAAGCCCATTCAGATAATATGAGGTTGACTCCCTCTCTCTCTCTCTCTCTCAAGATCCCTAACTTTATCATATCTTTTGTCATGTATGGCCACATTCACCAGTTTCAGATGTTTGATGGAGGAAGCTTTAGGGGGCTCTTTTAGCCCACCACAGACTGCAAAGGTGTCAGAGTCCCAAGACCAGAAACCCTATCATTACTTGCACATAAAACATCCTTGAATTTTGGGAACCAGAAATGGGAACTGCCAAGCTCGTAAAGCTCAAGTTACTCCTCAGTCTGCCTTCATAGACATAAAATTCCTAAGGACCCCCAAATCACAAATTCCTTTAGACTGAAGCTTGAAGCCTCATTAAGAAATGACGATATCGGAGGACAGTGATGATCACCTCATTCCAGATGGGCTTACTCGATGGCCTTAGCTCCTCAGAGCCACACAAAGGGCAGACACACAGCAGGCCACATCTCACTACTAAAATGAACATTCACACTTCTTCACGTACATGGTCACAATGACATAGAGAGTGACTTTGAAATGCCCTTGAGTCAATTCCTTCCTGAGGTTTTCTCTGTTGGGCACAGGAGCAGTTGGATGGAAAAAATGAAGCACTTAATTAATTATGTGTACATCTTTCTACATAATAACTTTGCCATGCTGATTATCCATAGAAGTCAATCATCCAGAAATCCTTTTATATGTGGAAATTGTCAAAGCCACCTCCTCGATGTATTTGTTGTCACGTCCTCCTATGGCATGGATCTCTCCAAAACACTTTGTTTTTCTTCCCAGAAAAGACTTTTCTGTAACCTTTTTAAAATGCTTATTTTTCCAAAGAATTTTATGTCAATATTAAAGGACATTTTTGAAAGGATTAAAAAAAATTGTCTACAATCCCACCAACTTAGCAAACAACAGTTTTCATGCTGGAAGAGGGGTTAAGCTGGCTGAACATCACAACATTCTTGCGTCAACAGCTGGAGGAGGTACACACAAGATAAACAGGAAAATATTTGCGTTTCAGTTGTGAGGCATACATCTAGTGCGTGATTTGATTAAAGGTACCCTGGCAACACTCTTGTGAGTAAATAGACTCTCATTGTGCTTTAGCACCTGAATATGTTAACAGATGAGAGAAAATAAGTAGGCAACAGCCTGGAAAATTCCAAGGTACTAGGAAAACTCACTGGGACTCATTGAAGAATTAAGGCCGGGACTTTGTATACTAGGTTGGATAGGGTCTTGGTGAAGGTTTTGTGTTTACCAGTGCGGGTGGTCTTCCACAGGGTTCCCATCAACTTTCAAGTCATCTTTTCCCACCATCTACTGACTCAGTGGAAGCCAACTTTAGGGTTACCAGGAAGTACTACAGCTATAGTGCCCCCATACTCCTAGGGAAGATTCTAGCATATGGAATATAAATCACATCCAAATGATTGTTTCCTATTTTATGAGCACTGTCAAGAGAACATAATGAAGACAATAACAAGTTAATCACAGGAGAAAATTGTAAGGTACATGGGTTATCCTGATGGTGGGATCTCACTCTATTCTTGAAATACAGTACTCAACACACTCCTGGGGTGCTCTCACAACGCTCTTGGCTGTCATGGTTAAGACTGGCAGCCATTCATTCACTCTAAGTTATAAAGGAGCGATGCAGAGCTCTTCCCACAACTCCGTGTGGAGGAGGGGTTCTCAACCTTCCTAATGCTGCAACCCTTTAATACAGTTCCTCGTGTTGTGGTGACTTCCCCAACCATAACATTATTTTTGTTGCTACTTTGTAACTGTAATTTTGCTACTGTTATGAATCATAATGTAAGTATCTGTTATGTAGGATAGCTGATCTGCAACTCCCAAAGGGGGTCTCAACCCACAGGTTGAGAACCACTGGTGTCAACGCTCCAAAAGCAGAAAGCCATGAGTCTTGGGTGTTGACTGTAGGACTTTTGACAAATGAACAAAGCTGGCCAGCCTTCTTGGAGTACCTCAATCCTTGATTTATGCACAGGATAGCTCCTGCATGTACTGAAAAACCTGGATCACTGTCTTGGGGTATGTATGCAAAAGGAAACTGAGTGATAGAGAGAAAGTAAATTCACAAGTAATTACACTGGAGGATGTCATCATCAACTCAGACTTGCAGCAAATACGATCAAAGGAGGTGTGCTTTGCTTTTCCACTTTTTGTCTAGGGAAGCTAAGACAGCAGCATGATGCATGGAAAGAGCCTGGACGAGAAAAAGAAAGATACTCAGGACCTCCGTGTGGTTGAAGGATAAGCAAGGTACCGCTGTCCATTCTGCTCACCTCATGTTTAAAAAGGTTACAGAGAAGTCTTTCCTGGTAAGAAACACAAAGTGTTTTGGAGAGATCCACGCCATGAGAGGATGTGACAACAAATGCATTGAGGAGGTGGCTTTGACAATTTCCACGTATAAAAGGATTTCTGGATGATTGACTTCTATGGATAATCAGCATGGCAGAGTTATTATGTAGAAAGATGTACACATAATTAATTAAGTGCTTCAGCTGTAGCTGGGTAGTTAAAAGGTAGTCTTCAACTCTAAAAATCTGGCACCTGGTTTATAACATCAGTGGTACTTAAAACTGGGTTGCGCTATGGAGTAGGAGAAAGTAGGCAACTCTGAGCACCGACTTGGTATTCAGCTCTACGCTGGCTAACATGCATGGCTAACACGCAGGGGAGACTAATATATGTTTTCATTGGCATCTTTGATCTCACCTGTGGTATTTTCAGAGTCAGAGATGTATCAAATTCAGAAGGACTCTTGGAGATCTAGACAACCAACCGTTGGAGCAGGACTGGCCTGGGGTGTGGCCTCTGGACTCTACACTTCAAGCTCACAAACACCTGTCTCCTCCCCTCCCGCTTCCTACTCTCAGGTTTTTAAGATTTTAAACCAGGTCTCATCATGTAATCTGTGCAAGTCACAAAGTCACTACATAGCTCAGGCTGGACTTGAACTCCTGATTCTCCTGCCTCCACCTCCCAAGTGCTAAGATCACAGGTTGGCGCCACTTTTTTCCCCGTTCTTTCTTTCTTTTTTGTGCAAATCTTCAATAATTTCATATATGTATAAACTATATCTTAATCCTATCTGTCCTTCACTCCCCTGTTCCAACTCCCACAGGACCCTCCCAACTTCATGTCCTCTTTTCAAATTACTTATTAATTTATTTTACAAAAAAAGTTTTAACCCAATGAGTTAATTAGTGTTGCCCGTATGTGCATGGGTGAGAGGGTCTCCACTGGGATTTGGGGAGCCTAGCAATGGCCACATCCCCAAAGAAAAGTGACTGTCCCTCTCTTCACAGCAGCTGTCGAGTGTGAAGAGTTCCTCAGCCAAGAGCTGGGCCTTGGGAGACCACAGCTCACTCCATGCTGGCCTCTTTTTTTTTTTGTTTTGTTTTGTTTTGTTTTGTTTTGTTTTTGTTTTGTTTTTTGAGACAAGGTTTCTGTGTGTGTAGCCTTGGCTGTCCTGGAACTCACTCTGTAGACCAGGCTGGCCTTGATCTCAGAGATCCACCTGCCTCTGCCTCCTGAGTGAGTGCTGGGATTAAAGGCGTGCGCCACCACCTCCTGGCCCCATGTTGACCTATTTAACTGGCTTGATCTTTCTAGTGCCATAATTTCTGACTGGCTATGTTCTTTATAATGGCATAAATTCTGTCCCTGATCTTCTAGCACTCCAAACAAATAAACCACTCCTTTCTTTTTTGACCTGAGGCCGTGGGGTGCAAATATCTGCTTAAGGAGTCACAGTGACCGAGTGCTGGTCTTTCTGTCGCAGTAACTGTCAGGCTGTCTTCTGTATCAGTCGTCTCCACGTCAGAAGCCATGTCTGAACAACACTTCTTCAGCAGACAGCGTTCTGTGTCATTTCCAGCTTCTCTGTGTAGGCCAAGGCCTTTCTCATGCATCTATCCGACTGTGTCTTGTGTGAATTGTGCACCTTTGAGTATCTGTGTCCCCTTGAGTAGTAGTGGCCCTTTGAAGGCTGCTGTCTGAGTTCCCCAAGGTTCCCAGGGAACTCTGAATTCCCTTAGCTCTGTAGACAGCCAACACCCTTTTTTGAACACCTCCCGCATGTCACAGAGCCGCCACCAGCCCTAGCCCCGGGGTCTAAGCGTGATTGCTGCTGGGATAGCAATCACCTGTAACTTTTCCCTAGCATCCTTTCCACGCAGGACTTAAAGAAGTCTATGTCTTCACAGGAACTTTGAGTGGCTGGATGTTTCTCATTCTATGCTATGTAATTCAGTGTTTGAAACTAAACCAGAGTTTCTTATTTCCTTCTCTTTAAACTCATTTCATCGATGTTTTAGAGCACTGCTTTCACAAAGAGAGGTCCTTGTGGATTGTGACTCTGTCACCTACCTTGCTAGTTATCACTTCCAGTCAGTGTCATCTGGAAATGGTTCAGCAAGCACTCTCCATGCCAAGTAAGGTATTGTGCAAGGGAACGGTGTTAAGTTAGAAGACACAGAGCCATCATTTTTACAAATACGAAGTACGCAGGTACAGTGTATTGTTTGTGGGTTTCTAGGTGGCAGTAGACGGCCATCAAGAGTCTCAACCTGAGCCAGGCGTGGTGGTACATGACTTTAATCCCAGCACCCAGGTGGCAGAGGCAGATCTCTATGAGTTCAAGGCCAGCCTGGCCTACAAAGTGAGTTCCAGTTTAGCCAGGGCTAGTCTCTGGCTTCAGCTGCTTCACTGTGTGCTATTTTTGCCTGTGTTGGCGATATCACCCTGGGATCCCCCCCAGCCCCATGCAGAATCAGTTGCTTTGCTGAAAGCATTGTGGAGTGTGTTAATGAATCTTCATGGTCATCTTGACTGGATTTAGGATCACCTAGGAGACTGATGAGGCACATCTTTGTGTAGATCGGCAAAGGCATTTCCAGCAAGGATCCACTGAGCAAGCAAGAGCAGCCTCACCCTGAATGTCGGTTGTACCTTCTCGTGGGCTAGCGCTCAAGACAGAGAAAAGGGGGAAGAAGCAGAAATCCAGCCTGGCACCTACAGATGCTCGGACACGCTGAGGACCGTTTCCTTGGTTATGATGCTGGGACTGGTGCTCTTTACTCCTCTATTCCAGCAAACAGTCACAAACTCTCTGTGCATTGAGTCAGCCTAGAATCGGCCCAGGGCCCAGCACCAAGCTTCCCTGCTGGTAGATTCTGAAATAGACAGTTCACTTTTTAAAATAAGCCCATCTCTGCTTCTTAAGCCTTTCAACATAATCCTTCCTGGCTTTCGTCTTAAGGTCTATGCCCCTATGGTAACAACCAGGTACTACCTCTGTGGTAACCAGGCCTGGTTGTGGATCTGCTATGCAGCTAGCATGTTTGAGACCATTTAATCTTATTATTTATGCAACTAGTCAGCTAGTGTTTGGGGGGTTGGACGGTAACACCGCCCCTAGCTCGGAGCCCCTGATGTAGATAACCACTTGCTTTTTATGCCTCCCTCGCTCTCCTCACTTCCAGCCCTGTGCGAAGTCCGTCCTCTCACACCTGGCTGTTACCACAGGCGTGTCCCTAGAGAAAGGGACGCTAGGTACCCTCGGCTCCTTTATTTTTTTCAACCGCATCTGATAGGCACAATCTTCCTTGCTTAATGGCATTTAACAATCTGAATTAAGAGCTCAGCTTCACTCTGCCATCCAAATGCACCTGTTACCATGCAGATTTCTAGAGTCACCCAGGTGGCCTACCTGTCACAGCTCCTACCATTCCCCATCCTTTGGAAAAGCACTAGATAGTCGCTCTCCTCTGGCTTGATCAGAGTTCTTGAAGGAAGCTGACATACTCAAAGATGAGGAAAAGTCTAACTTATAAAGTAGAGAGCATGATATGGGGAAACTGAGGCAAGGTAATGAAGCATCCTGGATGTGACAATTACAAGGAGTTGTTACTGCTCCTGAACCAGAAGGGGTAAGGTATGGTTACTGAACTCTTGAGTTCCTACACAATTCTTCTCAACGCATCAAACCAAGGAGAAGGCTTGGGAGCCCAGTGACTCAGCCATGGTCAGTTTCCTGGGCCTAGAGAGAGGCAGAAGGACAGAGGACAGACCAGAAAGACAGATGGGAGGTGTCCAGCACAAGGCCATGGTTTTGGATAAGCATATTTTCCTGGTCCCTCTCCTAAAGTTTATTTTGAAATTATCAGAGCCTCTCGCCAAACATATTCATCCTAATTTTTTGAGAGCTGACTTCTTGCCAGGAACCGAGCATCCAAATATGACCAGCCCTGCTTTAGAAGACCAAATCCTGACTTTGGATCCCATCAAACAGCCGGATGCTCATTTCTCTTCTCCTTCCTCTTCCAAAATTACAGCCTGATGGGAAGATGAAGTGAGAAGGTGTGGATTGACTTGTGAGATCTGGGTGGATTTCTCCATGCATGGCATCAGGGTCAGGTGCTCACGGCTAGTGTATAGATGTTCTCCTGGCTCTCAAGGGTACAGGTATCACTTTATCCTAGGCTCTGCAGTCAGGAGGGTCATTGTGGCTGGCAGAGAGATCTACGAGGGGGTTGGGGGTGCTCCTGCTCCTTTACTCTTGTGTCTGAGCCACACCCCTGTCAGAATGTCCCTCTGCCTTTCAAAACATTTATCTCCATTTTTAATACATTCAGGCATACTTTTTGTACCCAGTCTTTGTTCTTTTTGCTAAAGACAATGGGAATCCTTCATTCTTGCTGGAAAGACCAATAGAACATTTGAGTGGAGAGAGGCAGAGACAGTACATACATCTATATGAGATACATCATATATGTGTGTGCCCACATATTTATGATTTTTTAATTAAAGAGATTTTCACTTCTAAAAGTGCTTAACATAAGTATATTTATTAAAAATTGGGGAAGAAAAGAAAATATTTCTAGAAAGTTTACTAGTCAGGTAGGCAAATGGTTAAAAGGTATTACATAAAAGTTTATAAATTTATACTGCTAAATATATCCTCTACAGCAGTGGTTCTCAACCTTCCTAATGCTGTAGCCCTTTAATACAGTTCCACATATGTGGTGGCCTCTCCACCATAAAATCATTTCATAACTATATTTTTGCTACTGTTATGAATTATAATGTGTTTTCTGATGGTCCTAGGAGACCCCTGGGAAAAGGTCACTCAACCCCCCTCACAAGGGAGCTGCAGTGCACAGGTTGAGAATCACTTCTCTAGAAGGTGTTTTCTGAACAGCTTGATCAACATCAAGATCCACCAAACACTGTTTAAGGTTGCCTGTTCCTGAACTTTGCCAAAGCAGTAAGTGCCACTCTCAGCCTAAACCAGAGAGGCTTCTCTTTGCTGTGGAAGAAGGTGAATGTAGGGATCCAAGCCTGCTCAAGGTGCAGAGGCTCAGTAAAGGTTGAGTGCTCAGCCGTAAACAAACATTTATACCACACTCTCTAAGGTTCAGAGAACACTGAGGAAGAGGGGGAGAGAATGTAAGAACTGGAAGACAGAAAGGGGAACTATGGGATGTTGTGGGATGTTTGTATACTGTGTGAAGATGTATTGCTGCAGTTGGTGTAATAAAAATAACTGAACGGCCAATAGCTAGGCAGGAGAGTATAGGCGGGACTTCTGGACAGAGAGAGAACTCAGAGAAGAAAGGTGGAGCTGCTAGCCAGATGCAGAGGAAGCAGGATGGACAGTACAGAGATGTGATAAGGAGCCACATGGAGGAATGTAGATTTAAAAATATGGGTTAATCTAAGTTATAAGAACTAGTTAGGAACAAGCCTAAGCTAAGGCCGAGCTTTTGTAACTAATAGTAAGGCTCGCGTCATTATTTGCAGGCTGACGTTCCAAGAAAGTCCAAGAGAAAGCTTACTACAGTGGAATGTCATCTTCTGGGCAGGATACAGTCACTCCAAACACAATTTCACCAGTGCTTGCCTACACTGAGCCTGCCTAAGAATAGGCCTGTTGACAGCCAACCATGGGTAGGGGACAGACTCAAGAGGCCTGGTTGGTTCCTCCCACTGAGCTAGTGGCCACTGATAGATTCTGAGAATCAAGAGTTGCTGTGGTTAGTTAAGAAACCTCTGGTGAGCTACGGGACTGTGATGAAGAGTAGCAAACCCACAGTGTGCCAGCTGCTTCTCGTTGCTGTGATAAAACACCATGACCAAAGGCAACTTATGGAAGAAAGAGTTTATTTTGGTTTATGGTTCCAGAGGGAGAGTCCATAATGGTGGGAGAGGCATGGCAACAGGAAACCAGAGCAGGAAGCTGAATGATCACACCTCAACCACTCAGAGGAAGTAGAGACAGACTTGGAAGTGGGGTGAGTCCAAGAACTCTCAAAGCCCACCCCAAGTGACACTTCCTCCAACAAGGCTGCACCTCATAAATGTTCCATAACTTACCCCACCAAACACTACCCTCTGAGGACCAAGTCTTCAAATGCTTGAGCCTATGTGGGACGTTCTCATTCAAATCACCACACAAAATCACATAGATGGCCCTGGCTTAACCCATTGGGTCTCAATACAAAAGGAAAACATGACTATGGAAAGGGGAACTGTGAGGAGAGGAGGAGGGTCATGGGGTGGGAGGTTGGATAAGGGGCAAGAGTAGTCGGGATGCAATGTACACATAGATGGGAATGCCAAAGAACAAATTTAATTAATAAATAAATGACACATATATGAGAATGCCAAAGAACAAATTTAATTAATAAATAAATGACACATATATGAGAATGCCAAAGAACAAATTTAATTAGTAAATAAATGAACACACACACACACACACACACACACACAAGACAGGGTTTCTCTGTATAGCCCTGGCTGTCCTGAGACTTGCTATGTAGACCAGACTGGCCTTAAACTCACAGAGATCTGCTTGGCTTTTGCCTACCTACAGAATACCGGGATTAAAAGTGTGTACTACAATGCCTAGCTAACTAATATATTTTAAAAGATTTATTTGATTTCATCTTATGTGTCTGAGTGTTTTGCTGGCATGTAAGACTGTGGATCATGTATGTGCCTGGTTCTTGTGGAGGTTAGAAGACGCCAGAGTCCATGAAACTGGAATTATAGATGGCTGAGTCACCCCTGTGGATGCTGGGAGTGAAGCCTTGTCCCCCACAAGAGCAGCCAGTGCTCAACTCATCTCTCCAGCCTTGAACAATTCAATTTTTTTTTAAAAAAGAAAAGAATTTGCTTAAACATATTCTTACAGCCCCTGTGGGTTTATAATTCACACATAAGTGCTAATGTGCTTAGACATTCTGTATGTTGTAAGCAACCATAATACCAAAAATGGAATACCCAGGTAGTAAATAAATAATTTTTTAAATCATATTTATCTTTAGTCAATAAGAGAGAGGATGCGGAAAGGAAAACAGCTGCTTTTGCCCTTCCTACCACCTGAGCCTCAAGATGAAAACAACCGCCTTCACTCCACCCAGCCTCTGTTGTCTTCCGAATTGCTGGTCTCTCGGGGACTCAGGATAACAGTGCCTTGAATCAACATGGCTGTTTTCCTCTCTCTCCTATTTGAATCCTGGTATCTGCCACGTATTGGTAACTGGCAATAAATGGCACTAGGAAAGAAGCAAGTCCTTTCCAGTAAACATTGCAAGGTGGCTGTCCAGCTCTGTCCACAAAGATTTGTGATTGGCAGAGCTCCATCCACGTCTCGTCTCGCCAGCCTTGCCTCCCATGCTCCTTCACTGCTGGGCTCCTGTGTAACTCCAGAATGGTGGTTCTCAACCTTCCTAATGCTGCGACCCTTTAATACAGTCCCTCATACTGTGGTGACTTCCAGCCATAAAACTATTTCGTTGCTACTTCATTACTGTCATTTTGCTACTGTTATGAATAGGAATGTAAATATCTGATTTGCTGGATATCTGATATGTGAGTCCTGTGAAAGCATTGTTCGACCCTCAGGTTGAGAGCCCTTGGTCTGGAGTATAGCATGCCTATATAAAGACTTTTCTCCTCAATGAAACAATAGGTTAATCAACATATGTATGTTGTAGAATATGATTTTAAGGTGTGTTACATTTGTTTAATGATGCAAAGATGTGTTTTATTAGATAAAATTCACCTGCGGTCAGGAGGCTGAGTCAGCAGCTAGCTGACAGGAAGTGGTGGGGCGGAGCCAGGTGAGAAAGGGTTTATAAGGAGGGGCCAGGAGAAGCAGGAGGGCATTTTGGAGGACTTGAGCAAGGAGAGGAGGTGAGCTACTTGCTATTCAGCCTCTGAAGAGCAGAATTCCACCTTAACCTTTGAATGCTGAGTTCTTTAGAGGGAGAGAGGTTTAGTTAAGTTCCCTTCCTAGTTTTGCAAGAGTCAGAATTCCCTCCCTAACCGCTGCTGGTAGAGGAGTTGCATTAAGACAGCCATGGCTTAAAAGGCAGCAATAATCTAAAAATTAAAAAAAAAAAAGGATGACATGCCGGGCGGTGGTGGCATATGCCTTTAATCCCAGCACTCGGGAGGCAGAGGCAGGCGGATCTCTGTGAGTTCAAGGCCAGCCTGGTCTACAGAGTGAGTTCCAGGCTAGGCAGGATTGTTTCACAGAGAAACCCTGTCTCAAAAAAAAAAAAAAAAAAAAAAAAAAGGAAAACATGTATGTGTCTATACACATAATGTATAAGCACATTTATTATAATTATACATATTTTAAATTAAGAAAATCTAATACTTTGAAACAGTCCTTACAATAAGTATATTTCTCAACAATCACCTACACATATATGTATATACATATAAACAAACAAACTGATAGGAAATGACTATAACTACCTAACTGGCGTGACTATTTTGTTTTTCAAAGCTCTTCTAGCGTTTTCTAAGCATTCCCAGCATGGTGTGGGGTTTGCAGAGCAGGAGTCAGAGTTCAAAACACGGATGCTTGACGCATTCTTCTCTCTGACCACAGCATTTCTGCAGGCTCTGTCTGAGCGGGCAAATCAACGTCTTTACACTGTGATCGACATGATCGTTAATCTCCTGGTGTGATAAGTACACCGTGGCCCTGTCCTTGTCTCAGGAAGTGGACACTGAAAGATTTAAAAACAGAAGGTCGTAGGCCATTGCTCATTCCCAGATGATTAGAACACATTTTACCATAGTTATTTATTTAGCTTTCTTTGTGCTTGTCCCAAGTACGTGTGTGCATGCACACACAGCACGTGAGATGTGCGAGAGTGTCCTCACCTGCACCTGCCGGGGCCTGTGTGTGGAGGGCAGAGGATAACTGGGGGGAGTTCAGTTTTCTCTTTCTACCCATGTGAATCCCGGGGATTAAGTTCAGGTTACCACTTTTGACAAGCACCTTTACTGAATCACCTGAATCATCCCCCTGGCCCTCTCAAATGACTTTCTTTAAGTGTGTAGGGGCAAGGGAGAAAGTCCAGACAGAGATAGAATGCCTACCAGTTATTCTGAAAGTTGAAAAATAAAGGGAATAAATTTTAAAAGCTTACTAGCTAAATACTAACCGTATAAGGTTATTATATGACAGATTAGTATATTTATATTGTTAAGCATATTTGTGATGGCTAATCTTAGTTGTTAACCTGACATACCTGGGAAGAGACAAGCCCAACTGAAGAACTGCTTCTATCAGGCTGGCCTATGGGCGTACTTTTGGGACAGCATTTTTATTAATTTATAGCGGAGGCCCCAGCCTACTATGGGCAGTGCCATCTGCACTGGCTACTTTTCTGTGGCTGCAACAAAACACCATGAGCAAAGCAACTTATAAAAGAAAGCATTTCATTTGGCTGATGGTTCCAGAGGGTTCGAGTCCATGGTGGTGAGCAACAGCATGGCAGCAGGAACAGCTGAGAGCTCACATCTTGATCCACAAGCAGGAGGGAGAGGAGAGGGGAAGGGGAGAGGGAGAGAGAGAGAGAGAGCGAGCACACTGGAGATGGCAGAGACTTTTGAAACCTCAAAGTCCGCCCCCATGACACACTTCCTCTAACAAGACCAGTCTTCCTAATCCTTCCCAAACTGTGCTACCAACTAGGGACCAAATATTCAAACATCCCAGCCCGTGGGGACCATTCTCATTCAAACCACCACACCATCCCTAGGCAAGTACCCCTGGGTTCTACAAGAAAGTGAGCTGAGTGTGAGCCTGAGAAGGAGTAAGCAGCTTTCCTCCATGGCCTCTGCTTCAGTTCCTACCTCCGAATTCCTGTCTTGAGTTCCTGTCCTCACTTCCCTCAATGGTGGACGGTCACTAGGAAGTGTAAGATGAAATACATCCTCTCCTCCCCAAGCTGCTTCTGCTCACTGTGTTTATCACAGCAACGGAAAACACTAGAACAATGACCCGCAGAAGATTCTAGCCAACCATCTTGATCACGTATCACAGTAAACGAGCTCTCTGGCCACCCACCCAGGTCAAAGCAGTAAGGTGAGGCACTGGTTCCACGGGAGACCCTATCTCAAGGCAGTTAGGTGCAGAGCACTAGAGGAAGCTTGGCCTCTTCCTCTAGCTGTGTAATCTCTCTCTCTCTCTCTCTCTCTCTCTCTCCCTCTCTCTCTCTCTCTCTCTCTCTCTCTCTCTCTCTCTCTCTCTCACACACACACACACACACACACACACCCTAACACCTTATAACTATTTTTGTCAATAATGGAAAGATTCTTTTAAATCTTCCTAAAATATGATGGATTAATTTCTTAGGACCTTACTTCACATTTCGTGATTCTGCAGCTCAACATTCTGCCTTTCAACTCAGTGTGTCCAGTTTATTGTTGCTGTTGTTGATCTGATTATTTGGGGGCTGGGAACTGAGATAGTCCCCAGCTGGTGGCCCTTGGCTTTAAAGACTGTCCTAAGTGAGCAGATGCCCATAGATGATGTCGATCCAAACACAAGAGGCATCGCATGGCACGGGCGACACATGCTGGTTTTATTGAAATTTGGCTATCATAACGCCATTTCTTTTCATCCACCTTGCCTTGCAAACTAAGCAGGATGTAATGGGTTTTAATATTGAAGATGTCTGATTCCAAAATGCACTGAATGCCCCTGTTTTGGAAAGCTTTTAAATAAGAGACTTAAAATTATTTCTATTACTTTAAGAGCATAAATATAAATTATAAGGGGTTTCTATAAATATAACGCCCCACCTCCCGCCACCGCCCCACCTGCATACAACCTTTTATCCTTTAAAATTCTCAGGGCAGGTTATCAGGAGGACAGGCTGGGACTTGGGACAAAGCTGCCAGCCACAGGAAGAACTTCTTTCTCTTACAGGAAGCTTCTTTCTCATCTTAAATCCTCTGAAATTATGGAGTCAGGCCTACACTAATTATATAAGATAATATTCTTTATTTAGAACCCACTTGTCTGGACTTTGATCCCATCTACAAAATAACTTCATAAGTTTCATTGAATATTTAAAGTCTAAAACTTAGTCAAGTTGATGCAAAAGTAGGAGGAGCTTGAGTGTGGTGATGTACATCTTTAATCCTAGTGTATTGGGTAGCCATTCCAGCTTTGACCTAGAAGTACCACCCCCATTAAGGCTCCAGTAACTGTTATGCCTACAAGGCGGAGCCAAGAGAGGACCCCTGAAGACGCGAGATCTGGATGGGTGGGCTCTCTTGGTTCCTGGATCCTGGACACTGGAGGTAAACCAAGCAGAGTTCTCCAGAGAACACCGCTGGACTGCACTTCACCTTTCCTAGACCCTGTTACCTATCCCTTCACTTGTAAGTTACCCCACAAAATAAACCTCCCTTTTAGCTACATGGAGTTGCCTTAATATTTAAACCAATATCTGGTGCCCAATGTGGGGCAAATTCCAAAGGCCTGGGTGGCTCCCACCCTCAGCCTCCTCGCCTGGGGAGTTCCTCATAACCAGGGAATACCCACATAGTTCCATTCCCATAAAATGGAGCAGCTAAGTCCCATCTCGGTTCCCCCAGCAAGCTTAGCCCCCAGACCAGTGAAAAGCCCGCTGTGAGTGAGGTGTTCCCCCTCCTCCCTGAGAGCTGGCTCCCCGCCATCTCGGCTCCTGCCAGCAGCTGCCAACAGCCGCCAACAGCCAAGGCCTTCAGCAGGACCTGCTTTGGAGCTAACCAGCGCCTCCTGCTGACTAAAAAGTGCTACTACACCCCAAAAACCACTAAAAGGAAGGTAAGATAGACAAGCCAGTGTTTTATTTCAAGTAAAAGTTGAAATTTTGTACCTTAAAACTGACTAACAAATTTTGTGTAATTCTTGTAATATGGCTGACAACATTACCTCACAAGAATTTAAAAACTTCTTTGCCTGTATGATGAATGACATTTTCCTGGAACTATACGACCTTCCTAAGGCATATCTGGCCTAATAAGCAGAAGGGCAAGACCATACAGGTTGTAATATCTCCAAATGGCACTCATACAATGGCTTATCCTGTTATCATCCATGAGACGTCAACAGATGACACACACCCTGAGCCATATATGACATATATATTACAACCAATTTCAACAAAGGACTTTAAAAATATAAAGGAAGTGGTAGTTACATATGGGATACACTCCATCCACATATGTAAGACAGATGTTAAATTCTTGGTCTACCTCATATGAAATCATTCCAGATGACTGGCATCAGTTAATTTCAGCTGTTCTAGAATATAGCCAGCAGTTACAGTGGAAAAGCTGGTTGAGAAAAGAGGCAAGAAATTTAGAACAACAAGGTAAACTCAGAGGTTTTGAGATCTCCCAAGATCAAATACTTGGTGAGGGATGTTTTGCTGACAGGAATATACAAGCCAGTTATGATGAGCATACAATATCCCTATGCCATACAGCAGCTCTAAATGTTTGGTATATTGATACAAATACAGAACTATATTTATTATAATGTACATATATTTCTAATCTTATTTGGAATATTTGTATATTGATACAAATGTAAATTTATATCTGTCATACTGTATGTATGTTCTAACTCTTTAGGATATTTTGTATATTGATATATATTTAGGATTATTGTCATATTGCCTATTGCACTATACATTCCTACCTCTGTTAAAGATATTTTGTGTATTGTCACAATTTTGAAGTCATCGTCCTTTACCATTTGCTTATAGACTGTTTACCTTGTTTACATGAAGCCTTAGTCCTTAGGTTATTTAGGTAAATAAGACTTAATAGATGGTTGTAGTTCCATCTTATTTAGGTCATTATCCCTTATTACTCCTGGACAATGTTTGATAATCATTCCTATTATATATAGTCTTGTATTAGGTTAGAACCTTCTTATTTAGACAAAAGGGGGAGATGTAGTGGGTAGCTGTTCCAGCTTTGACCTGGAAGTACCACCCCCATTGAGGCTTCAGTAACTGTCGCACCTACAAGGCAGAGCCATGAAAGGACCCCTGAAGACCCAAGATCTGGATGGGCAGGCTCTCTTGGTTTCTAGATCCTGGATGCTGGAGATAGATGGAGCAGAGTTCTCCAGAGAACACCGCTGGACTACACTTCACCTTTCCCAGATCCTGTTACCTATCCCTTCACTTGTAAGTTACCCCACAAAATAAACCTCCCTTTTAACTACGTGGAGTTGCCTTAATATTTAAACCAATATCCTAGCATTCAGAAAAATAGAGGTGGGCAGATCTTTATGAGTCTGAGGCCAGCTTGGGCTACATCATGAGCTCTAGACCAGCCAAGGCTACATAGTGAGACCCTGTCATGCCACCAGGCAATGGTGGTACATGCCTTTAATCCCAGCACTCAGGAAGCAGAGATAGGGGAATCTCTGAGTTTGAGGCCAACCTAGTCTACAAAGGGAGTTACAGGACAGCCTGGGCAAAAAGTAGCAAAGTAGCAAAGGAAGTCCGTGGGTGCTGGCTCACTCCATCTATCTCCTTTCAGTCACATGACATGAGCTACCACAATGCCCTGCCTTACCAAATGGAGCTAGCTGGAATCTGAAGCCTGTACTACATTGTCGGTAATCATAGCAACAAAACCCAAACCTAATTCAATTCCTGACTAGGATGAACCAACACTCCATAAAAGCTGCCTTATATCAGCCATTTCCCAGCATTAATATTGACCTAAGCCTTGGCACTCTGTCATTTGTGTACACAATCTATTGTGATTGAAGTACTGATCCTCAGGGTGGCTTTAATGGGCAATGGGGCCTAGTAGAGGTCTTTACTTCATTAGGAGCATGCCCTTACAGACAACTGGTAGACCCAAGACTTTCTGCTCCTTTTCTAAATGTGACCGCTTGCTCTTCTTGTCCATCCTTCTGCCAAGATGTGTGGACACTGTCGTCCTCACTGGAAGCCAAACTAAAAGGGCCTCCTAGTCTTGTACCCTGAGCTTCTAAATATTGTAAGCCAAATAAAACTTTTCTTGCTCTTGGGAATGTAGTTCAGTGGTACAGCACTTGCCTAGGATATATAACATGCTAGATTTGATTCCCAGAACCACAAAAAATAAACACTTTCTCTTCAATAGTTACCTACCTCCCTTCGTTACAGTGATGAAAAAGACAATTCACAACTGTTCTACACACAACATGTGACCTCCATTAAAAAACTGCACGTGTATACACACATGAACACACACACATACATACACACACACGATAAATATATCAAAGAAATTTAAAATTTTGAAGTTAGATGAGAGGGAAGGAGAAATATGTTATGGAGAGAATAAAGTTAGGGACAGAACAGACTTCTCATTGGAAACTGCATGTACCGATGAATAAATAAATCATTGAACATCTTTTCCCTGATGCCAGAGAAACATGACAGCAGCTTCCGACTTGGACTTCCACAGCCAGAGCACATCCTTCAAAAACGAAAGCCAAGACATTAAACAATAGGTAAGAAAATCCCGTGCCAACCGACTTAGCCTGCAATGACGTTAATGGAAGCGCTTCAGACCAGAGAACGGGTTGCCAAATGGACGCTCCAATCTACAAATAAAAGGAAGAGCCATGGAAAGGATAAAAAAGACTACTTCTGAGCAGTAAAACTGAACAGAGTGCTGATGAATGGCTGATTCTCAAAACGAGAACCAGGTAAAAGAAGGCAGACAAATAAAGGGGGACGTGTTACCTGATTGTGTTCATACAAAGCTCTAAAGCACACAATAGGATCTAGTGACAGCAAGACCTGTGGCTTCTTGTGGGGTGAAGAGGATGGAGCATGTAGGGTGCAGATTACAGAGGTCGGCAGGTAAGTTTCCTCTTTTGAATGGAGGGAAGTATCAAGATTGTACACACACATCAAATCTCATTATGTGAAATTCATGGAGGATTTTTAAAAAAAGAAATATCACCCCCCTCCATCAAGGCTGGAAAAGGGGTAAGGCCAAAATAAAATCACAGTGGCATACTATTAGACTATTATTAGAATGGAGTAAAATAAAATTTTAAACATTTAAAAATTCTTTAGGTTAAATGGATGTGTATTAATGTTTTATCTGCATGCATGTATGTGCACCACATATGTGCCTGTTGGTTCCCCTGGAAATGAAGTCACAGCTTCTTTGAGTCACCACGTGGGTCCTGGGGTTCAAACCCAGGTCTTTTGCAAGAACAACAAGTACTTTTAACTGCTGAACCATCTCTCCAGCTCCTTAAGGATTTGTTTTTAATTATATGTGTGAGTGTGTGTTTGTGTGTGGGTATGTGCATTTGAGTGCAGATGCCCATGGGATCCAGAAGAGGGCACCAGATCACCTAGAGATGGAGTTACTGGGTGGGGTGAGCCACTGGATGTGGGTACTGGGAACAAAATTCAGTTCTTCTGCAAGAACAGTATACCCTCTTAACAAATGAACCTCTCCAGTCCCTAAAATAATTTTTTAAGCTAATCATAAATGTTGCTGAAAACATGGAGCAACTCAGTGTTGGTAGAAATACAAAACACACAGCTACTTTGTAAAATTCTGGAAGTTTCTTATTAAACAAACATTCACTGTACAATCCAGCATTCTCACTCCTAGCCATTTGCTCACAAGAATGGAATGTGCACACCTTAAAAATACATGTATAGGTATGGTTACACAAGGTCTGTTAGCTACATTCATAATATCAAGAATCAGAAGTCACCCAAATGTCTACTAATTTGTGAATATATTAAAAACTTACTTCATCTATATGGTAAGTCTATAAATAATAATAATAATAATAATAATAATAATAATAAATGAATAACTAATGGACCCGCATGTCTAGCAAGCTTAGTGTGGTCCTGTACAATCCTAGAAAGAAATAAACCATTTATGCTTTTGCATATGTGGAATCTAGCCCATGATAATAAATGCAAGCAAATGTACCTGTGGGTTCAATATAACATGCAGGAAAGAAAGCTAGAAAGGCTAAATGTAAGGGAATGAGGAAAGACTGAATGCAGGTGATGAACACCAGTTAAGAAAAAGGATAAAAAGCTAATTGTTTTTATAATTCAATCGTGCATTTTTTTGGTTTCATGGTAGATAAGTATATAATTATATTTGATGATAGATTATAAAAAGTGTAAGATTTAATGCGAAGCTTCACAGTTCTATTTTTTTCTTTATGTTTATATGTATGGCTGTATATAAGTACACTATGTGCATGCAATCCCCATGGAGGCCAGAAGAGGCTTCAGATACTCTGGAACTGCAGTTACAGACAGTTGTGAGCCACTGGGTGGGTACTGGGAATTGAACCTGGGTCCTCTGGAAGAGCAGCCAGTGCACTTGCCCATGAGCCATCACTCCAGCCCTACAACTTCTGTTTTTGAATCTAATTCTAACTGTAGAGAAGTTCATCAAGTTGTATGATTTAGAGTCTGGCTAATTTGTGTAATATTTTTATTTATTTAAAAGGTTTCTTTTAGTAATAAAGTGTATAAAATTAAAAAAAAAAACAGACTGGGACTAGAGAGAAAGATAGTGAAGAGTGAGTGTTTGCAGAGGACCCGAGTTCAGCTGCCAGGATGCATGCCAGGGGTTAAGAACTACCTGTAACTCTAGCTCTGAGGGGATCTGATGTCTCCGACCTCCACCAGCAGCTGTGGTCATGCACACATATCCATAAGCACACACAAATAAAATAAAACAAACTTTAAAACATTGAAATATGGCTGACTTCGAGTAAATAAAATGGGAAAGACTGAGTTTGTACTGTACACAAAGAAGGGTACTATTTGATTTTTATGATTTTGGGGAGTAAGGGGGTGTCGTTTGCTTGAGGCAGGGTCTCGCTCTATAGCCCTGGCTGTCCTGAGATCTGCCTGCCTCTGCCTCCCAAGGGCTGGGACTAAAGGCGTGCGCCACCACTGCCCAGTGTGGAAGGCTATGTGAACTGAAATGCTTATTACAGCCTTGCTCGGCTCTAAAACAAATGCGTCGAATTTCTTTGTCTTCGGTGACAATGCCACTCCTCAGCCACTTGCACAATTTGAAATTGTGTACACGCTCAGTGTACATCTAAGTGTATGTTTTACTGGCTTAAACAGCAATGTATAGAAGAAATTTGGGTCCCTGGGGAGTCACATTAAGAAGAAATTACTGAAGACTTTCTGTTGTGTGATTCTCTGTCTGCATCATGGAAATGTGTCTTACATTAACATCTACTTCTGAAAGCTCACCACACTCAGAAGCTAACAACTAAATTTCTAAACTGCTACAAAACTTCCAAACCAATGGTTTTTGGGGTTTAAAAAACCCATTTGTAAGAAGAACATCTAATTTAGATTAAAAGAGAACCTACTTGCTGAAGTTCAACAAAACCTTGGCATATTTGATAAACAAGATAGAAAATGGAAATTACAATGGAGATAAATGAATGGTGGACAGAATCTTCAGAAAAGTTTGTCTTAGAACACGTACTTTATTCTGTAATTAAAAAATGATCTTCCACAATACTGCATATTTGACTGTTGCTGAAAGATTAAAAACACTCTTTTTTTTTTTTTTGGTTTTTCGAGACAGGGTTTCTCTGTGTAGCTTTGCGCCTTTCCTGGAACTCACTTGGTAGCCCAGGCTGGCCTCGAACTCACAGAGATCCGCCTGGCTCTGCCTCCCGAGTGCTGGATTAAAAGCGTGCGCCACCACCGCCCAGCCTAAAAACACTCTTAATAGTATGTTTTTAGTGAAGATAAATAGGTAGTTAGGTTCTTCCACTATGGTATATGCTTATAGGCTTGTTTTTGTCACAAAAGGATTTTCTTCTAAAGATTTATATTTTTAATTGTATGTATGTGCATGAGCATCTACATTACTGTATTGCAATACCCATGGAGGCCAGAAGAGGGCTTCATATCCCCTAGAACTGAAGTTACAGGAGGTTGCGGGCCACCTGATGAGCATGCTAGATGCTGAACTCAGATTCTCAGGAAGAGCAGCAAGCACTCTTAACGACTGAGAATCTCACCAGCCCCATGAAAAGTTTTAATTCTGTCCCTGTGATTACTACTAATGGCATGATATCGGTCTATATAATTTTTTAGAATGTTTTAAGCGAGCTTTTCAACGTTAGAAGTGATTACCTTGCTGCAAATCACTGTTCCCCCCCCCTCCCAATACAAGGAGTGAACTACACCCAAGAACTGAAAGCGCTAGGAGATGCATATGTCTTCTTGTCGCAGCTGGCTGCACCCTGCCACTGTTCAGACCATGGGGATGGTGCAATTCAACGGCTGTATGAATATAAGACTCTTTTATCCCTTTGAAGAAAAGAAAAGTGCAAATAAGCAAATCAAAGTATAATAATACAATCCTCACCATATGAAACCAAGCAAATAAGTGACAATAAAGAGAAGTATTTAATAGGCAGGAGAGTAAACACTGATATAGAAATAGTAGACTTTGATACAAGAGTGACGTGTTTCATCTTCTGAATTTTTTTTCATTTTTATTTTATTTTATGTGTTTGGATGTTTTGCCTGCATGTATGTCTATGTACACATGTGTGCCTTATACTGAAAGGGGCTAGAAGAGGACATCAGATCACCTAGGACTAGAATTACAGACAGTTGTGAACCTCCATGTGGATGCTGGGAATTGAACCAAGGTCCTCTGGAAGAGCAGCCAGTGCTCTTAACCACTGAGCCATCTCTCCAGCCCTCACCTTCTGAATTTCTAACAGTTTTACCAAGACATAAGTAACACCATAATGTGTACAGCTCACTGTTTTTGCATATTTAAAGAGAGTTTTGACATCACTACCAAAATCAAATTGTAGAGCAATTCCTCATGCCCCGTGAAGATGTGCTCATCAGTGGTTATGTTCCTGTGCCTCCCACACTTGCCCTGTGCAACCAATATTTCATTCTGTTTCTCTATGGGGCCAGTCTATAAGGGAGGCTTCATCTGAAAGGGCTAATACTGCATGGGGTCTTTGTGTCTAGTTTCACTCAGCATGTTGCTGAGGCACATCCATGCTGCAACACACACTAGAATTGTGTTCCACGGTGTTATGAAGTGACGTTCCAATGTATGATATGTCACGTGGGGTTTATCCATTCAACAGTTGCAGGGCTTTTAGTTTGAATTTCATTTTATCACTATCTTTAAATTTACAAAGAAAAATTACATACATTTATAGCATATAAACTTGATTTTTTAAAATTACTATTTAGATTATGTGTATATGTGTGTGTCTGTGCATGGGTATGTGTAAGTTAGTACAGGTGCCTGAGAAGGCCAGAAGAAGGCATCAGATCTCCTGGAGTCACAGGCAGTTGTGAGCTGCCTAACTTGGGTGCTGGGAATTGAACTCAGGTCCTCTGTAAGAGCACTGCACGCTCTTAACTGTTGAGCCGTCTCTCCAGCCCCAGACTTGATATTTGATAGACACATATTTTAGAAGATTTGTCAGTCACTTCCCATAGTTGTCAGTATTATTTTGTGTGGTAACTTTTGTGTTACACTTCTCTCTCCCATGCAAACCATAAACACTGGATTGGTATACAATAAACAGATTAAAAGCAGATCATCAAATCGCTTTGTCATAAAGGGTTAAACAATGCCTGAAAAGACCATTGCTCTCAAGAGCATGTAACACCAATATCTTGAGCACATGTTTTCATATTTATAAATCAAATCAATTATTCCATCCATATTATTACATTGTTTCTCGTTTTTAAAATGTCTTTTGTACATCTGTGATTAAATATAATACAAATAAATTATATTAAATCACATGCTATACATGTATAGAGTTTATTAATGATTCATATACAAATACTAATTATATACGCTCAAAACTTTGGCAGATGGAGTACAACTCTTAAGAAAATAAATTGAAGACAGATTTCTAATAGAACTAAAACTAATTTTTAAATCTTTGTGTCTTATCTGGCTCAATAATATTAATAGATATGAATGAAGTATTTAAAGGCACATGGACTATTCATTACAGCTATAGGCAAAGGGTGGTTACTAAGTTTGGTTTGTGTACAGCTCACACACTTCATGTGGGGCATAATTCTCCTGCATGGGAAATTGGCACAGCGCACAGGGTTACAGGAGCAGTACATGGTGGGTGAGGGTCCAGTTTCTGAATATAGATCACCTGAATATGTCTTACTTGTACATTTGTTCACTTACTTCCTGTGTGTGTGTGTGTGTGTGTGTGTGTGTGTGTGTGTGTGTACATACACATGCCTGCGTGCCATGGTGTGCATGTGGGGGTCAGAAGACAACTTTCTGGAGTTGATTCTCTTCTACAACATGGGTTCAAGGGATCCAACTCCTGTAGCTAGAGTTTGAAATTCTCCAGCAACAAACTCCTATGGTCAGGCTTGGTGGTGAGTGCCTTTCTCATCCCCAACCCCAATCTAAAGCTTGGCCCTGTGAGTTACTAGCCATGTGGCATTGAGGAAATCACCATCTTTTTCCACATCCTATGGCAGCAGAACCTATTTCTTAGCTGTCTGGTGAAGAGGGGAGAAGTTAATGTATGAGAAGTCTTACATCTATGGCCTAATGCTGGAACAGTATTCACTGTGGGTCAGCCACTGAGCTGTGGACACACACACACACACACACACACACACACACACACACACACACAATCTGGTGGTATATTCAGATATGTTAGTATTTCTATGCAATGTATATACATATATATCTACTGAATGTGCTTATATTATTAACATTATTAAGTACATTCAACAATTTAAGTCTTTCACATGTATTATATTTTATTAAGGATTTATTTTATTTTTAATTGAGTGTGTGTAGGTATGTGCATGTGAATGCAGGTGCCCATATGGAGGCCAGAGGTGTCTCATCGCCCTGGAACTGGAGTTTCAGGTCATTATTGGCTGCCCAACATGGAGAATGGGAACCAAACTCCAGTCATTTGCAAGACTAGTACATGCTTTTAACCCCAGAGTCACCTCTCTAGCACCATGTGTATTATTTTGATCTTTTTGGGGAAAAAAGAGATGTAAAATAACATTATACCATAGCATACTGTATGTTCATTATTTTCACTTTACGGATTAGAAAACTGGGGTCCAGAAGGGCTAAGTAACTCCTAGCCAGTAGAAGTTACACAGCTAGCCTGCAATGGCCAGGAAACCTGGCTCTTAAAATCACCACTTACCATCTCCTGCTTACTTTAAGGTTATTTAATATTATTCCTACACTTTAGGGTACCCTAATTTGCGAGGTGCTTAGTGTTTTTTCAGATACTTACACATCCATTGAGTGTCACAGCAAGCTGGTGCAGGGAGAAAGGTGGTTATTACACTCACTTTCAAGAATAGAAATCATCAAAATGGAAGGCTGGGCATCTGTGGGTGGAAGTGGCTTCATTACCAGTTTCTTGGGAACCTCTGTCCACAGGAAGTTACTCCTATAAATGAACTGAGCACATATAATGTGTCAAGGTCAGAGATATGAGAGGTGAAGAAATGAGCTACAGACCTTTCCTGGAAATGTTCCATCCTAGTGGGAGAGACGGATATGGAAACCAAGAACCATAATGCACAGTATATAGTCTCCAAAGGGGATCTGAGAGGAGGGTCCATCTGTGCATGGATGTCTTAGAAAAGACAAAGGGGAGGGAGATGGGAGCTTTCCTGTAAGAAAAAATGCGTGTGTGTGTGTGTGTGTGTGTGTGTGTGTGTGTGTGAATCCATGTCTGTGTCTACAATGCTGTGTCTAGGCATAGCTGTGTACAGATCTGAAGTGTTTCTACCCAGCCTTAATCATGTACTAATTTGTGAATGTGCAGGTCATCAATGGGCTGGCTGTAAAGGAAAACTGGCCTGAATTCACACACACACACACACCATAGCAGAATCAGGCCAGCTATGGCTTGAACTTCCTTTCTTCATCCAACTCCCAACAGTAGGGTGACCAGGGACACTGGACACTTACCCTAACAGCTGTGCTTTCTAGAGCTCAGGTGACAAAACCCACCACAGTTTTCAATCCATCTGCCCAAATGTCTAATTGAGCCAGACAGCTTGTCTGAGTGCTGGATGGCGAGGAGGCACAGGTAGCTGAAGGTGCGCATCTGTGTGTACACTTCTGTCCTGTTAGTGCTTAGTGTTGGCTGCCGCTAGCTAGGCTGGGAAACCTCCCTTCTCCCCACTCTTCGCTCCCCACCCCTGCCGGCCTGCAGAGGCAGGACTTATCTACTCACCTGTTTCCATTGCCATCTGCTTGAGGCTGGCTTCTGCCTCCACTTGGGGATATGCTTGGGCCGAGCAGGGGTGGCTGAACCGAACTGGTGCCATATTCCTTGGACTGATTCCCTTCTCTCCCTCTACCCTGCCTATTCTGGCCCATGACCCTCCCAGAGCTTATGTGAACAAAGGTAAACAGTATATATCACAGCCATGTGGAACCCACAGGGCCACTCTCTAGGTGGTTAGCTCCAAACCCCTCCCCTGAGGAGAATACCTCTTTATAGGACAAAGGTGATTATGGAGAGAAAGTGAAGACTCTCCTCTCCACAAACATTCCCCCAGGAAGAGGAAGGCAGGAATATAACTATAATTCTCTCACTTCCTTTAAGCTTGACCAATTAAAAAAAAAAAAGCTGGGTGTGGCACGTGCCTTTAATGCCAACACCCAGGAAGCAGAGGCAAGCATATCTCTATGAATTTGAGAGCAGTCTGGTCTTCATGGTTTAGGCTAGCCGGGGCTGCACAGTGAGACCTTGTATAAAATACCGAAAAGAAAGAAAGAAGGAAAGAAAGGAGAAGATGTAACTGATGGTGTCACTGGCAGTATGTAATTAATAGCAAATAATATGCAATTGATGGTGACTAACAGTAGATTTCCCTTATTTTTGTAAAACATGTAAATTCAGGGCTGGAGGTCATATAAGGCAAAGGCATTACATGCTAGAATAATTAGTGCTTATATCTTAGCATAAAACACTGCCACCAGGTAAATATATCCACTCACATGTTAAGATGGGCAAGAATGAAATACAATAATTCACACACACACACACACACACACACAGAGTCTGTCATATTTTAGGTCAAACAATGCACAAATGAATAAATGTGTGGAGAGAAAAAGAAGTGTAACTAAAAAAAGTACAATCGTCTTATCTAGTGGTCCCTAACCAACTGAGTTCTGTTCCTAATTCTACCAACGATTTAAGCTAATGTGTTAAAAATCTTTAAAAACCGTCTATTAATAAGTTAGTATCATAGTAGAACATTTCTCCAAAATATCAATACTCTTCATAATCATGATTAAAGTGTCTTTTAAAAGACATGTCAGCTCTAATAAATGTTAGCATTGCCTAGCTGAATATTTCACCTTAATTACAGTAGCTTATATAGTATATGTTTCCACAACTGTTTTCCTAACCATCGATAAAATATGCTAGCTTACGAAATGCCAGAGGAATTTTCCATGTTCATATAGTGTTTACTTGCACTTAAATAGTGCATCAATAATCTGAAAACAAGAAATCGCCTGTGTGGCTAAACACTGTTTAGATGCTATGATTTCTATCATGGACTGCTTTCAACTGCTATATTTTATGGCACAGATTCAGTGGGAATCTGATCTGCTAAAATATTTGGGCTGTGAAAACTCCCACACTGTGACAGATGTCAAGTCCAATTAAGTGACTCATGTCCAGATTTCTGTCCAATAGGATTTCCCATTAAATATCAATTTAGGGGGAAAAAAATTCCATCCCCCTTCTTAAGCCTTTATCTCTTCCACCATCTCCAGGCGAAATCAATTGGTACCAGAAGAGCCAAGAAGCCACACAGGCAGCTGCCTCTTCGCTCTGGCTCTCCCAACCTCTCCTTTCTCTGCTTCCCGGGCAGTGGTACTCTAGAAGACCTTCGCATCTCACCCAGCTTTCTCAAGCATCTCCAAGCTACTGAGTATATATATTTTTTTACTACCAGGTAAAGAGAGGAGGGAGTGGGGAGGAAGGGGGTGTAACCGAGCCTTGAAAGACTTTGAAACTGGGAAACAGCTGTCTGTGTATACAACATATAAGTCAATGAGGACCAAGACAGGCAACCTTAGCCCCTAGTTACTGTATTGTGTTCCTGGGAACGGGGGAGACACCGGCTGAACAAAGCATTATCTTGAAGAAAAAAAAGAAATCACTTCTGAACCACATCCATTCCTGCCTGCGCTTCCCAGGTTTGCCCCAGCCCGATTAAAGGAAGGGAAGGAGTCCTCAAGGAATGGAATTTTATCTTAACCATCTTTCTTATTGATTATTCTGCTATTAGAAAGTGGAGGAATCAGCCCTTTGATGTGATTGTGTTTATCTCCGCATCTCTTTTGTTATTTATAGAGCCCTAGGAAGGGGGGGAAGCGCGAGACTTCAACACTTCCGACTTAAAAAGATCAACAACGAATTTTCCGAAATGTTTAAGAACAATTAAAAGGAGCAGGCGTTTTCAATCTATCAACTAAGCGAGCAACCATACCACCCACCTCCTAAGACACCGTCGCTCGCTGTGGCAGTCGGCGAGATGACAGCCGCTTTTTCATCTGTGGATGTAATAAATATTGGCCGCTTTTAATATTTACCAGAATCTCTCCTCCTTGTTCCCTGGAATTTTAACTCTAAAAGATTGGCAAAAAGATTGTCGACTGGGCTTTTGCAAGGTAAGACATCTTTGCATCTCTTTTTCTTGAAATTAAGTTGATTTATACTGCGTTTTATAGATGCATCTCCACTCATAGTCATAGACAGGAATGCCCACTAGAAATACTATTTATGACTATTCAAATATCCTGAGAATTTAAACGCGTGGAGGACAACCTGGGAACTTTTTGTCCGATCTGTAACTATGTCGTGGTTTGTTGTGATTTTTTTCCCCTCCCCGTGTGTTTCTGTCCCTTCATGCCAACTGTATAGGTGCGAGTTGTTTCACTTATAAACGTAGAGAAAAGCCCGTAGGGGATCGCATGCGGTTCGTTTGGATCATTTATTGTTATTTTGAGGATCGGTTTTCCTTGCACGGATGGCTGTTTCCCAGCTCAGTTCACTCCTGCTCCTAGAACACGGCCAGGAGCCGAACCCACATCCCGTGGCTTTTGTTTCTCTGGAGCGAGCTCTAACTCACAACCTGTTCGGAGCCTAGGCCGGGGACCAGAAGTCGCAGCCAGGTCGTCCCTCCTGGAGGCCGAGGCCCAAGCGCTCAGCTCGGGCAGGTGCCTGTCTCCACCCGCCGGCCCCCGATGCCCCGCAAGTCCAGCGGTTCCGAAGGCGCGGGGCCGGGGCCCTTCCTCCAGGCTCCGAAAGCCCGGCGGGAGGTGGTTTTTCCAGGAGGGTGAGCGCAGACGCGGGCCGCCGCCAGGCCTCCCGGGGCCAGCGGTGCGCTGCCGGGCTCGGGTCCCAGGAGCTCACGAACTTTACCCGCAGAGATGCAGCTTGCACCCGGGGCGTCCCGCACCCCGCGCCTCGGAGTCCATCCCTTCCCTGCCCTCCCCAGCCTCTCCGCCCAGAGCGACCTGGCCGCCGGCGTTCTCCCGGGAGGAGGTCGGCAGACTGCCGGGCATTGTGTGATCCACGTCCCTAGGTCCCCAATGTGTGTGGCAGTCTGCGTGACAGATGGTGCTCCGGGAGCGTGTGAGGGCCGAGGAGTCAATTTTCTTTTGAAAGGACCGAACACATGTGTTCGGTCATTTCTCTATTATTTCGAAGAAACGCGGGGGGGGGGGCACGGAAGCCTTTCTGTCCCCCGCCTAGGTTGCGGGATGGGGTTCGCCCGCAGCAGCCCAGACCCCCAGGCGCTGGGAGTCTCCAGCTGCCTTACCCCAGGCCCTCGGGCGGGAAGCACACTCCGCATCTCCATTCAAACCCAGATACATCCATCCATCGAGAGCTTTCGTGTGTCTGGGAAGGGGACGGAACAAGGGGGCGGGATAGAGCAGCTGATGTTGGGCCAGAGGAGGCACAAGATGCCAGCCGGTCCCGCAGGCCCACAATCGTTCTCCAACCTCAGGGCCATTGGCTGTTTCGGCCACCCGCAGGCTTTGGTGTGGGCTTCAGGATGAGCTCTGGTGCCGGCTCCTCTCCCAGCCTTGCCTCCCCACGCGAGTGGGCCTGGTGCGAGGGGGGGACCGGGAGACACGGTCCCTCTAGGAGTCCAGGATTGCTATGCCCTCGCCCGCCACCCCTCATTGCAAATGAAGAGTCAGGTTCCTTTTATTGACTGACTTTCTGACTCCCCATCAGCCTCCAAAATGATGCTGAGTCCGGACCAAGCCGCCGACTCAGATCACCCCAGCTCGACGCACTCGGACCCGGAGTCTCTGGGCGGCGCAGACGCCAAGGTGCTGGGCAGCGTGTCGGACCTGGAGCCGGTGGAGGAGGCCGACGGCGACGGCAAGGGCGGCAGCCGAGCCGCGCTCTACCCGCACCCGCAGCAGCTGAGCCGCGAGGAGAAGCGCCGCCGCCGGCGCGCCACGGCCAAGTACCGCTCGGCCCACGCCACCCGCGAGCGCATCCGCGTGGAGGCCTTCAACCTGGCCTTCGCCGAGCTCCGCAAGCTGCTGCCCACGCTGCCCCCGGACAAGAAGCTCTCCAAGATCGAGATCCTGCGCCTGGCCATCTGCTACATCTCCTATCTCAACCACGTCCTGGACGTGTAGGGAGGGGGACGCCGCGGGAGGCCGCCGGTCCCGGTGTCTGGTCCGCCAAAGGCGACACACCCGGACTGCCAGGCCTGAGGGTCGCCCACAGACACCTGAATGCGGGGAAAAGCTTGCAGTCTGTTCTCTCTGGCCAGCAAGGCAAACAGGGGAATGTTTCCGAGCCTGGGAGGTGGGGTTGGACAGAAAGACCTGGGGCTTGCTGGGGTATTTTCCTGGCTGGAAGAACCTTCTGGAGGCACCTAGGGTGAGTTGCTCCGGGGCCTCTCCTCAGTGTATTAGGATCGATCCCCTTAAGGGTGGTTGCGGTAACCCACTGGAGGCTCTGCGTTCCCCTATATTTATGTCCCATACATCTTCATGTTTTGAAAGATTGAGGGCAGATGCTTAACCCAGGCTGATAGCTTTGGACTCTTGACTATCCGGGATTTTCCTAAGAATTCACCAAACCTTGGGGAGAAAGAAAAGATGAAAATCTTTTCCATATAGAGATTAAGACACAGAAAGGTGTCCCAGCAAACTTTTTGTTACCTTGTCAAATGAAAAATCACCTTCGAATACAGATAAAATTCTGAATTTTTGGTGTTGTTTTAAAAAAAAAAAGATGCATTCAGAAGAGACAGACACACTGTGGGAGGATTTGAGTTTGGTGAGACTTTATTCCCAAGATAGGACACTAAAGTAGATAGAAAAATCCATATTTAAATGGAAGATTTAACATCTGATTGCTTTTTTGGGCAAAGTGCCCCTTTAAATATCCAAAAACACCCCATCTAATTGTGACCTTAACATGTGGACCCATAGATGCAGTTAGAAAAAAGACAACCTATTTTTATTTATGTTAGAAGGAGTAGAGTATTTTTTTCAAGACATTTATTTTTCGGAGTGGTGATAATTTTACTTTGGATACTCTGTGCCAATTTATTTATAGTCGAGTGTTTACACTTTTTCCCCCGTGAAATAATTGCGTCTAACTTTTTATGTGTTTGTTGAGATTATCTTGTGTTCTTTCCTCTTTTTTTTCTGATTATATTGCACTTGTATAAGAGAGTCCCCACTTCCCCTTGTTTCTAAGCATATTTTATATATTAAGAAGTTGGTTGTTTTGGTGTGAGATCAGCAACACTAGCCCTTCACTACTATAGTTTTATAAAAAGTTAAGTGTTGTTATTCTTGCCTGTAGTTTTGTCTGAAAAGTACTTTACAAACTGTTTATAAGGAGAATAGCTTCTTGTGTGTGCGTGTGTGACATTTGTGCGTGGGATGATTTTAGGAAATTACATTATTTTCCTAAAAAAAAAGAAAAAAGAATTCAGAATTACTTTCCTCTGTGACAACCAAAAAGAAAAGTCTGTGACCTGGAAATGTTTCATGTTCTCAGCTGTGAAACTCTTAAAGCAAGAAGTGTATTTTAGAGACAAGGGAGAAAGAAAAAAAAACACATCTGCTATCCAAAGATTTTAGTCTTTTTCAGGGTTTTTTTGTGTCTCTGTTGCTTTATATAATGCAATATTTTGTAGTGAAAATAGATATAACCTGGTTTCTACCTGACGAGTTTTCATATCTCATGACTGGTGCGCTGTTTTGCATATAAATAAAGGTATCAGATAAAACTCCTCCTCTTTATTTTAAGCATCTGTCTAGAAATCGAACATGCTGGCTGAGCATGAAATGTCTTAATGAACTCAATTCCTCAGAAAGGAATTAGTAAAACAAAACAAGAACAAAGCAGTGTGTGCGTGTGTGTGTGTGTGTGTGTGTGTGTGTGTGTGTGTGTGTGGTGTGTGTGTGTGTGTGTGTGTGTGTGTGTACATATATATTCAGAGGCTGGAATGTTTGACGGTTTGATAAATTTGGATACAGCACAGCCTGGGATGATATAGATCAAGCCACGTCCATGAGGAAAAGCTGGGCGGTGTATGTAAAAACATTACACAGATGATAAATGTCTTTTTTCCTTTAATAGGAAACTTTGTAACTGTCTAACCCAAGCTCTTGGGAAAACTCAGGGCCAAGAAGGGGCCTACATTAAGTAGCCATGAGGAAAAACTGGGCGTGGTAGTTCACACCCATAATCCCAGTACCTGAGACGTGGAGATGGGAGAGCCAGGAGTTCAAGGTCGTCCTCAGCTATGTAGTGAATTTAAGGCCAGCCTGGTCTACACGAGACCCTCTCTGAAAAGAAAACATCAGTGAGCAGACTCTTGTGATAGTTTTCCCTTCAGGCATTTAAGCACAAGGTATATGTTATTGAACCATCTAAATCAGTCCCCACATTCAGCACATGACACTTGCAATGAGAAGTGGCCTAAAAATAACATTAAATAGGAAAAATGTCATCTACAAAATCCTGTATCTGGCATAAAACATGAAATACTGTATAAGCAGAACCCATGCATAGCTTATAACCGTATTCCTGTATGTACTTGCTCATTTAGACTATTGTGGACTGTATCACCCAAATGTCTGGTTTCCGTATGAAAGAGGGATTATATGGATTCTTGGTTTATGTCCACACCGTCTGCAGGCTCACAGTGTTTTCATTTCTCTCCCAGGTTTCTTGTAGTAAGTTTCACCAGTACTTAGCAAGCAAGGCGTCGTGCTCTTCTTCTGTCTGGAGGTGTGTGGGAGGAAAGCACTTCCTACCCAGGGGATCAAAAAGAACAGCATCTTCCTTTCGCTTCTCTCTGGACAAGGTCTTGGCCACAGCAGCAGTGGCTGTTCAGTCTCTGAGCAGCGAAGACACTCATGGTCTGTGACACTGTTGTAGCTGGGCGCTTCTCTAGGGAGAGGGAGGAGGTGACAGCTCCCAGTCTTCATAGCGTGTCTCTCTAGTAAATGTTCCTATGCTAAGTCAACCTCTAACCTCTGGAGACCTTCCACAGGTTTGTCCTGATCAAATGAGTTGAAATCTGACTGACCAACCCAGCCCTCCCCTTCACACCTAGGAGGGATCTAGTCACTCAGTTCCTGGGACCAAATGCATGCTTGCCCTTGAAATAGGGCAAAGGGTAACATCCCCAGGCACACAACCACCATGGTCCCAGAAGAGGATCTTTACCAGGCCGTTTCAAATCCTCCAGAGAGAGACAAAGCACTGTGCCTCTCTCTAGAGCAGAGGGTAACAGGCTTATCCCTTGAAGGACTCAGCATCTCGGGGATCGGGAGGTCTGAGAGAGGATTCTCAGAATAATGACGCTGAAGTAACTCACTCTCACTTTGACCAGTATTTACTGAGGACATACTGTGTGCCAGGAAATGTCCCAGATCCTAAAAATTGACATCAAATTAGACAATGCCAAACAGAACACTGACAACCAATGATTAAACCACTGATTTTTGAAGGACACTAAATGCTGGGAAGAGCTGTAAAGCGGAGGGTGGAAAGGGGCAGTGGAGGTGTGGTGGTGGGCAGTGTTTGCCCCAGGAAGGCCTTGTGACCTTGCACAGAGACACAGTTCTACTTGACCAGCTCCCACAGTGGCTGCCGCAGGCACTTCTCATGGTCTTTCAATTTCTTGTCATGTCATGAGAACAGTCCAAACTTAAGCTACACGGTGTTCCAAAGTGCCCCAAGGGAAAGCTGTCACAAGGACCAGCTGACTGCTTTCTTACCCACCTTTCCCAGCTGGCCCCACCCAGCCTTGTCCCCCACCCAACCTGCCTCTCTATGCATGGGTGTAGATCATCACCTCCTCTTGCTTCTCTTGCCTCCTCTCTGCTTCAGCGGCTCAGTGGCCTGCTGGGCTTTGCTGCTCTCCACCCCGTCAGAGAGACTCTCCCTGACTCCTATCACTGCCCATAGACTTTCACAAGTAAGGTGTGAAAGTGTTGGGCTTAAACCATATTCCTTCCTTCCAGAGAGAGAGAGAGCCAAGGTTGTGCCACGGCGGAGAGTGTGTGTGGTAGGGTAGAGTGGGAAAGGAAGGACAGGCTGAGGAGAGGAAGTGATATAGAATACAAAGAGTCAGGTTGGATGGGGAGGTTAGGAGGCTGGGGCAGGGCAGGGAACACCTCCAGGCTGGGAACCTTCTCCAAGACCTGCTGGAATCAGAAGTCCTACCACTGGTGGCCAGCTCTACAGAAAATCTGAAAGACAACTGGTGGGAGGAAACAGGTTTATTCAAAGCTGGTCCTAAAGATGACACCGAAGACTATCTCATATCTCTCTCAGTGGGTTCTGGGACCAAGCTTTGATGAAAAAAACAAACAAAACAAACAAACAAGCAAACCAACAACAACAACAAGGTTGAGAACAGTGCTACAATGGCTAGACGTCCGTGCGCTGGGTATGGTCTCTGTCATCCAGAGGCCATCTTCTCCCCTCTTTGACCAGAACCTCACAGTGGATTTTGCTCTCCTGCAGCTGGTTAACCGGATCCTAACAGGTGCTTCCCTACAGCATAAAGGACCAGGGAGAGGTGGAAATGTCAAAGGAAGGGAGCAAGGAGCAGTTAGTTACTCATGAACCCCACTTACAGCCCCGTCCTGTGAGCACGTGTCCCCACACGGCAAGGGAGGTAAGTACCTAGCCCCTGTGCTTCTGGGACTTCTGTAGCACCCTTGCTGTGGTCCACCATATCCATTTTCTTTCCATTTGGTAGCCAGCTTGAGAGCATGTCTGGCCAGCCCCCTTTCCCAGGTTAAAATGGACGTCTCGTTTTTTATTATTATTAATACTGGTTGAGATATCCATGGGTTGCATGTTAAGTGTGTAGACTCTGTACACACCAAGAGTGGCATTGCACATGCATTACTTCATGTCATTTCCACCACTCGACAAGGTAGATAACTTTCATCATTTCCATTTAACAGACTAGAAACTGAAGCCTAAAGCAGGGAGACAACTTGCCCAACTCATGAAGTCACCTTTGACAGTTGACTAACAGGTCCATCCTTAACTCGTCACGTCCTACGGCTGTTCGTTGACATCAGAGTGGCCATGCCATGTGTGTACCTGCCCCTTGACCCCTGTACAGACAGTGTCCATCCATGTACTTAAGAGATGCCTCAGCTCAGGCGGCACCTGGGGAGGGCAGGGACTGTGATAAACAAAGCTGTTTCCTCTACAGGATGGATGAGTGGAAGCCAAAGCAGGGCTATGCTGTTAGCCAAGCCAAGTGTGTCCTAACGTGGGGCTGGAGGAATGGGAACCTCCTTTTACTTTGTGAGCCGCCCCTGGACCAACCCTAGGGGGAAGTTTGCAATCAACCTGGTATTGTCTCTGGCTTTGCTGTTCCGTTCTGACGTCTCATCTTCTCACCCATATACCTCACCTAGGGACCCCCCACCCTCATTCTCACACTGGCCCTAGAACCTCCTTTTAAAATTAACATGCCATTCTGTTACCCAGAACCTCTCAGTGCCTTCTCAAGAGGGAAATGAGATTCAGTTCACGCTCTAAGCATAGAAATACATCACAACTTCGTTCTAGACTCTTGCTGGCACGGTCTTCAGTCATTCTTGAGGTTAAACGTTGCTGCGAAACCCAGATCTACACATACACACACACACACACACACACACACACACACACACACACACCCTGGCACACCTGGTCCTTCCTAACCCGGGCTTTTGCACCTCCACTGTGATCCAGTTTACACAGACATACTCTACTGGTGTTTTCCTCCATGTCTTTGGGCAGCATCCGTTGCTCTGTTCTTTGGGTCCCACATACCCACTTCATTATATAAGAATTCATTTTTCTCTCATCCCTGCAGATGAGATGCCAAGACTCTAGAGTCATGTTCAGATACTGCCTGGGACTTAGTCCCTCTTAAGGCCCATGTTTTCAAGGATAAGACGATACATGCAGTGTCTCAGATGTGTGTGTTTGAGGTTTCCCTGGAATAGTGTACAGTTTCCCAGGATAGCAAGACATAAGATGTACTCAGTGAGTGTGATCTGTGGCCAGCATCTTTCTATTTCTACTTGCCTAGGAAGCTGTACGGAAGGAGATAAATCATTTTATATTTTAAATTTAAAATTATATGTTTATGTGTATGTGTGTAGGTATGCACAGTGAATGCAGTGCTTGCAGAGGCCAGAAGAGGACGCCAACACCCCCACCCACCACCCCTCATGAAGTCACCTTTATAGTTGGTTGTGAGTCACTGGACATGTGTGCTGGAAAGCAAACCCTAATCCACTCAAGGAGCAGTATGCACTCTTAATCACTGAGCCATCTCTCCAGTCCCTAAAGTTCGTATTAATGCGTGAATGTACCAGTGATTTGTGATCTCCACCAACTGTATCCACACGCATGTAACACATTATGAACTCTACAAAAACCATCTCTGTCCTCTGAGGGAAAACATGATGGTTAACAGGGAACCATGGAATCTACCGGAATGCAGACATTTGAAATCACCTATGTTTCTGACAACTTCATTCCACTCTACCCGACCTCTGCTTTTTCCCTTTTTATATTTTTTCTTCCTATAGGTGCTGTGGCTAGACTTACAGCTGAGGAGGCAGTGTGGTTGCTGGCAAAGCAGGTTCATTGCAAATCTCTCCTGCAACTGGGCATGGCTTTGACCAAATTACCTAATTCTATGCCCTAGTTTCTCCATCTGTAAAATGGGAGTGTGGGATATGATATCTAATATTTTAAAAAATTAAATAGTTTAAAATTATTAATTAATTAATTAATCTATGTGTATATATGTGCATGTGAGTGCAGGTGCCAGAAGAGGGCATCAGATCCCCTAGAGCTGAAGTTACAGGTGGTTGTGAGCCACCCGATGTGGTTGCCAGGAACCGAACTCAGGTCCTCTAGAAGAGCAGCCAGTTCCCTTAGCCACTGAGCCATCTCTCCAGCCCCAGTGATATGATAGCTAGATGGCAGCATGTTTAGGAGAGTGAATTAGTTCATGTAAAGCACTTGGAACATGTTTTGTACATGTTAAAAACCTCAGTAGCACTAACTGTTTTAGGTCTTTTGGTAAAGTGACTTTTTTTAAAATGAGACTTAACAGTAAAATATTCATGAGGTAATAAACAGAGAAAAACACTATTGGGATTTTCTGTTTAATTTTGCTAAGTACTTCCAGGTCTAAAGGGGAAGTTTTCATCTTGCCGATCATTCTGGAAAGCTATCCAAAGGTTTTTTTTGGGGGGACACATTCAGGAGCCTCTTACATCACAGCAAAGATGGTATAGTTATAGACGTGGGGAAGAGGGTCTCTCTAGGTTCTAGAGTCTAGGACCTCCTGGAGTCACGACCGATGGCCTGGAAGAAAGGTCACTGAAGTCAGCCCCAAGTGAGGAGAGGGTCCGATGGAGAAGGAGCTGGAGATGAAAAGAGTTCCCTCCGAGATGAGTAGGCAGGCTGGGTGTGCCTGGCAAGCTGTGGTGGGACACCACACCGGAAGGGACTGAAGATTGCCCTAGTCCACGTGTGAATCCTTTGGGGTCTCAGTAGGTAAAGCTCTGTCATAAGGAACTTACAAGGCACAACATTTTCAAAGACACTCTTCTGGAGAGTGTTGCCATGGCTACAAAAGCCAGCATGTCAGAATGGCTTGTAGCATGCCCAGCATCTACCCTTGGTGAGTACATTTCATTTACAGCCTTATTCTCTCTCTTCTACTATTCCTTTGGACTTGACAATTTTGTTATTGCCTATAAGTATTAAAGTATGCTTTAACTGTATAATTAATAATAATAAATGCCACTTACCTTATGTTTTAATTTTTAAAAGATGATTAGAACATAAATGCATGGGTCATTTTTTAAAACAAAAATAGGCCTTTTAAATACACTTGAAAGTAAGTCATGATAAATTTTTAAAGTATCTCTCTAATGTCTCCAATTTTATTGCTTTGGGGATTAAAAATAAAACAAAACAATGGAATCAAATAACTATATATTTCAGTCTTAATATTTTAAAGGGAACTATATTACTGCATACAAAAGCCAATAGTAACCTAAAATACTTCAAAAGGGACTTTCAGTTTGGAGTGTTTAAACTAATTTATAGAAATATTGAGATGAGCCTGGCGGTGGTGGCACACACCTTTAATCCCAGCACTCAGGAGGCAGAGCCAGGCGGATATCTGTGAGTTCGAGGCCAGCCTGGGCTACGAAGTGAGTTCCAAGAAAGGCGCAAAGCTACACAGAGAAACCCTATCTCGAGAAAAAAAAAAAAAGAAATATAGAGATGAATGTTTATATGTCTACTGACCTCTGAACTGGGAAACAAGCACTTCGACCATGGGAACAGAAAAACCCAAATCCAACAAATTTGAATTCCATGCTTCTACGTGAAATGTAAATCTGTAAAACAGCACACACTAGTGTCCATCAGAGTCACAGAAAGTGAACGTTTATATAACTCACATATAACTTTATGTAACATTTTTATTGCAGAAGCCAATGTGCCTCTAAGCCCCCTTTCCTTGAAAGCCATACTATTTCTGGAAATTCACTCATTATCCAGGAAGGATGTGTTCATCCAAATAAAAACGATGTGAAAGGTGAGGTCTGCATGCCCTCAGGGATTCTACGCTCAGTTTTTCAGTGTAAAACTATAAGGCATTAATAAACCGTAAGTTAAAACAACCATTTGCTTTTTGAAGCAAACCCTAAACATGACGGCATCATTTCATCCATGAAAACATTAGCAAGTATCTCTAAAACCTGAGGACTCCTTCATTCCTTTTACCATAACAAAAATACCGTCATCACGGAAAACGAACTAAGTGTTTTCTAAGTATCAGCACTGAGCACCACATTTCTGAGAGGAATTTCACTAAAAAGCCAACTCGCTTCTCCCGGATCTTCCTTTCCCTCCAGCCCTTCAGGTCCTCTCTGGTCACTCTCTTTCCACTTCGAAGGCTCACCCTCTACCCTTAACCTTTGGCATGTTCTCTCAGTCTTGTTGGATGCATACCCCTTTCTCCTCTCCCTGTCATGAGTGGTGTACCTCAGAAAGGAGTCCCAATCCAGAAAGCCCCACCACAGGCCAAGGCTGCACTGTGGTTGGTAGCAGGGGTGAAGGTGATCATATTAAAAATGGCTGGAGCATGTCTGAGTGGACAAGCAGCCAGACCTACTTTAGGCAGATTTTTTAATGTTTATTTATTTATTTATTTATTTATTTATTTATTTATTTATTTATTTATTTATTTGGTTTTTTGAGACAAGGTTTCTCCATGTAGTTTTGGTACCTGTCCTGGATCTTGCTCTGTAGACCAGGCTGGCCTCGAACTCACAGAGATCTGCCTGGCTCTGCCTCCTGAGTGCTGGGATGCATCACCACCCACCGCCCAGCTCCAGTTTTTTTGTTTGTTTGTTTGTTCTTTTTTTAAGTCGAATGATTTTTCTTAGATGTTGGTCAGGCATTGGGAACGGGAGAGATGACCTGGAGTAGGAAGCTCTCTGCGGACTGGAAATGACCTGTGGATCTTCTCTGACAACAGTAGCGTGGAGGCCTGAGTGACACTGACCAGTCTTTGAGAATCCCTGGGGCCCCAATTCAGAAGGGACCGCTGGCACTGAGAGGTGAGTGCCTCCCTGCAGTATCATACCCTGCGGGGCAGAGACTCACCTCAGAGTCCTTTGCCTCCAGTCCTGGGCTATGTCCACGTGGGGACCAGCATGCTCTCCCTGGTTGCACCTCGAGGACTAATAGTAACAGAGGCAAAGACCATTGCAGAGCCGTACTCCCTGTCATCAATGGCTCCGTCCTCTCAAAATTCAGGGAAGCTTGGAGAAAGAACTGACCCCTGAATTATAGATGAAGACACCCAGATTTCAGGCTAAATCAGGTAGAATGCCCAAGGCCAACACTTTACTAGAAAGGATTAGATGAGAAAGTGAACCTGAAGAACACGAAAATGTAAAAACTCATGCTTTGACAAAGTGGGAGAAGGTCTCTCCCCACTCCCTCTCCAGAGGAAGGAAGGGACAAAAACCCTCCATATGGAATGGCAATGTGTTTTCTCTGAAACAGCCTGGGCTCTGTCTAGATTTTGGTTTGGCCAAGTAGAGTTATCTATTAGATAGATACAGAGGACACACACACACACACACACACACACACACACACACACACACACACACGCATACACACACACACACGGGGAGGAGGGAGAGACAGACAGACGACAGATCTTCTATCACCTTCTACTTTGAACTTGGCTATGGTGGCAGCAGATTGCCGGGTACTCTGTTTATACCGTGGTGTGCGTCCTGCGAGGAAACGGTGTTCACTATAGGTGTAGCTCTCTGATTTTTGGTTTGTTTGTTTAAGTGAAAACTTGAAAATGAGAGCTTCTGGTGGCATTTAGGAGCTTGAACTTGAGAAGTTCCTAGCTGTCTGTGGCTGCAGGCTGCTCCTCTCCTTCGGGTCCTGTTTGCATGTGGGCTCGGATTTGTCTCTGGCTTCTTGTACGGTTTGGGATGAGACCCTCACGTCCCTGGGGAGGGGGGCAGGTGTTGCTCCAGTCGAGCGAATGGAACCAAATTACAGGCCCGTCTGTCACCTCCTCTGGGAGAAGGAGGGAGGGGGTCGGGAGCCGGGGAGGGGCGGGAGGGGGAGGGGAGGGCCGGAGGGGGATGAAAACCCAGAGCTGGCGGCGAAGCCGGTCGGCATGCGGCGCCCGCCAGCGCCTCCACCACCACCGCGACCCCGCGCGGGGGACAGAGAGACCTCCGGCTCGTCTGCGCGGCGCCGGCCCCGCGTCCAACTAAAATTGCCTTTCACTAAATTGACTGATCTATTTCCCGACTGTCCTGACTCGGGGCCCTGTGTCTAGTCTGCTGAAAAGAAACCATCAGCAGACCAAGTACCTCGGTCCTGAGACCGAATAACACCTCCACTTTCAGCCCTTGGCCTCCAGTGGCCTTGGCTTCCGTGTCCCTCGGCTGCGATTTGACCTTCGGCCTTGTTGATGTCAGCCGCTTTGTTAACGGTGGGAAGTTACCTTGAGGACCTCTCACTTAACCGAGGACTAGGAACATCTTGCTGGGGTGGGATTGGGGTGGGGGTGGAGTCTCCAGAGATCTCCTTTGGCAGAAGGTCCCAGGGCGGGCAGAACAACACAAGCAGACAATGCAGGTCCTTTGTAGCACGGCACGGACAGAAATATCAAATTGCCATCACTCTGCTTCCTTTTGTAGGTGGAATGACACGAAGCTGGGGGCAGGGGGTGGGGGATGAAGGGGGAGGTGGGGGACAAGACCAGAGAGTTTCTGTAAAGAGATAGGGTTTTGTCAAATTCTGCAGACTTGATCTTCCTGCCCTGCCTCCAGGGCAGAAAAGGTTAAGAAATTGTTGGTTCCTGACTGTTCTTTCAGTAAAAACCAAGGCTTAGACTTATGGTGGCTATGGCAGGGCCAAGGAGAGACGGAGTTCCCTCTTGTTTTGACAATGAAGTGACTGACAGAGATAATTCCCCACCTGGGAGGCTCTAGTAGGTAATGGACCCTGCTTTAGATTGTGGCTGGTAGGACTCTGTCCATCTGATGTCAAGTGATGACTATGAAGTGAAAAATGAATTCCATTATCCAGCTGTTACTGCTGTGAGGTGCCCAAATACCCAGATGTTTACAAACATCTGGATATTTGACAGCATATTTCAAACTACGCATCCAGATGGTAGAGAAAGAGCAAACCTGGACTCACAAACTGGGGAGAAGAGTGACCAAAGGGGTTAAAAGAACAAGAAAGGGGGAATCGAGGGAAATTCAAGGGGAAATGTGTGGAGAGAGGTTAAAATACTTTAAAAGTACTCATAAAAAGGAGAACAACCCTCTGTTTCTTAATAACTCATCGTTTTTGACTATATTCTCACCTGGCTCCATGAAAAGCATTTCTGTTTGTCTAGGTCTAGGTGACAAAGGACAGTGTGTAGGAGAGTGACTAAGGAGGAAAACTCAGGAGGAAACCTAGCCTTGGTCCAGTCTGCACAGGGAGGCCATCCATGTGAGCCTACAGAGAGGAAGACCGTCAGTGGATGGGGATGGGGAGGAGCTACCACATGTGAGAGAAAAGTCAGAACTCCAGCCAAGGATAGCCACCGTCAGCGAAACACCGAGATTGCTGATGTGTTGGTTAGTCAACCTCATTTCTAGTTATCTGTCAGGATGCTGGGTCTCCTCAGAGCCCCGGATGGTGTAACAGAAGGAAAGGGGCAATGAGTGGGGGAAGGTTGTGCCGTTTGGTGACAGATTTAGGGGAGGAGACACGATGTGACTGAGGTGACGGTGGGAGTGACTGTTAGCTTTCAGAACAGCTCACAAAGGCTCTGTAATTCCCAAGCTGTCTGTTATCTATGAAATGCAAATCAGGAGGGGAGTGACATCATGTCGGATTATGGCCACAGGGAGTAATTATTTAGACATTAAAGGCTATTGAAGGGAGTGGTTGACAATATTAATGATGTCCAGATGGACAGAGTGTGATGCTAAAATTATTTCCTAGTACAAAGAACAGGGAATTTTTTTTAAATCAAGTTTATTCTTCTATTGGACAGCCTGTCTCTCGGAGCTTTGCCCCTCAAAGAGCTGGTGACGCTGAGAGATGATATGATCCCTGGAATCAAGGAGAGAGAGATTTGCAGAAGGCGCTGCATCCTCCAGCTCCAGAGGAGGGGTACAATCAAAAACCAAAACATTTACATGTAATTATAGCCATAGAAGTAAGAAATTAAGTCAGAAGATGTAAGTGATAGGCTGTGACCGGAAACCCCTGTCCCAATAGCCCCCTGCCCGCTCTGCCTTCTTCACCCCGATGCAGAGGCATGTGGTAACCTGTTGCCTAAACAGCCCTTTCCTTTTGCACGGCTGCCTTACACTCCTACAGACTTAATATTGCTACAGGCTGTATCACCACAGGCAACAGCATCCACAGTCACCAATAAACATGATCTATATGAGAAGAAACACAGCACAGCCAACGCCACAGTGAGGACAGAAGTGGGGAAGACGCCCCGAGCCAAGAACCACAGGTAAGAACAGGTAAAATCAAGCCAGTTCCAGAAGAAGCAGAGGCTCAGAGCCTGGCTGTGGGGCGGGACACCTGACAGTGAGCCCAGGGTCTGCTCTCATCACAGAGCAGGCACCTGAGGTTTGGGCGGGAGTTTAGCGGGGTTCTAAACCCTCTGTCCCTCTTTCTGAATGGCATGGGGATGCATGGATCAGCCAGACAAAACCCAAACCTGCCTCTGATGTATGTGGACTTCCTGCACAAATAAGATGGACCAGAGCTTGGGTGATGCTTTTGCTTGTAAAAGGAAAGTCATTAAATTAGCAAAAGGAGGGTGAACTCAGGAAGTGAATGTATACCTCCATAGATGGTTTCAACCCTCTCCCATCTCCACCCCCATCTCTGCTCTCCTGAGATTATGTCTTACAGTATCAATATGCGGCCATGTGATTTCCTAAGCTAGGAGCCCTCATAACCCCTGGGCCACCGTTTATGATAATATGAATGCTGCTGTATTACATGGGTGTATTTATTTTACTGATTTTTTTTTAAATGAGCTCACTGGAGGAAGACAATCTGACTTATTAGTGTCTGTGATGGGCCTGGTATGTGACAAGCCCTCTGTTAATGTTTGAACTGGAAGAACACAGAGGCAACTTTATGAGCTGTTTGAGAGGATTTCACATGGAAACTTGACCAGGAGGAAGAAAAATGTTGATGAAATCATTAAACACACTATTATGGAAGATAGTAACCCTGACCTGTGAAGAACAGCTGCTGTGGAAGAGGTAGTTGGTAACAATCAAGAGAAAAGACCTGGGAAGAGTCTCCAGGATGAAAAGAATTGTCCTGTCTCACCCATGCATCAACTGACTCCAGTTGAGGTCAGCAGCTGCACAGTGACCACCTACGCCACTGTGCCTGTATCATAAATCCCAGTAATTGTGAAAGAAATGCACAGTTTTAAGACAAGTCAGTACATATTTTATAGAAAATACTTCAAACCTGGTTGTTTAGGAACCTGAAGGGAAATTATCAATAGTTCGCATAGAAAATGTTACGCCCCAGGCTTCAGATTGAGGGTCAATAATACCCATGACTCAAGTTCTGTAACATTCAAGTTTCAGTAAAACAAAAACTCAGTGGCCTGTAGCCATACATACCCACCTGATCTGTGTTGTTTTTTTGTGATTGTCCTTGAGCTACAGTGGTGGAACTCAGAAGTCACAGCAGCAGAGACTTAAGATTTCCAAAACTTAACAATTGTTACTACCTGGCTCCTAAGAGAAAGTGTGCCAAACCCTGCTGTACAGCATGAACTCCAGAATCAGTGTGTGCTCTCGAATCCCAGGGCTACCGCTACCTGCCCGCTGAGGCTAAAAGGAAGTCACTAACCATGCTTGCCTTGTTGTCATCTTCCATTCCAAAAGGAGGCAGCGTCAACACCTTCTTCAGGAGACCTGCGGAAGAAATTAAATGTTTCTAGAACATAATTTAGAAAGGAGACAGCATATACAGAGTTCTCAAGACTCGAGAGCAAGACAACACATAATATGAAGAAAAGCCAGACAAAAGACTTAAAGCAGTCACTTTGCCAAAGAAGATGCAAATCAAGCCTTTTGCTAGATATTACGCTGTAACTATTAGAACCTTAAAGCCCCAAATGTTTTCAACTCATCCAGCACTGGCAGGCATGTTCATGTCGAACAACTGAGGTTCTTATGCATTGTTACCGGGAATACAAAATTGGTACAGCCCTTTGGGAAAGAACCTCTCTTCAATGGGTGCTTTCTTCTGTGATCTTCCTGGGTGCTATAATCACTCACATGGACTCTGTAAGTCTTACGAAGGTATCTGAGCATATGGATAAATATTCATATTAGTATTTTGTGATGAATGCTCTGGGAAGTCATATCTTGCCATCTTACTGATGTCACTCTCAAGTAACTAACATTAGAATTAAGAAAGAAGGTCGGACCGGGTAATGATGGTACCCGGTCTTTAATCCCAGCACTCGGGAGGCAGAGCTAAGAGGAACTCTATGAGTTCGAGGCCAGCCTGGTCTACAGAGCAAGATCCAGGACAGGCACAAAAACTAACTATACAGAGAAACCCTGTCTTGAAAAACAAAACAAAAAGAAAAAAGAAAGAAGGTCGGGAGTGATGGCAAATGCCTTTAGTACTGAGAGGCAGAGGCAGGTGAATCTCTGAGTTCGAGGCCAGCCTGGTTCTACAGAGTGGGTTCCAAGACAGCCAGGGTTACACAGAGATATGTTGTCTTGGAAACCAAAATAAAAATAAAATATAAAAATAATAAAAATAAAAGAATCAAGAAAGATGCTGTTTATTAGTTTTGAGTACAATCTTTAAGAGATTTATTATATTAATAAAGACGTTTCCATTAAAAGATAAAGGAAGAAAAAACAAAAGAAAAATCAGTGACTAGAATACCTTTTTGGAATAAACACCACACTTTAAAAATGAACATGTGGAATTTTATGACATTTCTAGAAATATGGAAAATATAAGAGAAAAGATAAATCATGTGATATTAATGTCAGGGGAACAGAACCAATAGTTCTGGAAAGATAAAATGAACTATGGGGAAGACAGAAAATTATAAAGAAATAATAAAAAAAAACTTTTTCATAGATAGGTTCCACCATTATTCAAAGTGAAAGAATACTAAATAAAAATTCTTTGTACTTTAATTTTTCATTCAGCAAAGTGGAGGAAATAATTGTATTATGGGGTTGTTGTATATTATAATATATCTAAAGTATTTTGAACAATGCCTCAAAAATAATAAGTGCTTTGTAAACTTTATCTCATATTTGTACTTGTATTGTTCAAGAACAAGATGAATACAAACACATTCATACATAAGTCCATTTTTAGGAAAACTTAGTTCTTCAAAAATAAAGACAAAATTTTAGGAGTTGTCACTATTTGTAATAGCATGGGCAACATATCATACCAAAATGCAAGAGCAGTACATTTAAAGGCTTGTGTGAGAACTAATTTTGACCTCAGAGTTTCAATACCCAGCCAAACTATCTATCAAGCGTAAAGGCCAAAGGAAATCTTTATTTAAACATATAAAGCCTTAGGAAGTTTGCCTTTCAGTTACCTTTCTTAGTAAATTATTTGAACATATTCTGAAGGGAAAATGATGGCTTCAGTGAAGAAATACCAGGATTATAAGAAAATTAAAAAGAACAAAGCCTGGGCATGGTGGTACATGCCTTTAATCCAAGCACTTGGGAGGCAGAGGCGGGTTGATTTCTGAGTTCAAGGCCAGCCTGGGCTAGAGAGAAAGTTCCAGGACAGCCAGGGCTACACAGAGAAACTTTGTCTCAAAAAACTGGAGAAGGGGATTGTGGTTAGGAAAGGAAAAAACAACACAATTCCAGGATGAAAATGTTACAACCAACCAAGAAAGCCAGAAGCTGGAGGGGCACAGCATCACGGGTCTCAACAGAGGATTCTCTACTCGGGAGACCTGTGGGAAGACGAGCTCAAAGGACTGCTGGAGCAATTTTGAAGGTCATGAGAAGCCAGGCTTGATGGGGTAGCTACTCCCAGCTATGAGGAGTTCCGGGTAAGAGTACCTCAAGTTCAGTGCCTTACCTGCACTACAGAGTGAGTTCCAGGATAGCCTTGGCAACTTAGGAAGAGCCTGTCTCAAAAATAAAAAGTAAAAAGAGGTACCAGGGAGATAGCTCAACTCAGTGGAAAACAGCTTACCTGGCATTGTGTTCAAGCCCAGGAACACACACACGCACACGCACACGCACACGCACACGCACACGCACACACACACACACACACACACACACACACACAATTAGAAAAATACAAAAAAAAAAACCCCAAAAAACCCTCAACTCAAAAAAAGAGAAGAAAAAAAAAAGAAATAAAGCAATAGAAAAGGAAACATTCTCTCTGAGAGGCTCCAGACTCCGACAAATAAATGTAATATTTTACTTAACTTTGCTGTGAGTAATATTTGCATGGTCATAAAATAGTAATGCTGTTAATGGTTTGTTTGTTTCACTTTTATAAAGGCAAAACGAAAAACAAAAGAGGTTTTTCTGATCCCTACACAAGTATCATGTATTACAATGAGCCACATGCCTATCAGCCACCCTCCATGACCCATATCACATCTCCCGTTCTCTTTCCATTCCCTGTGCTATTTGGAAATGCATCGAATTTTTTCTATCACTATACATCCATAAATAAATGGGCATAAATGATAGTCTCTTAAATAAACTCTATGAACGGGTTGGTACATACAGTAGCATAGATCATAAGAGTTTTCAAAGAACCTTGTATGAAAGGCTTGCTCTCCAGCTGTGGCAGTATGGGGAGATAGCAGAACTCTTGAGGGTGGGTGTTAGGCTGCTGGAGGCTACCCTTTGAAGAAACTCTGGGAGCCTTCCTCTTCCCACTGCCAGGAGGTGAGCAGGCTTCCTGAAGTATGCTGAGCTGCAACAGATCCGAATTCACAGGCTCAAGAGACTTAAGAGTCCTTTAGTATGTTTATAAAACCACAGATTTAAAGCCATTGATGTGTCTCTGCTGATTGTTATTATTATTTTCTTGGTGCTCAATGTTTCCCCTTCTGGGCCAGCAAGGTCCTTTACAGGTTGTGGCTTCTAGGTCCCTTTGACATGACTTCTGCAGTGTTTCCTATTATTCTGGCTTTTGCTTTGACAAGATGTTCTCAGACTATCTCAAACATTTTCTTCCCCAGTTGTAAAATTAGCCATTTCTCTGGAGTGGCCTAGTTCCTGTTGGCACACAGTGGTGCTCACAGACCATTGCTCAAGTTAGGATCTTCTCTGCTCTGACTGGCTTTGGCCATTGCTGCTCAGAGAGTCTCATTATTTCGGCTGTGGCCCTATAACTAAACGTTTTCGATGTAAAGAACTAGGAGATACTTTCATTTGCTTCTTTGGCTCCAAGAAAGATCATTACTTCTGATTCAAATTCAAGACTCAGGGCTACTGATTGCTTCTTTGTGACTTTCTATTTGTCTCCTTTCTTCTGCATTAACATACCAGTTCTCTGTGCCATGGATATAATGACCTATTCATTTGCCTTCTCCTACATAAAAACACAGGACAACACAGGACAATCTTAAGAATTACAGAACCAAAGTTACCATGAAAAGAATCTATGATTGTTTTCCTAGAGTTCTTTGTGTCTCAGAGCATGTGTCTTGGGGGATACACAGTCGTATTTACTACTTCTTAAAATTACTTAAAACAGTTTCTCCCTGTGTAGGAATGCCACCGACTGGATTTATATTTACAATAATTTCTTTCATCTTGCTTTCAATTTTTCATAATTGTTTTATTAAATTTAATCTTCCTTTAGAATTATGTAGGTTATTTGTACTGTTCAAAAACTTTGTGTGTAGAGTGAAAGAATGTACTAATTTTCTTTCTATCATTACTAAGGAAAAACTATAACTCTATTTAGTCTCTAACTCCATCAAAGACCCCAGAAGGAATTAATATTACCTAACAACATAGATATCTTGCTGCCTGGACAGTCACCCAAAGTTCCTCTGCAATGTTAGGGCATCCACCTTCAGCTTACAGGCCTAGAGTATCAGGCAGACTTCTCAGTGAAGCAGGAAATTTGAAGTACTGTCCTAGCTTGTATTGGTAAAGTTCATCAGTTGCTTTTCTCTGTGTCCTGCAGAATGTCTGGCAGATTCTTTTGTGAAGCAGGAATCTTGAATGGCTGTCTTGCCTTGTTTTGGCAAAGTTCAGCAGTCTTTTTCCTGTGTGTCCTGCATATCCAGTCTGCATAGCACATTGTCAGCAGTCAAAAGTAAGAGCAGTTTCTTTCCCTAGTGGCTAACCTTGCCACAATGAAAGCAAACTCCTTAAGGAGTTTCTTTGATGCCATCATCTGAAGTAAATTGGTACTGTCAGGAACAGGTGTGTCTCATTGTCATGAAAAGTCTTAAGTTAACAAAACATTTTAAGTGCCATGTTCTATAAGTCTTTGAAGTGTTTGAAGACCATTTATCTCTCTAAAATATATCTCTGTATTATCTTGAAAACATGCCTAACATAACTACAAGTTTGATTGTTTTAAGTGACTAGCTACTAACCTGTGTTTCTTGATTATCCTAAATAGTTTATAATAATAGCTTTCAAAAACTAGAACTTTACTTATATTTTTAAATGAATTGCATAGGTATATCTTAAATAAGAGTAGAAACATATTGTGGCAAAAGTTAGCCACCGGGCTAGAAAATGCCCTTGCCTCAACTGCTGACAGTATGCTCTCCAAATGGACAAGCAGGACCCAAAAGAAAGGACTGCTGAACTTTGCCAAGACAAAGTAGGACAGCCTTTCAGAAAATCCTGCTTCATAGATAAGTCTGTCAGATATGCTAGACCTGTAGGCCGAAGATGGATGCTCCAACGTTGCAGAGGAACTTTGGGTGACTGTCCAGGCAGCCAACTATTTCTGTCATTTCTCACATTTTTTGGAAGTCACTTGTTTGCACTTTCTGCTTACTCAGTTAATATTATTTCTTTCTTGAGTCTCTGATGGAGTTGAAGACTAGGTAGTTACCATTATAGTTTTCCTTGTTAAGAAATTCAGAAAAGAAACTCACTAAAGAGTTGTAAAGTATGTAAGTTTGAAAGACATCAAAAGATAATTTTTGTTTAATAATACAAGTTAGGATAGCACATGAATTAAGTACAACATTTTGGACTCACCAAAATAGGATAAATAATGGAGTATTTTCTCTAAATTGGTCAAATGTTTATGGACTGGACATTGTTAATGTAATTCTTGATTATATATATTGTATATACTTATTGTACTTATTGTATACAGTTTTTCTTATATTAATTATATTCTTTTATTTTTTAGACAAAAAAGAGAAAATGTGGTGATATATTTTGTACCCTAATAAAATATGCCTGAAGATCAGAGAACAGAGCAAGCCAATAGATTAAACATAGATGCCAGGCAGTGGTGACACACATCTTTAATCCTAGCACTCGGGAGGTAGAGATCCATCTGGATCTCTGTGAGTTCAAAGCCACCCTGGACTACGTGAGATTGACTCAGTCTAGGAGAGAAACAGAGCCAGGCAGTGGTGGCACACACCTTTAATCCCAGCATTTGAGATCTCATACCTTTGTTTGGGAAGTCACATGCCCTAATCCCAGCACTAAGAAGGAAGTGATGGCTGGGCAGAGAAAGATATATAAGGTATGAGGAGACAGAAACTGAAAGCTTCCTTCAGCTGAGGAAGCATTTTCAAGCTGAGGAGTCCTAGAGATAAGATGTGGCAGTGACTTGTTCCTTTGTCTCTCTGATATTACAGCATTTACCCCAATATCTGGCTCTGAGTTTTTATTAAAAGACCATTTAGTGATTTGTGTTACAACATATATACAGTGTAACAAAAATAACTTTATATTTGTATCAATATACTATATACCCCTAAATGATAACAAACAGCCATAACCCACCAAATAACCGAAGACCACCCATACCCCCAACTCTTGGGAATATGGGTATTGTTTTCTCTAGACTGCTTCCTGTTGTCTGTGGGTGAAAGCCTTATTAGGGCTCCCTGAGAAAATTTGAAATAATGACCAAGTCCTGGGAAGACCATCTGTAACCTTTGTTGATATATATCACCTGTCAAGATTAAGGAGGTCTCACTTGACCAAACTTGATCCATATTAACCTGGAACAAATCCTCAGCCTCTTGTTTTCTGTGGAAACAAAAGCAAAACCTCTTCTCCAAAGCATTTTTTACTTCCATTTGACAAATTCATTTCTTCTTCTTCTTTTTTAAAATTAAGGTAGCCCTAAAATATCTAGGTTGGTTCAATTTTGCAGTCATGCTCACAATCTCATGTCTTCCAGCAGCTGTCTCTTGCCTATCAGCAATCAAAAAATTCAAAATTGACACAATACTATTCAAGATCCAGACTCCCTGTGTATTTCCCATCTTTATGTGGCTTTTTTCTTTTATATTACTTTTACTTTCTCTTTAAAGATTTTATTTTTTAAAACTATTTATTTCTTTCTGTGACTGTCTATACCCATTTTCTTTTCTTTCTTAAGCCTATGCTCATTGTAAAACACACTGGAACCTGTTTAGAGATTTTTCCCATCTGGACCTCTTTTACTGTATATCTCTAGTCTTTTTTTGTCTGCATGAGCAAAAAACTGCTAAGCTGTGAGGCTAGGATCTCCACAGGGCTTTGGTGGCTGGCTCTGTTCATTTCTTGAGTCCTAGAAGCCAAGCCTAATGCTCACGGCCAGAGGTAGGTGACCAAGAACTGCATTCAACCTTCCTAGAGCTCTAGAATGCCTATGCTTGCACTATGGCAGGTGTTTTTACTAAGTTTTTTGTTCCTACTTAACATACTGGCTGCTCAAGGGCTCACCAGGCAGAAACTCTTAAAGGAGCTGTATCCTCTTTTTTTTTCACCTCAGCTTTCTAAGGCCCTGCATGGAAGTTCAAGAGCCCCACATTGGTATGCCAAAATGTTGATGGTTGTTTTTACTCTTTACTCTTTCGGGCCTTTGCTCTTTTGGGGGACCTGCCACCCAAATAAATACACACATTGTCTTATTCTTACTTATGAGTGCCCTGCCTTAGCTTGACTTGTTTCTTGCCATATTTTCTTAACTTAAATTATCACATCTACATTTTGCCTCTGAGCTTTTTTCTCTTCTTACTTCTGTATATCCTACTTTCACTCTTACTCTGTGGCTGGCTGTGTGGCTGGATGGCTGGCCCCTAGCATCCTCCTCTCCTTGTTCTCTTGCTTTTTTTTTCTTTCTCTCTTTTTCTCCTTCTATTTATTCTCTCTGTGTGTCAGCATCACCTGTCCTTCCTCCTGCCTTGCTATTGGCCATTCAGCTCTTTATTAGACCTATGAGGTGCTTTGGACAGGCAAAGTAACACAGCTTCACAGAGTTAAACAAAAGCAACATAAAAGAATGCAACACATCTTTGCATCATTAAACAAATGTTCCACAGCATTAACAAATGCAACAAACCTTAAAATAATATTCCACAACACAGACAGTTGTGAGCCACTGTGTGAGTGCAGAGAACTGGGTCCTCTGGAAGAGCAAACAATGCTCTTCACCACTCGAGCTATCTCTCCAGACCCACATTTTTCCCCCTTCAAATGGAATTCATGACCAACTTATTGGTATTAGAGGTGGGGAGGGATAGAAATCCTTGCTGGAGCTGGAGAGTTGGCCCTCTATGACCTCCATGAGCACTATGCATGCACATGGTGCATAGACACACATGCAGGAAAACACTTTACACATAAACTAAAATAAAGATAATTTAAAAATTCTTTTTGCTATATTTTTACACTATATAAGGTTTATGTATTTTCTTTAATCAATTCTATATTATATCTCAAATCTATTTTTTAGCTCTTGGCATAAAGCTATAGCCAAATAGAGGTATTAAGACAATTACAAAACAATTGTTTTCAAATTTAGGCAATATAGAGGGAAAGCCACAAATGGTTATAGTTGAGAGAGAAAAGAAGAGCAGATGAGGTACAGAGAAGGATGGGACTATTGAATCCTTGTCCTAGAGAGGAGTTGACAAACTAAGAAAATGAGGCTTTGATATTTTTACCAAAGTTAGAGAAATTGGGGTTGGAGAAATGGCTCAGCAGTTAAGACCTCTTGGAGAGGACCCAGATTCCATTTCAAGCACCCACATGATGGCTCAGATGGGTAACTTTGCCATTTTGTCTTTGAATCCCAAGAGGAACTTTGAAAACAGTTCTGGGGACTGGAGAGATGGCCCAGCCATTAAGAACACATACTGCTCTTAGAGTGGACCTGAGTTTTGGTCCCACATCAGATGGTTCCCATCCACCTGTAACTCCAGCTCCAGGAGATATGTCACCTCAGGCCTTTTTGGGTACCTGCACTCATATACCCACATACACATACACATAATGAAACTGTAAAATGCTTTTTAAAACTGCATCCGGGAATTAATTTCATTACTCATGCATACTAAGAAAAAGTAAGTAAGCTATAAGTCCTGACTTGAGTTTACTGAATTCTAAATCGAATACTGAATCAATACTGAATTGATTTGGGAAGCTGAAAATGATGTAAGAGAGACAAGTTACTTCAGTTAGTGTTTAAAAAAATACATAACCAGTCATTATTACATCCTTCTCTGAGCTTGGCACAGCTTCCTTCCCCTTCTGCCCTCTTTGGTCTCAGCACTACTGATATGCCTCTTATTCCTACCCTCCTGGGATGTCTACTTATTGACTTGGGTAAAAAGCTGTGTTGTGCTAGGTGCAGGCAGGACCAGGGAAGGAGAAGGAGAGTCTGGAGTGTGGTCCAACCCCTGTCTCATACACAAGAAAGACATTATTCCGTAGACTGGATTTCAGGTTGCAGCCCACCCTGACTTCTTCCTGTGGCAAGCTTACAAGAAAAAAATGAATTATAACCTGAAAAACTTTTGGTGGATACCGCATCCTGCACATCCTGGAAATCTGACTTTGGCATTGAGGGACTGAAGAAAGGACAGACACACAGACACATGTACAGAAAAGCAGGGATCAGGTGGGCTGTGCTTGCTCTGGTGGAAGGCACCTTCTACACAACCCAGAACCAGGAGAGGGGTCACTTAGCTAGTCTTGGTGGGACGTCTCTGTAGGTGAGCAGTCTCAGACTGTAAACATCCGCAAAGAGATACAGTTGCTAGTTCATACACTGGTCAATGGTTAGCAAGCGTGAATATTTGCATATATCATCAGCATTTGCACTCCAGAGGAAGGCTTTTCCATTCTTCTGAGCATCACCCCAGGGGAAGGTTGTACCACTCTATGGGGTCCTTAACAAGGCTGTGCCCATTTAAACCAATACACATTCACTCAGGGCTTCCTCTGCTCCCCATAGGCACGGAATATAAGCAAAGAAAGCCGAAGGACAGCCTCCTCCACAAACAGAACCGAACTGTGCTGGACACCAGCTTCCTGCCTGCAGCATCCCACTGGCCTTGGAGCATCTCAGACATTCAGGAAGCTTGTCCATCAAAGGCTGAGTAAGGGAAGCGGTGCTTATTCTTTTCCCCACAGAGGAAGCTCAAGGCTGCACTAATAAGATGGTGCATGTTCACATGTCTGCCCTGGGCTGATGGCTGAGTGCAGAACCTTCAGCACAGGACATTTCATTCTCAAGGGCTTTGTTCCTGAGGAATGTGTATTGGCAAACAGCGGAGTTGGCTCTCCTGCCGTTTGTCACTGGGGATGACCACATGCTTTTTTCCAGGAAAATTAGATAAGTTTATAAATATTAGCTTGGAAGAAGGAAGCTATTGACCTGGGTGTTGAGACAGTTATGGAACATAGGGGAAGGAAGGGAGACAGAGGCAAGGAGGAAAACAATGAATGGGAAAAACGGAGAGAAAAGCCCAGGAGACGTGATGGACAAGCTGGGCAAACTTAGCTGTGTGTTTATGTCAACCTGACACAAGCTACAGCCATCTGAAAGGAGGGAACCTCCAATGAGAAAATGGCCTCCATAAGATCTGATTGTATTAGGGTCCAAGAATTGCTGAAGAAGACCCCAGACTCAAATAGTATGCAACAACAAAGGATGTTTATTCTGCAGAAACCACCAGCCTGCAGGGTCAACCACTTGCACAAAATGGCGACCAGGAGAGGAGCACACAGGCTCCTTTTAAGCACAGCTAGGGGAATTCCAGGAACAGTTAGGTCATCTCAAACATGATTGGTTCAGCAAGCAGCAGTGACGTTGGTACAAATTTGATTGGCTGAGGTTTTAGTTTTTCCATCTTTGGGCATGCCAGGCCAAGTCTGGGCATGTTTCAGGGGTATTACAGGAACTGTCCTTTTTTGGTCATCTCCTTGTGATACTGTGGGGGCTGGTTCCGGCCTTGTACATGCCCTCTCTCTTATCCCTGCTGTCAGGGGTATTGTTGACTAATGGCGCTTTGTTTAAGAAACTGAAACTCAGGTCCAGTTGTAAGATGGAGGAAGTTTAGAGCTCTCAGTTGTAGGGCATTTTCTTAAGTAGTGATTGATGGGGGAGGGCCCAGCCCATTGAGGGTGGTACCATCCCTGGGCTGGTGGTCCTGGGTTCTATAAGAAAGCAGACTGAACAAGTCATGGGGAGCAAGCCAGAAAGCAGCACCCTCCTGTGGTGGTATTGTGTTCCCCAAAATATTGTGTACCCTAATAAACTTATCTGGGGTCAGAGAACAGAAAAGCCACTAGATACTTAGGATAGGCAGTGGTAGCACACGCCTTTAATCCTAGCATTCCAGAGGCAGAAATCCATGTGTTCAAGGATACAGCCAAGCATGGTGACTCATGCCTTTAATCCCAGAAAGTGAGCCTTTAATCCCAGGGAGTGGTGGTAGAAAGCAGAAAGGTATATAAGGCGTGAGGACCAGAAACTAGAAGCATTTGACTGGTTAAGCTTTTAGTTGGTTAAGCTTCAGGCTTTCGAGCAGCAGTTCAGCTGAGAGCCACTGGGATGAGGACACAGAAGCTTCCAGACTGAGGAAACAAGATCAACTGAGAAGTTGGGCAGGCAAGGTTAGCTGTGACTTGTTCTGTCTCTCTGATCTTCCAGTGTTCACCCCAGTAACTGGCCTCAGGTTTGATTTTATTACTAAGACCTTCTAAGATTCCTGCTACACCCCAACAGGCCCTCCCTGCTTGTCCTCTGCATCAGCTCCTGCCTCCAAGTTCCTGCCCTGTTTTGAGTTCCTGTCCTGACTTCTTTCAGTGATGGACTACAATGTGGACATGTAAGCTGAAATACACCCTTTCCTCCCCACCTTGTTTTTGGACATGGTATTTCATCACAGCAATAGTAACCCTAACTAAAACAAGCTATGGCACTATGTGAGTTGGGGGTGGTGGTGAGTTTCCTTTATGCCCAAGTTACCCTCTCTTGTCTTTCATAAGCATAGGGTCAGGCTGCTCTCAGAGCGTCCCGTACCAGGTAGATGGTGATAGACCAATGTCTCTGTCTCTAGCCTTCCCTCTCACTAGATTTAGGGCTATTAAGAAACTTGGAGCCTGAGTTACAAGTGATAGCAGGAGGGAGGCACAGGTGTAGACGATTTCCACCTTCTTATGTCCTTGTGGTGCCTAGTGCCATGGAGCCAGGTGATCTCAGATCATTCTCCACTCCATGTAAAATCTGAAGATCAGACACCTTCAGAACCTTGCAGAATTAACTACCAGAAATCTCTAGCCTTTAGAAGCTTAACTTGGTCTCCTTGACCCTGGTAAGCTTCTGTGGCACAATTCTTTGCGGACAGCTTTGGCTACAGCTCTGCCTTGCAGGCTTGGTCTGACCCCACCCATATATTCTCCTTTGCTGTTGCCAGCATCTCTCCATTCACAAACCAATCAGTGTTTGTTTGCACTGTAGGGCTGTTTTCTAGTTGGAGGGAGGAATGACGTCTCTGATAACAGCAGCTACTAACACAAGCAGAGGACAAAAGGAGGTAGAATGGGTGAATAAATTAAACCCCGTGGACGTCCAAGAGAAAGGTGAGTAATTATTGCTAAGTGACTCAGGAAAGTCTTCATGGAAATTTTATTTGTGCTGGGCTTCCGTGGACAAGTTTCAGCCGGCAGAGCGAGGGAAAGACGTTCTTCATGAAAAGAGTGATTATGACAAGCTTGAAGCTGGGAAAGCTCTGGGCAGGCGCAGTTCTGATTGTCCAGGGCCTTGAATGCTGCATCTAGGATTTGGGTCTTCACTCTGTAAATAGGGGCAGACTAGCAATAGCCTCCAAGAAAGAAATGGGAAGGGATCAGGCAGTGATGACGGCCTGGTAATGATCCAGGCCTTCACAGTGACCCCATGAGGATAATGAACAGGTTTAGGAATGAGCCAGAACAGCATGGTTAGGGAAGAGGCAGTGAGAAAAGCCATGGATGCAATGGTTTAGACCCCTCTCCCTATAGCTTGAGGTCTACTAGCAGTGAGAAGTATAGGGAGAATTCTGGGAGGTTGAATCAGTAGGCATGGTGGCCAATTAGTTCCTAGAGCCTGGCCCCGGGAGTTATGGTAGTGAGGGTTTTTTCAGTTGGACCAGATTGGGGGCCAGCCAGGATGGAGACCAAAGTTGGTTAGTAGTAAAAAGGCTCTTTGCATGTGGCCGACACTGAGCCAAGCATGTCACAGGTCTCCCCCTACTTCACACTGACAAGAGTCCTTTGCCTGTGGTCCCTGCTTCATGAAAAAACCAGGGTTCAGAGGGACCAGGCAACTGGCCTGAGTTCCTGCTCCTAAACCCAGGCCTATGAAGCATACTGGAGTCTATGTCTCTGACTAGATGTGTAAGAAGACAAATTGTCAGGAAGCTCGGAAGGCAAGTCTGGTCAAGTCCGAGTTCATTCCCACATCTGGTCATATGTTTGTTAATTTACTTTCTCATATTCATAAGCTAAGCACATATCAGGCACAATCATGCAGCAGAAACTGTGCTGGGTGTTTAGGAAAAGAAAAGATACCATTTCTTCTGACATCTGCAAGAATATTCTAGAAGTAGAAGCCAGCAAGAGAACAGATAACTAGAGTGTACAGAGAAGGTCAGCTAGCCTGATGTTAGGGGTGAGGAGGGGGCTGGAGACTTTCTGAGGTGATGGGCAGACTCAGTCTAGAGTGTGCAGAAGGTGACTAGGCTAAGACAAGGAAGGGATGAAGTTGATGTTCTAGACAGGAAAGCAGAGGCCAGACAGGAGCGGAAAGACCTGGGTTAGCTCACAAGCTACTCTGGTTGCCAAGAGCAAAGAGTAAGGACAGGAGAATGACCCACTAACAGTCAAGGAAGTTGAATTTCATCTTCCAGACTACCAGGAGCCTTCAGCAGCCACAGGTCAGTCCTAAGGCTGGGAGCAGGGGTCTGACTGGACACCTGTGGCTACTAAGACACCACCAAGACTCTGTGGACAGGAGCTTCATTGCTTGGACCTCTGGCCAGGAGGGGTGTCTTTACAATACTCTCCTCTTCCCAGGTTAGCTCTGGGGACCATGGTTCCTCAACCCAGGCACATTCCCAATAAAGGTTTGACTTTAGGAATGCCCATGGGAGATGAGATCTGAACTCTAGAGTATTCTGCTGGGTCATGGCCTTTTATGTGCTGGAGTCTTGGGTCTACAAGGTATCATCTCTGTAATCAAATAGTTCATTTCAAAATGTACTTGGGTGAGCACTGGCTTTGGTGCTTTGGGTCTAGAACCTGAATGGTTGAAGTCAGTCACAGAACAGCAGCATGCCAAGTTCTGGGTGAGCCTTCCTTAGTGTGTGCTTCCATACACTGATACTGAGAGGATCGAACACATCCCCAGCAGCTCCACTGGGAGGGACATCTAAAGGTCACCTGGTCTCTGGACTTTATCCCATGTGTCTTTTCCATTTGCTCTTCTGAGTCTGCGGAACTCTGCTAATGAATCAGGAAGCCTGAGGCAGGTCTTGGCTCTCTGATGTAAACCTCTCTCTAGCATGCCAGAGGAAAGGACAGTTGGGGAAAGATGCGGAACCTGCCATTTCATCCCTAGAGTAGTGTATCAGTTAGGATTACTATTGCTGTGATAAAACACCATGACCAAAAGCAGTTTGGGAAGGAAAGGGTTTATTTTGTCTTATAGTTTGTACATCATCCAGGGAAGTCAGGGCAGGAACTCAATGCAGAATTTGAAGCAGAGGCCATGGAGAGCTGCTTACTGGATTATGTTCCATTTTGGGGGAATGTAGGCATAATTTTCTAGGCTACTTCCTGCTGATTGGGGGCACTGTTAATCTTATGGGGACCCTGAGAAAATTTATAATTATGGTCAAGACCTGACTGGAGTAGTCTGTGAGGCTGGATCATCTCAGCCAGCAGCCTTGAAGCCTTTCTGGATGCAGAACTCAGAGGAAACTGCAACAGAGGCACTCTGAAATGTGGGATCATCTGGGTCATCTGTTCACACTGGATATTTTTCAGGGGATCTTCTTTGATCAAATCTGATTTTTCTTAACACAGAAACCTCTCATTTCCTGTGGAAATAAAAGCATAACTTATTCTCCAAAGTAACATATCTTTTGACTTAAATTTTGAAATTAAGGCATTTTCAAAATATATAGGTTGGGTCAACCCAGCAATGTTTATAATCAAATGTCTTGTAGCAGTTGTTACTCCTTCCTCAGCTGTCAAACAATTCAAAGACAACACAGTAACATGTAGTATGCAGACTCTGTGCGTTTTCCATCTTTACATGGCTTTTTAAAAATTACTTTACTCCCTTTATAAGGACTTTATTATTTTAAAACTATATATTTCTTTTTTATGACTGTTTATACCTTCTCTTCACTCTCCCAAGTCTATGTATATTTTTAAACACACTGTAACCCACTTAGAGTTTTTTTTTAATCTGTCTTTACTGCATATCTCTATCTTTTTCTGATTATATGAGCATTTAAACTGCTAAGCAGGCATGGCTAGGACTACAGTGGTGGCTTTGGTGACTGCCTCTGCCCCAATCCTTGGTTCCTTGAGAAGCTAGTCTCATGGTGGAGGCACGTTTACCACCAGCTCTGAAAGCCATGTTTACCGCTCCAACCGTGACAAGTGTTTGGGTCCATGCTGCCACTGAATAGCGTGCAGCCTGCTGCCCACAAATGCCATTCAAGTGCTCTGTAGCAGGACCTCCCAAAAGAGCCAGCTGTGCTGCCAGCAAGAACCAGGAAGCTGCGTCTTAAAGGAGCTATGCGTCTACTTGCCACTAGCAAACAGAACCCACTCAAGAAAATGTTGCTACAAAGAAGCAGTTCTTGACTGTCCTTTTGTGTGTTTAGAATCCTTTTTTAAAGCTTTCTCGGGTTTTATGTGGAAATTCTTGCCAAACATTTGGGGGCCACGTGTAGCAAGAGGCTTTTATGTGTCCTGCTTCATTCCACAGAAGGCTTCCAAATAATCACTCCCAATCTCTCAAAAGAGCCAGCTGTTTCTGTCATTTCTCACATCTTTTTTGGAAGTTGCTTGCTTGCACTTCCTGCTTTACTCAGATAATATTATTCCCTTTTCGGGTCTCTAATGGAGTTGAAGACTTTGTAGTTACAGTTTCCCTTGTTATCAGATTCAGAAAAGAAATTCACTAAAGAGGTATAAAGTGTATAAGATTGAGAGACATTAAAAGATTGTTTTGGTAATGCAAGTTAGAATAGAAAGTGAATTAGGTACAACCTGTTGGACTCACCAAGATAAATAATGAATATTTTCTCTGAATTTGTCAAATGTTAATGGACTAGACATTATTGATATGTTTATTGCCTGTATATATTGTATATAGTTATTGTACTTATTGTATATAGTTTCTCTTACATTAGTGATAAAAGACAAAAAAGGGGGAAATGTGGTGATATTTTGTTTGTTCTTTAACACAGATCAGAGGGCAGAACTAGCCACTAGATAACCATAGGGGCCAGACAGTGGTGGCACACACCTTTAATCCCAGAACTTAGGAGGAGGAAGCAGGAAGATCAGGAGTTGAAGGCTATCCTGGGCTACACAAGATTGATCCAGTCTAATAGAGAAACATAGCCAGGCAGTGAAGGCATACACCTTTGATTCTAGCACTTGGGATCTCATGCCTTTAATCCTAGCACTAGGGAGGTAGAGATAGGAAGTGATATGGCTGGGTGGAGATAGGAATATAAGGCAGGAGGAGACAGGAACTCAGTCTCAGGCTGAGGAGTTGTCAAGGTAAGAGGTGATGGCTATGGCTTGCTCTTTTGTCTCTCTGATCTTTCAGCATTTACAGCTATATTCGACTCCATATTTTTATTATTAGGACCAATTAGAATTCATGCTACAGAGATCTGCCTCTCTCTGCTTCCCACATGCTGGAATCGAAGGCATGAGCCACCATGCCCATCAGCCTGCATTCTTACACACCCTGGAGGCACCTGCCCAAGGATGGCACCACCCACAATGGGCTGGACCCCCATCACAACAATCATTAATTAAGAAAATACCCCACAGGCTTGCCTAGAGGCCAGTCTTGTGGAGGAATTTTCTCAGTTGTGGTTCCCTCTTCTCAAATGACTCTAGCTTGTATCAAGTTGACAAAAACATAGCCAGGACAAGGAGATTTGACACAGTAGACTGCAATGAACAGTCCTGGAGAGTGCTGGCAGATGTCTGCTGGTCAAACAGGGCCACTGTGCCCTTCTCCTAGTGGCCTGGGGGCGGGGGGTGCTCTTGCTTGGTTCTTATTTTATTATCTAACAGAATATCACACTTTTTCATTTTTAGCTTTTCCACAAACTTTAATTGTCTGCCTTACATCTCTCAATTTTTTTTTTTTTGCTAAATAGTTATGTCAACATCATACAATTTCCAGATACTGTAAAGCAGAATTCACCCTGAACAATGGAAGTGGGTTTCCAGTTGTCTTAGTTTGCTGTCTGTTCCTGTAATGAGCACTATGACAAAGAGCAATCCAAAGGGAAAGGGTTCATTTGGCTTATGATCACAGTCCATTGCTGAGTCAAGTCAGGGCAGGAACTCAAGCAGGAGCAGAGGCAGGAAGCATGGAGGCATGCTGCTTGCTGACTGGTTCCTTAGCTTCTGCTCAGCTGCCATTCTCATCCAGCCCAGGCTCCAGCTGCCTAGAGACATTCCTGTCCACAGCAGGCTGCTCCTCCAACATCAGTTAGCATGCCCACAGGTCAGGCTGATGGAGCCCATTCCCTGCTTGGGGCTCCCTCTTCACAGGTCTGTCAAGGTGACAGCCACAATTAGCCCTTGCACCAGCAGGCCCTAGAAATGAAATATACTGCATAATAGTCACTCAGATAACCCACTGTGATACAGCAGGGAAATTAGACTTCTCAGCATGGGAGTTGTCCCTGACAGAAAGCCTAAAAGTCAAATTCAAGTGTCATCATGCTTCTGCACAGCCTTAGGCTCGGTTTTTTATAGTCACTTTTTCTAGTTTGTGGAATGTGATAGATAGGTAATCCATGGTCTCACTTTCTGTGTGGGCTGCTTTCCTCCTTGATGTGACAGTGTGTCTGACAAAAGCGACTTAGGGAAGGGAGGAAGGGTTTATTGTGACTCACAGTCTGAGGGTACAGTCCATCACGGCGGGAAGTGCATGGCAGACAGAAGCTTGAGGCGGCTGACCGAACTGCATGGTCAGGAGCAGAGAGAGACCAGATGCTGGTGCTCAGCTCACTCCCTCCTTCCAATTTACTCTGGGACCCCTGCCTGTGAAATGTTCCTTCCATAGTCAGAGTAGGTTTTCCCACCTCAGTCAGCTCATTCTAGAAGCTCCCTGACAAACATGCCCAGAGGCCTGTCTCCTAGGTGATCCTGGATTCTGTAAATTGACATATTAACAATCATACTTCCTCTTCACTTCTGTCTAGTAAAGGACTTAGATTAATAGGTATTTCTGTTCGTTACATGTAGTCTAAGCTCATCTTTGTTTTCAAATCCCAAGAGTAGGAACTAGAAACTTTCTACAACATTTCCCTTAAATATATACTTTAAAGAACACAATCTTCTCCAAATTCATCAATCTTTTCTGGGGTCTCCCTGTAATCCAATCTTAGCAGACACCCTTCCCCTGGTCCTGCCACACCCCCTTCTTTATCCCTCACTCCCTGGTACCACTGGGCTCTTGGGTTCTACATCTAGATCCAGATAAGGTAGGAATTTCTTCATTGTTTATGACCTCATATGAGTCAGAGCTTAATGCACAAAACAGGCTATTTTAAGCAGAAGAGAATTCAGTACAGGAAATGAGTTAGTATTTTATCATTGGAAGGACCAAAGGAGTTGATTCTCGACTGTACCTCCAGGCAGACCAAACAGGGGCTACTGAGCTCAGATGCACACTACCATGCCAGCTAAGCAAGGGTCTACATCCTCAGCTGTCTTCCCCTCTCCTGCCTCTTACCTCCAGGAATCGAGGGACGTACACACTCTGAGTCCCTGACCTTATTCCCAACAAAGATAGTAAATAGAGCAAGAAGATGGTCCCTGACTAACACAGGTAATGCATATTTTAAGTACTCCTACTCATGTATGTAAGTGCTGACATACTAAAGTCTTGCTCATACATGTAAGTGGCAGAGCCTAAACTTTATGCAAGGTCCTGGTTGTAAGCAAAGCCTGGAAAAGAAAATGAATTTTGTCCTCCCGACATGGCAAGTGCTTTCCAGTGAGGAAGCACGCTAAGGAGCTGTGGTGGTTTGAATGAGAATGTCCCCATAGGCTCAGCTGTTAGACTTCTTCAGTTGGTAGTGCTGTTTGGGTAGGGCCAGGAGGTGCGGGTTTTTGAGGGGAAGTATGTCACTTGGGGTGGGCTTTGAAATTTTAGAGCCACACACCATTCCCAGTTCTCTCTGTGTCTGCTTCACGCTTGCAATTTAAGATGTGAGCTCTCAGCTTGCTGCTGCAGCTACTACGTCTGCCTGCTGCCCATGCTTCCCCACAGTAATAGTGATGGACACTTATCCCTCTGGGACAGTAAGGCCAAATACACCCTCCCTTCTGCACATTGTCTTGGTCGGGGTGTTTTGTCACAGCAATAGAAAAGAAACTAATGCAGAACCCAAGATGGAACTCAAGTCTGAAATTTTTCTGTATTCATGGCAGGCTGCTAAAGTTCTTTCAAGATTTGACAGGCTGCGTATGATCAGGATCCTGAACTGGAGCCAGGCTGGCATTCCTAGGGACAGATATAGACAAGGGAAGTGTGCCTTGTCTGCTGCTTTCTCCATAGGAAGAAGTCCTTTCCAGGTCACGTGCAGGTGTGAAAAGCTCAAAGCAACTTGACCCTGAGTTCAGACTCAGGTTCTGTCTGGTTAGTTTGGAGGCCTTCAAAACAATCTCTATGCCTAAGAAATGAGGGAGGAACACACACATACGTACATAAAAGCTATGTTTGGAAATGGCCTAGAATAGGTACATAGATCAATTTTTAAAAAGGAAAAAAAAGAGCAGAGCCTCTCATTGGGAATTGAGATGTTTGATATAGCTTAGCCAGAAGGAGAGAAATGTGAAGAATAGAAACAGTTATCTGTGCTTCAGATAGAGCTGCATCTCTGTAGACACTGCTTATTTTAGGAAAGTCAAAAGCTTGTTTTCCAAAGAGAGATTTGAACTGCCATTGTCTGTGTACACCAGCCCCATTGTGTGTTGTTGAAGGCAAAGCTTCCGAGAGCCACATAGGTAAGGAAGGAGGAGTTCTCTGCTTTGCCATGAACTTCAGCACAAGCCTTAGGGCCTTGGTGACTGAGAACATGAGCATGGCTCTTGGCTTCCTGGAGGCAGGAAAAGGGACACACTCTGAGGGAGCAACACTGCCTCCTCCTGGAAGCCCAGTGACTAACACACATCAGCTCCGGAGGGCTGAAACAGAAGAAAGGGATACACTGTGTAGTGACCAAGAGGGCAGACAGGTTTCTGGACATGTAGAGGGCACCTCTGTAGTGACAATCTTGAATGCAGGAGTGGGGAAGTCAAGAACTTGAAAGGATTGGGGAAGTGGGTGTGGATGGGGATGAAAATAGAATTGTTGACAAAGATATGAAAGTTATATCCACCAACTGAAGAAGCAGGAAATTTGGACCGCATGTATTTCTAAGAGGCGATGTTAAGGAAACAGGGAAGGTGGAGAGTCCACTGTGTGGTCGCCATATGAGAGCCATCTGGCAGTGGGGCTGAACTTGTCATCCCTCCATGAGTAATGGCTTGTCTGTCTCCTTGGGTACTCCAGGCCCTAGGTTTTGCCATTGAAGTTCTCTTCTTCCCATGTTATTCCCATCCTGGACCTGTTCCCAAGTGCATACACATGTGTCAATCACTCTTATTTGACCTTGAAGAAGTTACTTATGTTCTGTAGTGATTCAAAAATTACTTCAAAGATTGGGGATCGGTAGGCAAAGGATTAGCACTGTGACTCCATGGCCGGTTAACAGTGGTGTAAGGGATAAGGGTTAAGTTCCAAGGTAAAGGCAGAAGGACTCAGCGATCCTGCTGAATCATCTTCCAATTTGCAACCCAACTCCATCTATTTCCCTGCTGATTAATTCTCAACTGCTTCTACTCCAGCTCCTGGTCCCTGACTAGAAGTGGGTGCTGGCTCTGAGTCTGATCCTGGAAAGATCCTGGAGCCATGCCTTTAGTGCCACGCCTAGTTTCCAGGAACAAGCTGTAGTTGGAGGAGCCTGTGACTCTTCATCTCTGCCCTGGACATCTTCTGTGACCATCATCAAAATACTAAAGGGAACTCAACGAGGCACAGATGCATAATTTCCCATTGTCAAAATCAGGAAAGGTACCCCCCCCCCCCCCCCCCCCCCGCCACACACACACACACACACACACACACACACACACACAGCCTTTTCTGTCAAGGGTCAGTCTTTTAGCTTTCTTTTGGCGAACAGCCTTGGGAAACATTGTTACTTAGAATGTTCCCAAAGCAGGTGGTCATCTGGGTCCTCACTGAGTTTCTGCCTGACTCTAAGATGTATCTTGCTAAGTCAGTGATTGGGAACAAGCCTACAAAGGTAACTGCTCTTTCTCTCTCCATCTCTCTCTGTAGCACTGGGCTGCTGACTAACTCCAGTAAAATATCTTCTCTCGGATGCCTACATGGAGAGCAAGAGGGACATATTTCTTAGAAGGACTTTGATGCTAAAAGTCCTTGGCATAGGTAGATAGAGCGTGAGGTACAACAGACATGCAGTGGTCTCAGGAGATGTCGGAGGCAGAATTCATTCATTCTGTAACCCCTGACTTCCAGGTACTGATCCAAGTGCTCAGGTTGAGAGAGTGAGATCCTGTCTAAGGGAGAATTTACTGTCAAGCAAGGAAAACCGAGCAAAGCATAGTAACAGGGATGCGCGGGAGCTACAGAACGCACTGGAGAGGGAAACAAGATTCTCAGCAGCACCTGAAGCTAAGCAGTAAGACGTCAATGGAAAACGTTACAACAGATGCTTCTGGTTATAGACTTTTGAGCCCAGTCAATCCTAACATAATGAAAAATCAAACAACCAGAGGTCGTGTTCTTCCACAAGTGATGGGGGCAAAAATGGGAACATTTAGAAAAACATCACTCCAAAAAACAATCTGGTTGTATCGTTGGAAGGAGGGGATGAAGGAACATATTAAATAGCATCACGAGGAGACAAAGTCAAACTGAGGAAATTCTGGAGGGCAAAGAGGCTGCTTGCAAGAGACGAATCAATGCACTAGCAGTACCACTACTACCAACGATAAGAAGAAGATAAGGAATGCCAGAGGTTAACAGACTTAACTGCCACGCCAGTTAAGTGTACTGCATAGATAAGGTTTAGATTTTTATCCAAACGAACCACTATTAGAGAGACATGTAGGGACAAATACTAAACTTGCCCATGGATGGGATATTAGATGTATTATCAACTTTTTGTGAACTAATAACGGCTCCTCATTTTAGATAGAAGAAGACCACAAATGAGACGACGTGATGCTTGTTTTAAGTGAAATAGTCTAGATATAATTAAATAATGAGTGAAAAGGGAAAAAATGAAGTATAGGAAGCAGGTCTTTCTTATTTATCATTATTAAATCAGCATACAGAAGGGACCCCATTTATTTTAAGGGGCTGGCATAGAGGGAGGCCTGAAGAAACCAGGTTTCAATGATGTAGATTATTGCAGACAAACCCTTGTAGAGGGGAAGCAGAGAACCACATAGGTAGGATCTAGGGCTTTGTGTCAGAGCGGTCTATAGGCCAGCAGCATTGGCATCTCCTGGATTTTATCTTTATTTTTTCTTTCTGAATTTTAATAAATCTTAGACCTGTGTCAGACCCACTACATCCAAAATTATATTTTAACAAAAGTCTTTGGTAATGCACACGCTCACGAAAGTTTGAGAAACGCTGTTCTGAGTCATGCGCATCTGTTAATAAAGTTGCTTCCTTTTCCAGCTCGGAAATCTCTCAGTGACCAAATTTAAGATTTCATGCAGGGTCCCTGGAGAGCAGAGAGCCATGCATTAATCTGTGGCAACACCTACACCACCTCCCTTACTAATGGCTGCTCCACCATCCATTCCTGGACCCCAGCCACACAACATCCTCCCTGCCATGCTTCCTAATTGGTAATCTGCCACCCATGACCTTGGCCAGATGGTGTACTGCCTTGGGACCCCTGGCCTCATCAGCTGATTCCACACTCAGGCAGAACCATATTACAAAGAGAGGCTAGTGCCTGGAGCATCCATAGAGATGGATGGGCCCCCAAAGATTGTGGCATGCAATTAAAGGGAAAGAACTCTATTAAGAATTTTCATGAGAGGCCAAGGCCCTCTATAGATAGGGGTCACTAGCCCTACCATTAATCTAGTCTTGCTTTGTCTTCCAAATAGAAAATATTTTACATATGAAGAAGTATGAGGAGGACAAGGGGGCAGCTGTGGAGCACTTTAAATCCATGCACAGGAGTAGAAGTTTCTGCTGTGCTCCGTCTTCCTATGGCAGGCAGGCAGGCAGGCAGGAAGGTGTGTTTCCATTGGTATAATCTTCCCTTTTGTGCAGAGCCACTTTGGGAGCAGCCTCTAGGCCCTCCTCATGATTAACTTTTGTTCATGCATGCGGCTGTAATGAATATTGATTCTGGTGACGGCACTGATTGAGTCTGAGGAATTTCACACTTAATGTCTCAGTCAAGATGAGACAGGTGGTGGCATCACTTCCCTTCTCGGGGGCTTGGCAGCCACATCCCAGCCTCTTGGGTGGGGTGTCTCGGGAGAAAGTGTTTCCATATTCCTCAGGATTTGCCACCAGCTGCTTGAGGATCCAGAGGGTGGAGCTGAGGAGTGGGAGACTGGATGGGGACACAGTTTCAGGTGTGCACTGAGGCTGAATTGCTTGAGTTCAAATCACAATTTTTCCAGCTGCATAGCACTGAAATTGCCCACTGTGTGCCTCGGCTTCCTGTATGTAGAATGGGCAGTCGTTGAGACGGTACATACGAAACACTCAGCGCTGTGGCTGGCCCAGAGTGAGGGCTCTAATGTCACGGACTGTGGCCTGTGACAATATATACTGTGTTCTAGCACTAGTTCTCACAACATTTGAGTGCCTTGTAATTCAACCCTGATGCCACCCACATAGGGTAAGGGCAAAGTTCTCTGAGTCTGACCCTGTCTGAAGCTAGTGTGAGGACCCACAGCCACGGCCTCTAGGAGATTACCCTGACTTCTAACACCTGGGACTGTGTCTTCCCAGGATTTCTATATTTCAAACCAGGACAACATACTGGTTCTATCATTTTCTTGAACAATTCACAGAATTCACTGAAAGTGCTTTGTAGCTGAAGTCTTGTTGTGTTAAATAAAAATTAGAACCGGCCATTGTTTTAGAATGATCCTGGCACTAGGTGACCCACAGAGCAGACTAACAGTCACAGTGAAGTCACTCACGCTGAAGTTCCACGTTGTCACCATACTGAGGTTAGGCTGTTTAACTGACCCTCGGGGGATATTAGGGGGTAACAGCAGCCATGTTTCCCAAACAACCAGTTTCAACTGGTATAATAATGAAGCTCCTCTTGCCTTAATCCTTAGTACAAAATGTATCCTAGTCAGACCTGGTGATGCAGGCAGGTAACAGCACTTGGAAGGCAAAGGCAAGAGGATTTTGAGTTCAAGATCAACCTGGGTCATACAACAAGATCCTGTCTCAAAAAACAAACAAACAAACAAACCCACATACACACACACACACACACACACACACACACACACACACACGCACGCACGCACGCGCGCACGCATGAACACACTTGTGTGTGCTTGCACATGCTTTAGCTTGACACCACTGCCTCGGTTTCTTTTCTCACAGGGGAAGTAACTAACAGCTGACAGTTTTCTGTGGTTTCACTCTCCTACAGCCTTCTCTGTGTGCAAAACCAACCTCTTGAGTTTGGCCCATTGGAACACTCATTCTATCCTGTGAAGTGTTGTCTGATTCTCGAATTGACAGTAAAGTCTATTAAGATTTCTGAATTGTTGTACATTGGTCCTTTGACAAGGATGAAAAGCTTCAATTCCCAAACAGTCAAATGGAAGGACACAGCTCCAAAGGACTCGTGGTTCCTCTGTCTCCTGGGAGGCAGGGGTGTCAAACTCCCTGCACTCCAGTCTCTCCACAGACAGCAAGCTCCCTTGAACTGCAGTATCCAGAGTTCTTACCCAGGTTTCCATTACATAGCTGTGATTGACTGAGTCATTGACCGCAGGATTGAACTCCGTCTGGCACCCCTGCTCTCCTCAGAGGTAAGGATGTGGGGTTGAAAAGTTTGGGGCTTCTGGCTTGACTTGTCCCTCACTTGGCATCATCTAAGATCCCGTCCTGAGCCATCTCCTTAGTATAAACTAAGATAGGATCTGGTAGGGACACTTTCTCAACTGAGGTTCCCTTTTCTCAAATGACTCTAGCTTGTGTCAAATTGACAAAAAGCTAACCAACACACACAAATAATTAAAAATAAAATCTTAAAAAAATACAAAAAAAAAAAAAAATACCTGCCAGTTACCTGGGGGCAGAACACTGTTGTTTACAATCCACAAACATTCCAGGCGTTTTTCTTGAGTCAGGTCCTGTCTTAGGCACCAGAGATGTAAGAAGAGGAATTTATCTTTTCAGTGGTTTTCTTTAAACTCTTTTAAGACCCTTATTTCAGGAGGACTCCAGCTCTATTCCCAGGAGAAATGCCACCAGCCAGTTTCCACTAGGTTATTCCCAATTGCACTTCCCCACAGCTAGCCATTTTTTTTTTTTTTTTTTTTTTTTGGAGATCCTAAGATAAAAACAGAGTTTTCCCTGGGTCTTCAGTCTAAAGTCTTCTCTGTCACGTAAAATTATGAGCCAACATTTTTGTTGCACTTTTTTTTTGTTAACCAGCCATTTGGGACAGGTGTGTTGGCCCTTCTGGCCTTGTGAAGAGGAGGCACAGCACCCCTCTGCATGCACAGTGCTCTCTTCAGAGACCTAGTGTTCTTTAAGTGCGTCGCTGTGCCCAGCTCACCCTCAGCAAGACAGCACGCACTGCGGATGCCACTTTCGTTTAGCGAGGAAGGTTCATGGAAACTAATTCCGCTAAGTCGAAAATTTCTTTTGTAGCCAAGAGTTGACGAAGGCATCTCTTCCGTAAAGCCAGTGAATTTGCTTTCCTAGTTCCCTTCAGGGACAAAGGAGGGAAGTGGAGTGGGCAAATGAATTCAGCTCACTGTGATTATGCTGCAGACTACATTCCCTGGGGACCAGCAGGGCGTGGTTTTCATCGGGGCGACACTGACCTGAGTACCTGGGGAATAAGAGCGCATTTTTAAATTAGCCCATGCAAAAATAAATAATAAGGAAAGAAAGTGCCTTGTTCAAAACAAAAACAATTCAGGGGTGTCGAGCCTAACCTGTACAAGGCCCTGGGCTTACTTACTTACACACACACACACACACACACACACACACACACACACACACACACACACGAAAAAGGCAAGGGAGAGAGAGAGACAGAATGTGAAAGCTGAGGATGACGTTTGGCTCAGTCGTCTCTTAGGCTTTCTCTCTCTGCTTCCCTGTCTGTGTGCATAATTGATTGTTGACAAGGCAATTAGCTTGACCATTTCTGAGGAAACATTCTACCAAGATGGTCAAGATGTGCTTTGCTGAACTTCCCAAATTCCCTCGTCAACTCTGAGTCTTCTGTTTTCAGAGACCACACAGTCCAGTTTTCCTGGGCTGGTTTGCTGCATTGGCAGCTGCTGGGCCTCCCACAGAGGGAACCACACTCTGGCTCCTAGTGTCGCAAATGCATTTGCTTTAGAAACTTCCTTGGATGATGCCAGTTCCTAGGAGAACTTGTGATAATGTTTCTTTTTTAAAAAAGTGTTATTGTATGTGTATGAGTGTTTGTGCACCGTGTTTGTGCCTGCAGAGGTCAGAAAGGTCTGTCAGATCCCCAAGAATAAGTCACAGATGGTTGTGAGCGACCATGTGGGTGCTGGGGATCAAACTCCAGTCTCTGGAAGAGCAGCCAGTGCTCCTAACCTCTGAGCCATGTCTCCAGTCTCATGATAATATTTCTTAAAGTTCACATTTTTAATTTTCCTTTTTCTCTCTTTAAAAGCCGGGCGGTGGTGGCGCATGCCTTTAATCCCAGCACTCGGGAGGCAGAGACAGGTGGATCTCTGTGAGTTCGAGGCCAGCCTGGTCTACAGAGAGAGTTCCAGGAAAGGCGCAAAGCTACACAGAGAAACCCTGTCTCAAAAAACAAACAAACAGCCGGGCGGTGGTGGCGCACGCCTTTAATCCCAGCACTCGGGAGGCAGAGCCAGGCGGATCTCTGTGAGTTCGAGGCCAGCCTGGGCTACCAAGTGAGTCCCAGGAAAGGCGCAAAGCTACACAGAGAAACCCTGTCTCGAAAAAACCAAAAAAAAAACAAAAAAACAAAAAAAAAAACCAACCAAACAAACAACAAAAAAAACCCCTAAAAGATATCTAAAACTATTCCAAAGATACTAGCCTTTCCCATTCCTGAAGCTGTAGGAACTTAAACATCTTAGTTTTTCGATGGCCTTCCTTGGTGTGTCTCTTCTCAAAAGAATGCAACCCTCAGAGTTAACTCAAGAGAAAGCAGAGAATCCATTATACACTTCCCCGACAAGAGAAAAAGACAAGCCCGCAAATCGGTGACAGGGGCACACTGTGGGGATGACCAACTTGAAATGTAAGTTTTGTAATACAGATTTAAAAAAGAAAAATCAGGGGTTTGATGGCAGTCACTTTCCCATCTATGGGGAGAGGACCTAAAATGGCTGTAGTTTAAATGTGATGATCTCAAGCCAGGAAATCGTTCCTTCTCCTGCCTTGATGGACAGCGGGTAGCAGTGGTTAGCAGAGCATTAGCAAGGCCTGTGACGTAATCCTAGGCCTCTGATATCCTGGGAGCCAGGGAACCTCAATGAAGGGCTCCAGGGAGTCATTCCGACCGGCTGGGATGCTAGCAGTTCTTCTGTGACGCTGACTGGGAGAAGCTCTTTCTTAGCCCTGGAAGTTGCAATTTTCATAGACTCTCTTTGGGAAGTAAGGGAAGTACTTCCTTCTCACTCCAGTCTCTTGCAGCGTGAATTGGCTGTATTTGGATGTTACGTAAAGGAAATGAGATTAGTCTCGTACAACAGCCTACACAGGTGGGCTACTCTGAACATTTCACTACAACCAAATTGCTTTTGCTTCATCCTTTTTACGTTTTCCATTTTCCAATGTAGACTTACAAATGTAGTCATTGGAGGGGGAAAACGATATTTTTTTTTAAGTAAGGTTTAAAAAAAAATGAAAACTACATTGGCCTGACTTCTTTTGTCTGAACAAAAGCTTAAGCACAGCGAAAAAGGGTTGCATGTGCTGAAATGTTGCCCAAGGATATATGTTATTATTCCTCCCCCCTTGACCAGCAGGGTCTCCTTCTCTTTCCCTTCCAGCCTTTTGTTTGAACAGATGGGGTTGGGGAAGCTGGGGAAAGAAAGGCATTCTGTTCTCATTAACTCTCCCCATACACAAACACAACCTGGCTTCGGGGACTCAGAAAAGGGACAGCTCCCACTCCATTGCCATTGAGACCCTAAGTAGGAGATACAAAGAAAGCCGAGCTCAGGACACACATCACCATATCAATGAGCCGGCTAACCAGAGGTTGCCTTTGTGGATGGTTTTATAAACATGCCCCCCCCCCCAGTCCTCCACAAAACCACCCCACCCATGTATCTACCTAACACCCGACACAGGCAATCACTATTCAAATGAAATACATCAATCTGTAACACATACCTTACTTAAATATATTCTTTTTAGACATTCTTGCATCATGTATAATATCTTAAGAGTACAAACAGTAGATTTGTGGAGAAAGATAAAGTTATTCTGTGAACTGTTTCATTCTTACACTTGATGTAATAGAGTTAAAATCTCAAGGATGAAGAGCTGGAGTAATTCAAGCTCTTTGTTTCACTGTGATACAGAAATCGTGATTTAAGTTCTCTGTGTGAGTGCTCTTGCCTGTTATAATATTCCTGTGCCTGAACTCCTCAGGAAGGCATGGAAAAAGAGCCCACCTACCCCAGGAGAGGTGCATTTATGCTTCTAGCACCTTCCAGCATCAGGGCACAGGCTTAGAAATGAGGTGTTTCCCAGGGTTTCAGAACAATGAAAGATCTGCATCCCCAACACACACTGGCCTCTTTCATTTTTAGTTTTAACATTGTATTTATTATTACTATTGTTGTTGTTGTTGTTGTTGTTATTTCGTGTGTGTGTGTGTGTGTGTGTGTGTGTGTGTGTGTGTGTGTGTGTGTGAACATGCACCACAGTGCACAGGTAGAAATAGGAGCACAGCTCTCAGGAGCTGCATCTCTCCTCCCACTAAGGGTCCCAGGAATTGAGCTCAGGCTTGTACAGCAGGCGTGTTTTTACCTGCTGAGCCATCTCTCTGGTCTTGCCTGGCCTCTTTAGGGTCGGAGTCCCCAAAGAGGGTTGGGATATTTGTCTCACAGGACGAAGCTTTCCCAGAGGATAACCAGTCCTTTGCCATTGCAGCTAACGTCTCTCGGGGTTTGTTGTTCTATCTAGGCCAGCTTGCTTTACTCACGTCATAAGGCCCCAGTGTGAGTTTGTGATCAAAAGGAGACCGAGGACAATTTTCATCCTTGGTGAGCAATTGTTAAACCATGAACTTGACATTCCAAGTGACCTGTTAGAAACGAAATGGTCCACGTCCCGGATGACCTCAAGTGGGGTTGATGCTCAATGTGAGCCGCTCAGGCTCTGCCTGGATCGTTTCCTGCTGACTGGGAAAGGATTCGGACTTTTGCTGGGGAAGCTGTGAGTAGCTCACGACATTTTCATTTCCAGCATCAGTTCAGATTAGCCAGCTGAGAGCAGACTATAAATTGGACAAACAACGGCAAGGAAGAAAGGCCAGTGATAAGAGGCAGCTCATCTCAAGGGGAGGCGCCTGGTGGGGTGCAGCGGGGGCAGAGTCAGACTTAGTCCTGTTTAATATTTTTATTACTTATCTGAAGGGGGAAGGGAAGCCACATAAAAATGACTCTGCAGAGGGCTGCTCACCACAGAGGATTTGTGGACCCCAGGAAGGGCAGAAAGAGGATTACAAGATTCGGCAGCTAGGTAGGGGGGGTTAGAAAGGCCTGAAAGCCCAGGGATGGAGGCCCTCAGGGTGATGCCTTCAGCGTGGTAGGGTATAGTATCGCTTTTCACAGAGATTTGATAGTGGCCTGGCCAGGATCTTTACCACAGGCCAGCTTTGGGGTCTGCTTGCCGGGAGACATGCGTTGTCTTAGGTGTTTGGACAAGCCAGGTAAAGATCTTCTTGTCCCCGGGGTTGGGAGACTGTCTGTGTTGGTTGGGTTTTGTCAACTTGACTGGACCTAGACGTCTCTGGGAAGAGGGAATCTTAATTTAGAAAATGCCTCCACGAGGCTGGCCTGCAGGCCAGTCTGTGGAGGCGCTTTCTTGATTTGGTGGCTGTAGGAGGGCATAGTCCATTGTGGGCAGTGCCACCATCGGGTAGGTGGTCCTGGATGGTGTAAGAAGGCAGGCTGAGCAAGCCGTGGTGAGCAAGCCAGTGAGCAGCACCCCTCCATTGGCCTCCTGCTTCACTTCCTGCCTCCAGGTTCCTTTCCCTTGAGTTCCTTTCCTGACTTCCCTCAGGATGGAGTGTGGCCTGAGAGTTTTAAGCTGAAATCAACCCTTTCCTCTCCGGGTTGCTTTTGGCTGTGGTGCTTTGCCACAGTGGCAGAAGCCCTCACTAAGACTCTGTCATTAGACTACCGAATGTCGAATGTCGTTGTCACAAAGACCATAAGGGAGGGGGCTAAAAGGATGGCTCGGCAGTGAAAAGCACTTGTTGCTTTTGCAGAGGACCCTAGAGCACCCATGTTGTGGTTCACAACCATCTGTAACTTTAGCTCCCAGAGCATCTGATGCCCCCTTTGGACCTCCTTGTGTACCAGACATGAGTGTGGTACACATACACTCATGCAGGCAAAACACTCACACACACATTAAAAAATTAATTAAAAATTTTTTAAAGAAAGGGAAAGTTATAGTCTCTGAGTTCATGGAGGTGTTCTGTGAATGGTGGTCGGGGAATTAGTGAATATTGGGTTCAGGGGGCCCCTCTGGGGGAATTCCACGCTCTTATGTCCCAAAACAAGGAATTGGATAAGGACACATGGACATTAGTAGGAGCAGAGCCTGCTTATTAACAGATGGTACACTTTTTTCCAAGGAGGAAGACGTTGGCCAGAACAGAGAAACAGTTTAGTAGCTCAGATGCAGTGCTGTCCTAACTGTGGGCACTTTATGTCACACAGTAAAGGCTTTTGAGGTAGGTCATTTGTCAAGTATGGGATTCGTCTTTATATGTAGTTCTACATTCAATTGCATGCATCACACATCTCATTAGCATCTTAAATCTTCACCCTTGGGACTTGTGCTTTGCTTATGAGTCACAGGTCACCTTCAGACACTGGAGTGCCTCTGCCCTTCACCAGTCAGTTCTACTTAGCCCGGGCAAAGAGAGATGGAGAGGAAGAGGCAGGTGAAGGGGAAGGTGATGGAGGGGAGGGAGGGGTGGAGGGGGAAGGGGGAGGGGTGGAGGGGAAGGGAATGGTGGAGGGGCGGGGTGGAGGGGGGGAAGGGAGGGGTGGAGGGGTGGGGTGGAGAGGGGGGGATAGAGGGGTGGAGGGGAGGGGTGGAGGGGAAGGTTGGAGGGGGGGAAGGGAGGGGAGGAGGGGAGGGGGGAAGGGAGGGGTGGAGGGGAGGGGTGGAGGGAGGTTCCAGCCTTTCTCTTTGCAATAGGTTCTCCTGTGTCAATTATGCAGCGATTGTAAAGCCTTGTGGACCTCACTTCTGAACCTTCTGCCCTAGTCCCCTGCCTCTGCTCAAAGCACAAGGAAGACTGGACGGCCTTGACTCTGGGCCATGGGGACCTGCCAAAGGCCATCTGTCGATGCGCACAGGTAGCCCTTTGTCTCCAGAGCCCACCACTCAGTGTGGCTTGGTTCCTTCCATGCACAGGTTGCTCAAAGCCTCTCCTCAGGAGTTGTGACTTGCCAGCCTGGCCTTCCTAGGACTCCAGTGTCCCAGGGTCCCATTTATGACTAGTGCTACCCTGTCCGGACAGTGTTTCCTCTGTATCTATTCACCGAAGAGAGGGTTTCAGCAACACGCTAGACGTCCCTGTGCTCATTGCCCTGTGGCTCCCCACTCTGTAATTCAGGATCCTGTCTCCCAAATAACAGATAGTTCTTTACATGGGGTCGATCTGCTTCAAAGTAGACTGCTCACCGAAGGCCCAGTTATTCACTGTAGGCATTCTCATTAGTTACCATACAACAATGATAAAAATAACACCTAGCACCTTGAGTTGCTTTAGGGGTTAGATGAAGTGGGCACAGCCAAGTGGCCACACCAGCACAGTGCGAGACAGCACAGAAGTGCCACCAGAGTTCCCTTACTCTTTTAGGGACCCCTACTTAAGTAAAGCCAGATCATTGACTTTGCCAGAGAAAGGAATTTTGAGAGGGCCAGCATGAAGCAAAGCTGGACTTATTAAAAGACATTTTTAACACAGCTCTTGAACACAGGGGTTAGAAGTGTTGGGGAGGAGAGTAAGGTGAGAGCTGGCTGTAGGCTTCTCAAAGGACAGTCCTGCTTATGTGTCCCAGTGGTGACCATCTGTAGGATTCTGGTAGCATTGAGGACTTCACTGCTCAGTGGGCTTCTGAAGGACCCTCTCCTCCTCTACCTCTCTTCCCATTTCACCACTAAGACTGTAGGGTGGCTCCAAAGGTGTCTCAGATGGCATTACAACCAGGTAAGATAAAACCACAAACCACTAGGGACTTGGACGGGTTTCTGGTGAGTTTTAGAGAATTAAGTTGTGTTGGAGTTCTTGATTCTTAGCTAGACGGAGGCTTCAAGCAGACGGTGGGGTCCTCATGCCTTTCTACCAAAATTATAAGTCTTTCTCCAGTGTCCCAACACACAGCAAGAGCTTAGGGGATGTCTGCCCAGCTTTCTCTTCAATAATGGTTCAAGGTCACACCCTAGCTCATTTTCTGATAAGGGGTTTTAGAAGTAATCTCCTTTGGCTTAATTGGCTTAGGTTTCAGGAAAAATATTTGTCACATAGAAAGAAGTGATATTTTCCTATAGAGGCTCCATGACCCGCTTCACCTTCACACAGGTGTTGGTGCTTGCAACCCCAGTTACCTCACTGTGGACTCACTTGTTCCCTACCATTCTTGGCCCTCTGATCTCGATCCGGCCTGCTCTTCCACTCCACATCCCCCCAGACCTTCCCAGGGAGCCTTCCAGGCACCTATGATCTCCTGCCATTCTCCTAGCCTCCAGAACAGGGTGACTGTTCTTCCCACCTCAAGCTCTGGTTTTTACCTCTCTTTGGGTTATCCCGTTAAGAACAATGAGAAGCCTTCCCAAGCCTTCCCTTCCTCATTCAAAACTAGTCTCCCTGAGACCTCACTGTGAGCATGCCTGTTTCTCTGTCCCTGTCTCTGTTATGAGAGCTCCTGGTGCAGTATTGTTTTTTGGGGGGTTTTTTTTGTTTGTTTTTGTTTTTTTTTTTTGGTTTTTTGTTTTGGTTTGGTTTTTGTTTTGTTTTGTTTTGTTTTGAGACAGGGTTTCTCGGTGTAGATTTGGTGCCTGTCCTGGATCTCACTCTGTAGACCAGGCTGGCTTCAAACTCACAGAGATCCACCTGGCTCTGCCTCCCGAGTGCTGGGTTTAAAGGTGTGCGCCACCGCCGCCTGGCTCTGATGGGATAATGTTATCTGAGTTTGTTTGAAGACTTTTTTTTTTAATGTGCATACATGTATGCCTATGTGTGAGTGTGCACACGAGCATGTGTGATACCCTCAGAGGCAGAGGAGTGTGAGATGCCCTGGAGCTAGAGTTAGAGGCAGTGAGTTGCCCAACATGGGTGCCTGCCGGGAATCAAACTCAAAAGCGTTAGGAGATCTTAACTACTGAGTCATCTCTCCACACCTGCTTTCGTGTTCTGGTTTTTTTGTTTGTTTTTAGACAATGTTTCCTGTGCTGTGGGATGTATGGCAAATGTGTTGCTGATTAATCAATAAAACACTGATTGGCCGTTGGCTAGGCAGGAAGCATAGGCGGGGCAAGGAGGAGAATAAAGCTGGGAAGTGGAAGGCTGAGTCAGAGAGACACTGCCAGCCGCCACGATGAGAAACAGCTTGTGAAGATGCCGGTAAGCCACGAGCCATGTGGCAAGGTATAGATTAAAGGAAATGGATTAATTTAAGCTATAAGAACAGTTAGCAAGAAGCTTGCCACGGCCATACAGTTTGAAAGCAACATAAGTCTCTGTGTTTACTTGGTCGGGTCTGAGAGGCTGTGGGACTGGCAGGTGAAAGAGATTTGCCCTGACTGTGGGCCAGTCAGGAAAACTCTAGCTACATTTCCTGTTTCCCAGGTTGGCTTCAAATTCACTATTTAGCTGAGATGACCTTGGACTTCTGACCTTCCTGCTTCTCCCGTCTGAATGCTAAGATTACAGGCATCCACCGCCATGCCCAGCTTGTTACCAAAAATTTTAAGCCAAAAGCTTGGGGTTCCAGCAATCCCAACAGGCTACACTTGCCTACCTATCCCTAGCATGTCAATTAAAGAGAAGGTAACAGTAAAAATTAGAGGGGGTTTGTTCAATATGGCCACAGTGGAAAGATAAAGAAACAAGAGGATTCGGTGAGCTCAAGTCTGCCTTCAGGGCTCCTGACAGGGGTTTAGGTTTCACAGAGGACGAGAGTGATGCATAACTAAGCAGTCCTGATAAAGGCGACTCTCATCACTCAGAACTAGCCTCACAAGGTGGTCTGAACTTATTAGACAGGTAAGCTATTAATTACTGAGGCAGCAGGCTTGCCTTCATGGATACTCAGCCTCATTTGGTGGAGTGTGTGTGTGTATGGGTGTGTGTGTGTGTCCTGAGACCGTTCACTCTTCCTGGAGTTCAAGGTGACCCAAGAGGAAAGGTGAAGGAGCTTGAGGACTCAGCTCGGTGGTACAGAGTTAGCCTACGAGCACAAGGCCTCAGGTCTGAAAATAACTAAGAAAGCTAGAGGCCAACAGGAAAGGCTCAAGACAACAGTTTATCTCTGGGACTTCAGCCTAAGTGCAGGCACGAATGGAAGGCAGAGATGCCAGGCTTCGGTCCCGCTTTTAGTTGCCTTGTGGGTCGGAAGGGAGTCAGTGTTTTTTGTTTTGTTTTGCAAAAACAGCATCCCCCAGTGTATGTTTCAAGACCTCTGGCTTACCCAAACCTAAAGTTCCTCTCAAGGAAGCCCCTCAGAAGTGTTGGCCTAGAGCTCTAGCTGGATTGTTAAACTCCTGAACCTAGGAGGACACAGCCCAAGAAAGACAAGGATCCCCTTAGGGATGGGTAAATGGGTCTGAAGGCACGATACCTAGTCTGTGCATTCCGCCCCCTGTTGGAGACAGAAGGAGGTGCAAGCGGCTTTGACTTTAACCCGGGCATCTGGAGCTGGGGGCCTAGGTGAATTGAATGGCAGCTAGCCTAGCCAGGAAAAGTGCTGGAAGGAGGCTCAGAGTTCCGCACTGGACGTCGCCTCTGCCTCCCGCGCAGCAGTACACATGCGTCCTGGGACAGGCACACAGACTGTGTAATCAGGCTCAGCTGGTAATCAGGGAACTGCCAAACAGACGGGAGACTAAATTATCTCCCTGTCCCAGACAAAGTGGCCTTGCAGATGAGGGTTAAAACCAGACATGGTAGAAAAAAAAACAAAGGAAAGAGAGTGGCAGCTGCTACGGAACACCTGGCCAGTGGCCGGTACCCAACTGTCCGCATTCACCCGCAGAGTCCCTAAAGCCGGGGTGGGTTAACAAGGAATGGGGGCTTCAGACCAATGGCATTTGATGCCAAAAATGCTGTTACAGGAGGGATAATCTAGACACACAATTGCAACAGAAGAGAGCAGAATCAATTTCTTGCAAATGACCAGCTGCATAAATGTGCATGACAATGTGCCTCCGTTTCCTGTTATTCACTGAGGGAGATGTGCTCCCACTTTCAGTATATGGATGGTAATTTTTTTTCTCCCCTTTCCTAGGATAAGAATCCATTTCTGTTCCTCTATTTGTAACTCTGGGGCCTCCAGAATGGACTTTGCAATTGTGGCTGGAAGCTTCTGGGTTCACAAGCTGTGTGAAAAAGAACGCTTGGAAGAAGAAAGAAAATTTAGGACATCAGAGATTATGTAGAAGAGGGACAGCTCTGGTGCTCGGAGGGAGACGCCCTGGTCTATTCTGTCGGTGACTACTAAGGGTTCTGTGTTAGGTGCAGTGCTGGACACCAGGCACATAGTGTCGAGCCAAAGGGACCTGAGTGTTCTGTCCTCATGAAGCTTCCAGTCCTTGGAACGGATGCTCAACAAGACAACGTAAAACTGTACCCTTGCATGCTATGGAGAAGGGATGAGAGTGTCTCTGGCCGTGAACTTGATCCAGCCAGAGAAGTTGAGGGAAAGGCAGCAACTGCGCTGAGTGAGAAGAGAAGTGAGCTAGCTAATCCTGCAGAGACAAAGCATAAGTATCCCAGCTGCTGGGACTCCAGCTGCATGGCAGCTGCAGGTGGCTGAGGCTTGTTCTTCACTGTGTGTGTTCACTGTGTGTGTTAGTGTGGTTCAGCCCTAGCTACACTATCTACCCTAGTTTATCATACTGGGGCTTGAGGCAACTGAATATAGGATTTCAAAAAAAAAAAAAAAGTTTCTGAACACACAGTGACCAAAATCAGACCCAGCAGCAAGCACGCAGTGAAGCTGAGGTGTGTCTGGCAGCGCTCATCCCTGTTGCACCGTGTTTTGCAACGTGTTGCATTGCTACAGGCTCGGTTCTGGACACTCGGCCCTGTGCATGCCATCAAGCCTTTGAGGCCAGCTCAGTCTGGAACATGTCGGCGGTGTAGATTCCAGCCCGTATGCTACGGACTGCGATCTTGTTGCTATCATGGACAATGCTTTCTGCCCCTCAGGAAACAACGTGGTTTAATTATGGAATCAGAGTCTGAGTATTTGCTTACCATGGTTCCTCAGCTTGCAAGTATCAAATGAGGTTATGTTTGGATTGTATTGTGTTAGAGTGTTTAATTAAAGAAAACTGTTTCAGCTGCTGACTTGAGTTTCATTTAAAAAAAAAAATCAGTGAGTTTTGGCCTTGGATTCGGACAGAATTTCCAACAACTTTGGAAATGACCCTAAATATACTTCTTCCTTTTGTACTATGCATTGGTGCAAAGCACCAGTCTCATCACTGAAGATTATAAAACCACAACACAGGTCAGCTCTGACAAGTGTTTAAGATGCTCTGCTCTCGCAGTGTCCAATGTTCATCTACGATTTGACTCTTCACAAAAAGATGTATCTCATCAGTATGCAAATACGTGTTTGCCTTTAATACATGACAAAATTATATGTATGTAGCTTGTTTAAAAATATATTTCTTTACTATTTATTATCAATAAATGCTTGATTTGTATTTCTATTTTATATACCTGTATCTGGAGCCATGGGAACATGGCTCAGGCAAAGGGGATTGAAAGTAGAAAAGCTTAAGAAGCTGGATTCCATGATACTGTAGTGTCTACAGCAAGGAGCTGGATCCCATGATACTATAGTGTCTACAGCAAGGAGCTGGATCCCATGATACTACAGTGTCTACAGCAAGGAGCTGGATCCCATGATACTATAGTGTCTACAGCAAGGAGCTGGATCCCATGATACTACAGTGTCTACAGCAAGGAGGTGGATCCCATGATACTATAGTGTCTACAGCAAGGAGGTGGTGGAACTACAGGGTACCTCCCCAGCCTACAACAAGGCTAATGAGAGTGGATACTGGGTGCTGGGTGACTTGTTTATATAATTATTAATATCATATAATTATGATAGCAATTGCTGACAGACACAGTTGGCACAATTGCACGGGACAAGTCCTGCCCTTGCTGCACAGATGCTGGTCCAGGCCATCCCTATCTGGTTCTTACTGGCCAGACAGCTCAGAGAAACCCTCTGCTGAAGGAGACGTTTGCTGCCCTTCTCCAGAATAAAAAACCCAGACTCCTTGCCATAAGTAGTAGCAGGATAGTACGGTACACTCAGGGCTTTTAAGCTTTTCCCACTTGTGGTCCATTTTGCCAACATTTACTGATAATAGATTATAAAGACATCAATTTTAAACAATTGGTTTCTGTACATGCAGTTTTACCATTTATTAAAAACACAAGCAAATTTGCCTAGTGCTTATTTTTGCAGAAAGAATTGTATCTCGGTCAACATACTGGAGGACTTTGCAGGGTGTTTGTCAGCTGCTGGTGATGCTGGCTCAGACGGGCTCAGGTCTTTCCCATGTGCCATGCTGAGGCCTGACTGCACGGTAGTGTTAGCTGAGGCTAGCTCTTCTCAGGACAGGTCACTGAACACAAAGCGAAGCCTGACAAATAGAAGCTTCCATTCACATTACGTCCACTAGCATTCTGTGAGGCAAAAAAGTCACCGATGGGGCAGGAGTGTGCATATTCCACTCTCGGGGGAAGCAGCAGGGGCGAGTATTTGCTGTGTGATAGTCCAAATGATCACACTGTCCGTACAAGGAGCCCAATCTGGAACAGGTATCCGAACTACCCACTGTTTCCTTCCTGTTCCTTTAGCATTCAGCTCTTCTTGGAAATGTCAGGTTGCCTCAGCTGTGCTGTGGAGAATGAAGGGAAACAATTTTGTCCCCCGTGAGCCTGAGCGTTAAGTGGAAATGAATGTGCCCAAATCCCAAGTGGGAGATGAAACTCAGGGGATCATTTTCTAAGAATTCCTGTTCAAGAGCCCTCGTCCTCTGGGCTATTCCTTCCAACACTCCTCTCGGCTGGCTCTGGGAATGAGTACAGGGTTCAATGTCAGAGGAAAACAGTTTCCTTGAAGTGTGCATGATGTGTCAGATGACAGTATATGTCAATATAACGTGTAATCTGCCAGGATAACTCTGGGCGCCCCGCAGCAGCTGTGTGGGCATCACCAAAGCAGAGAGCATGGGGCTTCCCTGCACACTCCTTACCAGTCCTGAGGGACGTGTCTGCCAAAGCCAACAGCTCTAAAGCTCAACTTGCAAATCCTGAGGAACCTTTGCCCCCCCCCCCCATGACCTCCCAGGTCCCTCCTGCTGTGAGAAGCAGCCACCACCTCACCTGAAACCATGCTGCCCCCACTAGAAGGAAGACTGAGCTGTTCTTCCCCAGACAGGATACCTACTGTGGAAGGCTTGTGTCCAGCCCCCTTTGCTTCCTCTTTCACACTCGAATCCAGGTTTGCAGGGGAAGGGGAGGCAAGATTTAAATATACCTTAAATTCCTGAACATTGAGTTGTGATCATAAGTCTTTGGTGGCATGGGACAAGAAAAAAAAAATGAGCTTGCTTGAGAAGGTAGAAGGAAGGAAGGGAGGGAGGGAGGGAAAGAGGGAACGTAAGAACTCACTGGCTCACATATTCAATCCTAGAAAGGAAGGACAGAGGTTGCTGATCTAAAGATGGTTGGAACAAGACTCCATATTTTTGTCTTCCTCTCTGTTTCTATTGAATGTGGGTCCTATGAAGTTCCCTGAGGTGGCTAGTGTCTGCTCTGAACTACTTGTCTCTAAGAATCAGAAAATAGGAGTTTCCTCTAACCTACCACATCTAGTTAAAACCTCAAAACGTTACATAGTGAGAAACCTTCTTTACTCTGTAAACCATCTTAGCAACATTGTTAACAGCCAGTCAACCTTTCTTTCATTTCATTCATTCATTCATTCACTCATTCATTCATTCCTTTTGCAGTGCTGAGCCTGCAAATGAAACCCAAGGCTTCATCTATGCTAGGCAAGCAGCGTGGCCCTGAATTCTGTCTCCAGCGGTCAACTGTTGGAATATTTGTGTGACTCTACTTCCTGAATTCTGTCTCCAGCGGTCAACTGTTGGAATATTTGTGTGACTCTACTTCCTGAATTCTGTCTCCAGCGGTCAACTGTTGGAATATTTGTGTGACTCTACTTCTCAGCCCTCCAGTCTGTTACGTTCTTGGAAGTTTCTGGGTGAATGTGACTATAAATTCTGTCTTCATTAATGTAACTTTATAGTGTCTTGAGATTAAGGAGGATAACTTCTTAAGCAAAGAAAGAACTTGTCTTTCTTTGAAACTTTTTAACTCTTCTTAGCCCTTTATGTTTCCATATAAAATTTTAAATCAACTTGACAGTTTGTATCAAAATGACTGCTGAAACTTCCGTTCTCATTAAATTGAATCTACAGCTCAATTACTTACTTATTCATTTATTTATCTTGTGTGTGTGGGGGGGAGGTGGATGAATGGGATCCAGTGGAGGTCAGAGGACAACTTGTAGAAGTCAGTTCTCTCCTTCTATGATATGGATCCTGGGGATTGAACTCAGGCCTTCAGGCTCAGCATTGTCAAGTGCTGACCCCTAGTGAATCATCGTGCTGACCCCTAGAGATCAATTGGGAAGGAATTTAAATTTTAATATTAATTTCCAGTGCATGACCATGGTGCAGTTCTTCCTTGGTTTAGCTAGTCTTGCATTGCAGTACTTCCTTGCTTTTAGTAAATGGTACACATAGTAACAGTATTAGAGTTTCTGGCAAATAACTTCAAAGGCCACAATCCCCCTGGGAAGGGTCAAATGACCCTTTCACAGGGATCGCCTAAGACCATTAGAAAACACAGATATTTACATTACACTGCATAACAGTATCAAAGTTACAGTTATAAAGTAGCAATGAAAATAATTTTAAGGTTGGGGGCCACCACAACATGAGGAACTGTATTAAAGGGTCACAGTATTAGGAAAGTTGAGAACTACTGATACAGACAATCATGCCATCTACAATTGGGGACCATTTTATTGTACCTTTTAAATCCACATATGTTGAATTTACTTTTCTTGCCATATTACACTGGATAAACCTCCAGTATGATGTTCAGTAAAAGTAGCAAATGCTGCTGATCCCCTTACACTGACTGCCCAAGAGATGTGCCGTAAGAGGCAGCAACTTCTCACCTCTCACCTCTGCCATCTGTTCCACAGCCACAGAGCAGCAACCTTGGGTGAGTGCATCCGGGAGCTTACTGCCCGGAACACGGCACCTAGCCTGGTGGTAAGATGCTAAGTGCCAAGACCATTGGAGGAAAAGATGACTCCTTCGGCACCCTTTTCAGTGAGACAGGCACTGGCAATATGTGCCCAGGGCAGTGTTCATAGAGGTGGAGCCCACAGTCATTGGTGAAGTTCACACTGCTACCTACTGCCAGCTCTTCCAACCCCAACATCTCATCACAGGCAAGAAAGATGCTGCCGGTAACTACCTGCTGGCCACTACACCACTGGCGTGCATAGCTTCTAGCTAGATTTGTTCCTTCACACATCACCTTCTCTGGCTTTCTTCACTATTTCCTATTATTACCTCTTTCCAAAGGTTTATCGTTGGCCTTACTGTAGTTGTTTTTTTTTTTCTTTTTTTAATCTTTGAGGGACCAACATTCAGCTCCCAACTAAATACTTGGAGACTTATTCTTACTTATGAATGCTCAGTCTTAGCTTGGCTTATTTCTAGCCAGCTTTTCTAACTTAAATTATCCTGTTTCTCTTTAACTACGTTTTGCCTCTGGACTTTTTACATTTCTTTATTCTATATATCTTTCTTTCCTTCTTACTCTATGGCTGGCTATGTGGCTGGGTGGCCCCTGGCATCTTCTTCGCCTTCTCCTTTTCGTCGTCCTCCTCTTCTCTCTCCTCGAGCCTAGATTTCTCCTCTTACTTATTCTCTCTGCATGGCAACCCCACCTATCCCTCTCCAGCCTAGCCATTGGTTGTTCAGTTCTTTATTAGATGAATCAGGTGTTTCAGACAGGCAAAGTAGCACAGCTTTACAGAGTTAAACAAATGAGGCATAAAAGAATGCAACACATCTTTGCATCATTACACAAATATTCCACAGCATAAACAAATGTAACACATCTTAAACTGATATTCCACAACACCTTACCTGCTTCCTCTTCCCCCTTTCCTGGTGAGGTTTGTTAAACTGCATGGATCTGTGGACTCATGGTTTCAGTCACACTTGGAAATTGTTTAGCCATTTATTTCTTAAATATTGTGTCTAGCCCTCCCTTTTCTCTGCTCCTCAAAGACTCCAGTTACATGTGTCCCGGGTAACTTGACTGTGTCTCACAGAGTAACAGAGTTTGGTCTGTCTGTCTGTCCTTCTTTCCTCTCTTGTCTTCTTTCCTTCCTTTCTTAATTCCCTTCTTTCTTCTGCCTTCCTCTCTTCTTCTTCCATTTTCCCTTCTTTCCCCTTTCCCACCCTTTCCTTCCTTTCTCCGTACCCCCCCCCCGCCTGCCTTTCTTTTTTATCTTTGACCTGCTCTTTGCTGTTCATTCTTGTGCCTCGTTGTCCCCCACCAATGTCTAATCTACTTTTTATTTCCAGTTATTTTACTCGTCCTGTCTAGAAGTTCCATTTAGTTTTGCTAGTGAGGACATGTTAGTTGTTACTTCAACACTCAGTACAACCTAGTCCAGTAGCACCTCCATCAGCCTCCCTTCTTAGTTAAGACAATCCATAGTGCTTACAGATGTTGCCATGCTTAACAATGTCAGTGCTTTTCTTGGAAAGAATGCAGCAAAGGCCGGGGCCTTCACAATGTGTACCTGGGTCACCTAGCCCGTGAGTTGTGTCATCTTAGGAAAATCGCTGAACTTCTGAGTTTCAGGATTCTCATCTAGAAACTGGTGGGTGGAAGTAAGATTAGATACTAGACCTACAAACAGGTGGAGTAGGCATGTGCAACTCAAGGCCCCTTCTCCAAGCTCTCCTATCTCATCACTTTGGAAGCTGGCTTTCTCTATGAGTCAGAGGGAAGATGAGCAGTCCCTTTGCGCTCAGAAGGAGGGGCTGAGACATGTTTCTGGATTTTGTGAACCCGGGCCACACATTGTAAGATCACAGTGGCTATTCTTAGAGCCTTGCTGAGACCATGAAATGGGGGATGTGAAGAGGCCACAGGTGTCAGAGGCCATGGCCCATGGCCCAGAACACCAGAAAGCCTTGCCTCACGCCTCACTTGGTTATGCGTGCACATGTCCACTTGGAAACCAGATCACAGAACAGACTCAAAAAAGCCTGAGCACTTTGGCTCCATCAGCCTGCTTGTCTACTGAGGATAATAATCAGGGAATTTTGAGACAGGCTTAGGAATCTGCGACCATAGGAAAGCAGAAATAGAAATCAAGGACCACACTAGAGTATAACCAAGGAAAGACCAAAGAAGTAAGCGTAGCCCGGATACTTCTCTGGGAACAGCTAAGGATAACATTTTTTCCCAGTCTATACTTAGCCCACAGCCTGCCAGACAAGGAGGTGGAGTTCTAAAGAGCAACTGGCTAACCACTGGGATAGAGATGCAGGCTCGTGTACAAGAGTGAAGTGTGCTACCTCTCCAGGCTCTGTGAGTGGGAGTGAGGTTCCTGCTACTTGAGTATTTACCAAAGCTCTGGGTAGTGTCCACAGAGAGTGAACCTCAATCAGCAGATTGTGAGCTCTGTTTTAGTCTTGCCTAGAACTTCTCCAGTGACATTTCGGGCCTGGATTATTCCTTCCCGTGCTTTGTAAAACATTTACTGTTCCCTACATTGACCCAGGCCAGTAGCACTTCTGCCAACTCTCCTCTGGAGTCAAGACAATCAACAGTGTTTACAGACGTTGCCGAAGGTATCCAGGGGAAGGGGAAGGGCAAAACTGTTCCTGAGTGAGAGATGCTGATGGAGCCTCTTGGCTTTAACTCCAGAAGTGGTAGCATTTGTAGTAATTCCCAGGACTGGAGCTTGGTGTGAAATGCAGAGAGATCTACAGTAAAAATTACACCGGTTTATTTATGTCTGTAAAGCCACAAGGCATTATTTATATGTTTTTCCCCTCAAGCACTTAGCAGAGGCGTACTGTGGTTCATTACACATGCTCGAGACAGAGTCCCAGCTGCTCAGATCCCAGTTCCATTCTTTATTATGCATGACGTTGGACAAAGGAATCCTGTCTCTGCAACTCAGGTTCTTTGTCCATAACGTAGATGATGGCAGTAGCCCTCTCACCGTGCATCTGTCAGGTATCACGGTCAGCCAGGGAAGTGGAGGGCGCAGCACCACCCCGGATGGATACATGATGAGTTCTACAAACGGCCAGTTCCAGCATGTTTCAGCTGAAGGGAGAAGTGGTAGTGTGCTAAGTGGCCATGTTTGTAACACTAAGGTTTCTTCTTCTGTTTTTTGTTTTAAATAAGTACCCTGTATAATAACTGAAATGTCCTCCACTTAAAATAAAACTGCGAGAGCTTTCAGTCTCCCAGGAGCCCATGTGGGCCTTAGGGGATCAGCTGGGCCAGCTCCTGACTCAGGCACTCAGACTGTCACTCAGCGGCCACTGTGGTTTTGACAATTGCAGAACTTTCAGTTATCATTATTCTTAGCCATCTCCGGGCTGTCTGATCTGTGCCTGTAACACACCGTCGTAAAAGACAAGAACTGCAGAGGATGTCGAGGCTGAAATACGAGTTGAGAAAAGGCACACGAGAATGTTAATTCTGTCCAAGGAAAGGTGGTCTCTAGAGCCCCGCTAGTTTGACTTATTGGACTCCGATCCCAATATACATATCTGGATGTCTGCAAAATATCTCATCAGAAGTAGGAAATACTGTTGTCATTATAATGGAGCTGGCTTCTTGTGTTCCAGGACTGGAGAGACCATTCATATCTGTATTTGGTTATTTATCCAGAGTGTTTACAAATAGCATACCGCCTACCTAGACCGGCATGGAGATTGCTTCCTGTGATGGTAATTTTGACGGATGAACTTGATGAGCTTTAGAATCAGACAGAAGACACACCTGTAGGCCTATGAAGTCTATGAAGGGCTTTTCAGGGAAGTTTGGCTGAGGGGGGAAGATCCACCCTGAATTTGGGTGTAACTATCATATGAGTTAGGATCCCAGACTGAAGAAAGAGGTGAACGTGAGCAGAGCACCAGCATCCATCTCTCTCTGCTTCCTGACTGAAGAGGAAATGTCACCAGCTGCCTCAAGCTCCTGCCATCTGTCATGCCTTCCCAGCCACAATGTGCCCTCAAACTGTGAGCCAAAATACACCTCCTCCCCCCACCCCCCGCGCCCCGAGTTGCTTCTCGTCAAGCATGTGGATACAGATATAGCAACGAGAAAAGTAACTAATATACTGCCCCATATTCCTCTCACTTTTGGCAATGATGAGGGTCATCATTGGGTGTCCCTCTCTTCCTTGGTAAAGCAAGGTTTTGGAGGGATTCACCCCATCAGTATCTGAATGATTCAGGATGAATATGCTGCCTGGGCTGGAGCTTTTAGAGGCATGTGAGTAAGATTTAGTCTACGAGACTGGAGAAAATGTTGCTGTGGTCTCCAGGAAGAAAATGGCTGCAGCCTAGATGATGGAATTGAATGCAGAGCCCTGAAGTTGTGCACTTACTATTCAACAACCAGACACAGTCAATAGTCAATAGTATGATGAAGGGTTAAGACAAGAGAAAGCAGATCAGAGAGATGAAAATGGAAAAAAATCTGGTGTCGTTGTTGAGATGAATCATCGTATATGTCCCCATCGGCTCAGATATTTGAACATTGGTCCCCAGTTGGTGGTGCTGTTTGGGGAGGCCTAGGAGCAGCAGCCTTGCTGTAGGAAGTAGTACACTGTGGGTAAGCTTTAAGTGTTTATAGTCTTGTTCTCCTTTCTGTTCATTCTATCTGCTTCATGCTCACAATTGTGGTTGAAATGTGAGCCCTCGGCTTCCTGTTCCTGCCATTATGCCTGCAGATTGTTGCCATGCCTCCCTGCCACGGTGGACTCTTATCCCTCAAGAACACAAGCCAAATAAGCCCTTCCTTCTGCAAGTTGCCTTGGTCATGGTGTTTTATCACAGCAACAGAAAAGGAACTAAGACACTAGCCCCCATCTCTAGTTATCCAAAGCTATGGTGCACTAGGGTTTTGCTACCTGAATCTTAACATAATCTCATTTAAATGTCTCTAGTTTTTCTAATTGCTTAGACATAAACAAAAAACAAAACAAAGAAACAAAAACAAACAAACAAACCCAACACAAAATAACAACCACAACAGAAAATCTAAACTACTTGAAATAAGTGCATCCAGCCAGAATGATAGTATGCTGGACTCTTAATCCTCAGGGCTGTGGGACTACGGGAGGGGTTTGGAGAATCAATTGAGTCTTGAAGGTATGGCCTTCATGAGTGAGATTGTTGCCTTATATAAAGGGGCTGCAGGGAGGTCCCTCAGCCTTTCTAACGTACGGTTGCAGTAAGAAGGCATCTTCCATGAAACCTGAGATAGGACTGCACCAGCCACTAAGTCTGTGGGCACCTTGATCTGGGAACTCTAAGTCTTTACAACCATGAAAAATAAATTTCTACGACTGAATTCCTATATTCTAACACTTCTGCTTTTAGCCCAAATAGAGCAACAGGGACAAATATGTCTTCCCATCTGAAAGACATCCCCCGAAAGAAACAAACAAACAAAATAAAACACCCGCTACAACAGTGATTTAAAGTGATTTAAAGCTCCGTCCATCCAGGATGGGGGCAATGACTCAGAGGATAAGGTACTGCCAACCCTGAGGACGTGAGTCCCCAGGACCCACACGGTGGAAGGACAGAACCGACTCTAACAAGCTGGCGTCTGATCCCCACATTTTCCTGAAGAGAGCTCTGGGAAGTAGATGACAGAGGTAGAGCCCCTGTGCTGAGATGGAGCGGAGGGTCCAAGAAGATGAGGAGGCTGCAGTTCACAAGTACATAGAGCATGCAAAAGATTGCTACCAGGGCTGGAGAGAGGGCTCAGCAGTTCAGAGCACTTGCTGCTCTTGCAGAGGACCTGGGTTCAGTTCCCAGCACTCATATGGCTCACAACCATGTGTAACTCCAGTTCCAGGGGATCTAAGACCTTCTTCTGTCTCTTGCCGGGCACCAGACATGCACATTGTGGCACAGACATACATGTAGGCAAAACTCTCACACAAATAAAATAAGTCTAAAAAGGTAAATCAAGGAAGAAGATGGCCACCTGAGACATCCTTGAAGATAAGCTGAGGATCACCCTCAAACACTGAGCCAAGGTCGGGGGCCCATGTGCTTATTTTAAAGGAGACCATTTAAAATGAGGAAGGATGACCTAAAGGGCTAGATGGAAGGGGTCATCAAGCAGAGCTCACACAGAGCCAGCCAGGGAGGGGGTTAGACTTTCAGAGATGAACCATAATGCCCAAGGTGAGAAATGCACTCACTGGCAATAACAGATTCATTGAAGGGAAAAGATTAGCGAACAACTCTGAGACATAGAAAGAACATAGCAACACAGCAAAACCCGTCAGCTCCAGCATTTGCCGGCTTACCCAGAAAAAAATGTTTTTCAGAGACAAAAGCAAATTTAAAAAGCTTTAAAAAATCATCATGGACAGGAGAGAGGACTCAGTGGCTAAGAATACACACTGCTCTTGCAGTGGGCTGGAGTCCTGTTCCCAGCACCCACGTGGGTGGCTCACATACACCACCTCTAACTCTAGCTCTCAGGGATCTGATGCCTCTGGTGTTCCCAGGCACCTGCACTTCCAGGCACACAGCCCACCACACAGTTAAACTAACAAGAACAGTAACTAAAAAGTAAAAGAACTGTCACCAATGGGGTCATACCACAGCAAGTTTTCCTGTGAGGGGACGTCGATGTCAATGGCTACTCAAAATATTACAGAGTGGTCTTCTTCAGAGGCAAATGTGTAAAACTTTAGTGAACGGAATACAAAAAAATAGAGATGTGGAGAAATCCAAGGGCTATCTACCTTCTTTCTACAAATCAATCAGTTTGGTAGCTAAACAATCAACAAAGTAAAGAAAAACCATTTGAATCATCTCAGTAGATACAGAAAAGTTACTGGACAAAATTCAATACCTATTCCTGATTAAATACTCTAGCCAATTGGGAAAAGAATGAACTCAAGCTAGTAAAGAGCATCTTTTATTAAAACAAAATCAGTAGCTACTATGACACTTAACAGAATGGACTGGACTTCTAAGGTGAGGACAAGGCTAGGCTGCCTATGTTCTCTCATCCGAGTCTCCTCATCATCGACCTGGGGGCTCCAGTCCATGCAGTAAGCAAGTAAAATAAAACAAAAGGTACCATAAATCTCCCGGGAAGAGACAAGAGGCTCCCTGTATACAAGTGTTATGACTATTTATGGAGTCAATCTAGTGGAGTCCATAAAGAATTTCTAGAACAAGTGAGTTTTGCAAGTTTGGAGAATATAAAATTGATAAACACCAATTGTATTTCTGTATACTATCAACAAAAAGATGGAAACTGGAGTTTTACAGATGTATCACTTTAATAGGATTAAAAAGTATGAAATATGTCTGGATACATGCAGCAAAAGAGGAAAGCCTGTAGAGTAGAGACTACAGAACACTGGACTTAAAGAAGACATCTGTGGAGAGTTACACCTCTTTTTTATCCTTCTGAAGACTCATTGTACACATGTTATTTTTCCTCAAATGTCTTACTAATTAGGCACAATACCAAACAAAAATCTTAGCAGAAATCAACTTATATATCGCCTGGACTCCATGAAACAAACAACGTGTGTAGGAGAAGGGCCTGTGACATACAAGCTTGGGAGAGGTGGTCCCACACACACCCTGTAAAAGCCCCAAGACTCTGGACAGCCACATGCTTTTCCCTGCTTACTCCTACCCCCAGAAATGCTTTCCCCATCTTAATAAACTCTCTCTATTTCTATTTCCTTTTTTTAAAAATGACCATGAATGATTTTTTTTAATAACCACTGTTTGGTATTAACTGATCCAGTTGTTTATCTAGTATCCAAAGGTCTTCTAATATATATTTTTAAAGATTTAATTATTTTACATGTATGGGTGTTTTGCCTGCATGTATGTCTGTGCACCACATGCACGCTCTCTTCTGGAGGCCAGAAGAGAGTGTTAGGGCCCCTGGAACTGTTGTTAGCCACCATATTGATGCTGAGAATCCAACCCAGCTCCTCTGGAAGAACAGCACTCTTAACCACTGAGCACCTAGCCATCCCTGCTAGTTTTTTAAAAAAAAAAAAAAAAAAAAAAACATAGTTTCTCTGTGTATGTGTAGCCCTAGCTATCCCAATACTCACTATGTAGACCAGGCTGGCCTCAAATGAAGAGATCCGCCTGCCTCTGCCTCCTGAGCACTGGGATTAAAGGCTGCGCCCCACCCAGCCTCCTATTTCTAGTTCTTAAAACAAAGAAATAAAATACAGGCTTTTTAAAAAAGTTCATAAGTTAATTTAGAAGTAAATTAACATGGAAATAAAAAAAAGAAAACAACAACAACAAAAAAAAACAGAAAACAAAACCCTAAAATAAATCAGAAAAGAACGAAGTTGGGGGCAAGTGCGCGTGCCTTGAAGACTTTCAGAGCTACAGAACTTGAGACTGGGTTATTAACATTTAAAGAGCTCTATTGATCCAGGGAACAGATAGAGAGCCAGGCTTTCACATAGGTGAAAACTGACTTTTGACAAAGGAGCAAAGCAATGCAGTGGAGATAAACTGTCATGCCCAGAGACGGCACCGAAACCGATGGACTAGCATCCCCAAGCAAATAATGACGTAACTGTTTCCTTGTTCCACAGCGACCTAATAGGAATCACAGATCTGGTGGAATGCTCTTAGTAGGGCTATGTAAGGAAAATAAAACAAAACAAATTTCTACCATGGGGGACAGATAAACAAACTGATTATGTTGACATTGTGCAATTTTAGTTAGCAATGAAAATGATGAATGATTATCGTAGGCAACTGCCTGACTGAATCTCAAAATAACCACAGTGGGGAAAAAATGCCAACCAGAAAACAAAAAAGACCAAAGTGGGACCTCCTTTATAGAAAATTGTACCTACTGTAAACTAACCTATAGTCATAGCAACAAAAAGACAAGGAGAAGGAAGTGGGGGAGGGGCAGGATATAGAAGACTTGCCAGTCTGTGGGTAGACACACAAAGTCACTGTCTTGACTGTGATGATGGCTGTGTGCATTCACACAGGTCAAGATGCCTCAATTCCGTACTTCATTACACGTATTTATTTATGTGTCTGTGTTGATGTGTGTGGGTACATGGTGCCACAGCACAGATGCGGAGGTCAGAGGTTAACTTGTGGAAGTCAGTTCTCTTCTTTCACCATGTAGGTTCCAGGGACTGAACTCAGGCCATCAGGCCTGGCGGCAGGTGCCTCTGTTGGCTCAGCCATCTTGCCTGCCTGGCAAATTTTATACTTTAGGTATTCACAGTTTACTGTGGTGTCATAGTTATGTTTCGATTGCTGTGAGGGAGACATCATGACCAAGGCAACTGATAAAAGAAAGGATATAATTTGGGGCTTGCTTACAGGTTCAGAGGGTGAGTCCATGACCGTCACGGTGGGAGAATGGCAGCCGGCAAGCAGACCCGGCTTGAGCAGTAGCTGAGAGCTCACACGGGATCCACGCGCACCAGGCAGGAGAATGAGACTGGGACTGCCATGGGCTCAACCCCAGTGACACTCCTCCTCCAACAAGGATGACCCCCCACCCCCACCCCGCAATCCTTCCTAAAAGAGTTCCACCAAAAGGGCCAAATTCAAATATATGAGCCTATGGGGGCCATTCACATTCAAATATTACATATAGGATATAATTTTAAAGAGGAAAAAAAATCTTAGCTTTATATCTGATGTGTGTGTGTGTGTGTGTGTGTGTGTGTGTGTGTGTGTGTTTGCTTAGCCAATGTGCTATCTACACATTTGCTGACAGAGTCACTTTCTCTTGCATAATTATTTTAATAAATATAAACAGAATTAATCATTGGTAAACCAGCAAATTGAAATTCACCTTTAATCTGTTTGCAGTGATTATGAATGATATGAAAATAAACACATGTGGACTGGTGAGAACCCAGTGGGAAAGGCTCTTGCTGCCAAGCCCGATGACCTGAGTTCATTCCAGGACCCTCTTGGTAGAGGGAGGACACCTGACTCCCACAAGTTTTCCTTTGACACATGCACCCATTCACAAACACACACACACACACACACACACACACACACACACACACAGAATAAATAAAAATATTAAAACATAATAGAGTTTGGAATAATGAATCCAGCTAAAACAATTTGAGACTCTTTTCTTTTTAAACATGTTATGCAAGAATAGCAACCTTGTCAGGTGTGGTGATACACACCTTTAATCCCAGCACTCAGGAGGCAGAGGCTGGAGGATCTCTGTGAGTTCCGGGCCAGCCTGGACTATAGAGAGAGACCTAGTTTCAAAAACAAAAGTAGGAGTGGAGGGTGAGGGAGGAGCAACCTTTCTCTTACATTCCTGGGGGGGGGAGATGTTGAGAGACTGTGTGTTACTGTACATAAGAAAAATCTAGAAGTCAAGGAGATGCAGCAGTATAGCTGTCCCTCTCTTTTAGAGAGTTTGAGAAGTGGGACGTGTCTAGCCCAGAGAAACATCCATCTTACCTCCATAGGAATGGGGACCGCAAATGTACAAGAGCTTGTCCAACTGCTCTGCAAAGCTGGCCTCTTGTGCCTGGTGTGGGCAGTGGGGCTGGATAAAGACGCCCTTATTCTTACAAACAGCTGAGGCTTAGATGCGCAGCTCTTCCTCACTGGAGGAGCTGGGCTTTATTGTCCTGCCCTCTGCACACGTTCCCCATGACTGTTGCAACACACCACCACAGACATAGTGACTAAGACAACCCACATACATTGTCTTACAGTTACGGTTATTACAAGTCCAAAACGGCTCCCTAGGGTGCCGTTCCTCCTGGAGGCTTTGGAAGAACCTTCCTTACTTTATCTGCCTCTTAGAGAGGCCTGAGTCCTGGGGTCCCACATCATCCCAGCTCTGCTCCTGTCCTCATACCTCCTCTGCACTGGCCCACCAGGGCTCTTTTCATAAAAGTCTTAACTTTACATCAGGCTGGGTTTTATCTCCCTACCTCGGGATTAACTCAAGAGTATCTGCAAAGTCTCTTTGGCCCTTATCAGGGACTATGGGGGTCTAGCCCTCGATAGTTCCCTCCCAGGGTCCGGGAAGAATCTACAACCAGCTGATAATTAATCTTTGATGATAGGAAATGAATCTATGTACATAAAACTCCTTACTCCATACACCTTATTATTCTGTGTCAATTCTCTCTCTACACAGCTTTTATTCTGCTCTCATGCCTAGCTCCTTTCTTGCCTGATTTCTCTCTACGTTTATCTGCTGTCCTCTAAGTACTATCTTAATTCTCTCATCTGACTTCTGCCCCACCTAGTTCCTTCCCATCTTAGCCCCTCTCTCAACTCCTTCTTTCTCATCTTGTTCTTCCCCATCTGGCTCTCCCTCATCTTCCGTCTCGTTCCTCTAGTCCTCTCTTCTAGCCCTTCAATCTAGTTCTTTCCTATCTAGTTCGTTCCTCTCCAGTTCTTACCCATCTAGTTCTTCCATTCTCTTTTCTCTTCTCCATCTCATCCTCAAGTTCTCACCCTCAAATCCTCCTGCAAGTCTCCTTATCCCTCTTTGTTCTCCTCAAGTCTCTGAGGTATTTAGCTATAAACCCAAGCAATAGCAATCCTCCCACTCCAGCCAGGTCACCAGGCTTGAATTCCTGCAGATCATAAAGGCAGACAAAAGTTTTCCTCAGGGAGTGACCATCAGGTTTTCTTTTACAACCCAAAAGGGGAATGGTAAAGGAGGAGGTCAACTGAGAGCTGATGATCGGTTAGTATATCAAAAAGGGATTTTATGTGCTCAGTCTACGTTCCTAGAAGTGGTTAGGTAAGAAGTTAGGAGTCTATAATGTCAGTAAGGCTGTAAGAAAGGAGGGTCTCAGCTAAAATTGCACAAGAAATAAAGCTATCCACCTAACAGGCGTCATTTCCATAAGGGTGTTACATCAGTTCAGGAGATCATTTGGCCTTGGATGCTTGATAGATATTTTATATAAATAGATAAATACACTGTTAGGAGTTCTTGGAAGCACACAAGAAAATCATTGTAGGAACCGGCTAATATATATATGCAAAAGCTAAAATATCACCAAGACTTCTTAAGCCATGGCTTGACCTTCAGGAAAGTCCTTGACTTTTCCAAGCAGTAGCTTTTGTGATAGTAGCTGGATTCCATTACATTTTCCTGTGGCCTGCAGCAGGCTCTGAGAGGGAACAGTCCAGGGGTCTGAGGACTGGAGTCGGTCTCATGGGAGGAAGCTCACTCAGCTGCCTCCATCTGGACACTTCAATATCACCTGTGTGGTATCTTTTTTTTTCTCTGCTATCCCTAAGAAGTGACTTGCCTTTGATGCCATGACAAACTAACTCTAATCTTTCCACTTGTTCTTGTCGATCTCTTCTTATAAACTAACTTCCACCCTCCCTCCCTCCCTCCCTCCCTCCCTCCCTCCCTCCCTCCCTCTCTTCCTCCCTCCCTCCTTCTCTTCTTTCCTTTCTTCCTTGTTTGCTTTGGTTCTTGTTTCTCCTATTAAAACACCTGTTTCCCCTTATTCTCTCCTGCCTTGTAAATTCTATGTAGTTTGAGCTTCCCCCTCTCTAGGAGACGGGGCAGGCCGCCCTCATGCAGAACAACTTGAAGTCGTACAAGCCAGATGGAGTCTGCTCCTCACAGCTGTGTGACAATAAGCCGATTGATTACCTGACCTTGTTCAACCTCAGTTTCTTCCCCTGTGAAATGGAAGACTTGATACTCAGTTCAATGCCTTTGAAACAAAACAGTACAGAATTGTAACTTGTCCAGTGGTGGCCCCACAGCAAGCACAGGAAGCATTAGCTTCTGCACTGGCTAGTTTCATGTCAACTTGACACAAGCTATAGTCACCTGAGAGGAAGGAACTTCAGTTGGAAAAATGCCTCATAAGATCAGCTGTAGACAAACATTTAGGGCATTTTCTTAATTAGTGATTGATAGGGGAGGGCCCAGTCAATGGTGGGCAGTGTTATTCCTGGGCTGTTGGTCCTGTGTTCTATAAGAAGGAAGGCAGAGTAAGCCAGTAAGCAACACTCCTCCATGGCCTCTGCATCCGCTCCTGCCTCCAGGTTCCTGCCCTGTTTGAGTTCCTGCCTTGCCTGCCATCGTTGATAAATTGTACTAAGCAAGAGTAAATGAAGTAAATAAGCCCTGTCCTCCCAAGCTGCCTTTGGTCATGGTGTTTCATCCCAGCAATAATTCTAAGTATGATAGCCTCTTCCTCCTCCCCATACTCTCAACAACCAGAGAGTTCATTTGTGTGAAAAGCCAGTCTCTCCCATTGAGCAGTCTCCATGTGGGCAGCCAGCTACAGCTCTGTAGCAATTCTTGGCTCTTGTAAGCGATGCAGGACCTCAGAGAAAACTGGTGGTTACATGTGGTTGGAGACAAGCACGGGAATTCCCCAGCTAGGTTCAAATCCCAGCTCTGCCAGTACTAGACAGGAGGCCGTAAATAGTGTACTTAACCTCTCTGTCCCTCAGTTTGTCCATCTGTTAAGTGGGAGGAGTAAAGTTACTGGCTTCATAGAGTTGCTAAAAGTAATACATCTGCAGTACTTTTGAAAAGGCCTGGCACAAAGTAACTCCACGATGCTATTTAATATATCATGACTGAGCTCCGCTCTGGGCCCAGGCTAGTTATGAGAATGCTGGTAACAGATGTTTCCCTGATCCGATAACCTTCAGGCCCGTCTAAGAAGATAGGAACTCCAGTGGGACGGGTGTTTCCAAGGAGAAGTGCCATGTGTCAGGAAGTGAATGGCAGCTCCGGTCTAGACTGACACCCTCCCCAAGGAAGTGACATTTGTCAAAAGCTGGAATCAGATCACGCTAGTGGAGCCTTGGGGCTTGCTGTCAGACTAATGCTGCTCTCTCTGTACTTGATTCTGTTCGGAAGTTTCTGGTCGAAAGGCTCCTAAGGGGCACCTGACATTCAGAGCTCTGGGGAAAGGAAGGCCTTGGGTAGCTACCAACCCTGTACCTGAAAACCATACATCACAGGGATCTGGACACCTAGGGCAGCAGTGAGCTGCTCCAACACTGCCGCCGCAGAAGGCCCCTAAGGCAAACACAAAGAAAGATGCCGTGATCGGCTTTGTCCACTGGGTGGAGTGTTTTAGTCAAAGAAGAGCGCTGTGGAGGCCGTGGGACTTCATTGTGGAGAGAGGCAAGCTTGGGCTTGTCCTGGGTCCTGCCCCTCAAAACCCTCCTCTACGGGAATGCAGGCCGCACCTCCTCAAGCCCAGCCCAGCCCAGCCCAGGAGAGGCCTGAGGCCTGTTCTACTCCAAGGAACCCTCAGAACCAAGATGAAAACTTTAGAACAGAAGAAGGCCAAGGGAGAACTATGTCTAACTCTTCATTTTCACAACTTGGAAATCTGAGAGCCTAGGAGGGGGAAGGAGACCTGACTTATGCCTTCACATGTAGGTGTGACTTTTAAATGTAGATGACAACGTGTGTGTTTGAAAGGATAAAACAGTCTGAACAAGGAAAGTAATGTTGACTGTTGCAACAGGGAAGAGAGGCCAGTGAAGCCCTCTGGCCTTGAGCTGGAGAGAGCTTGCAGGTGGAGAGTGAGGCTGGCCCCTGCGTTCTTCTTGCCAGCCTTCAGCCTCATCCCTCTACTTCAGCTTTCTGTTCTGGAAGCATCTATCCCCGTTATAACTGTCCTTGAAGGAATGAAGAAAGTCCAGAGTGACACTGATGTTCCTTCCTTCCTTTGGCTAGCAGACTACTGAGACAATTGTCCCCAAGCAGTTGGAATTTCATGGCGATCTCATGCTGGGGGTTGGAGAGGAAAAGGTTAAAGTTCTGATGTCACCTGAGGGGTAACTTGTCTCCCAGGAAGATTTCACACCCTTCTGACAGTTCATCAGACCACTTTTCAGGAGAGACTGGAGACAGACAATGGTGGATCCATGGTGAACTGGACCACACTTTGACCAGGACTGCTTAATTATGCACAGCTCTTGACCTCCCTTTAAACCTACATCTCAGGTCAGAACCCCAGTGATGCACGGGGGTGTCCCAGACCCACTTACTGGCTTCTCTTCTGGTGTGGCCACATTGAATAAAGCTCCTTTCTCTGCTCTTCACTATTGTCTCTTTAATTGGCCTATTGAGGACCAGGGGCCAGCCCTAGGCCTCGGGACCTGCCAGGGCACAGGCTCTGGCCCTCACTCTGATAACAAAAGGTACTTTCTTGTTTTGAGAAAGGGTCTCTCTCTAGTCCTCTTTGGCCTGGAACTCATTATGTAGACCAAGATGGTCTTGAAACTGCGGCAATCCTCCTGCCTCTGCCTCTCCCAACTGCTTTCTTCCAACAACCAGCCTGTTGTCATGATCTCTTCTTCTGTCTTTCTCAACTGTTCTTCAGAGCATATTTCCCTATGTGACATATTGTATGATGCAAGTGCACATGCATGCTCCATCTCTCTCTTTCCTCTCTTTCTCTCCTAAGATGTAAATTCATGAATTCAGGTTTACAGTGTATCTATCCTCTGTACCCCCAAAAAAGTGGCACGTAGGAAATGCTCTGGAAAAATCTGTGTAATTGACCAGTGAAGAAAATAGCATGGCTTCGAGTCCCAGTTCCCCTGTGAATCAGATTACTGTGAAGATCTACCTGAATCACGTTCTTGAAAGGAAGAGCAAGTGGAAAGGGGTGAGGTTGGGGCTCCTAGATGTGCCCATTCATAGAGACAACAGGTAGAAATTGTTAGAAAGCTAAGGGCTGTAGAATATTTCTTTACACTATGTGAATATGTGTCACTGTGATTGGGTTAATAAAGAAGCTGACTGGCCAACAGCAGAACAGGTAAAGGTTAGGTGGGACTTGGAGACAAAAAGAGAGCATGAAGAAAGGGAGAAGTCTCAGAATCACAAGGAGACGTGGAGAGGAGATGAACTTGCTGTACTGAGAAAAGGTACCAAGCCATGTGGCAGAGCATAGATAAGAAATATGGGTTATTTTAAAATGTAAGAGTTAGCTAGTAACAAGCCTGAGCTATTGGACGAATATTTATAATTAATAATAAGTCTCTGTGTGGTTATTTGGGAACTTGCTGGTGGAACAGAAAAGTCTACCTACAAAGGGCTTGTATCACAATGTAACAATGAACATTTATCTGTATTTGATTGTTTGTTTACTCCCTCTTGTTCAAAAGCAAATGCAGGAAAACTGAAAAGTGCCCATTAATTGCATGTATAACCCCACAGGCTACAGCAGACACACACAGACCTGGAAGTGTGCTCCACACTGGTTTGATCAGGACTGAAACAGCTGGTTTGAGGCACTGAGGTTGATCTAGACGTAGATGCAGCATTCATGTTTATAAAATCCATAAGTCTGGTGAGGAAGAGAGCAAGAAGAGACTCCAGGAAAACCAAAGCGGGGGAGAGAAGGCAGCTTCAGTGGGCTGTCAGCCGGGAAAACTTGCTTCTCCGTAAAGGAGGACACGAGTTCACCTTCCCCACTTCTACCCTCTAGTAGATACACACAGACCCTCAGCACCATGGGCATGTCAGAGACTGTGTCCTTGGGTAGGCCTGCAGACCCCACACGGAGTCCCCCTGTTGACAGGAACTCCTCACTGGAGCCATCCATCAGGAGCCAGACTTGAAGTCTAAAGTCAGTTTACAAAACCAAACAATTCTCGCTCGACCCTTGTAGTTCTGTCAGTTGTAAGTCTGGAGTGCGCTTGGCGGAAACGAGAACATTCTAGACAGACTGTGGCTCTCAGTCTGTGAAACAGTGGGTCCCGAAGAAATGGAGTTTCCCCAGGAACTGGAAGCTAGGAGGAGGGAAGGGCAACAGCCCAAAAGGCAACTTGTCTCCCACGAAGTTTTCACACAGTTCTAACAACTTGTTAGACTGCCTTACAGGAGGAGGCTGGAGCCAGACAATGATGTGCCAGTGATAGGTGGGACCACACCAGAAGGGCTTCACACACACACACACACACACACACACACACACACACACACCATTACTTTTCTTGTTCAGATTGCTTCATCTTTTAAACATGTACATTCTCACCTACATTTAAAGATCACACCTTCATGGCAAAGGGTACCCTAGGACCGCACAGGTGGTGTACCTTTGGCCCCCTATTGAAGGTTCAGTCTCGCTTCAGAACCCTAAGGATGGAATGGAAGGGGTCGCTGCACCTCATTGTCCCTTTTCCCAACATGCACGCGTTGAATACATCTGTTTTCTGCTCTATTAATCTGACGGTCTTAATTGTTTTATTGAGAACGGATGCTGGGTCTGACTTGGGGCACAGGTTAAGACCCCCAAGTTTGATAACAAGTCAATACGAAATGCAAACACTCTGACATTAAAGGTTGCAAAGCAGCAGGGGTAGAAGAAAGGAAGAAGGAAAGAAAGAGGAAGCAGTTACTTACTGAGAAAAGTAGAGCGGCTTCTAAATAAAGGTAACCCAGCGAGATTTAGACAACTGGGAACAGTTTGCAAAGCTGACCTCAAAAAGACAAGACACCCCCACCCCACCCCATCCTTACATTCTAAAGGGGGAAACATGCAGACTTGGCAAGGACTGTTCTGAGGACTCTCCCTTTAGACAGCGCAAAGACAGCACCCATAGGAAGGACTGCGGCCCTGGGAAGGGTTATCGGTGCTGGGCTCCCCAAGGCCCACTCTCCTGGACATGAAAGTGAGGAGTCATCGGAGCAGAGGGCCTCACCACAGCCAGACAGCACTGGGATTAGCTTTTTCTTCCAGCAGCCGGGAAAGGTGCCGGTGACTGGCTTTCTAGCACGAAGAAGATAAACATTGGCCAGACTCCTAAGCGCCACTAACCCCTCTGAAGAGCATAACAGAACCATTATCTGTCTAACCAGAAAAAAAAGCACCAGAGTCACCTGAAGGCTACGGGCAGGGGAGCTGCTGCCTGGGAAGCCACACAGCCCAGAGCCCTGACGTCGGTAGCGTGGAGCCTTTAGAACTCTGAGTCCCAGGTCCATTCACGGTGCAGCGTTCAACCCCAGGCAGCTCAGGGGCAGCAATCAGGCCTCCAGTGACTGGTGCGCTCCTGGTGAGCTCGGACTGGACGAGCTTCACCAATGATACTAGAAATGGAGAAATTATTGTAACAGCCCATGTTCCTCACACTCCAGTGAGAAGGAATCATACAGTGGCTACTGTTTTCCAGGGCTTGCTTTGTGCCAGGCTTTTCCATCTTACGTTCTAAACACCACAGTTAGAGGCTTTCCCATTTTAAATAATGGGGCTCGGACACGCAGGGAGGATGCGCAATGCTCCAGAATCCACCAGCCACTAAGAAGACAGAGTGGAGGTTGCGACTCTCATCTGTCCCATCTTGGATAAACTCTGTGTCAGTCTGTTGCTAATGAAGAAAGGGGCAAAAGGATGCCTTAAGAGTTAATGAAGGTAGGGGTGGGGGCGGATGCGGGGTGGAGGGGTCAGTGGGGGACCATCACCCCCTCTTGCTTTCTGGTCTCATCTCTCCCCCCTCCCGGCCCGCTCATGAGTTTTCTTCTCTTCTTTGACCTTTGGCCCCTCCTTATTTCACTGGCACACGGGAGCTTCGTTCTCCTCCTGCCTGCCGCCCCTCCACCACTGACACACTGTAACACTGTGTGGACAAATCCCTCAGCAGTGTCATATCTGGCTTTTTTTTTTATTATTATTCATTGCATGATTTATTTTTAGCCCGAAACAACTGCATCCTAAAAATGGAGTTCTTAATGAGACAGAGGCTGGGAGAGCTATGCAAGGTATCTAGGGCTTGGCCTCCCAGCCTTCTGCCTGGCTCTTGCTCTGTGCGCATGTGTGCCTTAAGCCTCCACAGTTTGACCTGCGCCCAAGACTACACAGCTGCAGGACCCAAGGAGGTGAGGTCAGCCTCTTTGCTCCCTGCCCGGTTCAGCAAAGCCTCCAAGAGCCTCCCACCCTGTCTCCCATGATCTCTATTCCAGGGAGCGAGAAACAAGACTTTTCCCAAATGAAGAGAACTCACCTGCTCCTAGTGGGGGTTTATCTGCTGTCCTTTAGCAGGGCAGAAGAAGGGCTGAACTTCCCCACGTACGATGGGAAGGACCGAGTGGTCAGCCTTTCTGAGAAAAGCTTCAAGCAGATGTTGAAGAGATATGAAGTGCTGTGTCTCTATTACCACGAACCGGTGTCTTCAGACAAGGTCGCTCAGAAACAGTTCCAACTGAAGGAGATAGTGCTGGAGGTGAGTGTGGGGGGGGGGGGGGCAGGCACCTGTCGGAGTGAGCATGAGTGCCCGTGCGGCATTTAACCGGCATGGAGGAACAAGGGCATGGAGAAGACATCCAGAGGTCTCCTGTGGTGTAGTCTCACATAAATGATTTTGTTTGGTTTGGTTTTGCTTTTTACTGCAGAAGGTGGACAAACTCTTAAGGTGGTAGGGAGTGAAGGGGTTGCACATTGACCCTTCATCCGGGGAGCTGTGTGATCATTGCTCAGGACAAAGAGCAGAGGCTGTCCCACACAGGTGTGCAGAATCAGAGCAGAGCAGGATGATGGGAGGCCCCGGAGGCCAAGCTCCAGGCAATGATCTAAAGTTCTTCCTTCTCGTGGCCTGATTCATTGGGGTTCCTGTCCCACCTGTCCATTTTCAGAATGTTCCAGCTATTGTCAACCGTGGGCTTAAAGGAAACGGAGGGATTCATTGTGAGTTCATTCAGTGCCAATTCCCCACGCTTTTCTCCATACTCTCCCCTAGATCCTGGAGAAGCCAGGGTCTTTTGACCTTGCCCAGAGATGGGGGTGACTGTCGTTTCCTGCTCATCTTCCTAGACAACTTTAGAGTATGGACGTGTGCTCTTCTGGGCTGCATATTCATTGACAGGCAGCTTTTTTCTTTTCTCAGAAAGTTCTTGATGCGAGTTTGGGGCCCACAGTGAAGTCATTTCTTATTTTATCTGTATTACGTGACCTGTTGGTCACCTGGCACTGGGCAGTGGCATTTCTAATCCTTTGCAAGTGCCACAGAAAGACTCTCTGCATCTCCTCCTGGACAGCTAAAGGGCACTGACGCTTCAAGAATACCCATGGTGCCAAGAGTCCTTTTTAGTCCCCATGGCCAGCTCTGCACACAGCTACAGGAAGGGCTGCTTGAGAATTAACCAGGCAGTACTTCCAGGACACTCAGGCTAATCAAATAATACGAGAAACAAATTCACCACATAAAAACCAGGGAGATTTAAAGTCTCAAGAAAAAAATGACTATAATAAAATCCAGCAAAGCCTCCTGAATATATCAAAATAACATTAAAAGATGGAAAAAGCATTTCAGAATTGAAAGTGCCTCCTAATCAGCGGAGAGTGCTAGTGTTTAAAAATATCTCCTCAGCCATTATGTTCTTCCCAGGCACCATCCACCCTGGAGGGACGGTGGTGGTTTTGTCCCTTCTCTGGGCAGCAGGTGGAGGGGAAGCAGGGGTCCTGAAGCTATAGAAATGAGAAAAGCCACAGGCTGGAAAAAGAGCAGGCCCACAGCATACCTGCTGCTCAGCCCATGAAATGGACACATGATCATCTCCATTGCCAAATGCCGTGCTCAGTTACTAAGAGATTGTCTTATGAGATACATCACTGAAATCAGAAAGATTCTATTTGGTAAGCTCATCACTGACTAGTTCAAACCAGATTCAAAAGAACCCCTACATGGCCAGGGCATAGTGACAACCATTTTTAAATACCTGTCATATTAAATAGCACATTCGCACACATTACTGGAAGAGTATCCCTTGGGTATACTTGGTTCTGGGGCCCCAAGCAAGATCATAAGAAGGGACTGCCTTGGGGTCCCATGCTTCCAGACACCTTTCCTGTGAGGGTGCTGAGCTAGCAGAGATTGGTAAAGGGAAGTTGAGCACAGGGTCTAGCCTGATGTTTCTCAGAGAAAATTAAAGGAAAGGGAATAAAAGAATGGTGGCCAGGAGCTCTTGATGTAAGTTCCAGCTTTGCCCCTACTGGCCACGTGAGCCAGGCCGACAACTATCTCTTGGAGCTCCAGTTTCTTATCCACACATATGGGAAGAAAAAGAAAACCCTCCAGGTTACGGCAGAGTCAGTAAGGACGATGGCTTGTGGAACACTTGCTGGGGAGAGACTGTTGAAAGCACTTTGTACGTGTTAGCTGACTTAATCCTCAGTCACGGTGTGAAGTGAGTATGGGTACTCTCTCCAGTCTACAGACGGGAGATTGAGACCCCGAGAGGCCAAGCTGCCTAATGGCACTTCACTCATTGGAGTGAGGCAGTCTGAGCTCCTACAGCCCTTCCATGGCATTTCTCCTGGCATCAGATGGGCGTGAGGGGTGCTGCTGGCTGCCCTGTGCAGGATCTTTTCAGGTACCTTCCTTGAACAGAGCCACTCAGTCCCAGGCTAGGCCTGGGGGTCCCAGCTGAGTGACACCAAGGTTGAGAAGTACTGAGCCCAGGAGGCAGGTCTCAGGAGTGGCAAGAGGCCTGGACCCTCTGGGGAGGGGTGGGGGAGGGGTGGGAGAAGGGTGGGGGAGGGGTGCACTTCTGTTAAGACACTTGTCAGATTTTCAAAATACAGGACAAAAACATGGCCCCAGAAATCCCATGGGTGCCAGGAGGAGTAGATGTGAGCCCCCTAAGTTTTCTTAGTCAAACCCACTAGTTGGTTCTTGCTTTTTTCCTATACTTGTCAAACTTAGAAAGAGGTCCTTCCAGCCCCAGGGCTGTGGCTATTCGGTGCAGATGGGACAGTATGGGCTCAGCCATGACACACAGCTCTGAGGAGCCCAGATTCCCACCCATCTAGTGGTTTAGGGAAGAAGCTTTCCATGTGTCTTATTGTAACCCTGGGTGACCTAGATCCCACAGACATTCACAGCAGCAAAACACACGTTTCACAGGCAGTACTACTTCTTGGGGGATGCAAAATCGGTTTCCATTTTCAGACTGTCATAGTTTTGAAAGCCAATCCCAACTTACCAAACTGATCTCACCTTGCCATTCCCAGGTGGAAACAGCTGAGGGACACAATGGTTGAAGGACGGGAGTGAGGAGTTCATAGTTTATCACACAAGGGCCATCTCATTCTGGTAAAAATCCACATGCACAGTGGCACACATGTGTATTTTATTTGTTGTTCTTAGGGAAACCACAAAGGGCCAAGCAAAAGCCCCACTCAGGGCGTTATCTGAAGAGGGGCCCTGGAGTACTAGACATGGTGGATACAGAGAAAATGAGACACTCAGGTGGCCCATAGATTACTTAAAAGGTATAATGGGTCAATGTGACATCAGAGGAGCAAGTAGTCACCTACCTCCGTCTCTGAAGATACGGAGGATGCCTGAAACCATGGACACAGCTCCTGAGCCTGTCTGTTATAATGTGTGTGTTAAGATAGGCCCAGGCTCTCCGTACCCTCGGCTATTCACTGGCCTTGCCTCCTGAGCGTTGGGGTCATAGATACATGCCATCTTCATAGCATGTGTTTCCCCCATAGGTATCAGCTTGCCTATGGTAAAGTTTAACTTGGAAGTTAGGCACACTGAACCATTACTACAACTAAGAATAAAATGTTACAATTACAACAATGCTCTAAGTGTTACAATACCATATGGTACTGTGCACTCCTCTTCCCTTTTTCCTTGATTGTTAGGAACTTGCAGCTTCTCTCTAGCATACCCTGATCAACAGCATCATTACTCTTGCATTTCGAGGCCTCTGGTATGGAAAAGAAGAGTTACTTGAATTTGAGCACTGTATAGACTAGCTATTACACCCACTTTGCGGAGAGGGCTTTGAAGTAACTAACGGGCAGGTAGTATATAGAACATGGAAACCCTAAATAAAAGGAAGATTCTTGCTTCATGGGCAGGATGGAGCAGCATAATATTTCATCCCAGTACTCAGAATGGCAGACCATTTTAGACTGTCAGAAAGAGAAAGAAAGCCCCACTGCCTTTGTGTGGGTACATGGAAAGTATGACAGGGCAGAACTGGCCCACGAAGTGAGTAGGAATTCCCAGGTGAAACAATAAGGGGGGAGGGGCAGAGAGAGGAAGAGTCCGACTGCTCTTAAATACCTTCTGTCAGCTTTTCCCCAAAGTTTGTCCATGGGGCCTGACTGCTTCAGAATAAGGTTTTTATTCCTCCTTGGTGAAGTGCCTCTGGAGAAGACAGTTCTTCATTAGCAGCATTAGCAGCATGCACCCCGCCCCCCTCCCCATAGCAGAGTCTGAACTTGGTGGAGAGAATGAGGTTTTGGTAGGAGGAGAGACAGTGTGGTCACTAAGGGGTTAATAGGAAAAGAACAAGTAAAATGGCGCCAGGGGCATGAAGCTTGCGTTTGGCCTTCCAGTCTGAGTCTGACTCCTCAGGCCTCGGGCCAGTGTACACATGGTGCACAGTGCTCCACGGGTGTTCCATACATGCTTGTTGGGTGGGTGAAATGCCAGCACTCCAAAGAACCCCAGGCACCTTCTGGATTGTTCTCAACACCTCGTCTCATAGATGTGGCTATTACTGGGGTTGTTAGGGTCAGAACCTTGGCCCTGAAAGCCGTAACATCCCAGGCTCAACTACCTAGTCTCATTAGTCCAATTAAAGAGACAAGCAATAATGAAAAAGAGAAACGGGAGATTTATTCATTCTGTCCACGTTGGGAAGAGGAACAAAGTGATTCAGTGACCCCGAAGTCCATCTGTGGGTTCCTAACATGAGGTTTAGGTTTACATAGGAGGCAAGAGGTAGGAGGTGTCCATAGCTGAGCAGTCCCGGGTCAGGGTGTAGTCCCACCCGTCATCACCAACTGAGACCCAGCCTGGCCTGCCTGCAGTTGCCAGAACTGCGTGAAATCTCTTCCTGGGACAGACGCTCCTCCTCTGTCTGGCACCAGATTCAGTGTTTCCCCTTTTCCAACCTGAGACCCCTGGGAAAATTCCAGTCTCTCGGGGCCCATTGCTTCCATTGTCGGACAGTCAAAGGGAAGAGCAGCAGGTTCTGTTCGGAGCATCTTCTCTCCATGAGCATGGTTCCATGTCCTTCATCAAGTAGATGGGAAGCTCACTTCCCGGCTGGGTCCTCTCATTAGCCATGTAGCACGAACTGCTTTAGAAATTATATATATATATATATATATATATATATATATATATATATATATATATATATAATAAGTGGATGAAGGATGCCATAAAACCATCACGGCCAAGTGAGCACGATTAGTATTCTCACATTTTCAGTATTTTTCCTACACCTAAACATTCATTTTCAGTCAGGATTACAGCATTTACAGTTACCCGCCTTATTCTACGTCACTAAATAATTTCATGTTTGTAAACGTAATGTCAGCATCAGCACAGTATTCCATTGTACAGCTATACACATTCAAAATATCATTTTCCTATTTTTTAGAGCCTGGCACAATTTTTAAAGTGTTTTTAAAAATTAGTCTGTTTACATTTTCAAAGTTTTAATGAACATTTTTTTTGGTTCCTATTTTGTTGTTGTTGTTTTGTTTTTGGATTTGGGGGACAGGGTTTCTCTATGTAGCCCTGGCTGTCCTGGGACAAGCTCTGTAGACCAGATTGGTCTCGAACTCATGGAGATCCATTTGCCTCAGACTCTTAAGTGCTGGGATTAAAGGCATGTGCCACCGACCAGCTGGTTCCTTTCTTTCTTTCTTTCATTCTTTCTTTCTTTCTTTCTTTTGAGACGGAATCTCACTTTATAGCTCTAGCTGTCCTGGAACTCACTATGTAGGCCAGGCTGGCCCCAAACTAACAGAGATATGCCTGTCTCTACCTTCTGAATGCTGGCATTAAAGGCGTGTGCCACCACGCCTAGTTTGAAAACGCATAACTGCATTGTTCTTTTAAATAAAATTATTTGCCATCCACATATTTTTTCTTCTATAATGATTCACCTACACCCTTCCCCCATTTTTCTGTTGTGGTGTCAGCATAAACTGAGAGAGTTGCAGCTTTCCGTGCTGTGTCCTGTGGGGTAGGGGTGGAAGGTGGGGAGCATCAATAGACCAACCCACAGTTCAGTTGTTAAGTGGTGGGATGTCTCAGGGATTTCACAGGTAAATGGATGCTTTAGAACGTGAAGATGAGCATTGCGGATCCCTGGAGAGACATATCCATTCATTTGGCCAATACTTACTGCTCTTAGCAGACACAGTTATCTCAGTGTGACAAAATGGATGTAGGGGTAGGTAGGCAGGTGGTGAAGGACCAGTGTGTTCCTCATCGTGAGCAGTCAGGACTGCTCCATTTGTTTTGGGGGAACTGGGTCCCTTGGACTGGAAGGCAATCTAAGGTTTTGGCACAAAGACTTCATCATTTAAGTGGTCGAGCGCTGGGTTGACCAGTTGCTTGGTGGATTCCTAGCAGGCTGTCTCTGGGGTCTAAGGTTTGGGCTGCTCTTCAGTGTCCTCTGAGAACACACATGCTTACTGCTTAAGAAGTCACTTTTTGAGGCTGTGTGTTTGCTACCACACCATATGTGCACAGCGTCTCTCATGAGAGTAAATGGACGTTCAATGGTGTACTACCTATAATCTTTGGAAATAGCTTATTTCAGAGCAAGAAAAACTATAGTGATGGCTGATTTCCCAGTACTGCAATACAAGCTACTGTCTACCACTGTTTTTATGTGGCAATTTTAGCACAATTTCCCATGAGACCCTGTGGGGAAAGGGAAGGCTAGTTCCATGATCCATGGGCAAAACCAGAATGTGTGTTATACAGCGTGGATCTCAGGGTTCTGCAGCTTTTTTTCTTTTTATTTATTATTCTCTCATACAGTACATCCAGAGCACAGTTTCCCCTCCTTCCGCTCCTCCCAGTTCCCACCACTACCTCCCCTCTCCCCGAGACCCACAGCTCCTCCATTTCCCTTCAGAAAAGAGCAAGCCTCCCAGGGATATCAACTGAACATGGCTATTGGTGAAATTATTAAGGCCACTCCGCGTAGTTAAAAGGGAGGTTTATTATGTGGGGTAACGTACAAGTGAAGGGATAGGGTACAGGTTCCGGGAAAGGTGTAGCGCAGTCCAGCGGTGTTCTCTGGAGAACTCTGCTCAGTCTACCTCCAGCATCCAGGATCCAGGAACCAAGAGAGCCGGTGCATCCGGATCTCGGGTCTTAAGGGCTCCTGTCTCGGGCCCACCTTGTAGGCGTGACAGTTACTGGAAGCCTCAATGGGAGTAGTACTTCCAGGTCAAAGCTGGAACAGCTACCCACTACACATGACATAACCAGATGCAATAAGACTAGGCACAAATCCTCGTATCAAGGCTGAATGAGGCAACCTAGCAGGAGGAAAAGGGTCCCAAGAGCAGGCAAAAGAGTCAGAGATGTCCTCACTCTCACTGTTAGGAGTCCCACAAAAACCCCAAGCTAAAGAACCATAACATACATATAGAAGACCTAGCAGGCATCTGCAGCTCTTAGATGAGTCTCCTAGGCCATTTCTCTCAGTCTTCAGTTCCCCTCACAGTTGAGCTCCCCCATAGGTATGAATCTCAGTCCCCATTTGATCTGTATACCAGTAGAAAGTCTTTAGCTTTGTATTGCTGTAACTTCCTCAGGCACTGCAATGCACCTAGCATCATTGATAGGTCTCAGATGATGTTGTGGTTTGAATGAAAATGACCTGCCCCCCCCAACACCCCTCCTCCACTCATGCCTCATATATTTGAATGTTCAGTTTCCAGTTAGTGGAACTGTTTGGGAAGGATTTGGAGTGTGGCCTTTTTGGAGGAGGTGTGTCACTAGGGTTGGGCTTTGAGGTTTCAAAAGTCCATGTCATTCCAGTTGTCTCTTTCTCTGCTCCGTGATTGTTGGTGCAGTATGTAAGCTCTTAGCTATTGCTCCAGCACCCTGCCTGCCTGCTGCCATGCTCCCATCATGATGGTCATGGACTTTAATCATCTGGAGCCATGAGCCTCAAATTAAATGCTGTTTTGTCACAACAATAGAAAAGTAACCAAGATACATGTATGTGCTCTAAAATCATGATCATCCTTATATGCCTGTCCTTGCATGCAAAGGGAAAAGCAGACAATTGGAAGCCAGAATAAGCCACAAAGATTCACCTGATCCAGAATAAGCCACAAAGATTCACCTTCTCATACCACATCTGTAAGATCAACCATTTAGCTTTGAACTCATTGAATCAAAGGAAGCAGGGGAAAGCAAATGAGTTATAATCCTGTGTACTATATAATTCTGTGTATTAAGAAGTCGGTGTCTATTTTGTTCTGTCAGTTGGGGGGAGGATTCACCTCTGTGGAATACAGCTGTTCTCGTCCAAAGTGGAGTCCTTCAGCGGTCTCTGGAATTATCCAGCACCTTCTTAGCCTATTTCAGCCATTCTCAGCAAACACCTAAGGAACCTAAAAAATACAAATGCCCACATTTCATGCCCTAGATTCTGCTTTAGTGGGGATTGGTAAAAAAAGGATGTCTAGACACTACAATTTTTTACATGTGTTTATTCACTTGTGTGTGTACACACCATGGTATGTGAGAAGAAGCCAGAAGACAAGTTCTGGGAGTCAGCTCCCTCCTCGGTGGCCAATGCCTTCACATGTTGGGCTGTCTTGGCAGCTTCTTGAATTTACTTTTTTGTGTTACATTTTTCTCGCTCTGAACAAAGTACCTTCTTTGTTTCAAACATTGTTTGCAAGTTTAAAGGTTTATTATCTTTATTTGTGTGTGTGTGAGTGTGTGTGTGTGTGTGTGTGTGTGTGTGTGTGTCTGTGTGTGTGCCTGAAGAAACCAAAAGACAGTTTCTGTTCTCTAAGAGCTGGAGTTACAGTTGGTCTTGAGCCACACAACATGGCTGCTGGGAACTGAACCTTGTTTCTCTGGAAGACCAGCAAGTGCCCTTAAATGCTCAGCCATCTCCTGATCCCCTAGCATTTATATACTTATTTATTAATTTCCTTATTTACTGGTAAGGCAGGAGCTACATGTGATAATGAACATGTGGAGGTCATAGGACAACTTGTAGGAGATAGTTCTCTAGTTCCATCTTCTCTCCCTGCCCACCCCCCACCGAGATGGAACTCAGGTTCTCAGGCTCGGTAGCAGATGCTTTAGTACTGTGCCATCTCCCCAGGCAAATACCACAGTTTTGACCATGGTCATCTATATATCCAACTGCAAGTGATGTAGAAAGTTTTCTGGGTGATGCTACTATGAAGCCAAGTTTGAGGACCACCTAAGCCTTGATACTAAACACATTGACCCAATGGCATAGCATTGCCCAAGAGTGTGTTGGGAATGAAGGCTTTCAGGGCCTATCCTAGAATCAGAGTATGAGTTTAAATGGGATCCACAGGTGATTTGTAGGCGTGCTAAGGTTTGCAAAGCACTGGGTGTGTCTGCTGGGTTGAAGACATTATCCATATGGCCAAACACCATGCTGCATCCGTTTGACCTTTGCTGCCTGGACTCCTTTGAATGATGTTGGCCTGCTGGTATACCTCTGATTTTGTAGGTTAAGCTGGGTCTTGTGGTACAGTGATTCAAGACTGCTGTGGGACTCACCCAGGCCTCCCAGGTAGCTCCCATTGACCCCTACCTCATGGTTGGAAAGGTTTTCCCAAAAGAGAATAATATGGGTGTCTAAGGAGTCTCCCCTCTTTGAGAAGTTTTCCATTGAATTTCCTGGATTTCTGAGACCAAATCAGAGGGTTACCTTCAAATACACTTAGGGAGGACTCAGGAGTTAGCTGAGGAGAGAAGACACACATCTGTTTGGCTGTTGTGCCTTACTATTCTTTTCCCAAGAGAGATGAACCATCTGAGGACACCATATTGATGCAGGGTATGAAGATGCCATGATAGCCAATGGGAATCATGGGAAAGTGGGTCATAGCAGATTGGAGGATGTTCTGTAATGTGAACTACATTGTTCTTTCATCTATGCATTAAATAGTCACCTTACTTGCAGAGGCAGATGACATGGCCTCTGATGTTTGTGATGTTCCTCTTTTGTAAATGATAAAAAGCAATTTCCTTCAGATCTATGTTTAAGTGTTACTGTCTTAGTCAATGTTCTATTGCTGTGAAGAGACACCATGACCATAGTAACTGTTCTAAAAGTACGTATTTAATTGAGGCTTGCTTACAGTTTCAGAGGTTTAGTCTATTATCATCATGGTAGGGAGCATGGTGGTGTGCAAGCAGACATAGTGATGGAGAAGGAGCTGACAGTTTTACATCCGGATCTTCAGTCAGCAGGAGAAGAGAACCACTGGGCCTGGCTTGAGGATTTGAAACCCCAAAGCCCACCCCCAGCAACACACTTCCTCCAACAAGGCCACACCTCCTGATCCCTCTCAAGTAGTGCCACTTCCCAATGACCAAGCACTCAAATATGTGAGCCTCAGGGGACCATTCTTCTTTAAGCCACCACAGTCACCTTACCAAAGATGTGACCTCCCTGCCCATGTATATAAGCCAGACTCTCTGAACCCTTCCTCTTCCTCTACCCTTCTTATTCTTTCCATAGCACTTGGGCGACATCTTGCACATTGTGTGATATTTTCTATCTATAGAAAGAGAAATCTACAAAGTTCAGGGCTTTGTCCTAGTCACAAGTCCCAGCATCTGGATCAGGGTCTGACAGTTGGGTATTCTGCAATATTTTTTGAACAAATATTGAGGGAAAGGGGGGAAAGGGAAATAGTAGGTATTACTGAATGTGTTATGAGACAGGCCCGTTGCAGAGGCCTTGAATATGCTATTTTATATAATTCTGACATTCCCACATTGCAGAGAAGTAAGTTAGAGAGTTAAGGAAAAACTGCCCAAATCACAAAGCTATGAAATATAGCACGAAGCAGGATTTGAGCCCCTACCTATTTGGTTCAGATGGCATGTTCCTTCCACTATACAACTGAACATCCAGATGGGACAGTTTCGGGTTTGTAAGCAGTACTGAGTTATGAAAGCGTGTGTCTTGATACTCTGGATTTTCACCCACACTTTGCAATGCTAACCTGTACAAGTGTACTCTGTGTGGCTCCTAAGCGGTTACTGTGTTTATATGGGCAGCAGATTAACACCTTGCTGGACCTTAATGAATAAATGATGATGGATGAATGGATGGCTAGGTGGAAAGAGAGAGAAATGGGAAAGGAAAGGACTTGTACACCCATTGTCTACATTGGAAATACTTTTTTTTTCTTGATTTCTTTTTAAATGATATAATTGGTTTGGTGAGTGAAGGGATGTATGCCATTGGAGCATAGGCCGGAGAGCAACTTTTTGAAGACGATTTTTACTTCCACCATGTGTGTCATGGGGATCAAACTCAGGTCATGGATCAGGTTCGGTGGCAAGTATCTTTACAACCTGAGCTGTCTCTCCAGCTCTCTTTTTTTTTATTTGTACAGCTAGAAAAGAGGTTGAATTTGTAAGATCCAGGGATCTGTGTGTTCTCCTTTGCTTCCTCCCACTGACATACGGGTAAAACATGCTTTGGTTTGTTTGTTTTCCCAAACCGTGGGACTCTCAGTCCAGCACGTATTCATGCACACAGACAGAAAGCCCCAAGCTTTTTAAGGCTGATCCTGCATCCCGAGTCTATTTAGCACTGGCAAAGGTCCCAGCAGATGCTCTTCCAAACCCCAAGGCAGAATGAAGCTGTTGGAGTCAAGTAAATCTACAGATGGGATGATGTGGGGACACTGGGCAGAGAATAGCAACACACGCACGATTCAGGGATTTTCTCCAACTGTCCCCCCGCCCAAAGACAGCCCTCTTCAGTCTCACACCTGCTCCACTCCGAAAAAAAGCAGATGAGGTCAGGCTTATTTCGGTTTGGCTTTGAGAAAGAGCCCTCACACAGAACCTGTGCTGTTCCAGGAGAAGCATCTCCCCACCCCCACCGGGCACCCCCAGCTCCTGTGAAGCCCAGTGCGGAGAACTGTAGAAGGGGCCTTTGCTGGGCACTTCATGTAGTGCAGGTTGTCTTGGATGAGTGAGGAAACAAGAAATGCTACCAGGGGATCTGGATTCAGTTGACTGTAGTCAGGCCTTCCCTATATAGAATTAATGAAGAGGAGAAGATTTTCCAGATAGAGGGCTAGCGCAATGGCTCAGTGAGTAAGAGCGTTTATCACATAAGCCTAATAATCCAAGTTTGACCCCTGGCACCCTCTGACCTCCACGCCCATGCTGTGACACATGAACCACACAGCACATGTGCCCACGCACACGTTGTGCACATACAACAATGAAAATAGTCCTCCCCTGTACATCAGAACCACAGTTCGTTTTGAAGCTTCTCCATTCAGGAACACCATCTTGTACTATTGGGGTAGGCATCCTCCCACAACTACACATTTTTAAATGGGGCCATGAGCTGCCATGAAAGCCAGCACCATGGAACTATGGTAAGGACTCTTACACTACAAAGCAGTAAAAGAAAAAAGACATGGGATCTTCTGGAGACATTGAGAGGCTTTTCTTTTTTTTGTTCATTTCTTTTTTTTATTAAGAAAATTTTTTTATTCATTTTACATACTATCACAGATCCCTCTCTTCCCTCCTCCTGCCCCTCCAGCCCCCCATGCACCCCCCACTCCCTCCTACAAGAAGGTTAGGCCTCCCATGGGGAGTCAGCAGAGCCTGGAACATCAGCAGCTCTGCCCTCCTGCAGTTTTAGCTTTGCAGGTTGGTGGGGGGCATGCCACGTGAGCCCCAGCCTCAGTACACACCTAACATGACTCGTTCTCCCGAGAAAGCCCGCTCAGCCCAAAGTGTAGGCATTTGAAGATGCCTCAGAAGGTTCTGTGGGGTCTAATCTATATGCAGCAGGCCAGAATTATCCACATGAGCTGTTGCTGTTTGGACAGCCTCTCAGGAAGGGATCCAGCATGCCATCTTGCAATGCAATGGCCTGGCAAGACATCGGAGTATCCAAGGTGCCTGGTTCCAGGAGCTCCCTCCTGCTGCTGGGTACCCAAGCCAGGCACCCTCTCCTCCCCATCATCTGCTGTGTGCTGGGCTGTCCCTCACCTGCCTGCCTCACCCCTTCCCCACAGCCATCCTCACTCAGGATGTCAAGCTATTAACTGACCACACACCCCCAATTTACCTGTGAAGCAAATGAGTTTGTGTCTGTGTGCTAGCAGTGTGGCTGCAGGCAGGATGGGATTCTCCAAGGCTGAGTGCTTGTTTCGTGAAATATCCCAATGGTCACAACATGTGCTTTCTTTCCAGGCCATCTTATAATGGTAAAACAGACACAAGACACAGGGAAAGTGACTCACACATATTTGATGCACAGTTAAAGACTACTTTTGAACTCACCCATATGTGACATCCCATAAAACCTCCCATTCTCCACACAAGCTAGTTTTCCACGGCATCTGCTATCACTAGTAGATGCTATCAAAAATATTTCTAGTCAGGCCGGGCGGTGGTGGCGCACACCTTTAATCCCAGCACTCGGGAGGCAGAGCCAGGCGGATCTCTGTGAGTTCGAGGCCAGCCTGGGCTACCAAGTGAGTTCCAGGAAAGGCGCAAAGCTACACAGAGAAACCCTGTCTCGAAAAACCAAAAAAAAAAAAAAAAAATTTCTAGTCAGAATTTATTGTTGTTTGCGGGGACCAGGTCTCACTATGTCACCCAGATTGACCTTGAACTTATGATCGGGATCCATCTGTCCCAGCCTCCTGAGTTCCGGGATCCAGTCAGGCTTGAGTATTTCATAAAGTTCAGCCAAGCAGGAACAGACTTCTGCTTTTCAATGTGTACCACAGGGCAGAGAAGTCCAAGTCCTTCTGTCACATCTGGGAGGTCTCTCCATGGGCAGGGCACCCGCTCCCCACCTTTCTAATGAAGGATGATACCAACCAAGAGAAAGCGAATTTAGAAAGGAGCCTTCTCTTTCTGCCCCCCAAAAGGTCTAGGTACTGTGTGTGGGGTCCATGTGTGTGTAGGGGTGCTGCAGGGGGCCCTCCTGCAAGACTGAATCTCCACAAGCCCTTGAGAACAGAAGTCTGCTAAGAACATTAGGAAAGGGCACAGCCTAGTCCCATGTTATTAAATAATTAGTCAACTTATTTATTTATATGGTGCTGACGATTGAACCAGAGCCCTGCTCACACTAAGCAAATGTTCTATCACTGTGTTTCCAGCCCCAAATATTACCTTAGGATTGATTTTGTTGTTAGCTCTGTGTGTGTGTGTGTGTGTGTGTGTGTGTGTGTGTGTGTGTGTTACTGAGAATTAAATCCATTTGTTTTTTATTCCATGAAATGCTCTTGTTGGTGTAAAATGGATAAACAAAAGCCCCGACCTCCAGGGACAGCCTCCCTCATTCTGTCATGTTGGATATCACCCAAAGCTGCACGATGAGAGACTGTGCTCACGTGTTAGGAGCTGTGTGGAGCTGAAGGTCTCACTGTATGTGGGCCCAGGGCTCGCTACACGGGATCTGATCAGAAATGTCCACTCTGAGGTTCTATCCCAGACCTGCTGAGTGAGAAGCTCTGGGTGGGCTCCCTGGGCTGTGTTAGCATCAGTTTTCCCTGCAAGAGATGCTGATGTGTACTTGTGGTCAGAGCAAGGTTTAGTGTAGGGTTTGCCCTGCACTGGCTTTACAGGGACAAGCCTTCACTGAGTGCTTGCACACGGGTTGTGCTGGCAGCAACTGGCTCTCGCTTCTTTTTTGAATAGAAACTTGAAGCTCAAGGAAGCACTCCCTTGCTCAGCTCACAGCTGGTCACCAGCAGAGCCAGGGCATGGGCTCAGGTCCCTCTGGTTCCCTCTGCAGAAGTAGGTTGCAGTGGAGGCGAGCTTAGGTTCTGGAGCAGTGTCGGGGTTGGGCTCGTAGTGGGGTTGCTTAAAAACGGTGTGGTTGTGGACAAGGGGGTCAGCCTCTTTGTTCCTCCATTTTCTCATCTGCAAAGCACTTCCTTGGGAGACCTTCATAGAGACTCCAAAAGATAATTCACATGAGGTGATTAATGCTGTGGTTAGCCTGGTGAATACCCACTCCGTACTATCGTTTTTTAACATTTTCATTTAATTAAGTGTGTGTGTGAATGTGTGTGTGTGTGTGTGTGTGTGTGTGTGCGTGTTCATGACATGGCATGTATGGCAGTCAGAGGACACCTCTATAGAGTCAGTTGTCCCCTTCCACTATGTGGGTACTGGTGATCAAATTCAGGCGACAAGTGTGTTTGCCACTGAGCCACCACACCAGTCCCTTGATTGGTGTTTTACTGCAGCTGTTATATAGACTTTCAGCCTGGAGGGGTACAGTGGACACACAGCATCAGCCTTTGGAACCCTGCCTTGGCACTGAGTGGGGTGACAGTCCCCAAAGTGTCAATAAAACCAATCAGTAGCCTCTCTCCCTCCCCCTCAGCACTTTCAAGGGTTACCCAATAGCAGTCTCAAAAGGCTTAGTAAACGCTGGATTCTCATAAATAGCTGTCCTCTTCCCCAGCCAGCCTCCTGGGTGGATGTAATGGGTGCCAACTGCCAGGCTATACATAGCCCAGGCCTTGCTTGAGAGTGGCCCAAAGTGACAGGAGATACCAGAGATAAACGTAGGGTCTCAGGTTTCAGGGACACAGTTTTGAATAGTTTGACATGTAGCCAGATGGTTTCAGGGAGGGACGTGGAGAGCAGCCCTCTCTGGCTCCTGGCTTGCTTGGAAAGGACAGCAGTGCAGCCAGAGTACTTTTAGTGGCTGGCCTGAGGGACATTGTCTTAGAGCACAGGTCTTCAGAATTCTCCTCAGGCTATTTATTTGTGATGTTTGCAGATTCATGAGTATGCAGAAAAGCACAGCCACCTCCCTTCAAGTGTCCATACTCCTCACATATCTCCCATCTTCCCTCCAACCAGGAAGGAAATCCCAGTCTCTCCCCACAAAGTGTCTTCACCTCTTCCGCTGTGTTAGAGCTGATAAATTCTATACAGGGACTTACTTGGGAGGCACACACAGACTCATCGGATGCCCTGTCCTCTGAGGCCCAGGAAAACAGTCAGGGGGGGACTTGACCCTCTCACAGCCTTCTGCACTGACTTCCTTTCATGGACAAACTTCTGGAACAAGCAAGCCACACCTGCTCCAGCCTGTCCTTGCCACCCACTCGACTGTCCAGTTCCCTGCCTTGGCTTCTGTCCCGGCTTCTCTTTACAAGGTCATCCACGACTTACCAGTCCAGAAAGGAGACCTGACGGGGGTCCTGCCTCTCCTGGACTCCCTGTGACACCAGACCTTAGTGACTTGGGAGTCAGGGCACCACAGTGATCCTGCCATGCCTTGCAGCTTCTGAGTACCCTCTCCTTTCACAGGCTAGGTACTTCTTCAGACACCTATCTCATGCACCTTCTGCACACGCCTCTAACATGTCCAGTCTGGCCTGAGGCTTTCTCATGCACCAGCCCCCCAAAATGCCTCAACCTCTCACCTCCTCGGCTCCCTTGAGTAGCTTGAGCACTTCCTGTGATCGTGAATTCACCGCAGTTCTATCCGTTCTGAGAAGCCGACGGCAGTTCTGGAACATCCTCCTGATGTTACCACCTGCCCTTTGTTCTGTTTTCTGAGTCACCTTGTGGCCCCTCTCCTTTGTTCTCCCTCAAAGGCCAAGCAAGAGCAACTGGGTCTCACTGGGTCCCAACTCACACTGTCCACCATATAAGGCTGTTGCTTCTTCATGGTCCCAACCTTTGTCTGAGACCAGAGCCATCCCCCAATCAGACCACACACCTGCCTGCCACCTGGATGGATGTCTTTCTTCCTCATATTCCTTTCTCTGTCTGGTCTGGGTCCTTGGATCTACCCTCTCTGAGCTCAGATCAATCTCTTTGCTCTACTCAACTTCAAATCATAACTTCCAACCACAGTGTACAAAACTTTATTCTTTTTCTTAGGCATCTTAAACACAGGACTCTTTAAGCTCCCCCAAATATAATTTACCCCGCTAAGCTAGCTTGTTCTGGTCCAGCCCTTGACATGTCCACCTTCAAACCTCTGCCGACACTGTTTCTTCCCCGTGGATGCACTCACTTCTTCTGCCTGTCCCGGTCCGTTGTCTCACCGGCCTCTGCACTCACAAGCAATCTCCCTTGTAATTGGTTTGTTTACTTGAGACACTAATTTGGGGTCAGTCCAGCTACTCTCCTGGGTGCTAGAGATAGCATGGGGAGAAAGGCGGACACAGACATGGGCCTGCTGGCTTCAACACCAACAGAAGAGAGGCAATAATCACAACAATCATACACAAACCAAGGAAAAGTTGCAGAGGAAAATCTCAGGGTCCTTGAGCAAGCATTGAATTGGGGTCAGGAGTCAGGGGTTACCTTCTGGGGCACTAACGTGTCCAGGTACACTACAAAGATGGCGGAGTTGATGAAGAATGGCAAAGGGGGTCTTGTAGACAGAGTGAAGGACATTTCTAGATGTAGACTCCAATTAAGCTGAAGATGCAGAAGGCCATGTCGTGCAGGGCTGGGTGGCTCTAAAGGGATGTTTAGACACACCCAAAATGCATGGAAACCAAACCACAGCACTCAACATGGCCTGCCAGGCTCTGTATGGTTTGCCCCCCCCCCCCCGCCCCTTGCCCACAAGCTCTCTCTTAGGAGACTCCACAGTCTTTGAATTTGCCCCGCTGTTTTGGCGGCCTCCTCCACCAGCTCGTCCTTAGCTAACGATTGTTACTTCTCTTTCCTTTCTGATAGTCTAGGCCTTGGCATTTGGGGATCAGTACCCGATCCAGAACCCTATTCAGCAATCATACTATTAAGAAGGAAATCTACCATTTATTAAGCACCTACTGTATGTGAAGATGCATGCCAAGCACTTCATATTTGTTATTTCTGTTACTCTTCCAAAGAGTCCTGTGCAGGCTGGTGACAAAGTCAGCAACCCAGGAATTGACACTAGGTCCCACGCTCTTCATCACTGGGGTCTGGGAAGCCTAGGTCACTCACTCAATTAAAGATGACATGCACATGGACCCGATCACTTCAGCAGCAATGGTGGTACAATATCTATATAATACCAGAAACAGAAAGACGTATCAGAAACACATTGTCAGCTATTGAATTATTGTATTATTTATTCATCATGTTATCTTTGATACTATTTATATGGGACTTCGCTAGAAGTTCTTTGGGATAAAAAGAATCAGCAATGGTCAAACCAAACCCCAGCATTTCTGAGAGAGTGGGCAATGTTTCCATTCCGGGAGCCACACGTAACCAGCCAACAGATGGGGCTGGTTTCTAGGATGGACTCTCAGGCAAGACTGAAATAATCCATCAATCGGCCCACCTTGCTCAAGCCAGTCAGGAATGGCTGTACACTAGCAGGAGAAAATGGTAGTCATGTATAAAGAGTATTTCAGTTTTTTGGACATTCAAGAAGTGTGGAGGTAATCTTTTTTTCTCACATACGACTCACAGTATTTGGTGATAACTGCTTCTTGCCTCTCTGGCTCACAAGCTCCTTGAACTTGTGATGTACTTGGACCAATCCATGCGTACACCCACTGTCTCCAAGGATCTGCACAGAATACAGAAGATGCTCAAAACGGCCATACTGAGGAAAGAGTCACAGTATGGAAGAGACGTAAACCCCACTGGCAATTACAGAATAGGTACCAGAGCTCACTCCCGGGGGTGGGCCACTGGCTTTCTAGAAAGAAGAATGGAGGGAGAGATGAGCCTGGGCCTGCTCTGCGTAGCCAAGGTTTGCTAAGGTTTGGAGACCCGCAGGAGAGAGGGCAAGCAGGGTGGGGTTTAGGGTGCAGGAGTGGGATGATGGAAGAAAGCAAGTCACACGCAAGAGACAGCAGTGACCTGTTTGCCTGCTCCAGCCTCCCCAGACACTACTGGTCCTCAGGGACCCAGTCACATCAGGAGTTAGCCCAGAGGTCACAGGTCTTCACCACGGCCACCCTCCCCATTCAGCCCTACAGGACTCATAGGTGCCCGATAGCCCAGGTTGCTGTTGGTGTAAGCGTGTGAAGGCTGCATGCCAGAGCTGCTGATGGCGAGGATGAAGCCCAGAGGGCCAGCCTCTGGGTTGAGGGAGGGTGGAAGAGGACAGCGATTCGGGAGCTGCAGGAATTTGGAGTCAGGCTGTTGAGGAGGAAGAGGAACAGGAATAAGAAGAAGGCCGATCTCAGAGGACGGGGTTTTCTGGCCCATCTGTGACCGTCTGCTTTGTCCCTCCATCTGTGGCATTGGACAGCGATAGGTACTTTACCACTCAAGTGTAGTCAAAAGTCCCAGGTAGATGTCAAGACGGGGAAGGTTATGCTTCACGTGCCCAAGAGACAAACACATTGTGCTTACCTAAAATAAATAAATACATAAATAATAAATGTGATGGTGTATGCTGGGGAGAAGTCTGAATCAAACACTCTTGTTTAATACTTCAAGTTAATTTTTCAGTCTTTCCTGATATTTGGGGGACGGGGGTTGGGGGGAGATGTCGGAATGGGGTCCATGCATGTCACGGTGCACACGGCATGGCCTGCCTGTGGAGGTCAGAGGACAACCTTGTGGAGTGAGTTCTCTTCTTTCACCTTTACATGGGTTCCAGGGACAGAATGCAAGATGTGAGACTTTGGTGACAAGTGCCTTCAGTGGTCAATGAACCAATTTGATGGCCTCCCTTTATTATTATTATTATTATTATTATTATTATTATTATTATTATTATTACTCATCTCCTACACTAAATGGAGAGAGATCAAAAACGCCAGTGTGAGCTCACAGTTGGAACCTTGCTGTGTAGCCTTCAGAAGTAGCAACAGCCGTTAATAGTTTTGCTCTCCAGAGAGTGACTGACTGGAGAGCTGAGGCAGCAGAACCACAGGGTGGGGCTGTGCTGTGTATGAGAATGTGGATTCCTGAGCCCCACCCAGCTCTATTTTCTATTTTCTGTAGAGGAAGACCAAGAAGCCCCATTTTAACAGAGTCCCCGGTCATTCTCGTGCATACTGAAGTTTAAGAACTGCTGTCAGAGGCTCACGGGGGAGAAAACGGGGGAATTTATTGTACTACAAAGCTGGGTGTGGTGACCTTGAATGATTGACAGGGGAACATTCACTTAAGATTTTGACTTCTGTAATAGGACAGGGTGGCTTGCAATGAAAAAAAAATTGTTACGGAAAGAAAACACAACATGGTCTGATGAATTGTGTGCAGTAGCCTACACCCAAGCGATTTTGCAGAAAGACTGGCATGGGGGAACCTCAGGAAAGCTCATGGTGAGTCACAGCCTTGCACTGGTGGTGGTGATAATGCGTTCCCAGGCTTCCCAGTCCCAGACAAAACCCAAGAAAAGAAAAAAGCTCTGTTTGCCTCCTCCTGGGGTCCTTCCCCCACTGCAGGCACCGGAGCATTCCTCAGATTGACATTCTGTTAAGAATCCTTAGTCTTAGAGGAAAGAGACCGGTTTGGAGCCAGAGAAAAAGAGAAAGGCTAAGAACAGACAAGAAGGAAGCGTGGCTGGGCCAGGAACAACCTAGGAAGTCTAACTGGAAAGGGAGTAGACAGAAGAAGACAGCTGGGTACACCCAGGGCAGACACAGGGGTGGGGTGGGGCACAAAAGAAGTAGCCATAGGACAGAGGAGAGACTTAGGGTGCTAACCACAGAGCCAAATAGTCCTCGAGATACTGGGGGAAACAAGAAATCCCCAAAGGATTGTAGAATACACTGGATCAACCTGTAAAATAGTAGCAGAATTGAAAGGACAGGCCGGAAAAATAGATACATCCAGAGGACTGAGATACAAACAAACAAAATAAACAAAAACCCTACGTTAGAAAGCAAAGCACTGTCTTCAGTACAGGACTAGAGTTCTCATGGGCAGAACAAGGAGACAGAAGGAATGAAAAAGTCAGACAAAGGGGACCGGGATAACATTTGTGCAGGTGACGTGATTATCTACACTGAAAATTCCCATGAATTCTAAAGAAAGAAAAATTTCTTAGAAATAATAAATGAGTTCAAGGTGACAAGCTACAAGAAAAACATAAAAATACGATTATATATTCTGTACTAGCAAGAATACAGATGCAAAATTGAAATATGCCACTCTAGTTCAAAACAATTCAAACATTTAGTTGTAAATGTAACAAAACTTGCACTAGACTTACATGCTAACCTGAGTGTCGTAGTACTGAGTGTCAGTAGTCCCAGCACTTGGGAGGTGGAGGCAGGAGGATCAGATGTTCAAGGCCAGCCTGAGCTACATGACACCCTGCTTCAAAAAACAAACAAACAAACAAACAAAGGTTTATGTGCTCAGAGCTGCAAGGCTGATGGAAAAATCATGAAATAAATGGAGAGGTACAGCATCTTCCCACATTGACAGACCTAACATTCTGACTACGTCTCTCTCCCCACCTTGATAGAAGAGCTAATATAATTAACTCTCTCTCCCCTCCCCCTACACACACACACACACACACACACACACACACACTACTACAGTACACATACACACACATATATATTACACTATAATAATAGTATAATTGTCCAACCCTGGTAGGATTCTTTTTTGTGTATAAAAAAGATTATTCTGAAGCTTGTGTGCAAGAGAAAAATACCTAGTTAAAATAACTCACAAAGAGTGAATAGAAACCCGACACTTGCCTGTTTTGGGGACTCACCTCATAGAGGTTACAGCCCAGGCTGTGTGGTACAGACAGAGGGACAGAGGGACAGACACATAGATCAGTGGGACAGAATGCAAACAGCAGAGCTAGATCCCCACAGATGTATCAACTGAGTCTTTATAAAGGTGTGGGTAAAGTTCAGGGGACAGAAAGCCATCTACAAATGGCACTGGGGCCACCTGGCCCCAAAGGAAAAATGGATGTCACTGTATCACAGCTTCCACAGAATGTTATCAAAATAGTCTGTGTCTCATAAAACAAAAAGTAAATCTGTAAAACTTAGAGAACAGATAGAAATGTTCAGAATTTAGCACTTGGACTTAAATTAAAATCCCATTTATAGCCAGGCATAGTAGCACATGCCTTTAATTCTAGCACTCAGAGGCAGAGGCAGGTGGATCTCTGTGAGTTCAAGGACAGCCTGGTCCATATGTTGAGTTCGGCCAGAGCTACATAGTGAGACCCTGTCTAAAAAACAACAACAAAATCTCATTTATAATTAAAAAAATTGATGAATTAGACTTCATTGAAATTATTTTTTTTCCATTTGTGTGTTGGACGTGTTGTGCATGTTTTCATGTGTGCATAATTGCACATGTATGTTGGGTGAACTTCTCCCCACTTTATTTTTTGAGACAAAGTCTCTTGCTGAACCTGGGGTTCCCTGACTCACAGATTAGCTGGCCAGGACAACTATGGATCCACCTGTCTTTATTCCCAAAGCTGGGGTGTAGCTAGAGTTTTCCTGCCTGGCCCATGGTCAGGGCAAATCTCTCTCATCCGCCAGTCCCACAGCCATTCAGACCCAACCAAGTAAACACAGAGACTTATATTGCTTACAAACTGTATGGCCGTGGCAGGCTTCTTGCTAACTGTTCTTACAGCTTAAATTAATCCATTTCTATTAATCTATACCTTGCCACATGGCTCATGGCTTACCGGCATCTTCACATGCGGCTTGTCATGCTGGCGGCTGGCAGTGTCTCTCTCAGCCTTCCACTTCCCCGAATTCTTCTCCTTGTCCTGCCTATACTTCGTGCCTAGCCAATGGCCAATCAGTGATTTATTTACTGACCAATCAGCAACACACTTGACATACAGACCATCCCACAGCACTGGGGGTGCAGGTGCACATTACTATGCTCACCTTTTATATGGATACTGGGGACCCAAAAAAAAGAAAGAAAAAGCTAATGTTCACCATAAAAATGGGAAAACACATGAAGAGACATTTCACAGAAGAAAACATATGTAAGCATGGACTAATGTTCAAATAAACTATCACAAAGCACAAGTTAGAACCATAAGGAAACACTGCTCCATACCCATGAGAATGACTAAAATTTAAAGTAGTGGTAACATCAAATGCTGCCAAGGCTGTAGAGGAACTCATGCATTTTTCATGAGGATGTAAAACAGTTCAGTCATTCTGGAAAACAGTTTGGTGGTTCCACTGAAAACTAAACCCAAAACTCCCATATGACTCAGAAATGATTGTTCTAGTCATTTCCCCCCAGAGATTAAGACTAATGTCTAACTAAAAATCCCACCCAGGAATTCTAGTCACAATAGTCAACAGCTGGAAACGACTCATATACCCTTCAGCAGGTGAATGATTAAGCAAACTGTGGTCTATCCACAAGACAGCATTCTACTAACAGTGAAAAAGAACACACCTGGTGATCCATGTAGCAACCTGACAGACTCTCTGGATAACTGTGCAAAGTGAAAAGAGTTATCTCAAAAACTTACCTGCTACATGGTTCCATGTTTAGACGACAACTGGGGGAATTCCTGGTTTCCAGGAGCTGAAGTGGGGGTTGGGCAGCACATGGTGGCTATAACAATAAAAGACCACGGAGAGCCCTTTGTGGTGATGGACATGTTCTGTATCATAACTATTGTTGGCACTATCCAGTTCATGATTTGTGCCTCAGTTTCCCAAGACTTTGCTTTTGTAGGAAACCAGGAACATGTTTAAGAGATCTCACTTTCGTATTTCTTAATAACTGTATAGGAATATATGTGTTTTTAAAGTAGTTCACAATGATTCAGTGTGTCCAGCATTTGTAAGGTCCCAGGATCAATCCCCAGACATTTCATATTTCATGATCTCCTCATTTCTGTCAAGCCCCTTTTTGGTGAGATGGCAAGATGACAGAGAGATGGCACTCTGCCATGTGAGAGTTTCAGGAAGCTTAGCTGGATGCCAGCCTTCCACATGGCTTCATCTCCTATGCTGCCATCTGCTAGAGTGGTTTTTAGCCCCCTCTCCACCCTAGGCACTGATGCCGCCTCCTGGACTTTCAGGCCAATGGTACCTCCACCCTCAGATACTTCCTATAGTTCTTCCTCACTATGGGCAGTAGGAAGCCTCCAGATGCCAACGGGCACCTGCGTCACACCAGCCCAGGGGCAGGAGGCCTCCAGCCTCAGGAGTCCTTTACTCACAGGTGTGTCCCTCACAGGTTCATTTGATGACTACAGAAGATCTCAAGGCCCCATGCCAGGTGCCCACTGGGTGTTTTGGATTCTCTGCGTCCCAATTTTATCTCCTCAAGGGCAGAGAGGGGCGTGTGGTCATGGATGTGTTTTTCCTGGTCTTTCTTCTTAGCCTGTTCCTCAGATTCTCAGCATTCTGGTGACTCCTCAGAGGTCAGAGTGGCAGGACGTACGAAGGGTGCTGCCCTGGCACTTGGGATGGCTTCTCCCATCGCTCATCCTTTAACTCACTTCCTGTACCTATCTGTCTCTTCAGCTCGTGGCCCAGGTCTTGGAACATAAAAACATAGGCTTTGTGATGGTGGATTCCAAGAAAGAAGCCAAGCTTGCCAAGAGACTGGGTAAGTTTGACATTTGAAATCTGTGAGGAAGAAACAAATATGTCTTGTTTTAAAAAAAAGGCAGTTATATTTATCTTGCATGGTAACTGGATTATTTTCAAATACATACAATGATAATGCATATACCATTCTGGGTCAGAGAAAAGCTTGATAAAAGCAAATCTAGACCTCAATCTAATGGTTTGGCAGGAATCATTTGATTTATCTTCGTACCAGGATCAGGCAGAGAGAAACTGATGCAAGGCACTGGAGCCCTGATTGACAGCTCTCACATCTAGAAGCCCAGCTTCTGCATCTTTGTGCCTCAGTGGTTTCTCTGGGCCTCTCTGGGAACATTCCAGCAGCAGCCAGCACATGATGCATTTACAGCAGGGGCTCCAGAAGTCCCAAAGTTAAGACTGAACCCCAGCTGGAAAGTTTTCAGCCTGGCTGGATTTAGGGGAGGCATGGCTAAGTGACAATTCGGTGGAAGCTGTAATCTTTCATGTCAATATGTCATGATCAAGTGCCCTTTAAGATTCCTCCTCCATAATCCCAAGGAGAAAGGGCACACAGAACCCCTCCGGTTTCCAAATACCACCCCCAACACTGTCCATTTAGCTTTTTCTGCATGACCAGTGGAGAGTGGCTATTAAAAATAGCAGGAGGTTATGAAACAGGACCTTTGAAGAAAGGTTAATTGCGTTTGGAGTAGAAAGCACAGAAGAAGAGAAAAGGCTTAATGGTGGTTCAACAGACATCTTCAGGTACATGCAGGTGCATTATCCCAGGTACATGCAGGTGCATTATCCCAGGTACATGCAGGTGCATTATCCCAGGTACATGCAGGTGCATTATCCCAGGCACATGTGGGTGCATTATCCCAGGCACATGTGGGTGCATTATCCCAGGTACATGCGGGTGCATTATCCCAGGTACCTGCAGGTGCATTATCCCAGGTACCTACAGGTGCATTATCCCAGGTACCTGCAGGTGCATTATCCTAGGTACCTGCAGGTGCATTATCCCAGCAAAAATTACAAAAAACTCTTTCCTATTTTATTTCTTAGAAGACCAGACATTTTCAAAGATAAGATTTATTTTATAGAAGTCTACTTAAGTTAGACACAAGGAAGAACTCATGCCTATAGAATGATGACTTATTGAGAATGACTGTATTAAGAATACTTTTTCTGTCCTGAAAATAGAAGTAAAATACATTCAACTCTTTTTAGAGTCAAAAACATTGAATGAGTTCTGCCTCTTTTTCCAGCAGCTAATTGATTGCTAGCCTTGCCCCCAACCTGCCACTGTTTTAGTGAGAAGGTGGTATTTGGGAGAATTTTTAGTAACCTTAAAAAAATGCTAGTGTTCTAGAAATGGTCAAATCTAGGCAGCACAGGCTGAATGAGAATTCACAAGAACAGACTGGTCGGGGCAGGATGGGGCTTGGTATATGTAAATGTGTTTTTCTCTAAGGTCACCAAGAGGGAGGAAAGCAGCTGTACTCTAGATGTTGGGGGTTTGGGGCTTTGGGGACATGGTTGTGTTCTGCGAACCTGCCCCTTTATCCTCAGCCTCCTCTCCCAATTGCCTCCCTTCAGCCATGGCTACAGCAGTGTGTGAAGACCTACCTGGACCCACTCAAGACAAAGTCTCAAGCAAGATGCTGACTGGTGCTTCCTAGGGCACATTTTAAGATCAGATGTCACCAGAATCGAGAATACTCTGTCTGTCCAATGCTGGGGTGTGTCAGGAGCTTTTCAGATAGGGTGGCCTCCTGCTCCTGAGGGTCCTTTGTGATTCATTAGGAGAAAGCATTTCCTAGATAACAGAGTTGAAAACAACTAATCTGAAAAATTAAAGATGTTGTGGAGTCACAATAATGTCAATCTTGGCTGGTTAATATTCTGGGGAAAAGGATACAGTGTCCCAGCAAGGATTTGTTCAAGTACACCGCACTGTCTCAAGGGTACTGGGGCAAAGGTGAAGCTGCTGTCTGCCCTCCCAGCATCAACCAGGGGCCTGAGTGAAGAGGCCTGTGACTCAGAGCTGTCTGTACACACATCCAGGCTCTGTGCAAGAGGCCGAGCTCTGGAGAAGACCACGCCCCTATTGTTAGAGACAGTCCTATCAGAGTGAGCACCTACAAGCAGTGAGAGCTGGAGGGACACCCAGACTGTCACAGAGACCTTAGATGAGAATGGGCCCTAAGCCAGAAGCCGAAGGAGTAACCAAGATGGAGTCAGGGATGGAGGTCGTTCTAGGTTTAGAGAAAAGGAAAAGAGAAGTAAAGCCCTGCTCTGTGCATCACGCTGGACACACCCTTTCACAATATCATACAGTGCAGCCATAACAAGAGCGGCATGAGGATGAGGAGCCCGGGTCTGGCCAAGGTGGGTGGAGTGGTAGGGCTGGCATTGGGTGACTGAGAGACTTGGAGCCAGGCTAAGGTGACAGGTAGCAGTGGCTGTTACAGGCTCTGATGAGGAGAATGGCAGAGTTCAGCAGTATTTGTGGGAACTAAAGCAGTGGTGGAATGGAAAGGAGATTTCAAATTCAAGGCTGACCCTGCCAAACTGACCTGTCTGTGTTAATGTTAGTTCCACTGATCCTGACCCCACTACCACTCAGGACCTCGAAGGCTTTTCTGCACCCAAATGACCTTGGCCTTGGGCCTCTGTTCCTTCCAGGTTTCAATGAAGAAGGAAGCCTGTATGTTCTGAAGGGTGATCGCACGATAGAATTTGATGGGGAGTTTGCAGCGGACGTCTTGGTGGAATTTCTCCTGGATGTAAGTATTTAGGAGGTGGCCTTGTGTGCAGCTGTCCCATAGAGGACAGGCTACGACTCTGACGCAAGAACAAAGGAACTGGAGATCCTGGTATGGCATAAGGCACTACTCAGGCTTCAGAAACCAGCAAAGGGTACCTGCATTATAGCGGAATCTACTTGTACCGGGAAGCAGGCTCTTAAGTCACTGAAGAAATTGTTGTAAGTGACCCAACGATGGTGTATGTGTCTGTGTGTGTGTTTAACAGAAGTGACATGGTAGTCTCTCACCAGTTACAAACTCATACCCACTGGCATTTATTGACATTGGCAAAGTGACACTGAGAGAGAGAGCCAGGGAAAGAGGGGGCGAACCAGTCACCTGAGATGGAAGTGGGGACCCACAGGCCTGGTCTCCCCGAGTCTTCTGAGTCGTGTAAAGGAGGGACAGCAGATTGGTGAGGTGGCTCAGAAGGTAAAGGCACTTCCTGCCATGCCTGGTGACCTGTATTCAGTTCCCCAGCCCCACAGGGTGAAAAGAGAGAACCAACTCTCACAAATTGTCTTCCAACACACCCCCCCAACACACACACACAATGGTGTGTACACAGCCTACCGCACACAAAATAAGTAAATGTAAAAAACAAGTTGTTTTTTAAGGAAAGACAGAGCTTTCCCTCACACACACACACACACACACACACACACACACACACACACAAAATACACCACCACCACCACCAAAACCAAAACCAACCACTTTCAGCTTCAGCCATGGTGATATCACCCCCTCAAATCCGTAAGTTCCAACAGAGGGGAAATGCTACAGAATACTTTGGCTGTGTATAAAATCACACTGCTGCTCATAGCTGTGAGGCTAAAGGCTTTGGAACCTATGCTCCGCACAGACAGAGAACCTAACTCTGCCGTGAGTGGTGATCCACCTGTAACCCTGGCAGTGGGGAGGCTGAGCCAGGAGGACTGTGCATGAAAGGCCAGCCTGGGCTCTGCGGGGGCAGCCTGGGCTCTGTGGGACAACTCCGTCCTTAGAACAAACAGCAGCAACAGCATGAAGAGCTCCCAGCTGGCCATCTACACTAACAGTTTTCCTGCAGACACCCTGCAGTCTGTTGCTTTCTCTCTATATCCGCAAAAGCCAGAGAAGGGCAGGAGAGGTTGCCAAATCCAGTGCCCACAGTCTCTGCTGGGCTCTCTCATTAATGCAGGAGTCCTGGGGAATTTCAGGAAAAGCAACATTGTTAAGTCCGGACCAGCATGGCACTGCTCCACACTCACCAGCTAAAAGGAAGCTTCTGGAAGGAAGACTATACGCTTTAAACGATGAACAGTGTGATTGGCCCACAAAAGCAACAAACCAGAATTAGGGCAGTGTTTAGACTTAACCAAATCGGGGCTTTATCTCTGTAAACCACAGATAATTCTGTTCTCAGTATGTGGTCTGTCTTAGTTATGGTTATTATTGCTGTGACGAAACAATGACCAAAAGCAGCCTGGGGAGGAAAGGGTTTATTTGGCTTACACATCCTGAACCACAGTCCATTGAGGGAAGCCCAGGCAAGAACCAGGCAGGACAGGAGCCTGGAGGCAGGAGCTGATGCAGAGGCCATGGAGGGATGCTGCTTACTGGCTTGTTCCTCATGACTTGCTCAGCCTGCTTTCATACAGCACCCAGGTCCATAGCCTGCGTGGTACTACTCTCCCACATCAATCATTAATTAAGAAAATGCTCTATAGGCTGTTCTTATGGAGGCATTTTCTCCGCTGAGGTTCCCTCCTCTCAGAACCTTGGTCAAGCTGACATAGAACTAGCCAGCACGGGGCCTTGGTCTTCAAGGTGGGTGCTCTGAGGCTACTGATGAGCTGTATCAGGACCCCATTTATCACACATCCTTGTTCAGATCCAGGGAGAGAAGGAAACTTACCCCATCATTTTCTTAAAAGCAAAGAATCATTTTCTCAAGACCTTTAGCAAACTTGCAACCACGGAGCCAGAACCGGGCCACTTTCCCATTGTTGACTCAAGTGTCAGGAGGTGTTATAGAATAAACACAACTCACCTGGTGAAAAGGAAACAAGAAGTCTTGTTTCTAAGACAATAGGGATGAAATTGGAGAGCACCACACGCATGAGTTTGGGCACAGAAAGGCGTATACTGCACACTGTGTCTGTTTTTGATCACTGTGGCAAGCCCCAAGGGAAACAACTCAAAAAAAGAGGGTTTGCTTTGGCTCTTGATTTTTGGAGGTTTCAGCCCAGAGTCTGCTGAATTCCTTGTGTGGGGCTTGAGACAAAGCAGAAATCCTATGGGCAGGAGCAAGGGGCTGAGGCTGCTTACCTCCCACCAGCCAGAAAGCAGAGAGAGAAAGAGGAAGGCTCTGAGGACCAAATTCAGCCTACAAAGGCACATCCTCCATGACTTATTTTCTCCCCTGCTAATTCTCATCAGGACCAATAGTATCATCAGATTTTAACGCCGTCAGTGGATTCATCCATCAGTGGAATGAGAGGCTTACTTATCTATGCACATCTCAGTGAGTGAAACCTCAGGGTGTGGGCCAAGCCTTCAACACTTGAGCCTTGGGAGAGACCCTTCACATTCAAAACACGGTGCATGTTTTTGCTTACATGTATAATTTAAGATAATTGAATATTTTTTAAAAAGACACAGAGGAAGAAAGTCTGTATAATGCTGGTTACAAGTCAGGAATGAGGTTGAACATGAGGAGATTGTGATCTGAGGGGTACAGTGTCATCAGGCAGGAAGAATAAATGGGGTTTCCTTCCTTTGAGACAGTGCACAGTATGGTCAGCACAGCAAATATAAACATACATTTCAGAATGGCTAAGAGGGTACACAAATGTTCTCATCACCCAAAGGTAAGTATTTGAGGTAATGGGTGTTAGCTAAGTATTTCACAATTTATTCATATTTCCTAGCACTTTATGTTGCAGGAATACAAACAGTTGGGGCTGGGAGATGGCTCAGAGGGTACAAATGCTTGCTGTGCAAGAACAGCCATCTGAAGGCCTGGCTATCAGTCCCCAGCACCCATGTACAAAGCCTGGCATGTCTTCCTGTGTCTGCAAACCCAGCAGAAGGAGACAGGCAGGCCTGAGAGATGGCCGGCCGGCCAGCCTAGCCAGAAAGGCAAGCTCCCAGTTCAATGAGATAGCCTGTCTCTAGGCAAGAGAAAGACACAGGAAGACATTGGTATCTTGCTCTTATCTCTACATTTGAGCATGCAGGTCTCACACATTCACATGTGCACACTACTGTCTCTCTCTTTGATTCTTTCTCTATACACACACACATTCCCCTCTGTGTGTGTGTGTGTGTGTGTGTGTGTGTGTATGGTTATAACTGTCAATCTATAACTTAAGATACAATTTTAAAATAATAACTGACAAGAGGAATGGAATGGTCCCCAGGACAACCATCCCCAAGTTAAGACCAAGGCTTCCTGGGGGACTTCTGCTATGCACAATGGGGCAGGATGGGATGTGAGCTGGAGACTTTAGCCTTTATGTCCACATACACAATCACAAACAGAATCACACATACACATACAATGACATACACAATCACACACAGAATCACACATACACATACAATGGCATACACAATCACACACACACACACACACACATACACGAGTGTGCACACACACCTCTTCAAGGCTAGAGAACATGGCCTTGCATCTCACTGTCTACTTTGCACAATTTCTGCACATGTATCTCTTCTCTCCAAAGTGTTCTTCCTTCCACTCGGGAGAGGTGATCTCTCTTATTTGAACATCTTTATGTCTGTGTGTGTGTCTGTGACCATATCTGTCCTCTGATTTCAGCTCATTGAAGACCCCGTGGAGATCGTGAATAACAAGCTGGAAGTCCAGGCCTTTGAGCGCATCGAGGACCAGATCAAGCTCCTCGGCTTTTTCAAGAATGAGGACTCTGAATGTGAGTTTCCTGTCAGCACAGGCCTGAAGGCTAGCCCCTTACAAGGTGTGCGAGGCTATCCCAACAGAGGGTGCGGCTTTAGCATCTCTTCTGCTGGGGGCAGTAGAAGCTGAATTTCTTCTAGTTGCCTGTGCAAAGGGACACGTGTGCAGGAATTGTGCAAAATGGGCAGTGAGATGGAAAGAACATTAAGGGCAGGCCATGTTCTCTAGCCTTGAAGGGGTGTGTGTGTGTGTGTGTGTGTGTGTGTGTGTGTGTGTGTTTGTGTATGTGATTGTATGTGTATGTGTGATTGTGCATGTGAATGTGTGTTATTGTGTGTGTTACTATGTGTGTGTTAATGTATGTGTTATTACATGTGTGTGTTATTGTGTGTGTAAGAGTGTATGTGTTATTATGTGTGCGTTCTACAGAATAAGCAAATGCGTTCTTCCTTCCTCTACTCTCCCATCAGGTTCTTCTCCTGTAAAATGGGACACACAGTGGCCATCTCCCTGATGTGGTTCCTGTGGTCACTAGCTGGAGAGCTTAGAATTAATCAAATTTTGGGTGGAGATGAGCTCAGCAGTTGCTAGAAAATATGGAAAATGGCTGGCCAAGCCCGCAGTTGGCCATTAGTCTGTCCTATGATGCCACCACACCCTTGGGCAGCCTCCTGTGAAGGCTTTGTAGCCAGGTTGTGGGTGAGCAAAGGGACCTTTCCCAGCATCACAGCAGTGGGGTGTGCAGACAAAAGGGTGGAGAGTGGACATCTAGAGGAGCAGGGAGAAGAGAACTGCTGTGGGATGGTCTGTATGTCAAGTGTGTTGCTGATTGGTCAATAAATAAATCACTGATTGGCCAGTGGCCAGGCAGGAAGTATAGGCGGGACAAGGAGAAGAATAAAGCTGGGAAGTGGAAGGCTGAGTCAGAGACACTGCCAGCCACCACGATGACAAACAGCATGTGAAGATGCCGGTAAGCCACGAGCCACATGGCAAGGTATAGATTTATAGAAATGGATTAATTTAAGCTGTAAGAACAGTTAGCAAGAAGCCTGCCACAGCCATACAGTTTGTAACCAATATAAGTCTCTGTGTTGACTTGGTCGGGTCTGAGCGGCTGTGGGACTGGCAGGTGAGAGAGATTTGTCCTGACTGTGGGCCAGGCAGGAAAACTCTAGCTACAGAGAACAGGAAGGATAATGTCTTGAGTAGCTAAAAAACGGAACAGAACGGAAGCCGGATCTGGGCCACAGCACCCGCGAACAGACAGAAGCTGCGCTTTTCCTTTCAGCCCTTCCTCTCAGTTTGTCCCTCCCCTCTGTCCCCTCCTCTTCACTAACCAGATGTGACCAGTGTGAGCAGCGGGGGCCAAGGCCAAGATCAGCATAGCAAGTGCTTTCCAGGACCTTCCTTCCTCCCTCCCCACCGCACTGACAAAAACCAGAATGGCGCCATTTTATCCCCATCTGTGATCGCCAGGGCCTGGGCCTAGGAGTGCCACGTGACAGGCCCATGAGGTTGTTCTGTCCAGGTGGTTATCTGCATTTTAACGGTGGTGAAGGGGTGGGACACAAAGGTCTGATTAACTATCTCCTGTCTCTTGTGGATACAGAAGCCAGGATGTAAATTCCAGGAGCCTAAGTTTAACATTCATACCCCTAACTAACAGGCTCTGCTTGCAAGGTGGTGGGAGTCTTGTCAGGGGATGGCAAATGTGAGCATAGGCATAAAATGAGAGTCACCTGCAAGGGATTGGGGCTTCCTGACTTTGTTTGTTTGCTGGTTTGTTTGTTTGTTTGTTACTTTTCTTATATAATGGTAGCAATAAGACCTGAGATGGGGACGAGATCATAGAGTACATTTTCTGATTTTGAAGGAGAAGCTGAGTCACTTCCAAGAATGCAGCTTTGTGACTTTAGGTATCAGGCTTAAAATAGCAGCAAATGATTCTCACGATGGCTGGAAGCGCCAGGCTCTTCAATTCCTTGAAAAACACTGTTGATAAGAGACTTGTTCACACTTTGATGGTGGCGAAGGAATGGACCACACTCACTGCCTTTTCCGTCACTGCTAACATTCTTTTCTCATCACTGGATGCGATTTAGCCAGTTTGGTCCCCGCTCTTCATGGACCCAAGCATCCCTGCATCCAGACAACTGACTCTTCTTTTTGGTCACAGTTATAATCTTCTTATTTCTTGTGATCTTTAATGGGATTAAAACCCACCTATATCTTTCCATAGCATATTATGTTTAGAAAAATTGAAATGATGCTTTTACTTAGGAATACATGCATAGATGTTGCCCAACTTGTTTTCTAATTATTAAACTCTAAATACTAGTTGGTGGTAGCTTATGTCTATAAGACCAGCACTTGGGATGTAGAGGCTGGAGGATCACAAGTTGAAGGCTAGCCTGTGCTACAGGAAACCCTGTAATTTGAAGTTAAATTTAGTTAGATGCTTAGCTAAGTTCACCATTTTTTGTGAAGTCAACAAATAACCTCCCAAATTCTTCAATGTTTATAATTGACGGTTTTAATTTACTTCTCAGTTGATACACTGCTTTCTGTTAGTGTGAAACGGTGGCGAGGTGACTTCCCGCCCAAAGGTTAAAGGAGACGGGATTATGTGACCAGTTTAGATGTTATCAAGGTCACATTTTATGACATCTTTTTTTTTTTTAAGATTTATTTACTTATTCTACATACAGTGTTCTGCCCAGGCCAGAAGAGGACACCAGATCTAATTACAGATGGTTGTGAGCCATCATGTGGTTGCTGGGAACTGAATCAGGACCTCTGGAAGAGCAGCCAGTGCTCTTAACGGCTGAGCCATCTCTCCAGCCCTATGACATCCTTCTATGAGAAATTCAGAATCACGAGCGAACCTTCATGGCAGCCTTTCTGTGGATGTTGCAGCTCAGGACTTTCAGGGAAAACACACGACAGGAAGTCCTTTGTGAGCTGGGGTCATTGCAGCCACACACAAGCACACAGACTGGACCGTGCTCCCCAACTCTGCTGTCCCAGGGTTATCCCTTGAGTGCTCCACCCACAACAGCGTGCTTTGGGTCTTTGTAAGGCAGATGGTGGCCTTTCAGACATTTCTCTTCAGGGATCCCAGTGTGTGCTGTTAACCGGTCACTAAAATCTGAGGCACTAAAAGGGATGTAGACTCCTGATAGACAGAGAAAGGGGATGAGGATACTCTAAGATGAGGCTTTACTGGTGTGTGTGTGGGAGGGGGGGCCTGGATGCTTAGATTTCACAAAACCAGACAGACAAGTGGCAGATCCAGGCATCCTAAATGAAGGTCCCATGAATTTTGAGTCACCCATCTGGGAGTCCCTTGCTCCATCTTTAATCTTTTGGTTTGTTTGCTTTGAGAAAGGATCTCACTATGTGACTCTGGCTGGCCTGGAACTTGCTCTGTAGACCAGCCAGGCTAGCCTCAAACCATGCCCACCTCTCCAGTTGTCATCTTGACAACGGCATAGATCAGACTTCTCAGAAAAGAAGAGGCTTCTCACTTGGATCAGATCATCCTTGGGCTAGGAGCTGACAGCTCTCGGGGGTGGCAAGAGATTGGACAGGGATGTTGGGGGATGGGCAGGACTTGTGAGGGACAGCTGCCGCTCTGGTGTGGCTCTCGCTCCTCCACTTAGTCCTTCTCTCTGCTCCTTCAAATGCTTCCGTCTACCTTCTCTACCTCAACCCTGTCCTCCACCCAAAGCACCCAGCCACCCCAGTGACGTCTTTCTGACTGCCATGACTTTGGGGATGTCTGTGTCAGTGTACGGCATCAGTAGGTACCAGATCAGCATTCCTGTGCACTTCAAACCTCTCTCAAATGTGTGCTGTTGTTATCTCTTAAAGAACAACTGACATGTATTGTGGTTCTGCAAGTGTGTGCCTGAGTGTTTGCATATGTGTATGGGCATGAGGGAGAGTGTGTTCATGTAGGTGTGAGTACAGCAAAGAACAGACTTCATTATTACTTTTAATCTTTTTTTTTTTTTTTTTTTTTTTTTGGTTTTTCGAGACAGGGTTTCTCTGTGTAGCTTTGTGCCTTTCCTGGAACTCGCTTTGTAGACCAGGCTAGCCTCGAACTCACAGAGATCCGCCTGCCTCTGCCTCCCGAGTGCTGGGATTAAAGGCATGGGCCACCAACACCCGGCTAAATTTTTTTTTTTTTTTAAGAAACAGCATCTCTCACTGGCCTGGGACTTTCCAAGTAGGGGCCAACCACCTCAGGGATCCACTTGTCTCTGCCTCCTCAGCACTGAGATGACAGGCATCTGTCACCTGCCTGGTTTTATTATGTGGGTTCAGGGGACTGAACCCCAGACTGGAATCCTTGAGTTTGTCAGGCAGCCACTTAACTGAGATGTTTCCTCAGTCTTGTGGCTCCTTAAAGCCAGTGCCCTCCTCAGGCCCAGAGTCACTTGACAGTAGTGTGCTGGTCTCCCTTACCTGGGCATTGCTGAGCCAGCATTATTGTAAAATCATCTATGACCGAATCTTATACAAGGCTGCCTAATTCCAGAGCATGAAATCCGACAAAATGGAAAACCGCCAATCTTCTGAAGAGTAAATCCTAGGCTTGGGATTACAGGGTTATAAAATTTACTTATAACAAGTGCCACCATTCCCATCCCTGACTGGAGGCCTGACTCCAGATACCTCATATGCATTCCTGCCCAGGTGTGGTAAAGTGCAGTGTTCTCACATGGGTGTGGCTCCTTCCTTCCGTGACAAATTTGGATAGATGTTTGAACCAGAGTCAAGTATAGGCTTGGTTTAAAATAATCTTAGAGAGTCAGGATTTAAAAGTCTTTTACCTCTTTTTAGCCTTTGAAATTTTCATACATACACACAATGTATTTGATCATATTCACCACTCACCGCCCCCCCCCCAATTCCTCCCAGGGCCCCTTTATTATATCTCATGTTATCAAACTGTCTTCTAAATATTTATATTCAACCAAGTGTGGTGGCACAGGCTTTTAATCCCAGCAACTGGGAGGCAGAGGGAAGTGGATCTCTATGAGTTTGAGGCCAGCCTGGTCTACAGAGTGAGTTCCAGAACAGCGAAGGCTTCATAGTGAGACCCTGTCTCAAAAAATAAATCAGCACAAAACAATAAATAAAAACTTATATTTCTAGATATAGATTTATTCAGCTCCCAGGACTGGTCAGAAGCTTCTCACTGCAGTGGGTAAATGCAAAGTATGAGGGACTGTGGGTGTTCAGTGTAAGAGGGGCATCTCTACCAACCCTGGTCCCCCAAGGTCAGAGAATGCGGTGGAAAGGGAGGCAGAAAGCATGTAAGAGCTGGAGGAGGAAGAGGACGGATGTGAAACAAAACTGCTTCTAAAAATGTAAGGTGCACCTGGGAGCCCTCTTTTGGAGAAGCTCGAAGCACTTCATGGGGTCCTGTCTTTCTGTTAGCTGTAAACACAGTGTGGTAACTCTCCTTCCTACTGTGAACTCATTTATGTAGAAACTGCATCCTCAGTGGGTGCAGTTAGAACTCTATGCATTTGGGTGAAAGGAGGTTTTTGTTTTTTCTTTGATTGGGGTTTTTCCATGTATTTTTTTTAATTTGGGGTTTTTCCGTATATTTTTTTTTCTTCCTCTTCCCCCAGTTTCCCCTATTTCTTGCTTTCTGTTCACAAACCTGTGGGGGAAGAAGGCTTCTTTTGAGTGACTGGATGCCAGTCAATTTCAACGCCAATGATCGTTTTAGATGCTATTCAATAGTTACCTAACACAGTTCTCTCCAAGTGTGCAGTTGGCCTCTTGCAGATGTTTCTTTCTCCCGTGTCCTCTGTCCTAGATTACAAAGCCTTCCAAGAGGCAGCGGAACACTTCCAGCCTTACATCAAGTTCTTTGCCACCTTTGACAAGGGGGTAAGTACCTGAGAAAACCTGATTTAAACACGTTCAGCGGCATCGGCAATTAAAGTTTGAACTCTCCACCATCCTTCTTTGCCTCTTCGTCCAGAAGTGTTAGAAGAGTCTGGGAAACCACTTCTGAGGACATGGTCTCTGTATCCAAGCCTGTAATCCAAAAAGAAGGGCCAACTAATGACTCCAATGTAGTCTAAACTCAAAGGAAGTTTGCCCTCACTGATTGAGGTTCACAATTGGGACAACTTTTGAGCAAAAACGGCAAGATGGGGATAATGACCAATGCTTAAGTGCTTATGATGTGCAGGGATGGGCATTCCCATCTTCTCAAAGGCCTGTACGAGCGGCCAGTATTCTCACTGTACAGAGGGAATAACCAAGGCAGGGAGCGAGAGATGGATTCGATCACAGTCAGTGATGTGTAAACCTGGATGGAGTCCGAGCCTCGGCTGATGTCAAAGATGCTGTTCTGTACAGCTGTGCTCAGCGAAGGACGCCATGGGTGGGGTGTATGGCTGGAGTCCCCCCATTGCTGGCATGCGATATAAGAACTGCTGTTAATGAAAAGACATCTAGACCCAGTGGGAGGGCATGTCACAGCAGTGTGTTGGGCAAGGATGAATGCAGAAGCCCAAGTTGGATCCATCACTGGCCTCTGGTTTTGCTGAGCCAGAGGTGACTAAGAAACTGTAGGTTAAGAGCTCTGAGTGCTGGGGATGTAGCTCAGTTAATATAGCACTTGTCTAACACTCAGCAAGCCCTAGGTTTGATGTCCAACACCGAATCCATAAGCAAGATATTCAAGGTCATCCTCAACTACCCAGGGAGTTCAAAGCCAGCCTGGTTACATGAGACCCCATTGGAAAGAAAAGAACTAATCTAACAGAATCAGCTCAGGTGCTCGTCAACAGAGGAGTCGTTAAAGGAAATGTGGGGCTGGAGAGATGGCCCAGCAGTTAAGAGCAATGGCTGCTCTTCCAAAGGACCCAGGTTTGAGTTCCAGCATTCATAAAGTGGGTCACAATTGTCTGTAACTCCAGTTCCGGGGATTCTGATGTCCTCATTGGCCTCTCTGGGAAGCAGGCACACAAGTAGTGTACAAAACATTCATACACATAAAATAAAAATAAAATCGATAAAATGATATACACATAATGATTTTTTTCAGCCACAAAGAATGAAGTTAAGTTGTTTGCAGGGAAATGTGTGCAATGGAGATCATCTTATGGAGTGAACTGAGTCAGTCTAGGAACATGGTTATCACATTTTCTCTCATGCACAGGTTCTATATTTTATATAGATATACAAAACCTTGTAATTTACATGACATGAAATTAGAGGTAAAACTTTCCTAGGAAAAGGATAAAGGGAGGCAAGGGCAGTGAAGTGTGGAGAGATTATACAGTTGCAAGAAAATGGCCTGATGTAACCCATTATAATTTTTTAAAAAATTAAAGAGAGTTCATATGAAGGGAAGTAAGGAGAGAACCCTGGGCAGGTGGGCTTGGGTAATCACCAAAGCCCTAGTTTTCTGAGTGACAGTCTATGTGAGTTCAGACAGAGTTTGTTCTAAGAAGTGCCTCCAGTCCGCCCAGAGTGTGATTCTGTCCCTGTTCCTATGAAGAAGGGGAGGCCAGCGAACCCCCAAAGCTGCTTTACTACCAACTAAGACAGAGTCCAAGTGCCGCCGCTCACGTGGCCTCATGAGGTTCACACTCTTAGAAAAAAAAAAGCAGTCTCTGCACCTCCCTATGGAACACAGAATGGGGACCAGGCTGACACCACCTGGGACTTGCAACCATTCAGCAGTGGGAGGGGGTGGGATCCAGAAGGCGTGGCTGCAGTCTCAACAGTGTCCAGCAGGGGGCTAAAGAGCTGAAGAGCAGGAAAAGTATTAAAACCCGGGAGGGGGAAGACAGTCCTGTTTGCAAAAGGGCGTCTGTCCATGACAACAGAGAGAAACCCTCAAACAATTGGAGACTGCAACTCTGAGCTTAAACAAAACAACAAAACAAAAAACAGACTTGAAGCTACTGAGGACATTACAAAGCCCGGGAAGAAGCGGCTGTGAGCACGCAGGATCAATTTGGGGCCAGTTTTTCACACATTGAGAAAACATTCAACACAGTGGTCTTCCTTCCCCTCCCCTCCCATGGGTTCATGCATTCATTTAGCAAGTATTTACTGAGTGACTTCTAGGCTTCCAGGACTCAACAGCATCGAGCAAGACATGTGATTGATTGGCCTTGCAGAATTCAGAGTTTAGTGTGAGAGGTGAAGGGGCAGAAAGTTAGTAAAAACCCAGTAATACATCAACGGGGGAATTGTTAACAGGGTGAGAGGATATGGCTGCCGGTGTCGATGTGAAGATCAGTAGTTCTCAACCGCAGTCAATAGATCTCGTTTCCTCTTTTAAAAGTCTTTGTGTGGGCCAACGGGATGGCTCAGCAGTAAAGGTGCTTGCTGTTCAGCCTGATGACCTGGGTTCAGTCCCGGGACCCACATGTGGAAGGAAGGACTTACTCCCATAAGTTGTCCTCTGACCTCCATATACACCCACTTGGCACATGCATGTGTATGCACACACATAAAATAGATATATCTGATATGTAGATGTCATATATATGATAAAGAAATGAAGAGAAGAACCTTAATCTATGGGATTATTCCAAGAAAATTTTAGGGTTGTGACAGGACACAGAGATCTGAATTAGTTTTTGAAATATTTATTTTATTTTAATTATGCTTATGTGTGTTTGTGTGGCGTGTGTGTATATGAGAGATAGAGAGACAGAGACAGAGAGACAGAGAGAGAGAGAGAGTGCAGGAGCCCACAGACGACAGAGGCATCAGATCCCTGTGGGGCTAGAGTTACAGGTGGCTGGGAGCCTCCTAACGCGGGTGCTGGGAACAGATCCAGTCCTCTGTGGAAGCACTGTATACTCATAACTGTTCAGCCATCTTTCTAGCTCTAGGAATCTGAAGCTTAAAACAAAAACGAACTCTTCCCAGGGAACTTTACAGGACTCATAGGTTTGGGACCCACATGGGTCCCTGTGGTGTAGCTCAGGCTATCCTAAAGCTCAGGCCCTGTGAGGAAGTGGTGGGAGAGACAGGCTGGAGTCAACCTTTTGCCCCTGGCAACCTGTGAAGTGTCAGCTCTACAGTCCCACACCACTCTGGCCTGCTCCTCTCCTTCTGCCTGGGGACCAGCATGAAGCCTTAGTCTGTTCTGAGTCACACTGGGGCCTGAAGGAGCTGGTGGAGAAGAGAGGAGAAGGCCCAAGTTCCTGCTCAGCTGATTCCTCACCGCTGACCATGGGACCAGCCTGTTGAACTGCAGCAAAGGCATGAGTCAAAATCCCCAGGCATGCAAATGCCAGGAAAACGTTCCCTGTCCTTTGTAGTTTGCTTGAAAGTGCCAAAACTTATTCCAAGTAAAGGAAAAAAGAAAATCGTGGGCAATTTCATTTTTTTGGAACTCTCTGATATGAACTCTCTGAGAGTACCTTGCATCATTATGTAATTGTGGCACCCGTGAGCCAGGTTTTGCTAGAGTCTTGCCCTAGACACAGAAGGCCCTGCTAAATCCTTACAAACTGAGTTCAGTTTGTAAATACATTGGCCAGTCAACCCTCCTTCAGTCCTTGCTACCCAAGATGCAATTATGCAAGGCTGGAAGAAAGAGAAGTACAGGAGAACCAAGGAGGTAGTGAGGGAGGAAAGGGCCAAGAGACTGTAGAAATCTTAGGTTCTTCCAGACCAAAACATAAGGCCTCCTCAACAATCCAACGTTACATTCATACACTTAATGTTGCAGACCCAGGCAGTGGCATCCGGGGACCAGAGACTCTGTGCACAGGCACATGTACACACACAGGCATTCGCATGCTGCTGGACATGTGCTTCTGACCAGCTCTCACCTTCAGGAGGTCATAACTACTTCCCCTGATGTACGATGAATTAATGAGAACTAATGACAGAAAGACAAAGAAAGAGCTCAGAATGTAGGCTACCAATGTAGTGTTTACAGAATATCTACAGGTTCCTTTTTTTACACGGTCAAGAAGAAGGGAATCCTCAAAAGGAACGGAGGTTGGAACACGGGAAACTAGACAGAGTGCTTTCTTTAGCCTCTAGGTGTAGATCGTGGCCCTGCCCTTCTGTCCTGATGAATTGCTCACCCAAATTGTTCGTACGTAAGACAGAGCAGAGTGCCGCCTCTGTCCACGTTCAAAGCGAGCGCTGCACAATGCAACCACCCTAAGGCCCTTTGCGGCTCTGGCCAGCAAGTAGTAAGCAGGCTTTGTGCTCCATAGTATTACGGTTTTGTTCATATTAATCATCTCTCATCCCCTGGAAGAAAGCCTGGTTCTTAGAACATAGAGTGAGTGAGTGGAGTGAGTGAGAGTGAGTGAGTGAGTGAGTGAGTGAGTGAGTGAACCCAGAGAGCAGGGTCTGGCATTTTCAAGCTTGTTGTGCCCAGGCAGGCTTGCAAAGGACTGTGTCAATACAGGCCCTGGTCTGTTTGCTCCTCCACCCCCACAGACCCCTGCCTCATCACTGTGTGGTTCACATTGCACCTGCCCCGAGAGGAGGCAGTCAAGTGGAAGGAAAACTCCACCCCTCCTGCCTTTCTGACCGACTATCTGTCTCTCCCCCCACCCCCAACCCCAGTGCTGGGGATTAAACCTCACAGTATTGCACTTGATCATCCTCAGCCACCTTTTTAACTTTTTACCTTGAGACAAGATCTTCATAAGTGAGACTAGCCTTGAACTCACCCGAGTTTACTCTGATGCTGAATTTGTTATTCTCCTGCCTCAGCCTCCCCAGTGCTGGGGTCATGGGCTTACACCAAGGCCCAGCCTGACTGTAGCTCTTTCTGTGGCCTCTTGGCTTCCACCCTGCATAGGATGTTGGAATTAAAGCTTGTCTTTTAGAATCTAGTGACCCAGAATTATTAGCAAGTGATGATGCTTGTGGACGTAAGTGTTTCCACAGAATAGGCCTCCTTGTGCAAGAGTTTATGTAACACCCGCCCTTCCCCCCATTAGTCCCAATCCATGGGTTACTGGGTCATTGTGTTGGGGTTACTACCACAAGGTGCCAGCTCCTAGGCAATGCTTTGCAGTTTCAAGGGAGCCACTGTTCTGTCCTGTGCTTTCTTGGACCACGGCTCTGCGCTAGACAATGGCATTTGGCTTCCAATGGAGCCTTTCACATTCCAGGCCTCTCAAAGCATGTCACAATGAGGAGGCCCTGAGCTCAGCAACTTTGCAGAAAAACACAGCAACCATTCTGTCCTGACAATGCACTGGCGTGTGGCCCCCTTAACAAGAGAGAAAAATCTGTCAGACTACGGGCGCTTTCTTCGAGCTCAGTTATAGGGTGAGCCACTCATCCTGGCTCCCTAGGAACAATCCACACTTTAGCACTGCAAGTCCTTTGTCCCAGGAAGCCTTTCCTTCCTAGGCAAAGCAGGATGACTAGTTGTCTTAGAGATGGACAGTTCTCAGGGCCCGACAAAACACCTAGCAAGCTTGGTACAGAGACAGAGCCCTAGTGTGCTTCAGCTTAACTAGCAATTCAAGCTTATAAGCAGATCAAGGACAGGTGAATGGATTGGCTTTTGATTCCATGAACCTGTGTACTCTAATGGTTTCCACCAATTGCCCTCCCCATCCAAATTAGTTCAGTTAAAGCCACCCTGTGAGCGTGTTCTCTTACCATCTGCTCGCTCCTCCAGCCCTGGCAAACACAGCCAAGGGAAGATAACCATGTACTTACATTCTCCATTTGTTATTCCAACTGCTCCTCATCATGCTTATTCTCCAGATGAGTCTTTTTCTATTGAACCTGCTTTGATGGCAGATCAAGTCCAGCCCAGACTAGAAGCGATAGAGTCCCTGCTACTTCAGTGTTTAAGTTGAAATTGCCCATAAGCTCTCACGTTGGTACCAGAGAGCACAAGCACCCCCTCTGGGGGAGGTAGCCCACGGCTACTCCAGGCTCGTGTTCAAATGAATGACTGATCTCTACCTGTTACAGGTGGCAAAGAAGTTGTCCTTGAAGATGAACGAAGTTGGCTTCTATGAGCCGTTTATGGACGAGCCCAGTGTCATCCCTAACAAACCGTACACAGAAGAGGAGCTTGTGGAGTTTGTGAAGGAGCATCAAAGGTACCTGAGATGACATGTAGGGGATGGGGAGGAGTCTGGGTAATGGGCAAGAGCCTCTCCGTGTTGACAGTCCAGAGTCACCCAGAGCAAGAACCTAGAATAAGACACCCAGTAGCACAGAACTGGCCAAGGTGGCGCTGTCAGTCATTGACAGTATCAAGGCTGTCACCACTTCTGAACGAGGCTCTACATTTGCAGTAGGGTTAGACCACTGCCTTCTAGTTGGTACCCCCACCCGACCCCCATCCACCCCAAGTCAGAGTAAGATATGAATGAAACTACACTTATAATGACAACTTCCTGTATGGGGAGCAACATTCCTGGTGCCTTATGGGAAGAACATCGGCCACTCTCCACCCTTATGGAGTTGTTATTCTCCCAATGTCTTGGACAGCACGGTAAGAGTGAGTAATTAAATAAAATAACCTGGGACAGTTCTACACATTCCACAGACAACTTCCGGGACAAGGATATTTGCTAGGACTCAGTATCTCCAGCAGGGATCCACAGAAGTGTTCACTGCAGAACCACATAGTAAATATTTACACAGTTCTGGGGTCAAATGGCCTTTGTCGCAGCTGTTCAGCTCTGGGCTTGGAGCACGTAAACAGCCCATGCTCGTGTGTAAACAAATGGGTGTGGCAGTGTCCCAGGCAGGGTCTAGTTACACAAACAAGAGGCTTTGGCCTGGTCTGGCCCACCAGCTGGAGTGCTCTGCCTCTTCTCGGGAGGGAGGAGCCACCTGGGAACATGGGTCACGGTAGTGGACCCCCTGTTTCACCTTTTCCTCCCTCCCTGGCATGGACAAATGTGTTCAGTGAGCCTGATGCGCCATGACCCCTGTACCTAGACAGTCTGTCCCTGCAGAAAGACAATGCGAGGCGGGGCCAACGTGACGTTTACTGTTGTTAGTTTTGATGGATGACCCTAATGATAAAATCTGGCATTCTGCACTGGAATAATTGTTGTCTGCCCCATTTCCTTGCTCAGGATTGCCTCTGGGCTCTCAGGAGTGGTCCCTATCTATGAGGAGGGGACACTGGGAAGGTGCTGTCTCTGTTCCCTCTAACCCATCCCCTTGTACTTGGGGTGCCTTGGATCTAACGGGTCTGTGACTAGGCTGAGTGGTTTGGGCCTAGTTCTCTCCTGACTCAGCAGGTGGAAAAGCTCTGCTTCCTTGGGGCAGAGATGGATTCAGGGCTCCTCGGGCTCAAGCAGATGAATCAGTGTTTCATTTGCATAGAGCTGAGACTCAGTTTCTACTATGGCAATCCCTACTCAAGGAAGCTCCCCTCCCCTTTTTTTTCAGACCCACGCTACGTCGCTTGCGCCCAGAGGACATGTTTGAAACATGGGTAAGGAAATGGCAAAGCCTTGTGATGTGTGTCCCTCAAGAAAGACACCCTCTGAATACCAAGTCTTATTGACCAGGGTGGACATCTAGAGAGTAAAGTATTGGGAACATGGATGGTTTCATACTCATATAAAGCCCAGGTGTCCAGTATGACCCTTTTGGGTACTGTTCTCTAAGTGATACTGCACAAATTCATTTCCCTTAGTGGTTGGTTCCCATTCATGTGCCACCAGCTGGGTCAGGCAGCCTATTGGAAGAACCCTAGTCTACAAAGTTGTAGAAACCTGGATTCAAGTCCAGTATCTGCCATTGAGTATTCTTGTGTCTATATCTTGTCATGTTGTCATGGGGACTTTTTGTGAGGACAAGTGAGATGGGGTGTTCAGGACATGGCAGACACTTGGTTAATAAGTATCTCTAAATAATAAATACCTTGGTTAATAAATATCTTGTCTCTAAAAATACTACAGACAAAACTAAAGACAACTAGAGACACCAGAAGATGGAGATGTCAGCCCCTCCTCTAGGTCTGTGTCATAGACTGTTAGGTGGCTCAAACAGATCATTGACAGGCTTTGGGGGTACATCCCACTCCCACCTCAGCTCTACTCGGGGTCTATGGACAAAAACCAAGCAGAGTCTGGGGGATGTTTTCTAGGCCATTGCTCGTATTTCACTTAGAACTGCCAGCTCTCTGACGTAGGACAAATACCATTTTAGCCCATTTTACATAGAGAAAAACTATGATCATCCTAGGTTAATTACTCAAGGACACATAACTAATAAGCATTAGTTCTTGGGATGCAAGGCTATCTGGACCCATATCTCATGTTTTCTCCAGTATCCCTCCCTAAAGTGGCCATGTCCCCACAGGCTACCACTGTGGTATTGGGCATTAAAATGGAAACATTTATTTACTTAAAACTTTAACTCATAGTTGGGCATCATGATTGAACAGGGAGTAACTTGACACTCCCAGCATTGAACTTGCTACAGTTTCTGAAGGCAAACATTCAGTGAACTAACCTTTAAAGGGCTTGTTACTGAACATAAAGGAATAGCAAATGCCTGTAACGTTGTCCAGACTTCTGACATTCCGACGTGATGGCCTCTAGAAAGATTAGCCTCCAGAATCACATGATCAAATTAAAAAAGAAAATCAAAAGTAAAACAAACCAAAAAGGCAGAACACTCCCCCCAAAAATAAATCTCATAATATTTCAAGTAAGTTTACGGTTTTGGTCTCGGGCCTCATTCATAGCTGTACGTGTTCCCGAGTGGCGGGTGGGCTGCAAGGTGGACAAGCAAACATTCCCTTTAAAAACTGGTTTTACTTTAAAATAATTTCAGATTTATAAAATGATGTGAAAAATCTATTATCTCTTCACTCAGAGTCCTCAAATGTTGATATTTTACCACCTCATTTTTTTTCTCTCTCTTCTCATATATAAATATGTTCATATGCAAATACATATATATACATATATTTCTGTGCTATTTGAGAATTCTGTAGCTGATACAAAAATTTCCCAAATATTTCAAGTGTTTTTCTCTCATAGTCATAGTGATTAAAATCTAGAAATCACTGAAGGCAAGCCTGGTCTATAAAACGAGTTCCAGGACAGCCAGAACAGCTACACAGAGAAACCCTGTCTCGACAAACAAAACAATCCAGAAGTCAATATTCATCTAACTGTATAGACCTTACTCAAATCGGCCAGGAGTCCCATTAGTATCCTTTATTGCAAAAGAACGCCTTTTTTTTTTTTTTTTTTTTTTTTTACAGTGGCCCGGGATCTAATGCAGATCCTGACACTTGAACTTGGCTCTTCTATTTCTCCATTGCCCTTGAACCTACAACAGGTTCCCAGTCTTTCTTCAGAACATGAAATACCATTTTAAAGTGAGAACACTTACTGCTTTTCCTCATCTCTGGTGTCTTCAGTCCTTCTTTTCTTTATCCCTGAGGCTCTGGGAAGGGAGAGAACAGAACTGCAGAAATATTCCCACTCCAGGACTCTCCTCTCTGACACCATATCACACCCAACACCGGGATCCCCACTGCTGTGTCCCCTCCCTGCTCCTGAGCCTAGGAGCTCCTGAAATCCTCCCCTCCCAGCACAGGCAGAGGTGGGAAGAATGTGTTTGCCTGGCCCTGCTGGGACCAACTCTCAGCTTTCTTTTTACTCAATAAGTTTAATCGAAATAGAGAAGGGAGCTAGAACGGTTCATTCCTTCCCAACACTGCAGTCTGCACTGGTCACATGATTTGGGCAACCCTCCTCCAAGTCCTCAAATAGGGAAAAAGGTAGCACAGGTCATCTAGGGCCATCTTTGCATTTTTGAAAAGGAAAAGCAGACACCAGTTGGTCAGAAGGGTCTTCTCCCCCGGGCCCTGTACCCAAGCTAGGGGGCACTGCTCCAAAGAGCAGCATCTCCGTGGGTCACTTGTCCACAAGAAGTTATACTGTAGATAGTGCAGAAAGGGACCGGTTCACGGACTTAAAAGTCTTCACTTCCAGCCGTTCTTGCTGACATTGCAAGACAATTGCACAAGACAGGAAAGCGAGCTGGGCTAAAGCACAGTTTACCTTTAGCTCTCAGCTGTGCAGGTTTTTAAGCTAGCAGCCCACACAAAGCCGTACAATGCCTTACCATGGAAGAAGATGGTGGCTAGTGATATTTGCTGTGTGGAAATCCGAGGGGAACCCACTGTTTCTAGTGTTCAGAGAACTTGGGGGTGAGGGAGCCTATCCAGACTTAGTGCTGGCTTGTCACTCTGCTGAGGCTCTCTCCCACTGCTTGGGGGGGGGGGTGTGAGGGAGTGGGGGGTGGGGTGGCTTAGCTAGTTAAGGCAGTAGCAGCACAGGCCTGGGAACCTGCCTTCAGCCCCCAGAACCCACATAAAACTGACTCCACAGAGTTGTTCTCTGACCTCCACATGCATGCTGTGACATGCTTCCTTCCCCACATCATGCTCACGCAATAATAATGATAATAACAATAATAATAATTCATAAATAAGCCAATAATAATAACAATAACAATAATAGTAATTTCAACATCCACAACCCAAAGCCAGGACATCCATTGTAAGGCAGGAACAGACAAAAAGCTGAGGAATCTCCAGGAGCATGTTGACTAGTGGGGTCCACATCCCCTGCTTATTGGGGTCCGGTGCACGGCCACTGTATTACAGGCCCCTTTTAGCCTCTTTAACCATGTTCCTAGCATGCAGCAGTGACGGGATTCCTCATAGACATTGCTTTGCCATTCGCTGTCGGTACTGTGGTCTATATGTGCATCTCACACTCAAATTCATGTTTTGGAAACCTGATGTTAAATGTGGGGCCTTTGGAGGGTGAGAAGTCACCATGACGTAGCTGTCATAGTTGGGATTGCCCTTATGAAAGTAGCCCCAAGTTGGGCATGGTGAATCATGCATGTACTCCCAGAAGGAGCCTAATAAGTTTGAGGCCAGCCTGGGCTACATAGTGAGCTCAGGGTCAGCTGGGGCTGCATAAGGAGTTGCTATCGAGGGTGGGTTGTCGGAGAGGGGCGGGAGGAAGGAAGAGAGGGATCTGTGATTGGTATGTAAAATGGAAAAAAAAATTCTTAATAAAAAAAGTTGCTATCTAAAAAAAAAGGACCAAAGACCAAAGAATAAGAAGCCTTGTTCGACACTGAATTCCTTGCTGAGGGCACCTTGGACTTCCCACCCCTGGAACAGTGAGAAACAAGTCTCCCTGATTCCTGTTGTTGATCAGCTACCCAGCTTATGAGCCTTTGTCATGCCAGACAGGGGGAACTAACACAGAGGATCTTTGGGCTGGACAGAACCAATCAGTCCCACTGAGGTTACCGCTATCTGTGGCTTTAGATAAGTCGTTGTGATTTTTTTTGTTGTTGTTGTTTTGTTTTTTTGACACAGGGTTTCTCTGTAGCTTTGGTGCCTGTCCTGGATCTCACTCTGTAGACCAGGCTGGCCTCGAACTCACAAAGATCCGCCTGGCTCTGCCTCCCAAGTGCTGGGATTAAAGGTATGCACCACCACTGCCCGGCTGTCATTGTGATTCTTTAAGAACTGAATAGGAATATGATGTGCATTTGACTCACAGGTTTGCACGTGGATTCTTCTTCACCAGTTTATTGAGGAAGATTCCCAGCATCCAGCACAGCCTGCCCACATCTCCACAGGTGTTCGATACAGGCTCATGCCCCTGAATGCCTGAGATGCTTGGAAAGAGGCCCCTCTGTCCCTCTGACAGTGCTCACCCAGGGCCCATCTCAGTTCAAGGCAGTGACAGCCCTACTTGGAGCAGCCTGTCAGAAAATGAATATGGATTCTTAATTCTGAAACCAATTTCCAAGTGCACTCTAGAAGGGGAGGCAGAAATGAAGCCTGCTTCACGGAGTTATGGGTGCTCAATTCCAGCTGATGGCAGGCGACAGAGACATGGGGCCGCCTAATGAGACCTGACCGGGGTAGTCTGTCTGGCAATAATAGCAAATGTACAACAGTGAACTTCAGACTCTCCTTCTGGTCACTGTCGGGTTTTCCTAATAACCTGGTGCACACACATATCTATCTGTAACATTCAATTCCCCGGAGAATCTGACCAACGCAGAGCCCACTCTCTTGTTTTTAATAATAATATTTTCTATTTAATCTATCTTTGAATTTTTGGAGGTTTTGTTCATCCCAAACTCAGAGGGGAAAAATTAGCATTTAGATAGGATTGCAGCAGCATTAAAAGCAATCGAAATGGAGACGGGGATGGGGGCTTGGGTCCCCCACCCCCGTAGGATGACTCTGATAGGACACAAGGGTTCCCAGTGAGTCTCTCTTGTGTGTCAGCTGTCATCAGCATGCACTGGGCTTTATTTCTCCGCCTCATAGCATGGAGTCTCCAGAAGGTCTCATTTCTTAAACAAGAGGCTGCTCCACACCCTCGCTCTTCCTTCTCCAGTAAATAATCAACACAAAGGCGGTACAGGCAGGTGGACTTCCTGTCCCAGATGGGCAACTATGAAATGCTCTTTGCTTTCTGGCATGTTCCCTGGTTTACTTTCCCTGCTCTGGCACCCCCTCCTTAGTGACATCATAAAACCTCCACAGTACCAAATTCCGAACTCTCCTTGGGGCCTCTCACACTCATAGAAACGTTCCTGTTGGGGGCTGGGAAGGTGGCTCAGGGGTTAAGAGCATTTGCTGTTCTTGCAGACGACCTGAGTTTGGTTCCCAGCACGTTCATCAGGCCACTTACAGCCACCTGTGCCTCTAATTTCAGGGGATCTAACACCCTCTTCCGGCCTCCTTGGACACCATGCACTCCTGTGGTGGCCTTCCTGAATTGCTCCATGGGCTCTGCTTCTCCAACCAGAGACACTGGTTGAATCTTCCTTTCTTGTGTGAGCACCAGAGACCCAAGTCCTAGTTGAGCTGAGGGTTCTTTCCTGCTCTAGGCAGGGGATCAGGATCTGCCAGCCATGCTCCGGAGTCCCTGTCATCTGGTCCATCCTTGATGATATCTCCTGGAGGGGAACTTCAAAACTGTCACATTCGCAGAACTGTCTTGAAACTATTAAATTCGCTAGAGCTGTTTCCAGAGTGTTGTTGCCTTGGAGCCTCTGATAAGCCAGACTTACACTCTTAACGATTTTCCCTTTGCTGCTGCTCTCGGGATGCACCAGACCACAGGAGTGAGAACTATATATTGCTATCTCTTGCGTCTGTTGTCCTGTCTTAGAAACCATTGCTCCGAGTCCCTTATCAAAGTTCCGTGTGCGCTGCCAGCCACCCGTCAGCATCTGCTTCCTTTACGTGTGCCTGTCCCGCTCCTTTGGGCCTCAGTGTCCGTATCCATCTCCTGTCCCCCTTTCCATGCCAACCTCCATCTTGTTGTCCCTGACACTCATCTGTATTTCTCTCCTCTTGAGATGAACCTGTGATTCTTTGCCCTTTCAGGAAGACGACTTGAACGGGATCCACATCGTGGCCTTTGCAGAGAAGAGTGACCCAGGTAGGATACCCCTCCCACACCCCCATTCCTCCCCTCACCAATCCGCTTAGCCATGGGCAGGAACTGGCTTCTCACCTTTCTGAGCCCTCACGGTTCCAGTTCAGTTGCAAGAAATCGACCCCCTCTAGTGGTCACCTGGTAGGTATGAGTGTGTCTTCAGGGGTAAACTCAGCCATGGGAACAGTAGAACTTCCAAGAAAGCCACAGAGTTGGGCACGTAATCCCAGTGTTGGGGAGGACATAGGAGCATCAGTAGTTCGAGGCCAGCTTGGGTAACTTGTGACCATTGTGCTCAGCTACTCAAACTGGGAGTGAGCACACAAGGAAAGTACTAAAACATCCTAGTCTTACGGTGTGTGTGTGCATGTGTGTGTGTGTGTGTGTGTGTGTGTGTGTGTGTGTGTGTTTATGATCAAACCTATATAAATCAATCTAACCTTAACATAATGATAAACTTATTCCTCTGATAAACATGTTCCTCTGTAAAACACCATCTGTGCATAGGAACGCTCTAGAGATATCTGCTGAAAAGTGAGGACAGAGTAGAGCATGCAGCCTATTTTTAGAGAGCAAATGACTCTCTGCCAGTGAAGGGTAACTTAGCTATTCTTGCGCTGTGGACAACTCCCCCGGGTTTCCATCTTATCAACACGGATGGAGAGAGAAGGGACAGAAGAATAAATGTTGCAAGAGGCAAAATGCCAGTTCCCCAAGACAGTGATCCACAAGACAGAGCCTCCTGAGGGAAGGTGAAAGTGCAGATGAGGGGAGTGGGGGGAGGCCTGGAGCAATCCAGAGTGCAGCCAGGGAAGTCAAGGCACACCATTTGGGATGCCTGGCCACCAGGCTTTGGCCATGAAGAGTTGGGGCAGGGGTTCCTGAACTTGACAGGTGTGCAGCTTCGAGAGCAAAGGCCATCTGGGGCTGGTTCAAACAAAACCTTCAGACCCTGTGATTTTGATGGGCTCTGCTCTGAGGCGAGTCATGGTGAACCATCAGGTTTGAGGACCACCGCTTCAGGAAATGTGGAGTTATATGATGGTCACCGGGATCCTCAGTCACTGCCGGAGGGCAGGGTCTAGAGAAGTGCTCCAGTGGAGATTAAGACTGGCAAGTGCTGGCCTACCATGCAGGAAGCCCTGGGCTCCATCCCCAGCACTGCAAAAAACTGAGTGTGGTGGTGCAGGCCTACAATCTCAGTCGAAAGTAGGAGGATCAGAAATTCAAGGCCATCCTCAGCTATGCATCAAATCCAAGACTAGCCCGGACTGCATCAAAACCTGTCTCAAATCAATCAAACAAACAACCAAACGACCTCAAACCCCAAACCAGTCAGTCAACCAACGTCAACAAAAGAGATCTTAGCTTGAGACTAAGAACAGGGACTCCGAGTACAGCCCAATCCAAGAGACCTCAGGGGCACTGGGAGAAAAGGACCTAGGTGCCTCATCCATCAGTGTGAGCCTGATTCCCTACAGTGGCTGGACAGGGCAGACGCCCAGCAAATGTGTGTGGAGCAAGTAGTTAGACCTTTTTAATCATGTGATTTCTAAAGTCAAGACAACCCACACCATAACAGTCAGTCTTTATAGCTAACATTGGAGAGGGGATTTTTATACTCACAAAGCTGTGCAGATACCAGCACCATCTCACTCCAGACCTTTACCAACAATACCCATGGATGGCCACTCCCATTACTGACCCTCTCCATGGATGACAACCACCAATTGCTTACTATTTGTTTATCTGTTCTGGATATTTTATATAATGTCTAGCTTTTTGTATCTGGCATCTTTTCCTTAGTATAATGCTACACATACATACATATATACTAACTATATATAGCTATCTGTCTTGACTATGTTTTTAAAGATTGAGTAATATTCTATTGCATCAAAACCAAATTGCCTGAGAGCTAGTCTTTTAAATATCCATTGCTGGGCAGGATTTCCCATCATAGATTTGCAGAGCTGAAGTCCTCCTCAAGTATTCCTGGGATTTAGACTTGCTTTTTTTTTTTTTTTTTTTTTTAATGTGGTGTCAGCTGCCTTTTACAGACCCTGGCTACCCTCAGCCCCCAGGTTTACAGGCTATAATCAGACAGAATCGGATCCTTGGTGTTGTGTGATCAGAGCTGCTGCTGGCAGCTGCCTGCTGGCAAGACTCCAGGGGGCTTCCTTCCCGCCCCACTGCCCGCTTCCAGGGTTGCAGGGAGGCCTGCCTGTCTGGCCGTCTGGAACAATAGAACAAAGAGGTCTCCCTGAACTGCAGAAACCTGTTTGACAGAGATTGCTGCTGTAATGAATCAAGCTTCTGAAACAACTTCCACCTCCTCCCTGCGCAAATACCCCTGGGCCCTGAAGCTCAGTCTTTTCTCCAGATCCCAAGCTGGGGCTTGTCCCTGCGGAGCCCAGTAATGCTGGGAGGGGAGGTCAGGAACATGGTCTTTCAGTGACCAGGGGTGTCTTCGCACTCAGGGCTCTTACTGAACGAGGTTCTGATGAAAGTCCCTCACCTTGACTTTGTGGTCAGTCAACACTTACCTGCTGGGCAGTGATGTGCAACCTGGGCCCCCACCTTCACCATCCCCCCCCCCAGGCTGGGTTGCGGTCCTGGAGGGTGCATTCCTGCAGACAGTTACTCAGATTCCTTTGGCCTTACTAATAGGTCATCTGGAAGTTGACTGCCTAAGCAGACTGCACCCACTTTCTGAAAGAGGAAGGTGGTGGTTCCCGGATAGCAAACTCTTCTTAGAGCTCTTCTGCGTTGAGCTGTGAGGAGACAGCCACATTAATCTTGAGGCCACTCTGATCTGTGTGTGCTGATTACTATTTATTATTCTGGTGTTGGATGAGGAAAGTGAGTCTTAAAGGCTAATTGGATGGCACTGACCAGGGTCTCAAAGTCAAGGTCGGCATTGCTGCCAGCGCACATGCCATCCAAATGCATCAGGAGTGTAAGGAAGGCAGCGATGATGACCGTTACTGTTCACGACAATCCAACAAGGAAGGTTTAATTTTTATTCTCATTTCACAATTGAGGATGCCGAGGCCGGGGAGCAGGGGGATGAAGTGAGGACTGTCGGCTTCCCAGCCCACACCCTTAACCACAAGGCAGGCAGGCTTCTAGGCCTCTCAGACAGCATCTGACAGCCAGGTGATCATCCGGAGTGCCTCCCTCCTTCTGTGCAGCCCTTCTCCACCCCTCTGCCTCCAACATTTGGACCACAAGAGATCAGTGGCAGACAGTTCGGTGGTGTGCACAAAATCACAGGGCTAGAGGTATGGCAGAAAAGTGAGTTTATCTTTGCTGAGGGCTCCTCGTGAGTGTGCTCTTCTCTATGCTAGCACTTCTCAACAGCGACCCAGCTGGTGGCCGGCTGCAAGCTTGTGCAGTGGTGCTGTATGGTGGTGGGGAAGGGGCCAGGGCTAAGAGCATGCCAAGGAAGTGAGACCTAAGCTGAGCCACTTGTCCGCCTGAGTGTCCCATGAATAACAAAGTCCTCCTCCTATGGCCCACTGACGTTCGTTCCTGATACAGACTGTGAACCTAGTAGCAGCATTGGTCTATTCAGTGACCTGGCCCCCAAGAACTCTCCTTACAGCCAGAGTTTGCGTTCCCTGGCGGCGGCCGCAGGCTGAGAACAGGAGGGTCTCTCTGGCAGAAATCCATGTCCGCTCTTGCGTCCTAGAGCATGACCTGTGGGATTCACTTGCTGCGAGCTTCCGAGCCCGGCTGGGAAGGACATTAGGACATCCCCACGCCCTCCCTACAAGGCAGCTGCTTGTTGCATGGCACCCTCCTCTGCCTATGCCTTCTCTTCGGCTGCCATGCTCAAGGGCAGAGCTGCGCGACAGGTTTGAAATTGGAAGATTCCTCCTTGCTGCTCCCAGATGTGTCTGCGCTGGGCTGACGTCTTCCTTACAGTGTGTGATGAGAGGTTTGCCGAGGGGCGTTTCTACCTGAGTGCACGCTGGATGGAAACCCTCTCGGGGCATTGGGAATATCCACACTAACAAGCTAGAAACACAAGCATGGCTGCTGTCTGCAAGCCCTGAACAGATTTGGCAGCAGGCCCTGGAAGGATGCTTCAAGCCCTGCTGCCCCTGAGTTTTTCCTGCCCTGGGGTTCTTGCAAAAGTGAATTAGAGACCAATCATCTCAAATAGGAGCACTAAGGAGCTTTATAATTTACATTTGATATCTCAACCTCACTATTTGATTGTTGCTGGGTGCTGAATGTTACTTATATGCCCAGCAAATACCAACTCTGTAGATAGGGACAGTTAGTCCACATTCTCCAGTATACAGAGGAGGGAGCGTAAGTACAGTGAAGTTAATTCCAGCTCTCATGACTAGTAAGAGGTAGAACTGAGACTAAACCCAGCAGTCCATCCCTCTCACTATGTCCACGTGTCTCTGAACTGGGAAAATGCATCATTTGATTTTTTTTCCCACCAATTCTGGGATCCGAAGAGCAGGAGGAAGCAGAGCAGAGAAGGAACACTGGCTAGGGAATGGCAGGGCCTGCTTCAAAGCCACGGGCCCCATGACGTCTTTTATTCTGAGTGGCTGTCTCGGGGCAGTAGATATCCTTTGAAAAGGGGAGCTCCCAGCCTTGTAGCTTCTTCCTCGTCTCCCCACAAGAACCAAGTCTAGAGAATTCTGCTTTTGGAGAATTCCACACAATGGAGGACCAATGGGGCTTTCTGAGTGAGGGCCCCAGGGCCTCACCTGCTTTATTGGCCTCTGTGCCTCACCTTGGCTCTGGGCCTGAAGCATGCGGGACTCAAAAGCACACCCAAGGGAAAGAGCAGATCCTTCAAGACCACCTCCCAGCTAGGTGACACTGACCTCCAGCCTGCCTGGCTGCCCACCTGCCACTGTAGGACCACAGCTTTCCTAAGCCCAGGCAGAGACACCCTTCCACAGCTGTCACAGTGTGGAGTCAGGAAGGGCGTCCTTCAGTCTCACAGACTGACCATTGTTGCTGATTGTTTTTGCTCTTTTGGGGGGCCCGCCACCCAGCTCCCAAATAAATCACACACGGAATCTTATTATTACTTATGAATGCCCGGCCTTAGCTTGGCTTGTTTCTAGCCAGCTTTTCTTAACTTAAAGTATCTCATCTATCTTTTGCCTCTGGGGCTTTTCTATTCCTGTATACCTTTCTTTCTTACTCCATTGCTGGTTGTGTAGTTGGGTGGCTAGCCCCTGGGTCCTCTTTCTCTGGCTTCTAGACCTCTCCTCTCCCAGATTTCTTCTTCTATTAATTCTTTCTGCCTGTCAGCCCCACCTAACTCTCTCTCCTGCCTTGCCATTGGCCATTCAGCTCTTTAGCAGACCATCAGGAGTTTTAGAGGCACAGTAACACAGCTTCACAGAGTTAAACAAGTATGCAACATAAACAAGATATTCTACAACAGACCATAGCCAGCAACCAGGAGGAGGTTGGAAGGAATGGGCAGAATGGGCAGCATGTTTGCTCCTGGGCTGTGGCTTGGTGTGAGACACCATCACATCTGCAAACGGGGCCTTTCCCTAGATGGCTGTGAGTGACCTAGACCTGGTCCCCCAGGGCCTGGTGCAGGCCGTTCCCACCAGCCTCTGCCAAGGGAGCAGGAGGGATAATGACCTGGTTCTCTTCATGCAAGGATGTGATTCCCAGAGGCCACATGCTTGCCGTGGGAGACTTTGCCCCATATCCATGCCTCAGCCCTAGGTCCTGAACTTCCAGACCTGCCGTCCAAGGGCTGGGAAGGGACTGCAGTTCTCACAGCCTTCTTCTTTATTTAGGCCATCCTGGAGACTCCGGGTCTACTTAAAGCATCATTAGGTTGACCCTACAGGCAGGCCAGGACTCAGGAGCATGCTCAGAAGCAGGGCAGGGGCGTGTGCTCCACTTCCTCTGTCAGAAGGGCAGAGGCAGGCCCCCACTACCGCACCCCCTCAGGGTCGAGGCCACACTGCATCTCCTCCCTCACCTAGCCTGTGCCTCCCTGAGGACAAAGTTTCACAGCGGGCTTGGGAGACTCAGGTGTAGAGGAGGGAGGATGGAGAGTAAATGGCTGTAGATGTGTGGACTAAGGACCTGAGTTCGACTCCCAGCTCTGCTACTTACTCATAGATGACAGAGGCCAGCCACCTCCTTCAAGATCTCTGGAAAAATAAAGGTAATAAAATCTTCCATGCAGATTAGATAGGAAGATGAAACGCAGACATCCTCAGTACCCAGTGAGTGCTCAGTATAAATGCTCCTCAGAGGAAGGCTGAGGCGGCAGGGGGCAGACTCTGCATATGAGGAACAACACCCTGAGTCCATCAAGGAAGAGGCTAGTGTAGAAAAGGAGATTTGTGGCTGTTAGGATCAATAGCTCTGGGATCAGGCTTTAGGAGGGGCAGAGGGCCCTAGCCTGGAAATACAAGGGAGAGATAGAGGATTCAGGCTGGGGCTCTTCACCAGCTTGGTTACTGGGGACGTTGAGTCTCCTCTGGCCTTGGGAAACTGCTTGGGCGCTCCTCTGGTAGCCTGCCTCCTCCAGGGGCTGTATGAGACAACCTCAAGCCTCAAAGTCTTTAGCTAGCCTTCTCCTCTCTACCTTATTCCAGATTATGGGTTTTTTTTCCCTCTGAAAAGTAGCCTGTCACACTCTATGGCCTCTGAGCTAAGTCACTGATACAGGAAACATTTGATCCTTCCTGGCTCAGCTGACTCCAGCTGTGTCCCAACCATGTGACCACCATGCGAGACAAAGGTGAAACAAGCCTCATTGCTCCTGCCTCCTGGTCAGAGAGGGAGACCCACAGGGACTGTGGTCATTGTTCAGGTCACCCACTGTTTGCTTTTTAATTTTATGTATGCAGGTGTTTTGCCTCATACATGTTTGCGTGCCGTGCCGTGTACCTGGTGCGCTAGAGGCCAGAAGAGGGCGTCAGATTCCCTGGAGTTACAGTTGCAAGCTGCTCCGTGGGTGCTGGGAATCGAACCTGGGTCCTCTGGAAGAGCAACCAGTGCTCTTAACCCCTAAGCCAGATGTCCGGCCCCAGATGTTGAGAGGAGCCATTGAAATAGGTCTGCTCCAGGCTGAGGACTGAAGAAGGTAGAGGCCAGCAAGCCCTGAGTCAGTTGTGTCCGAGCAGGCTAACGCTTTCCAAGTAGTAAAACCTGGTTTGCACACAGTCCCTGGGCAGGGTCCCCATAGCCCAGCAGCTGCTGTCACAGAATGAGCAGCTGGGGTCACATGATCCTGCTGTTCCACCACCTCCTGACCGTCTGTTTTGTGAGGTAGTTTTTTGTGAGCATCTGTGACGGGTGACCCCACCGACATACAAATGGCCGGGTTTAATGGAGGTCTTCAGACATAAGACTCCCATATTACTGAGGAGAATGACTGACTGAACCTTCCTGTTCTGGCGCTAAGTATTTCAGAGACATTCACTTCATGTACAACCATCCTGTGAAATAGACATTGCTGGGAATGGTGAGGTGGCTCAGTGGGTAAAGGCACTCGCTGTTAAGCCTAATGACCCGAGTTCAATCCTTGGGACCCACGTTACGGAAGCGGAAGCAGAGAACTGGCTACAGCAAGTTAGCCTCTGGCCTCCACACACAAGATGTGGCATGCACGTGACACCCACCCCACACAGGCCACACTTATGTACAGGCACAAAAGAAAGACAAGTAAACGAAAGAGCAATTTTAAAAAGAAGTAGCTATTATTGCCACTGACCCATTCTACCCACCAGGAAAGACGATATTGGATATTGCCTCCAGTGAGAGTCTAAGTGATTGGGACTAAGGTCACTTGGACCCAATAGTCATGTGTGTAAGTGTCACACAAAAGTGAATGGAAACCCCCAGCCACAGACAGGAGCCCATACAGAGTTTCTTAGCTTTGACATCCCCAAGGTTGCCCTTGGAACTTGATGCAGCTTTTGTGCCTTTAATGTCAATTTTATTCATTTTGTTCTGGGAATAAATAGTTTTTGAGTTTTCCTTGCTCTTCCTGTACATGAAGAATATTTTCTTCACACACACACACACACACACACACACACACACACACACACACAACAACAACAACAAAACAAAACAAAACAAAAAAACACCTTCCACATTCTTAAACATGGAAATTAAGCCACACCTATGAAATCTTTTGTTTAATACAGGTTTAAATGCATTTTTTTTTTCTTGGAGAAGCCAAATTTAATCATTCCACCTTTTTCTTTCTATCTCTGAACCTGCTCTAGGACAGAGACAGGAGTGGCCGCGTGCTCTCACATGTAAAGTTCCTTTTGTAAAATCTCAGCACCACGTGAGCTTTTCCATCAGAACATGGCAGCGCTTGTAGGTGGTCACAGGCTGGGCCCCTGCGACCTTGACATGGGGATTCTCTGCTCTCCCTTCAGGGGATCCAGTCCCATTTACTCAAGTCTACTTGAACATGATCTGTGTGGCTGAGCCTCACACTCTTCGTGAATTTCAGGCCTGTCCAGGTCCCTTTCACATCTTCCAGAGAACTGGCCATGTCACCTCCATTACTGTCCTTTTCTTCTCCAAGATGAGCAGTCATAGCTGCCGCTGTCTGGGAGGAATTCTCTCTTCTGCTCTGTGCATTTGAGTCCACAAATCCACACACAACTCTCCACGAATTTCCATAGTTTCCTCTCCTGAGACATGATCCCTTGCCCAGGAGAGGAGCCACAATGTATCCAAACAGCGGCAAGGACATTTGACGCTGGAGGAGGGAAGCTCGGTTTTCCCAGTTACGTATGCCTACGTGCAGCAGATACTGAACACACTTCCCCCTTCTCCAGCCTCCAAACAGCAAACACGTGGGCTCCAAAGCACAGCCCCTGTGTTTGTACAGAGGGTGTGACTCTCAGGCCACACACTCAGCTATCAGAGCCATGGAACTGTATTGTTTAGAACTAAACTTAAAGTTTCTATTTTGAGCTGTATACTACCGAATGGTGGAAGCTGGTCTGACCACTGGTCCTCTGGCCCCACCCAGTTACCATGGCACCCATACACAGCTGGGTGGGATCACCGTCATCTGTGCACCCTGGCACCTGTTGAGAAGTCTGTTGTTCTGTTGGCTCCATGGTCCTTGTTCCCAGCAGGTCACCACTGGCCCTCTCCTACCTATAAGTCATCATCAGATTTGCCACCATGATCCTCTCTCTGCTCGGGTTCTGAGATGCGTTGGCTGTTGGTGGCTCATGCAGGACTTTCTTGCGTAAGAGCTAGGGGGCTTGCTAAGAGCTTCCCTGGTTATTTTTTCTTTCATTTTCCTTAATTTAATTGCTTAACAAAATATGAGCTCCCCTTCTGGATTCCCTGAACTTCCAGAGACTCTTCATGTGGACTTAGGTGCACATCCGACTTTTGTTTCTCACGTGTATACAAACACACACACTCACAGAATGGTTTATGTCAGGGACCTGCCAGAATCAGACCACTTGTCTCTGCTCTAGTCCGGTGTGGGGGTGTGTTCAGGGTTTACAGTATCACTTACTGGATGTTCTTTCAAAAATTTTGCTTATGGAAAAAAAAAAGCTGTATGCTGCAGGGCTTAGGCTCAAAGTGTGGAAGGCTTGTCTCTGCTTTTCCTATGATTCATCTCTCCTCTCTGGGGCAGAGAATATTGCTGACAGAGTGCAGGAAGTGCTGGGTGTACCAGAGCTTGTGCGGGAGTAAGGGGAAGTAAGAAATGGGCTGTGCAGCAGAGCGATGCCGACCCAGTTTGACGGTGTTGGGAATTCCAGGTTGTTCTTGATCTATAGAGCAGGGACGGCACATGCTTGGAACACACAGGATCATCAGGGACAGGCAGAGAGCTTCCTCTGCTCTGGGACTGACCGTCACCAAGGCCACTCAGTTTTCATCTTCTAATGAAGAAATGAAGGTGAACCTTCATTTAGAAAGGGGGCCACTTCCCTGTGACCTTTCAATTTCTTTCTTAAAATTGCCCTTGCTTTCTCTGTATAAGCCCCTTTGTGTCTGTGGCTCTTCATCTGACTCATTATAGACTCACTCTGTAATTGAGGGTATGTACCAGATGGCCAAGAAAGCCCTGTGGAAAAACCATGCTCTTGCACTCCACGTGAGGAGCAGTGTATGTGCTGGGTGACTCAACTTTCTTGAACCCTATCCAGATGGCTATGAGTTCCTGGAGATCCTGAAGCAGGTTGCCCGGGACAACACTGACAACCCTGACTTGAGCATCTTGTGGATTGACCCAGATGACTTTCCACTGGTGAGTGGCCCAGGCCAAGGTCCTATCCCTGGTGGTCTTCACCATCCATATTTGAGTTTAGCACAACGTCTTCAAGCATGAGAGACAGACTGAAATAGTTGATGGTGCTTGAAGAAGCCCAGAGGCCACTGTATATGGAGTGGGTGCATATGCTTTTCACACAGCATTGAACTTGGCTTCATGTAGTCATTGCAGTGGCCGGACTTACCAGTGTCCTCACTTCTGAGACACCAAGAGGTGACTACTCTTGGAGAGGCCCACCCAGGGGAGATGGGAACATTCTTTCTTTAAGTAACAATATGGCCCCTCTGTGTCACCACCTACCTCTCCCTGAGCCTCCAGAGGCAACCTAAATTATTAGAGAATGGAAGCCAGAAGTGAACACTTAGCAGAGTAAAGAACTTGATGAAGCAAAGGAGTGGCCTGTCTGAGGGTAGAGACTGTGCCTGGCTTGTTTGTCACGAGCTCCTTAAGACTCGGCATCGGGTCCAGCCCACATGGAAGGTACAAGAACTTTACCACCCCAGTGCTAGTCTCTGTCAATGAAGAATAGCAAGGAAGCTTTGATTTAATTCTTAGGTTTGAGCAAATTACACAGAATGCATGTCACACATGAGCCCAGTAACAATAATAATGGAGGAAGTTACATCCTTTACTAAAATGAACATTCTCTATTGGCCAAGTCCAATCCTGCACCAAGAGCCAGGATCCCCAGCACCGCATGAGGTGGAACCTGGGTCTCTTCAAGAGCCTTGAAGACTAACACATAGGTACTGAATTATGTGATTTGTTTGAAGATGTGCTCATAGCCCATTCCCTCAACAACCCTAAAACTAGGTACTGTTGTAACCCCTATCCCACTGAGAAAGGGCAGCACTTGGCTGTTAAACCTAGCAGATGTGGAAGCCCCACCAAGATCCATAGTGAAGTCAAAGCTTGGTCTATTGACTGCTTCTGGTAAGGCTAACTGCTGGTAACTATAGACATCTGGTTATTCTCTGGCTATGAGTTGCATAGGTTATGACTGGTAAAAATGACTACACAGAGAAAGCTGACATCAAATCCTATACACATGGAGATTGGGTGAACCAAAGAGACTTCCATGAGATTTGAGGCCAATGGCATAATTCTGGGTAAGCATAAGAAAGCCATGGCCATTTAAGCATACAAGATTGCTTTGTTGATTTGCTTTCTGCTGTGTATTTCCAGTTTACCTGTACTGTTTCATTATGCAAACTTGTAAATGACCTGCCACTCTTTTGGCCAGTTCTGCATTTACCTTGGTTCTTGCAAAGCAAAGGCATTTCTAATTTCCAGATCCACGAACACCCAAGTCCATGTCAGTCCGTGCATTTACTAGAGAGACCTCTGTCCCTGAACATCTCTGTTTCCTTAGCTTCATGGACTCCACTAGTTCCATTAGCCTGCCCCAGCCAGAGATTTGTCCAGATAGAGCCCTCGCTGGGCTGAAGAAACCTGGCTTGTATTTGCATTTTATGCCACGTTACAGCATATCAGTGCTTTCCCAGCCATCTCATATGACAGAGAGGCACAAGATAAAGCTTGTAAGAATGGAACATTTAAAGGGAGGTAGAAAGAAATGGCTCTTTCATTACCCACAAACTATCAATGAGTTATAGTTTGCGGATTGCCCTCAACCATCTTTGTGATAGTCTCCCTGAGAGCTGTGGAAGCATTTATGTTCTATGTTGTCACAGCTAGTGCCATAGCATCTTTTATTGAATGCTTAAAGTGCTTTAGGGCTGGAGCCAGCCTTGGATTTCCTGTGTCCACAACTGCTTTAAAGGCATCACAATCATAATCCGGTTACTACGATAGGCTGGCAGGTGAATCCAGGCCACAGGGAGAGCCCTCCACCCATTGTCTAACCTGGCCTTTTTGTTGCTGCAGCTTGTTGCTTACTGGGAGAAGACTTTCAAGATTGACCTGTTCAAACCACAGATTGGTGTGGTGAATGTAACAGATGTGAGTATCCCCATCAGGGCCTGAGTATCCCCATCAGGGCCTGGCCAGGCAGTCTCAGCCACCTCTTGGCTGCCATGCAGCCCTAACTATGAGATCACTCAGGAGTCTATAGCATCAAGTGGAACTCTTGGGTCTTTCCTAAACTCTAGGAGCTTGATTGTATTCACTTCCCAAGCCAAATAACAAGGCCTTTGTATACAAGCAACTCATGCCTAGAGCTACCATTGCCTAAGAGAGATGGAGAGGTTGATGTCCAGAAGCCCATGCTGGCAGCCACCCACACAGTCAGAAGACCCTGATTACAGAAGGGAAGCCCCATGGCAGAAGTTTAAGCACAGACAAACTCAGGGTGGGAAGGGCTATTGAGATGAACTGATCGAGTGGGAAGAAATATAGACTCAGTCCAGACATCGGATACAAAACAAGACAGAAATAGGGCAGATTCAACAAGGGGAACAGTGAGGAGAAGGAGCCATAATAGAGGGCCCACTGCAGCCCAGTGCAGGCAGGGGCTATTGTGAATGGGGCCCGTTAACAACTTCTCTTTGCCACCCTGTGGTAAGCGTTCTATCAGTCTCTACATTTCTTGACTTTTGAAATTTGAATGAAGAGTAATTCATTCATTAATTTTTGTGTGTGCACATACGTATTCTCTTGGGTAGTAGAATAGATATTTTATTTTTGCTGTTATTGAAACAGAATACTTCATAAGACTGTTCTGCATCATTTGGCATTTCCATTTGTCTATCTGTACATAAATATCCCTGATGGGTGTGAGAGACGTGGAGGCCCACTCTGCACAGTTACTTGGAACCCCCCAGCCGGTCTCAGCCTCCACCCCTTCACTCATTGGTTCATTCTGTCCGTCACTGCAGGCAGACAGCGTCTGGATGGAGATCCCAGACGATGACGACCTGCCCACAGCCGAGGAGCTGGAAGACTGGATCGAGGATGTGCTTTCTGGAAAGATCAACACTGAAGATGATGACGACGACGAAGAGGAAGACGATGATGGTGATGGCGACAATGATGATGATGATGACGATGATGATGATAATTCTGATGACGAGGATAATGATGACAGCGATGATGAGGACGATGATGACGAATAGCTCCAGACCTGGGTGAATCTGATGAGAATGACGTCACAACTACCCCCGACCATACAGACGACCCAAGGGGGCAGCAAGCAGCGGTGCCCACACCCTGTCCAGCTCTTTTCCTTTCTCCAGCATCTTTTTCTAGTCGGCTCTTGGCAGGAGTGGTACATTGCAGTGAATGCCTTCCCAAACCCAGCAGTCCCACTCAGCAGGGACAGGAGCGGGGTGATTCCCATGCTGACTTCTTTTAAGCATCCCGAGGAACAAACAGCTCTTGTTCTTTGCTAGACCATCAGGGGTCACGGAATAATGGGAGTCTGGGGATAGTATCTCCTGACACCTCTACTCAAGTTTACTTACTGTCTTTGATTCTGATAGTGACAGAAATGACAGCTTGCTATTAGTTCACAAGCAGGGAGTGGACTTCTAATCAAGAGCCCAGGAAGGCCACATGATTATTCAATTCAGCCCCCAAACCTAGAATCTCAGTGAACTCAGACCCAAGCCTTTGGATGACTATTAGGAATGCTTGAAATGTATGGGCATCACCATCATTTTTAGAATATTAGGATGCTGTGTGGGGGTCAGTTAACTCTCTGAATGTCCCAACAGTTCAAAAGCCTCATGTATTCACCAGCAGTGAGAGAAGGGAGAGGCTGAAGGATGAAAGGTTTTTCATTTTTCCGATGGAGACAGTTTAGGTCTCTGAAGGGGTTTGCTGGCCGCCTAGTGTGATCTGGGAACTGAATGCCCCTTCTCTGTCCCTGCTAGTGAGCTGTCCCATTCTGAGTTAAAATTGCTTTATCCAATGGTCGATTAACTCCCCATTCATCAGCACTCCCACAGTTGACCAGGGCAGTGATAATTAGAGTTCATGATGCCCTGAGGCACTGAGAAAAAAAAAAAAATCCCCAAGTGCCTTTTGAATTGTCTGAAAGCAACATTGTGCTTGGTAGTTTTAGTTGCTAAGTGTTCTAATTTATTTTTGAAATCTGTTAACATGGAGAACACTCTGTGTGGTTTTGTTTTTGAAACTGGGGCAGTCCTTTTATGGAACAGTAATAAACTGACGGACATTAAACTCATGTGTTGAAAAGATCGAGGCTGTCTTGGTAATCCCACCCTGGTCTTTCTGAATTTGTTTGTTTTTGCCTGGCTCCGGTTCTACCCCTCTGCTCCTGTCTGCCCTTCCACGATTAGCATTTCAGTGTCTCTCAGCTCTGGACACGTTTCCAGGCACTATTATCCATGCCATCAACTACCATGTGTTAATGACCTCCACTAAGGGCCTCTAACCTCGATCTTCGGGCTTTGACCTTGGTCTCTGATCCACTTGCATTCAAACTCAACACAGCAAAGCCTGAACCCCATCCCCTTTCCCCTCTAAACTTGTCCTTTTTTATGAAGTCCCAGCTTGGATGCGTGCTTTTGCTATTGATGTCATTGTCTAGGTGACTGAAAGTGCCTTGTTCACGTTTGCTCCCACCACATGGGGTGCCTACCTGTGGTCACAGCACTTATCCAAATGATAACACATCACATAGCCACCCTCCCACTAAATACAGTCTTTAGGAGACAAGACACGGCCTTATCTCTGTAGTCCAAGCTCTTGCTGCTTTGCCTGTCACAACGCAGATGGTATTTATTGAGTCAACTTGTGAATAACTGGTCAGCCAAAGCAGCTGTCATTGCCTACCATGTTGGATAGTAGAGCTTACAGGGTGTTTTACGTGCCCTGCACTGTGTTAGGTAGCTTCTGTTGCCATAACAAAACACTTGAGAGAAACAACTTAAAAGGAGGGATTTCACTTCAGCTCACAACATCAGAGGTTTTAGTTTAAGATCTGCTGTCTCCGTTGCCTGGGGCCGGAGTTGAGGAGGAATATCATGGTGGCAGCATGTAGAACAGAGGAAACTGCTTGGCTGGCTGCACCAGGAACCCCGGAGAAAGAGGGAGGGGCCAGGACTCCAAACTATCCTTTAGTGCCCTCCCTCCAGTGACCTACTTTCCCACCTCCTAATAGTCCATGGAGCTATGAACTCAACGGATCAAGATGGGTTAGCACCCTCAGGATCCAGTTACCTTTCAAAGCCCCACCTCTGAATATAGCTGTATCGAGGATCAAACTTTCAATCTTTGAAGATATTCACATGCATATCATAGCAGAATGCCACTGTCTGGGTGGCTTAGGCAACAAAAGTCTGCCTTCCCACAGTTTAGTCCAATGTCAAGTTGCATCCTGATGAGGGCTCTTTTCCTGGCTTCTTTTTTTTTTTTTTTTTTTTTTTTTTTTTGGTTTTTCGAGACAGGGTTTCTCTGTGTAGCTTTGCACCTTTCCTGGAACTCACTTGGTAGCCCAGGCTGGCCTCGAACTCACAGAGATCCGCCTGGCTCTGCCTCCCGAGTGCTGGGATTAAAGGCGTGCACCACCACCACCACCACCGCCCGGCTTTTTCCTGGCTTCTTGTCTTGTTTGCACATGGCAGATAGATATAGATAGATGATAGATGATAGATAGATAGATAGATAGATAGATAGATAGATAGATAGATAGATATGATAGATAGATAGATAGATAGATAGATAGATAGATAGATAGATAGATAGATAGATATGATAGATAGACAGAAGACAGACAGACAGTAAAGAGTTTTGATTCTCTTCTAGAAGGATACCTGTCCTATCAAACTAAGGTCTTGCCATTGTGATTTTATTTGACTTTGATTGCCATCTGAAAGGGCCTTGTCTTCAAATGCAGTTATACCAGGAGTCAACACTTCAATATGATTTTGGGGGTGCCCAATTCAGTCTAGAATGCAGGGCCTCAATATAATTTTCTCCCCCCACAAAACTAAGCAGGCTGTGCTGTGTTCTATCCACCCAAGCCCAGTCATACCTCAAGCAAACTCTTGGGGAGGTGATTGTCCCAAGAAATCTCTGATGCTAAACTTTCAAGTAGCCAAGGAGTGGGGGTCCATTGGAAAAATGGTGTGTTTCTCAGCCCAGGAAGGTGTGGTGTTCTCAGAGACCTAGAAACCTGTGTGCAGCTGAATCTGTGCTCCAGTGTTCCTGTGTTAGGATCCCTGGGAGTCCAGCTGTTTCTGCCCAGACAGGACTGTTCAGTGAGTAGTCTGAACCCTCCGAGCAGATACATAGTGAGTGTTTTGTTCCACGGCCAGAGCACAATGCTGTGTGCTTTCCATATGCTATCACAGCTCATCCTTACAGCAGATTAGAAGATGTGTCTGGTTATTTTCCTTAATACAGTAGGACATAGAAGGCTCCAGCAACTTCTCAGAACTACATACACTCTTTGAAGGGACATAGCTACAACTGTATTTTTTAACTTAAAAGGATTTACATTAAGGATCAAAACACTGCATTCTTTTTCCCTCAGAGCATGTCTGAAGACAGACTCAAGTGAATTTCCAATAACTGCTTTTATTGCTTGAATCCATTTATCCTTCCCGTTCTGAGTTCATAATCAACTCAAATGATACTAGAAATGTGGCCTAATTAAAAACACAAGATCTGCTATTCCATTAAAAAGAAAGAGCATGATTCAGTGTGTAATCTGGAACAAAGAATCCCTTTCAGTGTATGTTCATTAAACATCATCCCAGAACTTGAAAAGAGCTTGTCTTTTCTAGAAGAGATTGTGAACTCTCCGACATTCATGTCTGTCACCCTGGGAGGAGTCACTATTGTATCGTGTGCAGACTACATTTCATCTCACTTTCATTGGCATATGTTCCTCACCTGTAAGTCTGATAACAACCTGGGGGAAAACTGGTTTACTTATTTCTACTCTGTCCAAGTGTGGGTAGGCAAGTAATAAAGCTTGTGACAACTTTATAACCATGATACTAATCAACTTTAATGGCTATTATCCCTATTAAGAATGCACAAAATAAACCTAGTGATTATTCAAAGTGAATCTTAACCCAAAAGCTCTTGGCAGCATGGATTGGCTTAGGACAGCAACCAGCCACAAAAACAGGACCATTGACTCTGCTTGGCTCAGTGTGGACGTTTGTGGTGCAGGATGATCTTTTTCCTCAGGGGAGTGAAGTCCTTCAGGAACACAGCCTTCCTTTGTGAGGGACAGAGCAGCAGCCTGGGAATGAGCATGGAAGTGTCATGCCATCTGGGAATGGAACGACCACAGCCACCTAGCAGACCTAAATATTTTCAAGATGGATTAAGAAGAGTCTTTAGAATCAATGTGATATTTTTATAATCTGAATTCCTTAGTGATAACTTCAAATCTGAGTGATAACTCTGAGACCCTTACTGACCCCTAACACTCCTAAATAATCACGTGGGATCAGTCTGTGGTCAGTGATTTAGTGTTGAGTGAACTTCCCGCTCTCATTCATTCACCCACTCATTAAAAAGTTATAGACTTTTTGATAGTCTATAGACCAACCGACTCCTAAACTTCGTTGCATGTAGATTAGGGACCACAAGAATGAGCAGGTAAAGCCGGGCGGTGGTGGCACACGCCTTTAATCACAGCACTCGGGAGGCAGAGGCAGGCAGATCTTTGTGAGTTCGAGGCCAGCCTGGTCTACAGAGTGAGTTCCAGGAAAGGCGCAAAGCTACACAAAGAAACCCTGTCTCGAAAAACTAAAAAAAAAAAAAAGAAAAAGAATGAGCAGGTAAATGGGGCAGCTGAGCTGAGAAGCAGTAGAAGACAAATGTTTGAAGTACCCAGCTTCAGTTCTGAGAAATACATCTTCATATTTCTTGAAATATTATGAAGTCTGAGACCACAGAAACACATTTGGACATGGACCTAGGCAGCAGAGCCAAAAGTCAACAATCATTTCGGATTATCTGTGGCAACACGAGCCTGTGTACTCGCACGACATACTGGCACTAACGGTGAATGACATCCTGCCTGTGCACTCTCCCGCCAGCAGGTCCTGCCTCTTGCTCTGGGCTTTACCTACTGCTGTCCTGATGTCTTTATTCCACTTCTTTAATATGATAGTTTATCATCTGAGACCCTCAAAACTCCTCCACATTCTACAGCTACACAGAAAAGAGCCGCTGGCCCCTGTCTGCATATGGCTTTAATTTTTTTTTTTTTCCCCAGCAGGGTTTGCTCGTGAACTTATGAACTGTGAACATCTGGGCTGGTGGCTCAAGGAAATAGCTTATCATTAATCTATACGATAAGTATCTTCAAATCAATTACTTTCTCTGATCCCTGTCCATGCAACTGGTAGGAATGTGTGAGCTATCAACATTCCATGCAAGTGAAGGGTAGCTGAGTGTGGAGGCAGCAAGCATCAACATCTCTTCATCAGATAATCTAGTTCCCCCATCTAAAGCAGGTCAATAATTTAAAACCAATTACCAAGGTAAAATGAATTACCAAACACAATTGACTGTGTACCTCTCACCCCTATCCAGGGTGTAACAGTATTTCTCACTCTCCTTGCCTCAAATGTTTTTTACTTGATTTGCTCAAAAGTTGGCTTCCTCTCCCGGGTTTAGAGTCGCCCCAGAATTTCACCTTTTGCTATATGTTCATTTAGAATTTTCCTCCCCATAAAATGACCAGTGACTGACTGTTCATTTTCATCATGGTTGATCATTGCCCTTCATCGACCTTCCTCCTCTCTCATAACCCACTTGATTTTCATAGACACTCAACACTGTCAGAAAATCAAATCAAGATTAAAAAAAAAAATGTTCCCTGCAAAGAAAGCCAAGCTTAAAACTGAAATCATCACATCAGAAAGGGAGACGGTACACAACTTGGGATCTCAGTTTATCTTCCAAGTTCATAGCTTATGTAGTGTGTAAAATGTTTTATCGTTAATTAGGAAGGGATGATGGTGTCAATGGAGGACCTAAAGGAAAACTACACAACGTTAGCTACTAGGTAGTGTGTCTGTGATAGACACCAGCCCTGTCACCAACATCGTGATGAGAGGGCATTTCACAGAACAAACCTTAGAGAAACAAAGGGACTTGGACACATGGCTACGAGTCACATCGTTCATTCATTTACATACTCAGAAATGTCCAGTTAGAGTACATGACCCATTCAGTGCGGCAGCATACACTTAGGCACTGGCATTGTCTTAGTTAGGGTTTCTATTGCTGTGAAGAGACGCCATGACCACGGCAACTCTTACGAAGGAAAAACATTCCACTGGCGCAGCTTATAATTTAGAGGTTTAGTCTATTATTATCATGGTGTGACATGGTGGCATGCAGGTAGACATGGTGCTCGAGAAGTAGCTGAATGTCCTACGTCTTACAGACAACAGGAAGTGGACTGAGATTCTGGGTGATATCTTGAGCATATATGAGACCTCAACACCCCCCTTCATAGTGACACACTTCCTCCAACAAGACCATATCTACTCCAACAAGGCCACACCTCCTAATAGCGCCACTCCCTTTGAGGGTCATTTCCTTTCAAACCACCACAGCCATATACACATGGTATCTGGGGACTCTAAGTACACAGGCTAGGCAGAAACAGCCCTTGATTACAAAACACAACACTAACTAATCAAAAAGAATATGGCCCATGAGCACACATTTTGTATTGTTTACTCTACCAGAGAAGGACAGATGTTGGGTTCAAAATTCAGAGATGAAAATCCCTGCTAACAGAAGCAACTGTCAGATAGTCCCTCTCCTAAGTCCTGACCCAGACATCTCTGGTCCTCACCGGAGTTCAGTTTCTTTCCCCTGGCAGGACAGTGTCTGTTACTGCTACATCCTTACTGGTTTCCTGCTCTCTGCGAAATAGCTGTTCTCATCGGTGGCCACTTAGAAATGAACTTCGGTTAAGCAGGTCAGAATTGGGGGGGTTCAGAGGAGCTGACAATTTAAACCCTGGAGTAACCATCATAGAAATAAGATATTATTATTAACATTAGCTGTTCTCATGCCCACATTTTAAGGAACAGTGATCAATTCAAAAGGACTATTCTTTTATGCCTATAACCGAGGGGCAATAGCACCTGAAAGCAATGGTCACGCTCCCTTCCTGGCTTCCCGGCATCATGCTTCCGGCTACATTGTTTATAATCCAGGTTGAACTGAACTTGTCACCGTGGGTCAGGCGTCTCAATGCCATAACCAATTCCCTGGACAAAGGTTTGTATTTTGATGTTTTCATAGGCTGGGGGGGCGGTGGTTTGAAAACTACATCAGTGGTTCTTAACCTCTGGGGTGCGACCTTTGGGGCTTGTCAAATGACCCTCTTACAGGGGTCACCTAAGACCGTGGGAAAACACAGATACTTACATTACAATTCCTAACAGTAGCAAAATTACCATTATGAAGTAGCAACAAAAATAATTTTATGGTTGGGGGGGTCACCACAACATGAGGAACTGTATTAAAGGGTCGCAGCCTCAGGAAGGTTGAGAACCACTGTCCCACACAATGAGCAAATTCACAGTGAATGCACCTGGCCATGCCTAAACGCTCAGAGAAGCAGAAACACAGACAAAGCCAGACACGCTGCAAGCTCAGATGCTGTGTGTGATCCAAATGCCATTTCAGGGCCAAAAGAATCAGAGACTCAAGATAAAAGCCTGGGAGTTTGTTACATTTGTCCCCGGGAGTTAACACAAAAGTGTCTTTATTTCATCTAGACGAGAACAAGTCAGTGGACTTTCTGAGAAAGCCACCTTGCCCGCCCTGCCTCAGGCTCCAGGAATCTCTATGGTGTTGAGAAACTTGGTTCCACAATAATCATCAGAGAGGTGCATTCCAAAGGTGAAGCAAATTGCGCGACTTCGGTAGAGAGGGGCAGGATGGAGGACTGGGGGTCCTAAGCTCTCATTTCATTCCGTAGTTTTGCACCCCCTGTTCACCCTTGGGAATTCATCTTGACTCCCAACACAGTGACCACGTGAGCACCGTCCCTCCGTCTCCTCCCATCTTCCACCGAAACAGCACAGCCAAACCGTAACTTACACAGTGGGATAGAGGGAAGACAGGTCTTCTTTTCTCTTGGACGCCGGGGTTCTATTATATATGTACTCTGCCCACAGTCCAAAGGGTAAATATGGGGCAATGGGGAGAAACTGAGAATATGGAGTCAAGGGGCCAGATCAACTACCCCAGATCCTACCCTCCTGGCTGGCTACAGTCAATTCCTCATTCCACCTCAGCGGGGCTAACTTGACCCTCCCATCTGAAAAAGCCAGCTCAGGCCCCTGTGCCCAAGGCCCCGGGTGAGCCTCTTGCTCTGGTCCAGCAAGGAGAGGCAGAGGTTGGAGGCAAATGGCCCTGGCTGGGGAGCAGTGCTGCAGCTGAAGCCCAGCAGGTTAGGGCTCGCTCTCCCCGCGAGGAGGAGGGCTCCTTCAGTTCTTCCCATTATGTAGCCCAGTGGGCCAGCCTGGTGGAGAAGCTTCCCACGGGACCAAACGGTAAAAACCCAAAGTGAAAGAAATGACCTTTCTCCCGAGGAATTCTCCGCCTCAGGTTCCCACTCAAGATTGTTGTCTCCAGGTCCCTCCTCCACACCCAGAAATGCCAAACCACTTAGCTCATGCTTTGGGGTAGAGTGGGCAGAGGGGCCTGGCTCTAAGGGCTTGTCTGAAATCCCATCTACCAGGCAGGAGTCCCCTGCAAACGAAAGGAGCCCTAATTCAGACACTGTGGGCAAAACAAGCTGTGTAGAGTGAGTCTGACTCATCATAACTGGAGAGTGTCAGCACCTTCCCCCTCCTTCTATGACAAAATAGTGTTTTGTCAAAACGGGGACTCATTCGTTTTCATTTGAACGATGCCACAAAGAAACCTATCGCTTTATTCACTAATAAAAAAATAATAATAATAAAAATGGTCCCAATCTGATTTTCTGAGCTTCTGATTAAAGCTCAATAAGGTGCTTCCAGTGGGGTCAAGCTGGGGTCAGCTCATGATTCTGCTGAGGTCCAGTCAAGAACCACACTCCAGGCTTAAAAACAGGGCATGTTTTATTTATAATGGGATATGACAAGGTTACATAGTAGTAAATTCACAGTAGTGATTTATTTTTTTTGTGATGTAACAAGATCCATAAAGAGCAAACACTACCCAGAAATACTTTGTGTCGTTTTATAATCATAGGGTCTCTGCTGCAGGACTCTGTAAATGATCATCTAGACATTCCTGTTAATTTCCATCACTAATCATTGGTTGTTTCTTTTAAAAGTTACGTTAACAGATGCACAGGAGGCTTCCAGGGGAGTGAGCTTAAGCAGTAACCCCCCCTAGAGCTCGCCCTTTCTTTGTCTGTTTCTTGCTGTTTGCAAGTCACAGAGGTCCTAAGCGCAAGACAAACTTTAATGGGCATGCCTGCAGGGTGACAACAGGCTCCCGCTGACATCCCCTCAGTGAGAGGCTGGTCAGTGTAAGAGAGAAAGGAGAATGAACTCTCTTGAACAGAGATATAGACCCTCACGGGCTCAACCATACACACATGTACAAATGAGACACACACCGATCTGCCACTGGTCACATGAATGTTCTGAGTGCCAACAGGCAAACATGTCTACCTGGCAACACACACTCAGAGAAGTACAGGCAGGAACCAGCCCTCCCCTTCCTTGACTCACCCACATGTAGGAAGTCTTTCAAAGCAGGGCCAGAGTTGGGAAGAGTAAACCAGGGACTTCACTTCCTTGTTTCACTGGGTCAATGATTGGCGGTGAGGAGAAGGGGGTAGTCAATTTCTGAGTCCATTATGTTGATAGTAGCTTACAGTACTGGCTAGTTTTATGTCAACTTGACACAAGCTAGAGTTATCAGAGGCAAGGGAACCTCAATTGAGAAAATGTCTCCATAAGATCTGTCTGTAGGCAAGCCTGTAGGGCATGTTCTTAAATAGTGATCTGTGGATAAGGGCCCAGTCCACTGGGGGTGGTGCCATCCCTGGGCTGGCGGTCCTGGGTTCTATAAGAAAGCAGGCTGAGCAAGCCATGATGAGCAAGCCAGTAAGCAGCACCCCTCCATGGCCTCTGCATCAGCTCCTGCCTCAAGGTTCCTGTCCTGTTTAAGTTCCTTTCCTGGCTTCATTTGATGATGAAATGTGCTGTGGAAGTGTAAGTCAAATAAGCCCTTTCCTCCCCAAGTTGCTTTGGTCATGGTGTTTCATCACAGGAATAGTGACCCTGACTAAGACAAGCAGTTACATTTAATACATGCACTCAAGAAAATGACCTAGAAAGGAGAGCTGGCCACCACCACCAATGATTCAAGGGGCAGCAAGAGAGCATCCTAAGCCTTTCTTAGACTCGCCAGCATGGCCAGGCTCCCCATTCACTAGAAAGGAGTCCCACACTCCTAACAATGAATTGTGATGAGACCAACATACCCAGGCCACTGACTTCACACTCTGCTGTAAGATCTCGAAAGGGAGAGTCAGAGGAAGAAAGGGAGACAATAATTGTTGGGGGGAAACAATGGTTATGCATTTTCTCTGGGGCTTACTTTATGAACCTTAGCCAAGAGATTTTTGACTCTGTGGATCATCTAAGGACAGATGAGCCTTATAACTTTAAAATCTATTCTGTCTCCCATGGTGCGGACTTTTTGAACAGTCAATTCATGCACTATTTAAGACTGCCTTTTCTTTTCACTTTTTTTTTTAAGCACACACTTTTGAACAAAAGTTGTCTGCCTTTGTAGACAACTGACAATAACTAAGGGAAAGTCAGCAATATCGGACCTACACTCTGCACTGGGTTCCTTCACATTTAATGTTAGAATTTTAGTAACTTAGGTTGAAAGTTATAGGGGGAAAAATCTATGAACATTTAAGGTAATGGAATCCTGTGTACTCTAATAGGCTCATGCATCCTTCCAGCCTTAGGGCACAGTTTACATCCTTTAAAAACAATATGCTATGGGGGTGCGAGAAACGAAGTAAGAATTTACTTCTTCAATTGTGTGAGGCAGCTTTCTGCAACTTTACATTTCGTTTCCAAAGTATCGCTCACAGGGTTCCCACTGCACCAGTAACTCGAGCTGTGAAGACGCTGGGAGCACGAGCTGAATTTGCTTTTGCTTTTCTTCCAGGAAGGAATCGATGCAAACTTCATGTTTTGAAAAAAAAAAAAAAATCGATATTCAATTTACAACCAGGAAGTCTGAAATTCTACTATGCAAAGAGTTACAGAGGGAGAGGGGGGCGGGAGAGAAAATAAATTAATTCCTTAATTTAAACCTTTCTTACCCTGCTGGGAATGCACACACCAATACATGACTCCAACTTAATCCCTTTGAGACCCATAATTTAAGACAGCATTGGAAGCACAGTATTTTAAAGCCCTGATGAGCAGTGTTGCATGTAACTCCATATTATTTACATTTATGGCACTTACAACCGCACAGTATTCGTGGCCAAGCAGCTACTCTGGGACGTTACCCTCCACAGACGGCCAGTCTCTCACAGACTACCCACCCCTTACCTTATCTCCTAAAATATTCCTGAGAAAGACATCATGAGGAACTTCCAGTCAGAAGGGACCTAAAGGGAAAAACTAAGACCAAAGCACCCTGATTCCACTATGTGTGTCTCAAACAGAGCCATGCTATTAACACGGGACATCTTGACTCCGGGCCTCGGCCCATGTGATTCCCCTTCCTTCCCCAACACGTCTTTCTGAGCTAAAAGTTGTTGAGTGAAGAAGAATGTTCGCTTTTCCAAGTAAAGATACATTACAAATATCCCAAGCCAATTTTGATTTTTTTTTTAAAATGACAGATAAAATAGTGTGATTTATGGAATGCATATTTAGGAAGGGTATACATGCACAGATGTTGACAGAGTTCTCCTTTCTTGAAACAAGATCCCTGAAGCCGGGGAAGGAAAAAGTGAATACTCGGGAATCACTGTTTCAGATCTAGGCAGGCGAACAGAGACCAAGATAGTCCACTTCAAGGATTCGGGACATGGCTCCTTGGGCACTTCCCTGCACAGGGCTCTGCCAGGAGGCACCTCATGTCTACAAATAGGACAACAAGGGGTTAGTCCTCTGAAACCAGCTGACAGAAGGGGCCTGCTGGACTGCAATACGGAACCCCCACTGTCCCTTTCCCCGACACCCCTCTCCTTTCCTCCTCCTGACCAATAACTAAGGGCAATTTACACAAGGGCAGAGGAACCTTTCCCTTGTGGTACGTTGCACAGTGACGGTCGTCCCAAACCACAGGGACGGGACAGCAGTAGTTGCCAGCGTGGTGAGTATCGCTTGATCTCCTGTGGTAGGGCAGCTTGGCACATGAGCTCTGTGAGGACTTGTCTCCCTGGGAAATTGGATGGATCCAAGGGGCACCTGCCACCTGGGAGTCACAGTGTTGGTCTCTCCTGGTTTGGGAGAAGCAGGGCTAAGGAGGACTGGGCAGATGGGGCTCCTGCGGCATCCTAAAGGGGGCTCTGCAGCTCAATGGCTCCCCAGAGTCATACCTTGCTTCTGAAAAAGACTCTGTGCAAAGAGCTTTGTAGGCATACTGGGAAGCCGTCCCTGTCAGCTCTGGAGGGCCGAGCTAGCCTCCCTGGGGCTGCCCACCAGGTGGGGCTGTGGTCTGAGTGCTCAAAGTGGGCTACAGTGGAGTTCAGGTGGGCAATGCCAGGGCTAAGGAAGGTCTGCCTGCCTCCGGCCAACAGAGGGACGGGCCAGAAACAGGGCAGGTAGTTCCCTCACTTTGGAAAATGGAAAGCCGATCACTTAGCAGCTGCAACCCGGCAGCACCCATTTTCTGCTGGGCTTTCTCTGTGGAATCTAAGGCAATAAAGAACAGATGCAGGTGGGTGGGCATTTCCTGGACTGCCCACCACTCCCCAGGATGGTGTGGTGATATGAAAAAATCACATGTACAAACACACGTGTGGATGTGTAGTGTCTGGTTTCCTGAAGCAGAATAAAGTGAGTCCCCTAGAACCTAGGAGGAGGTCGACCAGAAGTCCATAGGAACGTGGTACTGGGCGACAGGCAGGGACCAGTAAGGCAAGGCTCCCAAGGACACAGCAGCTACACTTTGGTTTACAGCTGTCAGAGAAACTCCAGGGAACAGCTTCTTCAGAAGTCCCATCTATTAAAGTCAGATGCCACCAGTCGCTTGTTGGGGTGGACATCTCCTGCTTCCTTCCAAATAAAGTGCAGATGGTCGAAGGATACTGGTCTATCATCTGTCAGTTTCAGTCAGCATCAAAGAATTAAAAAAAAAAATCTTTATAAAAGGTCTCCCCCGGACATATATATCTCTCTATACATTCTTTTGTTTTTCATAAAGCCACAAATATAGAACTTTCAAACCGATGTCTCGGACTGTAAGCGAAGAACAAACTTGTGAGATTTGGGGTCTATGAACTCTTCCGAGAGTACGATGAACGGGATTTTCTTCACATTCACGACGAGGCTGAAGTCCAAGCATTTAAGGACGAAAACAATTCCGTCCCGCAGCCCATTCGTCACGGCTTCATCACTAATAAGTCTCCACTGTGTGGAGAGCCAACGCTCCTTGTCATACTGCAAGGTGGGGCCCGCACTGAGGTACCGTTCCAGGAAAGCCTGAAAGCCAAAGACAAGCATTAGGGAAGCAACAAGGGCTGCTGTGCTATGAGGCCAGGGGCCATCCTTTTTAGCCCTAGGAAATGTTACCCATTACACCCAGGCCGGAGACCACAGTTCCGCTTCTCATGCTAAAGCCCCACGAGACCCTCTCTGGGGAAGGAAGACTTCTTGGACTTCCTCACTGGTTTTTGGTTTTTGTTTGTTTATTTTTGTTTTGGCCATTTGCAACCACAGGGTGAGTCCAGAGAAGTGGAGGAGTGACCAGTGTTTGTCAGAAGGGACTGCTAATGGAACACGCTGCCTCTAGACACAGGTACTGTACACACTCTCCCACCTCCACCGCTAAGCCAAGGATCCTCGAGGGCAGGCCAAGTACCGGGCGCAGAGGAACTGTCAGTGACTCCAAGGCAGGCAGACAAGAACAATCACACAAACGAAACTGCATGCTGTGACTCTGCTCAGTCGCTGACCCTTCCTCTGGGAGGATACAACACTACCTCACTCCCTGGGCTACCATGAGGTGGGAAGGGTCAGTTCTTAAAAGGCTCTTCTAGTTCCCGCTGGAGTTCAGTTGTGACCAATGGTTATTTGATGCAGAACTGATGTCCGTGTGGCAGTTCTAGGGAGGGGCAGACCAATGTCCCCTCCCCTCCTCTGAACTCTTGCTCCAGGGACACCAAGCTCTCTGATTCCACTACATCCGCTCACGTGCCACTCCTCCTTGCCCTTCACACCCCAAACTCTCTTCTTGACCCTCTCAAATGTATTGGCACACCCTTCTGTCAAAGCTCCTGAAATCACTGGGATGATCTCACGTCATATTTCACTTTCTGAACTATGACTGACTCGCTGTCTCCCGGCTTCATGCTCATAGAGGACAAGAACTACATGACCGTTGTTTTCTTCTTTTTAAAGCGTGGCTTTCTAGTTTATCTGGCACAGAATTAAATACACAAGTCAGTTTAGTTGAGAGAAAGAATAAGCCAATAATATAAATGGGAAAACACTGGCATGTATCCATCTGGTCCTAGGCCGAGGTCAAGACATTTTCAGTTTTCAAGCAATCCTCTTTCGTAACTCCTCTCCTCTGCTGTGCTCCGCAAGCAGCTGTAGCCATGGTGATAGGTACACAAGAAGGTGTGGCCCCGTTCCAGTGAAATCGGAGTCAGAGAAACAGCCAACCCCTGGCTTTGACTCATGAAACTTAATTCAAACGTGCATCAACAGACAAGCCGTTAAGCAAATCTGTGTATCTGGTGGAATCAGACGCAGCTATTCACAGGGAGAGAGTGGGAGCTGTGTGAGTCAGGTCAGTGTGGATCGAGAGAAAGAGCCAAGAAGCCTGGAGTGGAGCGAGCGGGTTGCCAAAATACAGTCATGTCTAGTATCATCAAAGCATTTCCACCTTAAAACTAGCAACCAGATACAGCAGAGAGAATATACATCAGCCCGTACCAGTAAGAAGTGTAGGGGGTAGGGGCAGACAGTGCTTTTTGACCTCAACATTTTCTTTTAATTTTAGTTTTGGGGTTTCTAATGACTTCATTTGTTTATTTTTGTGTGTGGCTGTGTATGTACACGCTCATGCACATGCATGCCACAGCATGTGTGTGACTGGAAAATAACTTTCAGGGTCAGTTCTCGCCTCCCGGCATGTAGGTTCAGGGGCTTGAACTCAGGCTTGGTGACAAGCACCTTTATCCACAGCGCCATCTCACCAGCTCTGATGGTTTTGGTCGTTGTTTGTTTGTTTCTGTGAAGGGTTCTGCTAGGTAGCCCAGGTTGGACTAGCACTCACTACATAGCCCATTCAGGATCCTTTTGCTTCTGCCTCCCAGGCACTGAGATTACAATCATAAGATACCACAGCTGGCTGAAAACATAATCTTCTACATTGGACTTTTCTTTTTTTCACAATAAACATTCAAGAAGGCATAAGTTTTAAAATGAAATGGGAAGAAACCAGACAACTTTAGGAAACCCTGAAGAAAGAAAAACGTCTGGCCCTTTCCCTTGCCAGAGGCCATTACTCTGCACACAGGCACATCGTTTTCTATCTGCAACCTGTGTTCATGCCCTGTTGTATTTGGAGTTTTGTAACTAAATATTCAAACAAGTTTTTCCCCCACATTCCAACAGATGATATACCATACAGCATGTTAGACACATTTGTAAATGATTTCCAGGTTGGAGTTATATAGGATATTCTGGGTGAGAGGCAATCTACCTTCAATGTATAGTTGGGCATATAGACAGTAACTGAAAAGTTAATTTCAGGATACCCACTCCCATATTAAAATCTGATGTTCAAGTCCCTCATATAAAATGGCACAGCATTTGTAAGTAACCTCTAGACATCTATATACTTTAGAATTCATCATCTCTAGGTGCCTTACAATATCTACTTCAATGTGATGCTAATCAGTTGCTACACTGTATTGTTTTGGGGACAGTGACAGGAAAGCTATGTACATACTCAATGTGTCAGGAAAGCGTGTGTATGTGCTCAGTGTGACAGGAAAGTGCTTATATGTGCTCAGTGTATTAGGAAAGTGTGTGTTTGCGCTCAGTGTGTCAGGAAAGTGTGTGTACATGCCCAGTGTGTTAGGAAAGCATGTATAAGTGTCCAGTGGAACAGGAAAGTGTGTATATGTGCTCAGTGTGTCAGGAAAGCGTGTGTACATGCTGAGTGCAGGAGAGCACGTCTCCATCCATGGCTGGCTGACTCCACAGATGAGGAACCCACGGATACAGGGAACTGACGATGGAACTGACTGCTGGATAATGTTCCTGGTGATAAGCTACTGAGTCAAAGAAATGGAAAACGTTATAGTTTCTCACTGGATATTTCTGCTTGGCTTTTCCTCATCAGTAGTGCTGACAACTGTGGGAAGTGTAAGCATAAGATGTCCTTAGGACAAGAGCTATCAAATATTACCTGTGCACCAATGCCAAGGCCATTCATATGATCTACATGTAGCCTTATCTATCATCATTTCGTACACAACAACCCTGTCAAGCAGCTATCCCTAGTTTATATGGGAGGAATCAAGTACAGAACAAACTTGTGCACAGGGACAGACCATCTGAGTGGTTGGGGTGAGGATCTGAAGCCACCACGTGCCCTGCTCACCCATCCTTTCTGTTTGGCCACAGTCCTCTACTAGATAACATTGATGATGACTGCAATATCCATCCCTCAAAGTGTATTAATGACATACTCCAAAAGACTGCTCAGTAAAACAACTTCTACAGCATCCAAACCGGTGGCATCATTTCTACCAAAACCCGATAACTACTAATGGGTATGATTTTAAGTATACGACATGAATCAACATGAAGTGTTAGGAACACCCTCAATGTATAGGTTAGGAAACTGAGGCACAGCGCCAGAAGCTATTTGTCCGAGGTTGTATAGCCAGCCAGTTGGTGGAGGACTCAGGTTAAAATGGGTCTGTCGAGCTCTATGGCCCACCCTACCACTACCCTGCCCTGGTACAAGGTGAAATCCTTTTCTACTGTTATAGAACTTGGAGGTCTTTAAAATGTACATTTAAAAAACAATTGTACTGGGCTGGGGAGCTGGCTCAGTGGATAAAGAGCTTGCTGTGCACGTGTGAGGATCTATGTTCAGATCCTCAGCACCTCCACAAAAGGCCATACATGGCAGTGTATGCTTGCAACCCCCGTGCTGGGGAGGCAGAGAGAGGAGGGTCCCAAGGGCTCGCTGACCAGCCAGTCCAGCAGGATCACTGAGTTCTACGTTCAGGGAGAGACCCTGTGTCAAAAACTAGGTGGAGGGGTTGGAGCGATGGTTCAGCAGTTAAAGAGAGTTTGCGGCTCTTCCAGAGGACCCAAGTTTGGTTCCCAGCACCATCAGGAGACTCACAGTCACCTGTAACTCTAGTTTCAGGGGAGGGGCCTAACATCGTCTTCTGGCCTTTTCTGATGCATCCAAACACACACAAGAGATGCTCACACCATAACACACAGGAGATGCTCACACGGTAACACACAAGTACAAACAACCAAAGTAATGTGGTGAGCCACAGAGGAGACACAGATGTCAGGGGACCGGCCACACTCAGGGCCCTGCCTGCCCACCAACCCCAGCAGCGCACCTTGGGGGTCATGCTGTTGGTGATGCAGAAGGCCAGGTGTTGCAGGATACTCTCCATGCTGTGGTAGTGCTGCTGGCGCGTGGTCCGCAGGTACTTCTGGAGCGCCCTGGCCATGGAGGGGAAGATGGCCTGAGCTGCCTCCCTGGGGTCCATCACCTCTCCAGGAGATTTCTGCTGCTCCTCAGCCTGGAGACGCTGGATGTGGATGAAGGCTTCTTCCACTGCCACTACCAATCTGGAAGGAGATACAGCACAGTCATCAAGGCAGTGGCCACCGAAGGGTTGAGGGACAGTCCCCTAAGACCCAGAGGGCCTCCTGTCCGCTGCAGCACCCTGGGCCTACCACCAACTTCCCCAAGGTTCTGTCACGCTGCTTATCCCTAGCTGTCCTCCGGAGGATGGGAAGAGGCCAGGAGGAAGAAAAGTAACAGGAGAAATAAGATTGGGCTGGGGTGGTGGTGGTCTCTAGGACTTCTCAATTCTGCCAATAATGAGCTCAGAAAACTCACTTTAACCTGAAGACTTCTGCTCAAACTCCATCTGGGAGGAGGAAATGAGTGTACAGAGCTGCCGGTAACGAACCAGAGCCCCGGGGGAGCTTCCGTTGGTAGAGTGCTTGCCCAGGACCACAAAGAGCTGGGATCCATCCCCAGCACCACATGTGGTGGCACAGTCCTGCAACCAAGCGCTCAGGAGGTGGAGGCAGGGTAAGAGTCAGACTGAAGAGAGGGCTCAGGGTAAAGGCCCTTGCTGTCAAGTTCAACAGCCTGGATTTGACTCCTGGAACTCATGTGGTGCAAGGGAAGAACCAATCCCCAAAGTTATCCTGATCTCCACATGTGCACCGTGGCACACATGTACGAGTACATGGACACACACGTACACACACACACACACACACACACACACACACACACAAATGATAAATGCTAAAAAAAAAAAAAGTTAAAAAATATAAGTTCAATGTCATCCTCAGTTACATAGAGTTCAAAGCCTGCCTAGGCTATAAAAATAGAAAAGAAACCAGAGCTTTGGCCCCCTCAATCCATCCTCCGCCCCCCTCCCCACCCCCAGCAGCTCAGGAAAAGGAAGAATGGGGCAGCAGGCATAAGGGAAGCCACCTTTGTCACCTTCAGTTAACACGGGAAACAGTGTGGGTGGAGCCGGCTCCCTCCGAGGGCAGCAGCAGAAAAGTCCCTGGGAATCTGCTCTAAATGCAAATTCCCAGTCCCAACCCCAGACCCATAGACCGTGCAGTAAGCTATGTGAGTGGGCCCAGAACCTGTGATGGGCATTAGAGGTGTGTCTGGTGGTGATCACACACACCAAGTCTGAGAAACACGAGAGAACAGTGCACTGTCAACAGTCACACAAGTCAGGTTTGCAAACAAAAAATTAATTCTGGAGGTTAAAAAAAACAACAACAACAACGTGAAAATGAAATACTCGAGCAGAGAGGCCAGGCACGGGAGGGTCCCAAACCTTGCTCTCCGCTTCTTCACCCGCCGCTCGTGTTCGGCTTCTTCGTAATACAACTCGTTGTGGCTGGAGTCCCTGCGCCGCGCAGCCGCCGCAATCATGGCTCGGGACTGACCGGTCGCATTGTTACTGGGCCCTGTGATAGGAGGAGAATGGTAAAATAGCTCTAACACCGAAGGCCAGGAAACGGGACAGAAAAGCAGTACCCAGGTCTCTCGGCACTCTCCCGCCCACCCGCCATGGAACACAGACGGATCCTAAAAGTTAAACGTCCCCTGGGCACCGTACACCATAGTCACAGCAGCCAAGAAATCTAACCCCAGTCTGATGGGGAGACGGGAAGAGAACTCTGAAGGGGCTGCCGAAGGCTCACCGCTGAAAACGTTGGCCGAGAACAACACCCGCCAGAGTGTGCCGAAGATGTCACTTACCATCTGCTACACAAAGTTTCAGTTTGGCCATAAGGGCAGCTGGGACATCACATGCAGCACACAATGAGAGAGAGTGAGCAGGATGGGAGGAGAAGGACAGACAGAGAAAAAAGAAAGTCAAAGGACACGTGCAGTGACCACACACAGGAGAACAGGCTAAGCCGGGGTGCGACCGTCACGGTCACCACCCCAGACACCAGCGACCACAAAACGCCCGAAGAGACTCACAAGTCCCGTGTCACCCTGAGCACTACCCCCCTTAGCTTATTGGAAAGACACGGCAGGACCTCAGGCTTTCTTCTGGGTGACCTGCTGCTGTGGACTTGGTTTCACTAAGTTTTCCCATGGGGTGATGATTACACCTTATATCACCAAATTAAAAAAAAAATAAATAAAAGGATGCCCTCACCAAAGCTGATACCTATGTCAATCAGCTGACTTGTTGACAATATGACTCTCTTCTGGAGCCTGCAAAGGCCTGGTCTTATCCCAAGTGCCCAGCAAGAAACGACACGGAGTCTTGTTTCTCACACTTAAGCACTTGACACCGTGAATGAACCGAGCTCTGACTCCTCCAGCCTGGCTCCTGCTTCTTGTCACCATTCAACTGCTCCTAGCCAGGACGGAGAAGCCCGGGAGGAGCTCCCAGTCACCTGAACTACTGACATGTCTAGGCCTAACGCCTTTGGAGGAACAGTCTGAGTATCTGGGTAAGTTGTTCAGACTTTGAACAGCACTCTTTTCCTAGGGCTTTCAATCTAAGGTGTTCCCAGCAGGAGGCAGGAAACGCAGCTACAGTTACCAATACCAAAATCCCCAAATGGATGAACTTGCCATATATGTAGACTGTGAACTGACATTCCCCTGGAAAACATGTTTGCCCACATGTAAAATAAAAACAGAAATTGTTCTGGAGTGAGAAAGGTCCACACGGCAAGCACGGAGTACAGGTAGAGGCAAACGGACCGTGGAGTTTGGGCGACAGAGGCGCCTAACTGTGCCCTTCACACCCCACACAACAGTCTGAAGCACATACCATCTACATTGTAGACTTTCAGGCCAGCCATGTGCTTGGCTGCTCGGAATTTGGATGCCGTTAGGAGGTTTGGGTTATAGATGGTGAAGTCCTTGTAGTAATTTTCCAGCACCACCAACGCTGCTCGCTGGATGCTGTGGGGTGAGGACAAAATTAATGCGGGGTTTTCACGGGATACAACAGGTCTGGAATGAGAAGTCTTCTGTGTCAGGTCAGTAACTGCAAGCCAGGGTAACCTCCCACGGAAGTCTGCTGGCTCCGACACTCTCACATGTCCCCTGGTAAGTGGCTTCTCTCTCTCTCCTGGGCTCTGTCATCCCCCATCCCCCAGCCATCCAGTGGCCGGAAGAGAAGAAAGTTACAGCCTGTAACTGAGATTTAGGGTGAGTGCACAGAACTTGCCCTGTTTGTCCTTAGTTTACAAAGAAAGAAAGAAAAGCGAGGAGCCCCTCACCCACCCAAAGGTAGGAGGTTTGAAGACGGCCATAGGACTCCTGAACTCCTGAACGAAAGGTCAGTTTCTGAGGCCCTCGGTAACACTTGGTTTCCACACACTGTGCTGCCCCAGGTCTATGGAGCTTGTCTCCCAGATTACAGTGATGGCCTCCCTGTGAGGCAGAGTTGGCTTGAAATGAGGCTTCAGCTGTGATGATCTGGTCTTAAGACCCTTGGAGCCTCTCCCCTGGCTGTCTGGGACACTCAGCAGATGACTGCTCCAAGCTACCATTTTGGAACCAAGCGATAACACCCACACCCGGGACTGCGGGTGCAGGCTGGGAGCTCTTTCAGAGAGATCAACCAGCAATGATGCAGGAATGATAAAGGATAAAGGCCTTCATCCACCCCATCTCACTTGACCCTCGTGATCACTGCAGGCAAGAAAGCAAAGGTACAGAAACCCATGATCCACACAACGGCATGGCGTGCGCTACAGTCTGGCAAGAACTCGTGCAGATTGACCACCTAGATGCTGCCTCTTCACCCTGTGCTTTGTGTGCTGACGCCTGCAGCCTTGGAAGCCATTCACCAACCCCAGTGTGCTAAATACCACGGCTCTGTTTTATCTTGCCCTCCGGAGTCTCCTTCCCAACACTCTAAGATGACGGGCTTATAAGGATTATTTACAATAGCCAGAACTCCAGGACAGGGACTGCCTTGGATTCCTGGCTGGCTACGTGGCATCCCAGTGCTCTCTCAGTGGCTCAGAGACCTTCACTTCATACTGACTGTGCAGCCCTTAACCACCCAGGTGAAGCTCTTGTACGACCCCCAACCCCTCCCCTCTCTGGAGCTCTGTTTTAAGAACTAAACACAGGGCTGGGGATGAGGCTCAGTTGGCAAAGTGCTTTCTTCTGGACTACACAGGGCCAAGCAGGCACTAGGACAGTGTGGGATGCAAGAGTAACTTCCCCACGAGGTGACCCTCGATTGGAAGAGCTTCATTGCAGATCTTTGTTGTTCTAAGCTCTGCTCAGTGTGGCTTCAATCTCTGCCCCATCGTCCACTGTGACTTTCTCCAGAGAGGGGCAAATGTTCCTTCACCCCCACTGTACCCAAAGGTGTATCCACCCCCATCACACACACACTTCCTTGAACATTGCTACTGCTCTTCTGGCTCTGTCCACACACTCATTTTCCAGAACCTTTGGGCCAAAGGTAAGATGAAGCCTCCAAGCATGAAAATAAGCCTCAGTTATATACAGATACACTGGTTCAAATTAGTTCATCCCATACTTCTATACCAGCAGAAGAATTTCTCTGTGTTCCTGGATTCTAACAGAAAATCCTTCCCTCATCAAAAGTTAAGAACTGGCAGGGAAGGATTGAGAGATGGCTTAGCCATTAAGCACTGGCTGATTTTGGAGAGGCCCCGGGTTCAGCCTTCAGCACGTATATGGCAGCTCAGACCACCGTAACTGCCATTCCAGGAGATTCAGTACACTCTTCTGGCCTCTGTGGGCTCCTGCATGCATGTGGGGCACATGAACTCTGCAGGTACATTATAAATAAGTATATATAAATAAGCAAATGAATCTTTTTTAACAAGTTAAGAATTTAAAGTCAGTTTCACAAGTTATCCCCAGGCCCATCTTCACAGTAAACTTTCTTGTGGTGGCTGCTGGGTTTTGATTTTCATCCTGGCCACAAGGAGGGGCCCAGAGAATCCCATGGGCTCATGTGCTGAGAAGACAGTGCTGTTGCTCAATGCTTCATCTCACAAGTGCCATCTTTATAAGTGGCTTCTGCAAGTAATGTGTGATCCTCATAGGTAACCCATAGGCAGGCACGCATCAAAGGTATAGAGACACATGAGTGTGAGGACCCATGTTCTTTTTTTTTTTAATTATTATTATTTTTAATTTTTTGTTTTTGTTTTTTGTTTTGTTTTTGTTTTTTTGAGTCAGAGTTTCTTTGTGTAGCTTTTGGAGCCTGCTCTGGAACTCGCTCTATAGACCAGGCTGGTCTCGAACTCACAGAGACCCGCCTGGCTCTGCTTCCCGAGTGCTGGGATTAAAGGTGTCGCCACCACCGCCTGGCTTCTGTCCTTGTCTTGCTCTAGCAGAGCTCCTACCTTGCCACCTTCTAGCATGGCCTAGGACAGGTTGAGGCAAGGCCCCTGGCTGCCAACATTGGGACAAATCCCTAAGCATCCACTAAGAACTTCCCAGGGACAGGACCGGTGTTGTGGGACAGAGACCCGATACTTCTCACAGGACCTCAGTCTTCCCAAGGCCAGAGGAACTCATCTCCTAAGAACCACAGAGAAGAAGAACGAGCATCTGCTCCTTCTCCAGCCCTGTCGTCTCACAGAGGCACCAGGGTGACTCAGAGCCAGGCAAGGTCCTGGCCAGCTGCCCAGACTGACCAGCCAGTGCAGGAGCTGACATACTTTCATGCCAAGTTTATAAACGCCTCCAAGAGCTGCGCACACTCTCGCCTACAGAGAACCATTTGTCTGGCACTCGACACATCTCACAATACGAGGGAATGAGAATTTCCACAGAACTAAGAGAATACACAACCAGTGTCCCCAACTCTAAAAGGGTTGTAACCATTTGGGTTAAAACCCAACGTTACTGTGCTTCATCTTTTTACAGAATGAACCATATGCTACATACCTTGAATAGGATGGGACTAATAACCCAGAATACCTGGCTATGCCATAGTACATGGGCTCCAAAATACTGGCTGGTATGAGGTGCTTCACTGAAAGGTGAATGAAATGAACTGGGCAGGTTGGTGTAGTTAGAAATTCCTGTGAGAGACCCTGAGATCCAACTATATTGGGTGCTGGCTAAGGCTGGCTTCAGTGAGAGCTGTCTTTCAAAGCTTCATGGATAGTGGGCAAATTCTAAATTCTGACTTTCTGAGAGTTCACTTTAACTGACATGTAGGCCAGGAAAAATATTGGAGATTAGGGATTTTGCCTTCTGCCTTTCCACTTTGATTTGTTTGGTTGGTTTAGGCTTGGTAAGATTTAATAAGATAATTTAAAGGGCCTGGTCTAAGGCACATGCCTCATAAGTGATACTGCCATGGCCTTGAGTAGCTATGTCCATGTGTGTGCTGGGGAGGCTGATCTGCCCCCTGTGTGCACCCGTATCAACCTCTCCTACCCAGAGGGACTGCCTTTAGAAGTGAGCCAAGGTGGGTCCCTCCGAATAGCTTTCCCTGGGGAGAGGAACCATAAGCACAAAAGGTTCCAGCATTCTTTAGTAACTCTCAGCCTCTTGACAATCCAATCTACTTATCAGGAGGCAGCCATGACTCATAGGTGGAGAAAGCATTGGCCTCTGAAGCAGAAAGTCGAGATGCTAGACCTGATCTCGCCATTCTGTTACTTTCTAGAATCTGTTTCCTCTTGGCCTGTGATGGAGAGATAAAACGAACTACCTGTTGGGGAATATTACTTTAAGGTGTGTTACTTTTGCTTTTGTTGCATTTGTTTAACTCTGTGAAGCTGTGTTACTGTGCCTGTCTAAAACACCTGATGGTCTAATAAAGAACTGAATGGTCAATAGCAAGACAGGAGAATGGAAGGGTGGGGCTGGCAGGCAGAGAGGATAAATAGAAGGAGAAATCTGGGATGAAAAAAAAAAAAGGAGGAGCCAGAAAAAGAGGAGGACTCCAGGGGCCAGCCACCCAGGTACACAGCAAGCCATGGAGTAAGAAACAAAGGAAAGTATACAGGAATAGAGAAAGATAAAAGGCCAGAGGTTTACCAAAAGGTAAACGAAATAATTTAAGTTAAGAAAAGCTGGCAAGAAACAAGCCAAGCTAAGGCTGGATGTTTATAATGAAGAATAAGCCTCCGCGTGTGATTTATTTGGGAGCTAGGTGGCAGGCCCTTAAAAGAGCCAAAAAAAGAAGAAAAAAAAAAACAAAAAACAAAAACAAAACAAAACAAAGACAACAACTACCTTATGAAGTTGTCGAGATTAACTGAAATCATGCCAGTTAATTTTTTTTAAACCATAAAGCAACATACAAAATAGCATCATATTATTGATATAATAGGGAATGGGGTTGGTTGGTTCATGTCATTCCTGGGCATTAAAGCATGGCTCAACATCCATTTATACCAAATAACTTGTTATGCTTTGTGTCTTAAATGATCCCCATCAAATGTATTAAAGGCTCAGTTGCCAGCTTGAAGCACTGTGGGGACAAAACCCTAGGAGGTAGAAAATCACAGAAGGAAGTTAGGTCACTTGGGGCGTGTTCTTGAAAGGGGCACTGGGATCTCCAATCGGGCCTGTCTCTTTTTGCTTCCTGGCTGCCATGAGCTGAGCAGCTCCGCTGGGCTATATCTTTCCCACCACATGCTCTGCCTTGCTGCAAGTTCAAAGTGTTGGGGTCAAGTGGGCATAGACAAAACAAACCAAAAAACAAAGCCTGAAACTGTGAGCCCAAACAAATCATTCCTCCTTAAAAAATGATCACCCCAAGTATTTTGCTTCAGCAATAAAAACTGACCAACATACTCCCAGAATTCTAGAACTGGAAGTGACCGTTATGTTCTGCCAGAGATTCAAGAATCACAGAAATCAGAAATCCTCTAGTCCAACCTGCCAATCTACGTAACAATTCCTTTGATAACACCCCAGGCAACTCTGAAAAAAAGATCATTCTCCCACCATGCTAAAATAATCTTAACTTCTGCCCTTGTCCTTATTGCTTTCCCTGGGGACATGTCCCTCTTACTTATGAAGACATCTCATACTGGGAGGAAACAACTGTGGCCATAAACCATCTCTTTTTAATGCCCCCTAGGTAGCAGAGAGAGGGACTGAAGTCTAGATAAACATGCGCGCGTGCACGTGCACACACACACACACACACACACACACACACACACACACACACACGTGCGCACGTACACTCCTTTGTATACTGTTCATTTGCTCTCCCCTGGCTTGACTGTGCCTTCTGCAACCAAACCAGTCCACATGACTAAATTCACAAATGAAAACTGGTCTTTAGGGGATATTCAGGCCAAAGTCCTTACATTAGCAACTCCCCTCAGACCCAGGGGAGAGAGCAGGAAGCAGGGAAGGCCCTCTTAAGTTTCAGCTGTTTCCAATATGAACCGGATCCACCTAGCTCAATGAAACAGCTTTCCCCATGAGTAGAAAATGTGAACGTCTCTCTTACACACAGCTGCCCCACATCAGTGCCAGGCCACTGTTCCAATTACCTGGGTCTGTGCTGACAGATGAAGCACCAAACAGTTTTCCCATCATAGTAAAATCTGGAAAGACTTCCATTTACAGTATGTACTCATCCTTCGAGCCAACGACGCTGATGTCCAGAAAAGGATGAGTACCCAGCTGCCTCATCTCCACCACAGCAATCGCAAACCCTGCACACCTGTGATGTTCCAGACACTAAGCTACAAGCCAGACTTTTTTTAAAAATTTTTTATTGATTCTTTGTGCATTTCACATCATGCACCCCAATCTTGCTCATTTCCCAGTCCTTCCATATCTGCTTCCACTCTTATAACCTCTCCCCCAAAAGAAAATAAAAAATAAAAATGCAAGAAAACAAACAAAAATCTCTCTGTGGAAGCTGGAGTGTGGCACACAGTATGTCCTTCTGTCCAAACGGCTTTACCTGCAAATATTCATTGCAACAGGTCATTGGTCTGGTTCAAGACCTCTGGCTTCCGCTATACCATCAATACTGGACCCTCACCGAGACTCCTCTTGGATATCCTGTTGTTGCTCTGTGTCATGGAAACCCTGCAGCTCTGGTTCTGCAGGACCATTCCCTTCAGGTGCTCTAGCACGTGGTAGACATTGGCATGGGCCAACTCAAAGCCCTGGATCCGGGCCTGAGCAGTAGCTGAGTTAGTCAGCCCGCCAACTCTCTAACACAGCCCAGGAGAGGGGCAGAGGCAGCTCTCCCATGCCCACATCACTGCTGGCACCACTGTGCAGTGGCTGGTGAGGGGTGGGGCCAGCTCAGCCCAGTGCTTGGTCATCAACATGTCCTCAGACTGAAGCCCAGACCACGGACATCTGCATGGCCTTTGGTGGTAACATGGGCCACAGACCCAGATACGGCCCTCAGTGGCAGCACAGGCCTCACATGAAGTTCCTCACCTCTCTTCACAGAGCACAAATGGCTCTGTCTCTCTTTGTCTCCCATCTCTCTACCACACACTTGTTCACTGCAGTGGCACCTGCCCTGGGCCAGTGTGGCCGCAGCCTGGGCCTGTGTCCTCTGATAAGCCAGACTTTTACAAGGACTTTCATTCGTCCAATAGGTGGTGACAACCACCCAAACCATAGTATGCTTAAAAGATTCAGACGGGTGGAAGTAAACACACAGGGAGAGGAAGGGGGTGGGTTTTCAGCTGAGGTCCACACAACAGGCAATGCTAAGTGCCTGAGGTAAGTCTGAACAGGTCAATGTTGGTCCCACTCTGTGGACACTGGGCTCTGAAAATTCCAAGCAGGAACATCTGCAGTGGGAGGCAGTGGGGGCAGTGCTCATCCCTGGATGGCTCTGAGAAACCCAGCGTGGGTTCCTCAGGCTGTCCCCTGACATCGGCATCTCTCTGGAACCTCGGGGTGTGACCTGATTTAGAAATGGCATCTTTGCAGATGTTATGGTCACTCATACTGGTGTACTGGCAAGAACCAGGGAGGCGGAAGTGGGGGTGATGCACCTCAAGCCAGGGAGAGCCAGGTCCACCAGCACACTGCGCCGGAAGCAGGAAGAACCGAGGAAGGGGTCTCCTTTAAGTCTCCAGGATAAGGCGCCGCCGGAGAGGGAGACCACAGATGTCTGAGACACCAAGGAGAGCTGCAGCACTTTCTTATTGCAGCTCCAGGAAGCTGGTAAGAAGATGAATTAAGAAAGAAGGGGAGCTGGTCAAGGGTAAGGTGGGGGAGTGAGCCTGCTGGTAGCGGAAGCTCTTCACAAGCGCGATGGGCAGCGAGGCACCAGGACAGACAAGAGAGCACCCGACACCAAGAACGCCAACAGAAATGCTGCCCATCCCAGCCAGCCTGTCAACTACCCTTTAAGGTGTGGCTGCTCCAGCGGGCTACATTTTAGGGCTCCGACTCAGGTCTTCTTACATAATGCTAAAACAGGATCTCAAATTCAAGTTGATTCTGCTGTCTGTCAAAAGCTCCCAGCCAGGGTAAGACCACTGTGCTGGTTAATATTGACAGCAAGTTTGAAAGGCTCTACAAATCACTCTGGAGACAAGGCTGTGAGAAGTGATCTAGATTAGGCTAAATGTGGTGGGAAAACTCACACTGAAAGGAGAAAGGAGCTGAGAAGACATCCGTCTCTCCCTGCGGATGCAGTATGACCAGGCACCTCAAGCTCCTGCTGCTGCGGGTCCTACAACTATGGGCTGTACTCTCAGCCAAAACAAAGCCTTTCTTCCTTAGGGTGCCTTCCTTAGGTATTTGACAGCAACAACCAGACAAGTAAGGAATACAACACCGATGCCCCTCCCCCCACTCAGCCAACTCACAATTCTCCCCAGCAAAGTATACATGAGAGTACACAAAGCATACTGACTCACTCTGCATGCTTCTACTTCACTGTTCCAGACCTCTAGCAAGACACAGCTGGGACTAACTCACAGCAGTATGTGTGTGAGTCCCAGAGAAGCAAATATAATTAGCCCCCCCCCCCCCCCCCCCCAGTGCTGCTGCCTCAGGCAGGCACAAATAGTGTTTACATTTCCGGACCCTCTGCCTTTTAATTAAGATGTTTGTATTTGTGAAGCCAGCTTAAGTCCCACACAGATAACAGGTAGCTCGCACTTTGGAACTCAAGAGAACAGAAGGGGTAAAAACTGGAACTGGCTTATGTTTACTAATCGAGGGGACAGGTTGAACTTTCTAGGGCAAAGCATCTTGTGATGCATTTCTAGGACACAGGCTGCCTGGGATCTTGAACCACCAGGCACACTAGCTATCCTGACCCGGGGGGGGGGGGGGGGGGATGAGTGGTTCTGTCTGGCTGGTGAAGCTGCAGGAAGTCCTAGCCCATCACTACCTGGATTCACAGGTGATCCAAGCCCGTTAGCTCAAGCAGGTGGAAGCTTTGAATCAATAATCACAAGCTGCAAAGTGTTGCTGGCCTCCACACTGAATATCAGACCAGGACAAACCTCTCAGCATATCCTTCTCCTTAGGGAAGGAAGAGCGAGCAGATGGGAAGCCTGGGGTACTGAGGCCAGACCTCCAAGACAGAACCAAGAGGATTGAGTCACCATGGGATGGTCTTCACCATCTTGAGCACTTCCCATGCTTTTACTCTCCCCATTTTAGTTTATAATGAAAGTGAAGCTCTAGAAGATACCCACTTTCGTACTGCAAGTGCAGCCACACACAGAGCATGTGCGCACTGGGAAGGGTACATGCGAGGGACCGACTTATTCTGGTCTCGGGAAACCACACAAAGCTGCCATGGGTGTGCACGCTCCCTGGCCATTATGCATGATCCTGTGCAGGGCTCTGAGTGTGGTAAGGGCACTAACTGACATTTTCCTGATGAGTCACAGCCAGAGCCAGGGATACTGAAGCCCTCTCACATTGGGTACCCAGGAGACCTATTCCTATAGACGAAAGCCAGGGCTGTAGCTCAGCCTCAGGCTTTAGCATAGAACCCCACTGCAATGTCACCTCCCTGTACTGGCAGTCCAGTCTGGGCCAGAGTCCCTCCCTATCTGGGAACTGGCTTTTCTTAGTTTCACACATTACTGTGGCGAATCATACAAAGATAAACACCAGACACCCAAGAATCAGAGACCAGTGCCTGCCTAGCGTGTTTGAAAGCATCCATCTAGATAGAGACTAAGAAGGCCTGCAGACACAGCTGAGAGGCTCTGCTGGCCGCCTCTTCCCTGACTCACCTTCCCCAACATCAGCACCCCTAGCTTTAGGAAGACTATGGAGCCCAGGTGATAAGCCTGGGGCCCAACAGTTAAAGGCTCCCCAATGGAACCTCTGACTGCAAGACAGGGTCAAGCTATACCTGGAACAGAGCTGAGTGCCTCCCAACCTGTCAGAGGACTAAGGTGCCAGGCACCGCTTTCCTGCCTATCAGTGCCCCAACAAGCACAATCACACCTGTATTTATGGGTGAGAGCTGGAGTGTGGGACCAGCCCACATGAGCCCTTGAGAGGTAGGGCTTGCAGGCATCCTGTTCAGGAGGCACAGCCATTTCTCTTTAGGACAGCTACCTTCACCAACATGGTCCCCCAGGAGGGCTGCCTAACACTAACACTTCCCTGAGGAAGGTTCTCAACACCAGCATGGCCCCCAAGTAGGCTGTCTACACTAGCCTGGGTTCCAAAAAGGTGGTTCAATCCAGCATGGATCTTAGGAAAATACCAGTTGGCCTGCATACAAACGTGGTTCCCAGGAAGGCCTTCTACACCAGCATGGCTCCTAGGAAGGCATGCAGAAGCACAGCCCTTAGGAAGGCATTCTCAGCTGCCACAGTGCCCCCAAAAGGGAGTGAAAACCAGCTTGCCTTCCGTGGGCACTGTGCCCTATGAGAGGTGAGTCCTCTTGCCTCAGCGTGAGGCTGTGGGCAGACGCCACGCACAGCAAGCCATCCAGCTGTGGTGGCCGTCAGAGAGCAGCTGTATAAACACAGTGCTCCAGTGTCCAGAAACTCACACGCCCTCCCATTAAAGCCACTTTTAAGAGGCACCACAGAACCACACCACAAACGGCAGCTCTGAGCCTGCCTGGAAACTCTCCTATGGCACAGCCCGAACGAACCCTTCCCCTCTAGTCTTAAGCCTGCATTCACTTTTATCCGTTGCGTTTTGAGGGAGTAGGCACAGGAACTGGTGAAATATCGTTATTGGAAAGCAGTTACGAATAAAAACTCCCATTTCTAAAAATAACAGTTTATATATGAAACCACGCTAGTAATAACACGAGCCAGAAACTCCAGTAAGCATTTAAAAACACTCCTGGTGCCATGGCCAATGGCTCTGGGCCCTCAGCAGCCTCCCAAGACCATTGGTGCAGGTCCCCAGTGTGGGAGGGAGGCCTGGGCCAGTCCCACAGCTGAGCCTGATCTGTAGCCTGAGGGGCAGCTTGGATACTACTGGATTCAGAGTCAGGGACTTAAGACTTCCTAGGATGCCTGATTCTCCCTTTCTCAATTTAACTAGAAAAGCATGGAGTAAGCAGGGAAAGCAAAGCCTCCTACTCGAGCCTGGAAGAGCATGGATGAGCTGACCAGAGGACAAGACCAGCCCTGTTTCATTAGGGACAAACGTGCTTAGTGACCCCACAGATTCCTCAGTTTTAGTGTCAAAAATTGCTAGTACCAATAACATTCGCATCTCAGCTTTGGCTATGACAATACGTATGAGCCCAGGTAAATTTCACAGTATAAATCGTTTTCTCACCATTCTGAGAGCTGTAAGCCAAGATCAAGATTTCAGTCAGTTCAGTTCCTGTGAGAACTCCTATCCTGCCTTTCAGATGGCTGCCTTCACTATCTCACATGTGTGTGTGCACATGGATACAGAATAGGACTTTCTGGTGTCCCTATATACAAGGGCTCTGATCCTATCCAACCAGATTACTCAGCCTATGACTTCAAATAAGCCCAGTGATTTCCTTAGAGCCTATCTCCAAACACCACCACATTAGGGGTAAGGGCTGCCCCGTGTATGTGGAGGAAAGGACATCAAACCACCTTTTCAACAAAGCCATCCAACAGCTGTACACAATCACACACTCCTATGGTTTAAAAAGCAATTCCAGAGTCATTTCTTATAAAGCATAGAAGGTTCCTGGGTTAGATACCAGCCCTGTGAAGAAGAGGTTCATGTTCAATGGTAATTTGTAAGATACTCATAGTCTTACTGAATTAAGCATTGGAAAAACAGTTAAAACCCACAGGGTGCTTGCTGTAAGTCTTGTGGACCTGTGTGGGTTCCTTTTCTCTCTTCCTGATGGTGATTATCAGCAAGGGATTACTATTCCTGGACCACCCAAGAGCAGCACTTTGTCCCCATTTGTAACATAGCTCTAGTCCTTTAGGATACAGAAATTAAACATCAGAACTCTATGATACAGAAATTAAACATCAGAACTCTATGCAAAACAAAGTTCAGCAGGCTGGGACTGAGGAGCCTGGGGTGGTAGGTGTTGACAGGATCCAGGAGATCTTAGATAATCCTGTAAGAGATTAGGTAGATTGTTAGCCTGTGAGCATGGCTCTGAGAGAGTAAGTAGATTGGGTTAATGGAAGCAGGAAGATTCACTGTAACTGTGGGTAGCACCATCGCATGGGCTGGGGTCCTGGGCAGGATAAAAAGGAGAGAGTGAGCTGAGCACCAGCATTCACCGCCCTCTGCCTCCTCACTGCGGACGCCATGTGAGCACTCACCTCAAGCACCTGCGGCCATGGCTTCCCCACCATGACTGACGACGACATGCTCAAATTGAGCCAACAGACACTCGAAAGCTGGGCTTGGTTTAACCAAGGAAGAACAGTGCAGCCAGCTCTAGGTCTCAGCTCGCCAGCGCCTGAGAACTTCTACTTCGGTATCTTTTGAAGCGGTGAGCTGCCACTGACATCTTGATACTGATGCAGGAGTGATGTGGGGATGGAGAGTATCTCAGGATATGCAGAGAGGGAGCAGAGCGTAGCCATGCTAGCTGATATGCGTGCATGATTACACAAGGACCCAGGCAAGACCTACAGAAGAACCACCCAGCTGAGCCCAACCCACGCTGCAGAACTGTGAGAAATAAAATGATGGTTGTTTGAGGCTAGATATTACACAGTGCTAGGCAAAGACATCTTTGAAGCAGCTAAAGTAGAGAAGGCTTAAAAAAAAAAAAAAAGAGTCCAACCAGAGCCCCAAACCCACTGCTATTGTCAAATGGTGGATTAAAGGACTAATGGAGCTAAGGGACCAGAGAGAAGAAGCCAGCCTGATACCCGCATCCTGTCCACTCTGCTGTAAAGGAAGAGCCGGATGAATATAACATGCATAGCATCAGCTAGCACCCGCCAGGCGTACACTAAGCCCACAAAGTGTGCTTACAAGTCACTCACGTGCTCTTACAGCAGGAGTGTGAACACGAACATAGAACCTCCGTTCAGGGCCAGTACAGGGAGTGGTTAAGATCATCCTGAAACCACACCACGGGGCTCAAGTCCTGTCTCTCACAATGACAAATGCCTCCATGACTCTGTTTCCTCATCTACCAGGGAAGAAGACGGTGCCTACCCCACGAGATCGTCCTAAAGGCTGAGTTTTGCATTCAAAGCTGAGAAGGCGCCTCACACCAGCTGGGAGCCAGCGAGGGAGCTGCTCACTGTCAACTACATCAGTGGCTGCTCAATATTTACTGAGTTTTGCTTTAAAGATTCCAAAACACAGAAAATATTGATGCAATTAAATGTCATTTTAAAACTTGCTTTTCATAGTCTTGTGTGTGTGTCTTCCCTCACACAGTCAGCTTACAAACAAAATTACATTTCTAATAAAGTTAAAGAAAATTTAGTAAATCACTGTGAGAACTGGGCCAATAAAGTGACAAGTGGTGTGTGTATGGACTGACACCCCCCCACACCCACACACACCCACCTCAGGTACTATAGAGAACATAGGTGGGTAGTGAACGGCGAGGTACTGCCTGCTGGTGACCCCGAACAGGTCCCTTAACCTGTCTTCAGTGGGAAAAGATGTATGCCACTGCCCCACTTGCTCTGACCCCCAGAGGTGAGGTAAATTAAGTCCAAACATGAAAAGGCCTTATAACTCCTAACTAAGGCATTAGTTAAAGGTTAGGTCACATCTTACATCTATTTATGGAATTTCACATCCTACAACAATAATCCCTTCCATTTCTGAAGGCTTTCAAATAAACCCCAAACGATCCCTGCCCACAAGGGAAGCCACAGCAAGGGCCTTTTAGCAGTGCTAACAGAGGCCCGTTTTCTTTAAGAGCCTGAGGAGTAGGCATTCTTTTGAACACTCTCAAAAATAGCTCAGTCCGTTCAGGAAAACCACCTTTGAACACGGGAAGAAAGAATTCCCCACCGCTCTGTATGGGTCTCTCTGCAGCAAAGGCTTTGCACAAAGGGACAGCAGCGGAAGAGCCTGGGGTTCCGGTTGGGTCTGGTGAAGACCTGCTATTCTGATGTCTGGGGCTTACTTTGTCCGTCCTTTTTCCCCCTCCGCTCCTGTCTTAAAAGCTCACAAAAGGGCTTAGAAGTTCTATTTCTGGCCCAGTGATTCTTCCAGCCACTGCTGGGTTTGGACCAGATTTAGCCCGCGGATCAGCAGGTGATGTGGCCAGCACAGTGCCAGGGGGCCATGCCAAGCCTGCCTCAGCTCTCTGCCCGGGTGTCACAGGCCACCTAGCTCTGCCCAAGGGCTCTATCTGTAAGGAGAGACAGGACACCTTTCCTTCCACCTCAGAATTCAGAACCACCATGTAGAGGACAAAAGGGGCCTGATGAAAGGGGGGAAGAGTGAGGAGGCAAAGGGAAGAAACTCCACTCAAATGCCCCTCCCCCAGCCTGTTAGCTATATGCCACCTGCAGCTTTCAGGGAGAACCGAGGTGACTGTTTTTAGCAGCAGCAAGCCAGAAGCCACCAAGCAGTCTGGCTTCCCCCACCCAGTTCTGCCCCGACCCACACAGCTAAGCAGTGAGATACCAATGCTGCTGTCCGTTTTTTGTTTTTGTTTTTTCCTTTCTAGGGGCTGCTGGGTTGGCCCCTCCCATTAGCACCCAGGTCTCATGGGCAGGTGAAGTCAACCTGTCTTAGAGCAGGGTGGGAGCCCAGGAGGAGCCATTTGTCCCATCAGCCTGGACTGACCTGAGGTGAGGAAGACATCGTCCTTGCTTGTGCTGGTGGGAATTACAGTACTCAGAATGAAGGCCGAGACACAAAGCTGCATCCCACCTCACTCATGGCCTGTGGCTGCCACAGTCCCAAAATGCTGCTCACCTGCTCCAGGACCACAGGTTTCGCCACACAGTGTTAATGTCACCAAAACTTGCCTCAGAGCCAGACTGTTTCCCAGTAGGCTTCACAGCTGCTACTGTCTGAAACTCCCTATCCACCCATGCCAGGGTCCCCTATCTTCAAGCCTGGCACAGCAACTGCCCACTTCAAAGCCTTATGCCAGTCTCTTTCCAAGTGCCTGGGAGCTCAGGAAACTCTGGGCTTCAGCTCTGTAAGGAATCGTTATGGGAGTCCCTCTCCAGTATAAAGAGTGGAAAGAAAGTTCTCTAAGGTTCCAACACCCCAGTGACTGACTTGCTTCCAGAGCTTTACTTGCATCTATGGAGGATTTGAAATACCAATGTATGCTGCACAGCATACTCATCCAAACAGAAACTCCCCTGAGAATCAATCCTGGTGGCCGCAGCCTTGAACACTAAACCAGCCAATCCTCAGGCAGTATGAGCTGAGCCAGAGACATGGATGCGGGTGCATGCCAACATGACACCGGTTGGGCAATGGGATCTGACTCCAAACTAGGCCTGGGTCACCTCTCTGGATAGCCAAAATGATGACAAGGTAGCCACTAAGGTGTCCTGACCAGTCCTGGCTGCTTTGCCATGGGATACAGATCAGCATTTGCTGCTCAGGACAGTGAAACTTTAAAGCCAGACATCCAAGGTGGGTGATTTAGTTATTTTTCTATTGCTGCGAAAAGACACTGTGACCAAGGCAATTTATAAAAGAAAGCATTTAATTTGGGGGCTCACGGTTCCAGAGGGTTAGAGTCCATGACCATCACGGCAGGGAGCATTCAGCTGAGAGCTTATATTTCTCTCAGCCAGAGGCAGAGAGAAGAGAGAGATAACTGGAAATGTGGTGGGCTTTGAAACCTCAAGGCCCACCCTCAGTGACATACTTCTCCAACAAGGCCACACCTCCTAATCCTTCCCAAACAGTTTCACCAACTGGGGACTGAGCATTTAAATATATGAGTCTTTATGGGGCACATTCTCATTCAAATCACCATAGTGGATCACTCACCCAGGGACCATATGATTGCCAACTGTGTGCCAAGCCACATTTGGATGCCAGAAGGAGTAAGACACGGCTTGTATTCTCAGGGATCTCAAAATTTATGGAAGGAAACAGATGGAAGAATAAGCTACTACATGGAAGGAGGGATGTCATAATAGGATCATTAATTCAGCCCAGCCCCATGACATTGGAAAGAATCCAAATAAGGCTGGGCATGATATGTTGTGTAAATTAATTACACCCTCTCTCCTCAGCAATCCGTCCATAACACTGGGATTAATAACACCACACAAGGTTTTGCAATGATAACCAGCATAGAGTGCTTACCTTCATTTATTCACAAAACACAAAAATGATTCTCACTCTTTGAGTGAACCATACAATAATATACTAATGTAAATGAGTTTTAACCTTTTCTCGCACAAACATTTTCCAAACACGTAACCCTTACACATTTGTAGCCTTCAGCCTTTTTTTTTTTTCTTTTTTCTTTTTGAGACAGGGTTCCCTTGTGTAGCCCACGCTGTCCTGGAACTCACTCTGTAGACCAGGCTGGCCTTGAACTCACAGAGATCTGCCTGCCTCTGCCTCCTGAATGCTGGGATTAAGGCATGAGCCACTAACCCCACCCAGAGCCTGATGCTTTATTAGTCATTAGGGTAACTACGGACCAAATCAGATTATCCCTGAGACTGGAAACAAAAAGGAAGAGCTACTAATCTCACTGAGGTACCCAGGTAAGCCAGATGCACCATTTCTTAAAAAATGGTATTATAGTTTTGAATGCTGAGTTCAGGGGTGTGAGGCATATTTGTTGTACAAAGTGGTGTATTTCATAAGATGTCTTAGATCAAATACACCATGTACGTTGACCATACTCACTCCCCCATGACACCCACAGACCTCTCCTCTTCCTCCTTCTTCCCTCCTAAACCTCCGTTTCTCTTTCCTAAGTAGACTGCCTTCTGTTTTCATGTGTGTGTGTGTGTGTGTATACGTCATATATATGTCCATCTATAAAACCTATGAGAGAAAATGTGATTGTTGTAAGTCTAGTTTACTTTGCTTAACACAATCATCTCCAATTCTGTCCATTTTTCTGCCAATGATATACTTTCCTTCTTCTTTATAACTAAATAAAACTCTACTGCGCGCGCGTGTGCGCGCGCGCGCACGCGCACACACACACACACACACACACACACACACCCACCACATTTTTTTATCCATTCATCTGCCAATGGACAGCTACGATGATTCCAAAACTTGGCTACAGCAAGTACCTGAATGTATCATTTTGGACAAAATGAAATTATAGTCACCTTATCCATCATCCATCAGCCAAGTTCACAGTCAAGATAGGTAGCCGCCACTATGCCTATCTTTTCTGTGCTACTTTGGTAACACCAGAGAGGTATCAAATGAGTCCGACAAAACCCTAAACACAGCCAAAAGCCGCACTGTGAAGGCATGGACACCCCTGACTTCATACTGCTCCTACTAGAGCCAGAGAGAGAGAGTCAGGTCCCAGTCACAGCATCTGCATGGAGGACTGCACCTCAGCCCTGCTAGCTGAGGACCAGCCATCTTCTAGTGCTATAGGTCATCCTGTCTGCTTGCTCAGTGTGCGTGCCCCTTACCTCAGGTGTCCCAAGCTGTAGAACCGGGACTCTCCGTCGGTGGAACGGACCACCTGCAGTGTGAACATAGGTTGTAGCTGCCGCAGCTCCAACAGGACGATGGCAAGGTAGTGGATGAAAAGCAGCGCGTCCACAAGGGAGACCGCATATTGCACAATGTCCTTGTAATTTTGGTCCCTGGAGTCCAAAATGCGGACCCCATAAAAAAGCCAGTAAGAAACCACGAAGAGAAAGATAAGGACCAACAACAGGGCGCGGAACACAAATACCCGTGGCACATCCGCTCTTTGCTTGCGGAAGAAGAGCGCCCAGGTTCCAATGAGCAGAATGAGCAGTTTGAATGAGACAGAAATGAGGAGTCCCTCACAGATGGTGCCACAGGGTTTCAGCTCCTCCCTCCACAGGAGCTGGGGCAGCAGGATGAAGGCAATGGGGGTGAGGAACACCAGAAGTCCAAGGAATGCGGCGACCGTAAGGCCCAGGTAGCGCTTGCAATCCAGTCCCACACTGTCCTCCATGTCCTTGCTGATCCTGGCAATGTCCTCTTGGGATATACTGTGCTCCGAGGTGCCTGTGATGGCTGTGGTGGTCTCTCCCCAGTTGTCATCCTGATGACAGAGAAGACAGTGATGGACATTTGTAAAAAGCCACAACAAAACAAAACAGGAAAGAAAGACACTTCAGTTACCCCAACTTTCTCGAAAACGGAAATAGAATCAGCTTTTAATACAGGGGCATTTTTAAACATCAGCAGTTTTCACTGAAATTTTCAAAATATAGTCTACATTTGTCCTTTGAACACAGAAAACACAATCTAACCTTTGAATTTGTTTGGGCAATTCGTCACTATGATACGTTGTTATCCCTCATTTTGAAAGGTTCTGAGAAGCCCAGGGGCCTGGCCTTTCTGCTGAGACTTAACTAGCAGTTGTTAGACTAAGCTGCCGTGAATCTGCCACAGGAGAGCACCTTCTATTACACCAGTGAGCCCCCTCCCATCGCTAAGTTCTAGGCTTACAAAGCCCAAATCTAGACCCTCCAGAGCTCGGTAGAGCAGAGGGCATAGAAAAGGCATGCACATCACATGACATCAAACTCACCCACAACAGAGTTGCACATTATCTAAATGTCTGGATGACATTTATAGGATTTACTTACTTCAGTAAGGAGCAGTCTTAAGAACTCTTTGACATTATTTCTCATTGACTAAGAAAATTCAAAACTCATCTATGGCCCGATCAGCTCAAAAATTCTTTCAAAAACATGTTTTCATGACAAACTGAACAGCAAGGGCGTAGGAATACCACGATTATTATATCTTTAACTCCACTGCTTTCTTCTTTTAAGCTTCTAGGTGGCTGCTAATGGGAACACTTGGCCTGTTCATCCCACAGGAGTCTGTCAAATACTTTGGCTGTCACTGGTAACCAGGACTGCATCTCCAGGCACAACAGAGCCAGGAGGCCCCAGGAACCACATGAGCTCCACACATTATGATTTAACCAGGAAAACAAGAGTCACATACAGAGGCAAAGTGGTGGAATGAGGACATTAGCTTATGATGGATGGAGTTTTAGTACATGGACCAAACAGTAGCATAGATCACTCAGAACCAGACAAACCACATTCTCACTCATACACGGGTCCTAGCAGTGAATCTTTGCATGCGAAGGTTTAATTTGGAGTACCCATAGAATCTGGGAAATTAGAGAGGGACCACTGGAGGGGAGGAAGAAGGAAAATATTAAAGGAGGGAGGGCTGTAGGACACAGGTGATAGGAAGGGGGAAGGGGAAGTGGAAAAGAAGTTAAAGTGGGGGAGGAATAACTACTATGTTATAAACTTCACACACATGTCTACTCATATAAAAGAATTTACTTGTAATCATCCTACACAAGGCCTAAAGTTCCTCCCTGAAGCCACAGGTTAGCAAATAAAAGCCCAGCGTTGGGTGTGCCCACAAGAACTCGATAGTAAGACCTTATTGCTGAAGACATTACATCCTTTGGTCACAGAAAATGGAAAAATGAAGTAGGCACTGACAAGGAATCTTCTTCCCTGCTGGTTAGTTTTCATAGTCCAGAAAAATGTCGTGCAGGCTGCTGGGGAGTTGGGAGGGGGGGGTCATCAATCCTCATCAATAGTCTCACTCAGCTGTGAACTCTCTGAGCTATAACAATGACCAGTGTAGGAAGAGACGCCCACGCTGCAACAGTGGTGTGTACGTTATGAGGGTAACCAACTGCTTCCTGACTGGATTTAAAGCCCCATCCACAGGAGGAAATGGATACCTCTGGCCAAGAACTCATGGTTGGGGATTTCACAGATCTCAAGGGTACACCACAACCATTACTCTGCTACACAGATATAATATCAAGCTGCCTTTTGAATTCACATCTCTCTACCTATAGGTTAGTGTAGCTCTCAGACCTTATCAGAAAGGTTTCTTGGTGTAGTGGATGGCAACTAACCCAGAAATCCAGAAGTAGGTAGAGTAATAACAGAAAGCGACTCGGCCACAAGTGGGACATCTGTTCAACGCCCCTTCTGCATGAGGCTCAGGAACCATTGCAAAAGAGGGGAAGAAAAGACTGTAAGAGCCAGAAATCAGGGGGACACAGGAAAAACAGTACCCTTGGAACATGACAGGACCCTGGACTCACGAACTCACAGACTTGTGGTCACCTATACAAAACCAAGCCAGTCAACATTCCAGCACAGAGCAAGGAGAGGGCTCATGGGTCCCCACTCCAGACTGAGGAGCCAGGGACAGTTAATGGATTCTGGAGGAGAGAGTCAGTTTTGTTTTCTTTAAAGGTTTGGCCCATGGTTGGCAATCCTCCAATGGGGTGACTCACACCAATATATATACTAGATTAGGTAAGTTCTTAAAAAAAGAGGACATAGAATTGGGAAGGGGGTAAGAAGTTGAGAGCAGATCTGGAAGAAGTTATTGGGAGGAGTGAATATGATCAAAATATATTATATGTACACACGACATTTCTCAACAAACTAATAAAAACACTGTATTTAATTTTTTAAAGACCCAGGCTAAGAAATAACGTTTTGTCATTAAAAAAAAACATAATTTATGAATGCATTAGGAATACTGGGGGTGAGTAGTAAAGATTTCAATCTAGGAACACATAGGCCATCAACTTGGGATCATGAAGAGGAATGACCAAGGACATTCTCTAGAAGCAGCCAGGTCCCTTAGGCACTTCTGGTGGAGGTTTAAGATGCTTTATCATTGCCAGAAGACTGGCCTGACAATTTACAGTAATGTAGATATACATTTAACTACACCATCCAGCAACGTGACTCCTAGGTTTTACCAAAAGTTAATGGAAATATGTCCACAAAAGGGTTATAAAAATATTCATAAGAGCTTAATCATCATAGTTAGAATGTGTGTACCTCAAATGTCCACCCTCCAGGAGAACAGATAACAAACTGTGGTCCATTCAATGGAATACTAGTCAGCAAAAATAATAAAGAGTGAACTGCTGAAACACATAGACCATGGATAAATATCAAAATCATCATGCTGAGTGGGGAAAAACTCATATGATTCCAATTATAGTCAACTCTCCAACAGGCAAAACCAGTCCACTGAGATGGAAATCAAAATAGCGGTTGCCCTGGAGAGGTGGGGATGGGGGTAGGGATCAACTAGGAAGAGCCAGGAGAACTTTCTGTGCTGAAGGGTGTGGGTTCATCTGTTGAAACTATCAAAGTATACCCTTGAGAACTATTTGATTTCTGAGTGTAAATTTAGGTCAGTTTAAAAAAAAAACACATCAGCAGGAGAAAACAGACCACAAAGACACACAACTTGCTATAATATAAGACGAGTTCACAGGCTGTAGCAAACAGTTGGCTTTGCAGTCATGTCTGGGATTCTGCACATGTGATTGATAACCCTGCTGAGGTAACATTTCTGATGGCATGTGGGCATTTTGTTGTGTAACACCACTGCTCTGACTCAGCTGTGCGTCCAACTTCCTGCCAGTGAGTTGCTAACTAAATCCCTATGCACATCTGTGTACATCTCCATCTAAAAAAAGTATTACCACAAGGGCTTCTCCCAAATTTGAGGTCTTCAGGGAGCAAAAAATGCATCTGAACTTCACCAATCTAATTCCTGGATTGTTCGGTGAAGAAGCTGAAGCCAACAAAAGCTGTAGCTCCCCAAGTTAACATGCTGCTGAAACACACACAACTTCCCGAAGTCCTTCCCATCATACCATCCTGCTGTGAGCATCAACAGCTTCCCAGAGAGCTCGGGTACAAAGAAGGAAATGCCTTCACAGTGGGTAACTAGCACCTCCGAATCCACTTCTAGGGGGAACTGACCTGGGAAGCTTTTCAGGATGATCCAGTCCTAAGACTGACCATATCCATCCATCATCCATCCATCCATCTGTTATCCTTCCATCCACCCAACCATCCATCCACCCATCCATAATATATACATACACACATACATCTGTCCTTCTAGAACCAAAGCAAGCAGCACAACAGTGTTAAAGGGTTTGCTCACTACTGCATAAACCCCACATTCAGTGAGGAAGCCTAGTTATGAGCCCAGTGGCATCTGTATCCTTGCAAGGATTGCAGTTGCAGTGTTCCTATCTGATTATGTCTATCTGTGGGTATCACCAGGTGTGCATGGGTATATGCTTATCTCTAGTCCTGTATCTTTACGGCCGTGTATTCATACATTGCGTTGTTTATATGAGGCAAGGCTGGGCATGCAACATTTCAGACGTGGGGGGTGTGCAAACATACTTCTGAGTATAGCTCAGATGTTTATTTAAATCAACCAGGCTGCCAGACAGTAAGGACGCAAAGAAGATCCCACATACTTTTTAAAGTAATAAAGTATTGCTATTTTAAAACTAATTGACTTCATATGAAGTCCTAATACTAATATTTCTGAAACATGCAAGGCCTAGTCACCCTGAATTCCTGCAGTCCTGAGTGGCAGTTGTCTGGAGCAGAGAAGCTGCCATCTCTTGACAGAGGAAACCCATTCTCCGGTCTGTCCCAGCTCAGCCCATAGCCTTGACATTAAGGAACCCCAAAGACCACAGCTACTAACCCCAAAGTTTGCTGGACTTATTTCTGACCCTGGTCTTTGACTCTAGTTATCTCGTTCATTCAGATTTCCAGGCTTGCCATCTGGATGCCAAGGCCTTGATTTCTTTCATATTCCTCATTTCTGGCTGTCCCCTCTCGTCAATGTCAAGCATTCCCCGGGTCTTTTTTGAAAAGGGAGTTTCCTGCCCTCTCCCGTCCCATTCCATTTTGCAATGAGTCTCCAGGGACTCTTGCCTGTAACTGTTCCCTTTTCTGACCTGTCATCAGCCAAGCTGGCTTCTTTCCAACATCATTCAAAGGAGGCCAACCAATCACACTACAGAGGGACCCCAAGCTACCCAATGCTAGGACATGCTGTCCTTAGACCAGCAAGAAAACCAGCGAAGTAGATAAACTCATTAAGATGCTGGAAAAATAAAGATTAAAAACCCCAGAGAACTTACTGCAACAGGACTTAGGAAAACGTTTGCGGAGAGGAGGCGGGGCTGAGTGGCAGCCTGCCCACAGAGGCGCCTTTGATCCTTACCTGAACTTCCTCTGCGCCTGTGGGAGCGGAGTCATTTGCCAGCAGGGGCTCTCCAGTGGGAGCCTGGATAGTGACGGACTTTTCTGACCCTCTGCCATCTTTACTCCGTGGAGATTTGTGTCTTTCTCGTGTTCTTTCCCTGGGGGGAAATCCAATAATCAGATATCAAACTTACGCCAGGTTAATTACTCTCCTGCTCACCAAAACTTTATTTTGAGTTTAGGAAAATACTATGCCTATGCCTATACCCCACCCTCACCCGTACACATGGCATCCATACCTACCCATCCCCACAAGCCTGCAAGGAGTGAGATTATCTTGGACTCCCTACTTAGTATTTTCTTTCTGCCAACTTAACACCCCAAACAAAACCTGCCACTCCTCCACCAACAATGATCACATTTTTTTCAGAGCCTAATTTTAGAAATATTATGGCTGGGGCACATTTTACTGCAATAATTATTCAGTTGATTTGGTTACTATTTCCCTAAGCTAATTAGGAATGCTTTTTACTGGAAGAACACTGCATCTTATCTAAACTTTGATCTGGCCAAAAAAAAAAAAAATCTGGGACGCGATGTCACCCTATACTTTGGGACAGGGGGAGGAGAAGAAAGGAGATCCTAAACCAGGATAGAGAATCATTTACTTTTCATTCTTACCAATTCAACACGAAAAGCCATTCCTGTAGGTTTAGCTGAGCTCAAAGAGACCCATGGAAACAAAGAAGGTAAAACAAAGGACCCCGGGGGTGTGTGTGTCTTCAGGCCACCTAAGAAAAGCAGGCTTTCTACACTCACGCCCGAAGAAACTTTGTGGGTGGTCCTCTAGCCACAGTGGAAGGACACCCTGCTGCTGAGTCTTAAAACTACAAAAGGAGTCAGCCAGAGTGGCCAAGCCCTACAGGTCACAAGCTGGTCACTAAGCAGTAAAAAAAAAGTGGCTCCGAAGTAGTCCTGCAGAGGCCAACATCCCTGAGTTTCCTCAGCCTCCTGTCCCCATGTGCCATTTGACAACAGTCTTTCCCATAACCGCCTGTCCTCATGCCCAAGGTTTCTCACTTGGTACGCAGAGCCAGTCAGCTTTCCATGTACACATTATATGTGGGACCTTGCACAGGGTACTTGACCTCAGTTTCCCTCTGTGGGAAACGGGATGGGAGCCATGATGATGCCACACAGACAAGGGAAAGTGTATGTGCCCAGGACAGGGGTGTGGAGTGAGCGCCCAGTATGCAGCAGCCGTTATTAGCCAATGGCAAAGAATGGTATCTGGACCTTGCGAAGGAGAGTATGTTATCCTGGAGAAAGGGGTGTAAAAGCCACGAGCATGCTGCCAGACCCTCTTCCCACTGCACATCTATCTCCTGTTAACCTACAACTTAGCAACGACAACAAAACCCTAAAACGAAACAACTGAATGGCAGATCTCTTCTTGCCAGACTCCTATCTTGGGAACCCCTCCCTTGGCTAAGCTGTGGATAATTCCTCCAAGGAACAAAGGGTTTCCCATGGTAGACAGTTTTCCGAGGACAATAGCTCCATTCTTAGCCTGTGAAAGAGAAATAGATGTGCTCTGGTCAGTTGTGTGAGGTTGGAGCAGGGCAACCGAACCAGCAGAGAATCTAGCTGTTCACCCAGAGCTACAGCCAAAGGTGCCAATCTCCCCTTCCTTGGCTCATTTACACGGCACTTGGCTGAGTGCTTGACTGGATTAGCTCCATTCCATTCTAACAAATGGCTCTGAGGCCAGTATTACTGCCCCATCTCACAGATGAGAAAACGGAGGCTCAGGGGGTTCAAGTGCCTTCCAGATGTTGTGGTAAGGAGAACAGGGACAAGCCAAATCTGTTGCCACTATTTCTATTCAAAGTGACTATGTTATGCTGATTTTGAGGAACAATTAGATTTTTTAATTAGCATATATAATTATATAAAACAATGGGATTTACTATGACGCTTTCCATACACGAAAGTACTTTCCATACAACATGTACTTAGATCATGTTGACCCCCTTTCACCTTCTTTCCTCCTCCCCACTGGTCCCCCTTCTCTTCCTAAATATCCCAAATCTGGAGATTTTATAGAGTGAATATTCCTAGCACTCATGTTCACACCCCCCATGCAGTCACACTGCTGGAGTTGTGAGGGAGGCCTTCGAAGCTAATAGTCACCACTGGCTGTCAACATCAATAGCTCTAGTTGGGTGCTCTGGGTTGTCCAATATCAGCACTCCAAAAGGCATTCTCTGTGAGCAACACTGAGCAGTGTGGGAGATTCCTGCTCTCCCAGCGTGGTCAGTCTTTGGAATGAATTTCAAGCTAGGTCTAGAACTGCTGTTCCACCAGGTCCCTCCTGCAGCCCGCTGGATGGCCCCGGAATGATTCCACCCCCTTCCACCTCCCCTACTGCCCTTCCATTTGTCACTCTCGTTGGCCATCAGCCGAGTCACCTGGCTCTCTATTGAAATGCCTCACAGGTCAAATCCTGTGACAGCAAAGATTCTTCCAGAACCAAATCCTTTCACTTCCTGCTAGCTCCTGGTTCCTGACCACCACCAGGGCTGAAAGCAGAAAGAAACCAACCAGGACTAAAAGAGACCACACTCCTCTCCCTGGACCACTCAGCTGGGCTCTTAAAAGCCCCAAGAGCACTGACATGGGAACAACCAATGTCGGCCACTCTCTCACAACTCCCCGGATAACACCGGAAGTGAAGCAGGTAAGAACTTGCTATCCAGTAGCCCGGGGAGCACGCCATCCTCCAGCACCAGCCCCTCTACACCAGTGGCTCTCGTTTCTCAGACCGCCTCAGACAAGCCACCATGGGTGCAGAGACTGGGTGGCCCTGCCCTCAGAGAATCTGTCTGGAAGAGAGACAACTGGAATCTACATCTTTCTCACCAGCACCCCAGGCCATCAGGATGTGGGTGATGCAAGGATTATTCGTGAAGACTTTCCCACCCCATGTTTCTGGGGAGGCTGTGGAAATTCCTACTTAGAAGTCTACGTATGCGTGAAAAGCCTTGTGAATGGCAGGGGAATCAAAACCATGGGTGCTCGGCTATGGGAATCAAAACCATGGGTGCTCGCTGTGTAGCACTGTAACACACACTTTATTAAAATAGTGGGGCTGGAGAAACGGCTCAGCAGTTAAGAGTGTTTACTGCTCTCCCCGAGGATCTGAGATCTGTTCCCAGCACCCACATTGAGAGGCTGGCAAAGACCTAATAACTCCAGCTCCTGGGTTCCGTGAGCACCTGAAGACACACACAGACACAGACTCATAAATAAAAATCAATCTTTTATTTTTAGTATTGCACGGATGAAGGACAGCACACAGTCCTGACTGAAGGCGACCCAGAATAGGGAGGCTCCAATCAGCGCCTCACCAAGTGATCTGCTCCTTGGATTGATCTCAACTTAGAAGGGAGTGGGGCACACCACATGGTAGTTACAGAAATCACTGCTGCTAGTTACTGCTCTGGGCAGGTCTCCAAGCCAAGCCAGGACTTAGGAATGATGTCCAAGAAAAACACTGTCCATCACCCAGCCAGCGCTTTCTAGTCTGCAGAACTACAAACCTCTAAGAGGTCATTTCACTGCAGAATATACCCAAACAGTCATCTCTGTAGTTGTAACTGGGGAATGGAGATGTAGCTCAGTCGGGAGAGTGCTTGCCTAGCATTCCTGAAACTCTGGGTTCAATCCCCAGCACCACATAAACCAGACATAATGGCACACACCTGTGACCCTTGGTGACTGTGACATACAGAATTTGAGGCCAGCCTGGGACAGCAAACTGATGCTGTAACTTTAAGGGACATCTATCTGTGACTGCCCATTGTCATGGAAAAGAGTTCTCCAATGATGAAGTTGTGTCAGAGTATTAAGAGGTGGGGGGTGGGGGAAGATAGACAATTTACTAAACCAATAAATGGAACATTAAGACACACTCAAGATTTAACTGCCTAAGTGGTCAGGATCACCTTGCTGGGCAGCCTCGTCACACACAGGAATCTCTCTTTATCTCTAAATCTGTCTTCCAGATTGCTTGGCCCACAGGTAAAGTCTGTCAGTGCAAAGATAAGTGTATCTGCGCACTGTAGGTACACATGCACGCGAGGGTGGGGAGAGCATGCGGCAGCATGCAAGAGGCAACCACGTGTGCAGGTAAATGCATCATCATTTAGGCAATTTGCTAGCTGAGCCCTGGGGAGCTCTGCAACCCACTCAGTCTAGCCAGAATGCCTGAGATTCCCACACTGTCCCTACTTACAGTCAGTACTTCCTGGGAAGGCTATTTCCTCCTGTTCTGCTGTGTGTCCGTTTCTAAACGGGGAAAGCCATCCAGCGGTTACCCCTCCCTTCCCTCCTGCACCACCCACTCACTACCTGTCCCCTGCCTACCGACTGCCAGGCCTGCTGGCGGGGTGAAGAACAGCCCTTTAGTACAATGCATTTTTAACACATTAGTCACATTTTCCTTTCAAAGGTGGCATTCTCTTCCAAAGGACCAACAAACCCGGTCCTACTCGCCTGGCGATATCTGGTAACCATGTTCCCTTTCTGTGTGTCAGTTTCACGGCCCGTAAAACAGTGCCCCCAATCCCCACTGTTCTAGAACTGTTGTAGGCATGGGGGAGGGTGGCCACGATGGACCTTGCAGGTACTCTCAAAATGATGCTCAATGCTCCCAGCAGCTGCTGGCATCAGGAACCCCACAGGTCTGTACTACTCTTTCAACAAGCTAACTGGACACTCCCTGGAGAGCTCAGGCATCAGTGATCCCTTTGTCAGAAAATGGGCTTGGACAGTGGCCAATCCTCCAAGACCATCAGTGTCACCAAGCACTTCATTATTCCTTTTTGAGTTGGAGCTGTGCTAGAATTACCAAAAGACCAGGTCTCTTTCTTTTCCTACTCCTCCATTTAAACTCCCCACACATCATCGAGCAGAGAAACCTTCTTCCCAGGGCATTCCTGGGACACGAAATGCCCGTGGCAGCCAGCTCTCATGCCTGTGGAGGGCTCCATCACTGTTGGACACTTCTTCTCGCCCTAGCTGAGCATTCCACAGCACCTACTGTGGGTGAATTACAAACTGTGCCGCATAGCTCCTACCTAGGCCCTCTGTGGTCCTCCCTCACACAATTCAATGCAACAGGAGAGACGGGGCTTCCCAGATCCACTAAGTGTACTTACACAGCCCTACAGCTCAAATCCTACAGCTCAAATCCCCGCCTTGGCTCCACTTGGAATGGGCACTCAGCAATATCCCCTGATCAGTCATTGGGAAGTGGAGCTCCACTCAGCCCTCCCAGTAGGCGGTCCACGACGTTCCTTGATCAACTGATTAAAAGCCTCAGCTCCAACTCACATTTGCCAAGTACTTTCCACCAGGGATCAAGAGAGAACTAAGCGTTCTGCATGTCTTCTTAATTGAAAGTTATAGTCTCTCACAGTTCCCATAACAGCACTAGAGGATCCATTGCCGGGACCCCAGGAGGCCCCGGGAAGCAGGAGCAAGCGGCCATGGGCCTTGAAGAGTGCACATCTTGGTGGGCGTGCAGACAAAAGAAGCCAGGGTTGGCTCCATTCAGAATTTCGCAGGCCATCCTCTCCTGCTCACTCCCAAGCTCCAAAGAAACCCCAAATTCCTACTCAAATGATACGGATGAGGAAGTCTGACACCCCAATAACCCAGCTCCTTTTTCCAGTTAGGTTCAAAAACCAGACATTTGAAAACAGCTGTTTCTGGTATTTTATAACAAATCTGTTAAGTTCACCCACTGATCGAAATCTGTGATTATTTTTAAAACCATTGGGGGAGGATTCTGACTTTCTCAGGATCTGGGCTATAGAATGTCACCCCTAAAGCATCCACATCGAGTGCCTTCTGTCCTCACTGGAAAGGAGAGCTGGGCTCCAGCACAGGGAGCTACACAAACATCACAGGAATGTTTAGAAAATAAAGCAATTTTTTAAAAAACAAACCACTCAGAAGCCTACTTCCTTAAAATAATGTAGTCTCATAAGCATTATCTTTGAAAAGCTTTCCCTTATACTTCCGTTCTATTCTCTTCTATTCATTTTAATTTTTTAAAGACAGGGTCTCACTGTGTAGCCCTGCCTGGCCTGGAATTTGCTACTTGTTATGTAGACCAGGCTGGCCTCCAACTCACACAGATCTGCTTGTCTCTGCCAGCTAAGTGATAGGATTAAAGGCCCCTGCTCCCTTATCCGGCCTCCATTCATGTTTTGAAAAACTACAAAATACAAATTTGTACAGAAAAATAAAATTTGGGTGGATAATTCCCCACCTACCAGTCACCACTGCCACGAGCCCCCTTCCTGAAGATGCCACTCCTGGCAGCCTGGGAAACACTGGTAGGCTTCTTTCCAGGTGTGGCCATCCACACAGGATCCACAAAACACATCCTAATCTGAACTCTCACTCTGGGCACGGTTACTTCTATGGTGATCTGCTCAGTGACGGAAGCAAACACCAGGACAGTGAGTAACCAGTCCACACAGCACACAGCTGTGGCCACAGATGGGCCTCTGAGCTAGGGTCACATGTCATCTGTGAACATGGGTGCTGAAATACCAAGACAGTAGATAGCATTAACTAGTGAGAGGCCTCCTACTATGGACTGAGCTAGTCATTTTCCGTGACTATTTCACCCAGCTCTCATTTGCTCTAGAAGGAGGCGATCCCTATATCCATTTCACAGAGGAGGAGACACCTCACCTGTTGCATTCTTACCCTGCACAGTAGAATACCACCCATTTCGTCACTTATCTGTCCGTTCATCCATTCATCCATTTATCCCTCCACTCAGCAAGCATTCTTGAATTCTGAATTCCAATGCAGGCCAGTTCCAGTCAGCAAGGAGGGAGAGTTTGGCCCCACCACTCAGGATAGTGTTTTCAACCCCTGAGCTTGCTCACTTGGAAGACTAGTCAAAGAGAAATCAGTCATCAGGCCAATCACACCTCCATGGGTGTGTGGGTGTGTGGGTGTGTATGTGCACGCACATGCACTTGCAGGCGCCCCCCCCACCCCCCCGCCCCCAATGCCCAAGATACCCTCGGGGCAGATACTTAATGGCCCACCGGGTGAGTCAGCAGTTCTGGGTGAAGCAACAAATTAACACCTGCTTTTTAACTTTCATCTCCAGAATTGGTAAAGCTCTGCGAGAACTTTACATCTACGAGAAGTACTTAGAAATGCGAAACATTTCCACTGCTGGGAAAACTTTAATTTAAAACCAATTGTGAGAAATTAAGGTCATCAACTCTAATGGTGGCTATAAAATGTAAATTGGCAGTGTAGTGAGCTTGTCAACCGCTCTTACAGCTTGGCTTCTCACGCACCAGTGGGCTGAACCCTCAGCATCCTCGGCCCTGAGGGCAGGCTGTTGAAAACCTGGTTCTCTGACAGAAAGCCCTACCAACCTGCATGCATCCCCAGAGAAGGGTGGACTGATCCGGCGCTTACATACCCTTGCCTGTGAGATTTTTTTGAATGGCTTGAGTAGTAGGAATAGCCAGAATATGTGGATTCGGTATCCATAGCAATGGTGAGCTTCCTCTGATGATGGACGGAGCAGGCACTCACTATTCTTCTCCCACGTGGAGTCTCACTTACTCGCTCCTAATTCCTTGTGGGACCAGAGATGCTACTCTTCAACAGGACTCTGGGAAGGGGAGAAAAAGGAGAGATTAATCCTTGAAGTCAATCTTAAAAGGGCCGAAAGATAAACTAACAAGAGCCAACTCTCCTCTGAGGTCCCTGCTATGGAATATGAAGCCTCGCAGGAGTCTGACAGGCAAGAGGAGTGGCGAGCAGGCTGGACCCCATCACAACAGGAGGAAGATGGTTTGGGAGAAACCTAGGCATTGAGACATTTATTTCTCGTGGCTTCGGCTGTAGGAACTGCTTTTCACACGAACCCCCAGACAAATGTCAACCCCACCCCCAACTGTCGGCTATAAAAAACAACGCCCGGGGAAATCACTTATTCAGCACTTTGGCCATCATCTCCAAAAGTCAATTAAAGTTTTTTCTTAGTCTCTTTGAGAATCCAAACTCCGAGAAACTTATCTTAGATAATTAAAAATCAACAACCACCACGATTGCCTTGCTACCTACGAAAATAAAAAGCCAGAGGCAAGGTAAACACCTCCCCAAGCCAAGGAATAGCTGGGGGTGGGGTGAGATATGATTCAGTCACTCAAAGAAAAGAGCATGTATCTGTATAAAATGACAATTATGAAGAATGGAGATTTTAAGAAGCAGGAAACAGGACTGCAGGTATCCAACGAATCTACACAACTGTTACAGTGATGTAGAATAACTTATGGGGGCAGGGACTGCTACAAGGGGACATCAGAAAAGGTGATTTATTAGTTGCAAGGTCCTAGGTCCTTTCCCACTTCCCTCAAATATTGCTCTGCAATAAAAATAAATTGGAAACACTTCCAAGCACATTCCTGAGCGTGCACATGCCCAACCGACTTCTAGAAAGTCAGATCTAAAGTTCTGCCTCTTCCTGCACCCCTCTCCCAGGTCTGGTGTAGGCCCAACAGGGTTCCCCACCCCTGTGCGTGCGGTGTCCTGGAGGCTAACACTGCAAACACAGCCAGTGAGATAAGTGTGAAGAAAACAAAGGAGGTCGCAAAGGCCATACCCTGCCCCATAGCCTGAGGAGGCTCAGGCTCTCAGACCCCAGCAACAGTTAAAACTGGGAGAAATTTCAAACTGGGAACTTTTATTGGGCCTGGAAGTCATATCTCCACACAGTTACATCAGCCCAGAGCCTAGAACTGGCATTCCATTACTTCTAAAGAGACCCTGTGCCTAGGGGTTACCTGCCTTATCCTGGGTGTCTCAACTCATGACTTCACTAGGAATTTATCTCAGAATACTAATTCCTAAAGGGGAAAAAGTTTATCTCCCCACTGTCTGATGTGATTGAAAGCTAAAAAACAATAATAATGTCCCCTGAACCAAGGAATAGGTAGGGAACATAGGGTCCCGCCACTCCCAAATTAGCACATATCTGTAGGAAATGATAATTATGGAGTCAAATCCAAAGGCCACATCCTTGCCCTCCCTTTCCATGCCTTGCTCACTGTACTGATCCATCCATTTCACGTCCATATTAATAAGTAGCCAGAGACCCCGCTCAGGAATGGATGACAGAGAACTTACTGCTTCCCCTGGCCCTGCTGGTGGCTGCTTTCCAACTGGAGGCCACTCGTTCATTCCTCCTCCAATACTTGGTCCTCTGTCCCCACACCAGGATACTACTTAACAGCCGCCTGCCACCAAGAGCCAAAGCCTAGTCACGGGGAAGCATGGAGTCCAGCCCATGCTTCGCCACCTGCGAGCAGGCCCTTCCTGGCCTTCTTGAATCTCAGTCTGCTCACTTGTCAATCAGGGATCAAGGAACCAGCCACCATCTCCCAGAGAGAAGCTATAAACAGACACAGGCTTGACTTGCTTCCTAGCTGCGGGACCTCAGTCAAACGATGAAACCTCTTTGAAGTCCCATCTATAAAATGTGAGCATCAGGAGCGCTTTGATGACTATATGAGCTGACAGTGGTGGCAGCGCCCAGCATGGGCACCAGATGCCCTGGGTAAGTAAAAGTGGGTGGCCCCGAGTGCTCCCTTTGGTGGTTTCTAAACTCCACGAGCTCCTTGTCTTTCTCTTACCAAGAGGAAAGCTCAGAGGGCTGTCGGGCAAATAGCCAGCACCTCCCTCTAGGCTATCCCACCCCAGGCTTACCTGCTGCGGGCAGAATGGGGCTGCCCCTCAGGCTGCCTGCTCACTCACCAGCTATGTACTGGAACAAGGCAGTTTAACCTTGGAGCTGTAGGTTTCCTACCCAGTAAAAGGAAGCCAAGCAGCCTGCTTGGGAGGAAAGGGGGTGATTGTAAAGACTAGACATGAAACCAATCAGGCATCTCTCAAAACATGAGCTGGGCCCCCAGGCTGAACTGGCCCGTCTTTTCTCTCACCCTACTGTCTCCCAGGGTTTTCACCAGCCATTCAAATCAGCTTTCAGCACGCTGGAGTCTCCCTTCCTTTCCGCTCTGGGCTACGTTCCTTTCTCACTGGCCTTCTGGCTGGCAGACAAGCAACCTTAGAGCCGGGATGCGGAGCCTAGCATGAACCAGTCCTCTTCTCTTGATAGCCCTGGCCCGGCTCTGTTGACCTGCAGAGCCTAAGGCTTGGCGCCTTTGTCAGAAAACTGACCGTTCTTCTCTGCATTCATAATTAACCCCCCTCATCCTGATACTTGCTTCTTCTGCCTTCCAGCCTGTGACCCCTGGGTCCCCATTCCACTCTAATTCTGATGTCTCACCAACTATCGGGGAGCATCTTAGAGGGAGGGAGCCCCAACCCAGCACCCCACAACTGATTGTGTTTCTGTGCTGCCTTGCTGTTAGAGCTCAGGGCAGGTGCCTCTGCTCTGTCCCATACCCAAATCCCCAGTAAAATGACATCATTAATAGTCCCTTCCCAAGGTTATTATGAGGAATAAACAAGGTATTACCTCTAGTGCAGAGAACCCAAGTTTCATCTCCTTCCCCCTCGGCTGAAGGGCATCAATCTTTGTCCTCATTAAAATGTGGACCATCCATTAGGGCAACTCCAGGCATGTCCCTCAAAGGAAATCACAGCTCCCAACAGCCCTCCAGGAAAAGCCTTTTCCTAACCTACCAACTACCCCTTGCCCAGGTTCTCCCCGATGAGGGAATCTTGTATGAGATCTGCACCCCCTACACTGCCACTAAATCCTCCACCCCTCTCCCTCCATCGAAGAAAGTCTAAGTTAGCCAGAAACTGCCTTGAGCTTTGAGTCAAATCCAAAGGTCGCATCCTTGCCCTTTCTTCAGGCCCATCTTACCTCATTGATTTCCCTTCCTATTTCATGGCAGCCACCAGCCCCTGCTCAGCAATGCTGGAGAGAATGGCTTCAACCGAGGCACACCCCCTGCCCTTGTGAAGCTTTGCTGGTGTCTACCATTTAGCTTGATGGCACGCCTTCCTCCATCCCCCATCACGTCTTCCCCTAACACTCAAAGCACACCCTGTTATTCTTCTCCATCTCTGGGGATAAACGCCTCAGAGTCAGGAGCAATGGTCCTCCCCCTCCCCCAAGTATTCTGAACACTTCCTGAAAAATAAAGCCAAATGCTCCCTTCCCACTGACTCAGCTCCTGTCCCCAGCTGCGCTCTTATGTCCTGGCTTAGTCCTCCCACCATCCTCTGCTAGTGATGCTACCTGCCACCCCAGCCAGTCAATGAACGCGCTCCGTGCTGTTTTCAACACGCTCTGCCTTTCATCTGTGCCTCCCACCACCACCAAGCTCTGCTTGTCCTCAGGTCCTTCCCATGCTCTCCCAGCTCCTGGCAGCAGAGAGCTAACCTAGAGAACATCTCCAGGTTTCCTCACTTGACCCAGCCCACACACAGCCTGGCCCTCCTAAGTCTCTGCCTTCACCATGGTTACCAACTCTTGCCTCATCTAAGATCTGAGTGAGCAGTCAGGAAGTAAACTAATAAAAGGCAGAGTGAACTCCTTCCAGAAAAGGGCTTGACCTCAGGTCGGGGCTCCCATTTGAGGTAATAAAGACACACATCCTGATGCTTATATCTGTCAGGATGTACATACAAGGAATTAGCAAAGCGCCCGACAAGGCCAGAAGGGACACCATTATCAGCAAAGACAATAAAGTAAGGAAGAGAAATCAATTTCCCTGGGTAGCAAGCTAATGAGTGGTTGCTATGGCCAGACCGGATCGAGGCAGGTAGGGATGTACATGGGAAATCCTTGAACCTGCAACTGTCTATCATACCGCCGCTGACAAGACCTGTATTGAGTTTGGTCCAGGCAGGGTAGCAGCCAAGCTGACCTCACCTACTCGCTTCAAGTCCTCCCACGGAGTTCCCTGAACTTTAAAACACAGAATCCTTCATTCCATCAACAGTCTAGCCAGCTGTTCCAATTCCTCTAGGGCCTGGTTCTTTCCAGCCTCAGGACCTTAGCAGAGCCCAGTTTATCTGATGGGACTCATTGTTTTCAAATGCAACATTTTGCTAATTCCTCTCAGCTTAAACACACTTTGGAGAAGCCTCATTGACCCTCCAGTCCACACCTGGCCAGCCCAGCACCTGCACTCTCCCTACAGCCCTTCCAAGTCACACATTCACTTGTGTGACTACTGAACATCAGGCTCCTGAAGAGGCTCCTACGGTGCAGGGACCATGTTCCTTCCCATCTCCCCAGCTGCTGGCAAACAAGAGGCACCTAATAAATATTTGCTGACTGGATGAATGAAAACGTCCTGAGATGTGTCTATCTCAGGGCATGGAGGCACGTCTTCACCACAGAAGAAAGCTTGCAAAGAGTAGATAAAATGGAGATTTGGGGACTATCCAGAAGGTAGCCACCCTGCTGGTGCACAGGACAGCTTACTCAGCACCGGAACATATAATCCAGATGTGCTCAGGGACGACCAGCATAGTAGTTTGAGCTACTATCCAAGAGCATCCTGCTCCAGTCTGGGCCGGAGCACACCAAACCACAGGGCCTGGGGAACACTGCGGAGACAGCATCTTACAGTATGCAAGGAGCTTCCCCTACCACCCTGGACTAAAATAAGGTGGAAGTCAGTGACCTCAAGGAGAATCTTCCCCCACAGTCACATTGACATCTATAAAATACATGACTCCTACTTGAAAGAAAGACGGTGCTCAGGGGAAAAAAAATCATATAAGGGAAATAACAGGTTATGATAATGACGGTGGTAAATGTAAGCTAACCTTTATGAAAAGGAAGTTATAAAAACATCAACAGCTCTACCCAGAGCGATTAATGAAAGGGGCTCTGCTTGGGAAGGTAGGAAGCCACTGCACATCAGGTCCAGAGAATAGCACACGTGGGTTGGTTCCCTTGGAGGGTCTCGGCTTCAGAAGGACGGTGCAGAGGGATGCGACAAAGCCTGTAAGACACTTTGCTGAACTTGCACCTGGCAGTCACAAAACATTGTCCAAGTCTGTGACATGAGGCTCTGCAGGGCTCAGGCACCTGTGACAAATCCATGACCCTCTTCTAGCAACAGGACTCTTCAAAATGTATGGCTATGGGCCACCGTCCACCAGGGAAAAAAATGCCAGCCTCATTTTACCTGGCTTGGCAGATCCCAGACTAACTGCTCTTGGTTGAGTCAGTAATTACCTCTGAAACATCCCTGGCAGCTGGACAGAGATTGCTGAAGAGCTGTGAATAGTTACTATATCTATGATGGATATTTCTTTTCATGCAAACCCTTTCCCCCTAGTAGATTGTGAAGCTTCAGAAACAGATCTGATGCACACCGTATATTCCATGGTGCCAGGTACAGTGCTCTACGTGGGGTTGGGGTCCGGGTAGGAAGGGGTTGGAAACCGCGCAGCAAAGATGTGGGCAGCTTTTCTTCTGACTGCAGGAGGACCTAGGCGGCTATCAGAAACAGAGTCCTGCCATAGCCACTGAATCTCATCCTCCTTATGGAAAGCCTCGGAGCAATCACGCCTATGTAGAGCAGGGACTCTGGGCACAGTCAGCTCACTCCACAGAAATGACGACGGCACTTACAGTCTGACACCAAGTGCTTACGGTGTGTTAAGACTGAAGTCACTTGCACGAAATACCTCAATCCTCAGAACAAGTCTTTCAGGGGGACAATATAGAACGTTATGGTGCAGTTCAGCAAACAAGGTCTCTCTCATATATACAAGCAAGTGCCCCCAGTAGGGGCTTGAACTTCAGGAGACTGATTTCAGAGAGCCAAGGAAAATTGAAAGCTATGTAGCAATTACCAGAATTGTTTGTTTACTTGGAGAAGGCAACAATAGTGAATTGTTCCAAACCACATATAACCTCCCAAAGAATCCTGCAATTCAACTCCTACTTGTAGGCTGGTGGGGGGGGAGGGCAGGGGGACATGGGACTAAGGAGAATGGAAATTCATCTCAAGCAGCCTCCATGGCAGGTGAGACCTCCGATTTTTAACCAGTGTGATCAGGACCCATCCAACCCAAACTACAGCAGGCGTAAAGCAGGGTGTGTCTTTAGGTAATACATCAGAGGGATAAACAAAAGAGTATTTGCCACACTCAACACATTAATTCTTCAACAGAGGGAGTCACGGAATTGTTGCTTGGTAAGGAAACTTCAATTTCCTGTATGGTTTTTGTCCTGTTGCTCAATAAATAAGACAATAAAAAGGAGACTTGGCAAGCAGTCTCAAAAATAGGACACTCTCACAATTCTCCCACTTTACTTACAAATTAAGTCGCCACCAAGTCACACAGTCAGCACCGCAACCCTGAAAATTTCACACTGGGTGTTTTGGCTAATCATACTGGGAGTCACCAACCTTTGGAAATGCTAAATGCTCCTGGATATTTCTTTGAAATGTAGAATAAAACAGTTTCCTCCCACACATCAAAGCCTCAACTATATCACACTGATTTAATTCAATTCTAAAAACTCTAATTAGTGGTTACATAAAATGGCTAATTATGCCTCCCTGGGTTCAGACAGTTTCTGCCATCTCACTTACAGAGCCTAGGAGCTGTGTAATCAACACACCCACTGGAAGGAGAAGGCTAATTAGCATTGTTGATTGGTGACACAATTTATAATATTTTTCAGCAAATCCTGTAAAAATGTATAAACATGTCAGTGAAAACACCAGTCTTCACAGCTTGCTAGCTTTTGGAATTAGCCTATAAGAATGCTTGCATCCTGACCATAGTCCCTCTCAAAAGGGTTTTAACAAAACGCACGCGCAACCACACAGTCATCAAGATAAATAGCCCTGACACCTCCCCATGAGCTTCAGAAGGAGCTCACCTTCCCGGTGTGGGCATCATACCCGGTTTGGAGAGGTGAAAACTGAGATTGCCCAGCTCCAAGTCTCCCCTGCTCATCACGGAGCCGTCAAACTGCGGCTCCGCCCCACTCCTGCTTCCACCACCGACGCTTTTAAATTTTTATAAAGCTTCACACTTCTCTGGGCGCGTTGCTTGGGGGGCAGTTCAATGGCTGCGGGATAAAATGAGGTCCTGCCGGTGCTGCCGGGCGCGGCGAGGTTGCCCCGGACAGGGACTCCTCCTCCGGCTGGGACTGGCTGCACGCCTCTGCTCCGCCCCGGCGCTTTTGAAAGTAAACTCCTACCTGCCTGTTGCGCTCCGCGATGCGCAGCGGGCCGCGCCCCCCAGGCCTCCAGGGCTGCGGTTTTATAAGCGAAAAAGCCAGCTCGGTCCCGAAGACTCGACAGGTGACCCCGCGCCCTGGCGTGGACCCCAATCGCGTCCTGCCCTGTGTGGTGCATCTTGCCGCCCGCTGCCTCGGACACGCCGTCATTCCCCGGCCGCCGCCCCGGCACGCGCACCTAGGGGCGCACCCCAAAGGCCAGCCAAGGCAAAGGGGCGTCCGAGGTAGCGCAGGCATCCCTATGACTCGGGGTAGTGGGATGGGACAGAGAGAGCCGGGGCAGGGATGGAGGGACCCGGGTGCCGTGAAGCACGACCCTAAGGGGCTCGGGAGCTCCCGGCCCGAGGCCCCGAACCCCGATCGGAGTGCAGGGGAGCAAGGACAAGTCCAGTTGGGCCTGACCTCCCGCCCAGCTCAGTCCCCGGCCGCCGCGGCACGCCCGCCTCTCCTGGGACTCACCCCGGCGCCGGCCCGCCGTGCTACACGCCCGCGCTCTCGGCTGCAGCGCCCCGGCTCCGCGGCCTGCGCTGGGCTGCAGTGGAGGCACAGCCCCGCCGCGGTCGCCGCTCTCTGCTGCTTTCCGCTTCCTGTCCCGGCGCCGCCCCGCAGCCCCAGCCCAGCCCTGCTAGCCCAGCGCGGCGGCCAGCCAAGAGCTGCGAGCGCTGCGGCCCCCGCGGCCGGCCCGGCCCACCTGCAGCGGAGGGCGGGGCGGGTCTCCCAGGTCTCTCTCTCTCTCTCTCTCTCTCTCTCTCTCTCTCTCTCTCTCTCTCTCTCTCTCTCTCTCTCTCTCTCTCTCTCTCTCTCTCTCTCTCTCTCTCTCTCTCTCTGTCATACACACACACACACACACACACACACTCACACGCGGCCTGGCTAGGGACTGACACCCCCCCCCCCATGTGCATACACAAACACAATCCAGCAAACCTCATCCTGAATACATGACCCCGAAGTTAATGTCTCTTCACCCAGCACCCCAACATACCCCCAAGCTAACTCACTCTCTCTCTCTCTCTCTCTCTCTCTCTCTCTCTCTCTCTCTCTCTCTCTCTCTCTCTCACACACACACACACACACACACACACTTACAATAGTGCATAAAAGTCAAGCCCTCTCGTTGTTTGCCATCATCAAAGCTTCAACCCACATATTCACGTGGCTCAAGAACCATTTTCTACCCCTCCCCCCAACTCATACATATTTCAGCTCACATAACACACTTAAACGCCAATGTAGCCCAAGAGATGACCCAACCAATAACCACAAACGCCTACACCCCTACAGCAGCTTCTCCCTGCCCTCTCCTACCAGAGCAGGCATGTCCCTGCTCTCCTGGCCTACTGGAAACCGCCAGAAGAGTGCATCTCTAAAGGCAGGGAGCCAAAAGTTCCAAGCTGATTAAGACCACTTCCCTCGCTGAGCCTCGTTTCCCTGTCTGGACAGTGGTAAGGAAGCTAATGTTGACCTTGAAGGGTTGTAGTGAGAATTCGAGAAAGTGCTGAGCAGTGGGCGACTGTTTTTTATGAATATTTGCACCCTTCTTTCTTAGTTTTAATAGAATCCGTGCCCAGCATGACAGATCTGCTGCTGCCATGACAAAATGCTCACATGAGGGCATGAACAGCAGGAAGTGCTGAATTTGCAGTTTGTTTTCAGGAATGCTGGGAGTGATTTGGCTTGGGAAAGTCAGGCTCTTTCTGAAGTAGCCTTCTTCAGGAACCTGTAGCCTCCAGAAGCCCTCACTCCTCACTGTCCACTTTTTCCTATCTCTCTATACCCTGTGTTCCCCACTACTTCCTTCTGAGGCCCCAGATGTTCAAGGTAGCTGACGGATTTTCCCTGCTTCTCGCCACCAGACTCCACTGGCCCCAACCATCTGAACACCTACCTGAACCTCAGCCTCCAGATGACTCGAGAGAGCAGATCTCGACCCTACCAACCTCATTCCAGGTGAAGCTGGCTGGCTGTCCAACATGATTAGCTGCTAAAGAACGTAGAGAACTCTGGAAATTGAGTCTCATTCATCTTAACATTTAGAACCTGATGTTCTAATGAAATGAAAGCAGGCCAAGACATCCCAGTCCACACCTGAGGTTCCCGAGGAGCTCTGTGTAATATGAACAGCCACAGTGAATTTTCATGGAATGTGATTCCAGCTCACTTTAGGTGATCAGGTTGAATAACCTTATAATAGGATGCTTTTTGTGTGTTGGAGGAAGGGCACAAAGAGAAGGATAGTCCAAAATAAATGATTGTAAGTAATTAATTCACCTTGAAGTACCATTTGTTTTCACTTAACAACCTCGAGTTTTGGAGTTGAAAAGTTCAGTTGAAGACACTCAGACACGGGATGGCAGTTCACAGGACCGCGGTGCACTGGAGCAAGCCGCCTGTGGCAGAGCTGTTCAGTGGCACTGGCCTTTCATCTGAAGGTGACTCCTCCAGCTTTCCCCTTATCAATAATGAAGGTGACACTGTGGGCCCCATGTGCTACTCTTTTGTTTTGCTAATCCGTTTATTCCAAACTGAACAGGGGCAGAGAGACAGGACACTGTGTATGGGTTGCTCTCAGAACTTCAGCCTGACTACATTCCACACATACAACATCCGCATTTCCTTCTTCTTCCCTCCTTATTTTCACCTCCACAAGGCTTGTAATGCTGCTACCTGCTGTGACCTGTCTACCAAGACCCAGCTGTGGTGTGAAAAACCTTTTCCTGAGGAGATGTAACATACATGTCTAATCAGCCCAGATAGGGAACCTTGGCAGACCAAAGCATGCATACCACCGAGTCCAACTTGGTGAACCTGTGAGTTTTATTGGTGGGTTATTTACAGGAGTATGGATGGGGGTTACTTACAGAAGCAGAAACGATTTGAAGACAGCTGCATCACCAAAGCCCACCCCACCATGAGGGGCAGGTCACAAAGCTGAGATCTTGTATCCCACTGCAGTCTGTAGGCAGCTCTACAGGCTGGAGAGTGTCCTTTGCAGGTGCCTCAGTTGGTCTAAACCTCTTCCAGACAGCTCAGCTGGTTTCTGCTTCTTCCAGGCAGCCAGTCTGGTCTCAGAGTCTTCTTTGCAGCTCGGCTCTCTTCCTCTGAGAAGGACTCTCAGCTTTTACTGCTTACTCTGGCAGGGGAGGGACCTAGTGAATCTGGTCAATTTCAGGGACTTCCTGAAACTATTTTGAATTGTGTACTCCTGCTTAAGGAGCTTTCTTAAAGGACGGAATGTTTTAATTCTAGAGGAACTGACATAACACCAACTCAAATCCCCGGCTACAGAAAGCCTTCTCTCGTTCTCCTCAGCAGAATGTTGTCTCTTCTCTGCTACCACTTCCAAAGCACTCCATTTTTTATTTGTTGGTTTTTTGGAGACAGGATCAGCCCAGGCTGCCCTTAAACTCCTCACCTTGCTTTCTTCACCTCCTGAGTGCTGGGATTACAAGTATGTGTGCCACCACATCCGTCCCATCCCCACCCTGTCGTAGACCTTCCCACATAGTGTGTGCTTAATTTTATTATTATTTTTGAAATTCATTTTAAATTATAGGTATATGTATGTGTGTGACAGCTGGGGTGAGAGGTTCCCCCTGTGAATGCAGGTGCCAGAGGGGTTAAGAAGAGAGTGTTAGATTCCTTGGAGCTGGAGTTACAGGTGGTGGTGAGCCACCCCTCATGGAAGTTGGGAAAATAACTCTGGTCCCTTGCGAGAGCAGTATGTACGTGTTCTTAACCAGGGAGTCATCTCTCCAGCCCCATCCCTGCTTTCTAATAAATAGAAGAGGCATGCGTGACTATCATGACTTCTTACTCTTGAGAAGTTAATAGGGAAAGCAGGGAGCAATTGATTGAGAAGTCATGACATCCATACTGGAAGTTAGTTAACAGCGGCAGATGACAATGACAGCATGTTAAACGTGCTGCAAGGAGTGATACATTTATAGAAGTCATCTGTCCCACCTCCAGAACGCTGAAGCTAATAAGCAAAACAAAGCAAAAACAGGAATTACCTGAAAAACATCCCTGATAGAAAAACTCACGAGCATCCCAGTTTGTGTGTGTGTGCTGTATATCAAAGCCTGGTCCTTTGCAGGAACAAATGCTGTTAACCTCTGGGCCATCTCTCCGGTCCCATACCTCCCACTTTAAAAGAGGACAGACTTACAAATAGCAGACTCTCTTACCCACGCTTAGAGACCTCAGGGAGACCCTGGGAGTGCGAAAGGGCTCAATGTGAGGACTGTGGAGGCCCAAAGTTCACTTTACTAGGCATTTTTCCTAGCGCAAGACTACACCACAGAACTATAGCTAGCACATGCCGGGAAGACAGGGAATCTGTACAGGAAATAATAGAAAGATTAGCATCCAAAATATTTCAACTGGTAGAAGGAGCTGATCATTTAAAGGGCCATTTAATGTAAAAGTTCATGTAAGATCTAAATATGTTTAACGTCTTTTTATTGTTGATCATGCTGGTGATAAGCCTGGGCGGCCTGAGAAGGTCTCAAGGGAGGGTCAGTTTGTCCTCACCTTGAGGAACGAGAGGAGAATAGTCACAGGTGGAGGGTGATGGATGGGAGAAGGAAAACCTCTCTCAAGTGCTAAGTCAATGGGCCAGCAGTGTGTCTGTCTGACTGTGGGCATGGGTGTGGAGGGAGCACCACCTGGGATACAGTCAAGGTGAGGAGGAGACAGGGTGAAGTTAAGGAATTATGCAGAGACGTAGGGAGTTCAAAATCCAGTTCTAGGATGAGAAAGTAGGGAGCATGGAATGCAATGCTAGTGTTTGAGTGCTGTGGAATTTCTGTATGGCAAATGTGTTGCTGATTAGTCAATAAATAAAACACTGATTGGCCATTGGCTAGGCAGGAAGTATAGGCGGGACAAGGTGGAGAATAAAGCTGGGAAGTGGAAGGCTGAGTCAGAGAGACACTGCCAGCCGCCACCATGACAACCAGCATGTGAAGATGCCGGTAAGCCACGAGCCACGTGGCAAGGTATAGATTAATGGAAATGGATTAATTTAAGCTATAAGAACAGTTAACAAGAAGCCTGCCACGGCCATACAGTTTGAAAGCAACATAAGTCTCTCTGTTTACTTGGTTGGGTCTGAGGCTGTGGGACTGGCAGGTGAGAGAGATTTGCCCTGACCATGGGCCAGGCAAGGAAAACTCCAGCTACATTTGAGCATTTAAAAGCAAGCTAGCTATATGATGAAGCGTGCATTAATGCAGGAATAAATACAAGCTTCTGAATTACAGTGGCTCTACTTAGGAGTTTTCAATCTGGGGAGACGGCTCAGCCAGAAAAGTGCTTGCCATGCGACCATGAGGACCCGAGTTCAGATCTCTGATGCCCACGTAGAGAAACAGCAACCTGTGTCTATAATCTTAGTGTTGGGGAGGCAGAGACAAGAGGATCCCTGGAGATCTGGGCAGCAAATCTTCCCCAGCAGATGAACTCTAGGTTCAGTGGGAGACCTTGTCTCAAAAAATAAAGTTGAAAGCCATGGAGGAAGGTCCCAGACATCTACCGCTGGTTTCCACACACACATGTGCACAGATGTGTGCTCACATGTGCGTACATCCATAATACATATATCGAATACACACACACACACACACACACACACACACACACACACACAACTTTACAGTGCTACAAAAGCAATACCTGTCCAAAAGAAATCCGATTTTGAATTCTGAGTATTGGCCTTTACTCTGACTAGCAATATGCAGCCACAAGGAGCCGCTGGTCCAGGTCAACCATGTGATCAGGGGGGTAAAAACACAAATGCGGCATATTGCTTTCTCAAAGTATGTGTCCAATAAATTACATGAGATTGTCAACACTGAATTATTAAACAGGCCTTGTAGTTAATGCTTTGTTTTCCCCAAAAGCAAAGGGATATAGATTCAGATTTAAGGTGAGCCAGGCCAAGCTATGGTGTTTCGTAGGCTAGGTATGTTAAATGCTTTTAGGATATTTTCAACTTAATCGGTTTATTGGGACCATAACTTCATGGTAACTGGAGAAGCGTCCATACTTAGTATATGTTACTAGGTGTGGTGGTATTGTGTTCCCCAAAATATTGTGTACCCTAATAAACTTATCTGGGGTCAGAGAACAGAAAAGCCACTAGATACTTAGGATAGGCAGTGGTAGCACACGCCTTTAATCCTAGCATTCCAGAGGCAGAAATCCATCTGTTCAAGGATACAGCCAAGCATGGTGACTCACACCTTTAATCCCAGGGAGTGATGGTAGAAGGCAGAAAGATATATAAGGCATGAGGACCAGGAACTAGAAGCATTTGGCCTGGTTAAGCATTTGGTCTGGTTAAGCATTCAGGCTTTTGAGCAGTAGTTCAGCTGAGACCCATTCTGGATGAGGACTCAGAGGCCTCCAGTCTGAGGAAACAAGACCAGCTGAAGAACTGGCAAGGTGAGGTTAGCTGTGGCTTGTTCTGTCTCTCTGATCTTCCAGTTCACCCCAATACCTGGCTCAGGTTTGATTTTATTAATAAGAACTTTTAAGATTCACGCTACAACTAGGGATATAAGTCTAGGTTGTATCACATCAATCAGTGATTCGATAATTTATCCAACAAATATTTATTAAGCATTAACCATGATCCAGTCACTGTTTTAGGCTCTAAGGACACATTAAGATGGACACAGGCTTATGTACGCACAGAGTTTATATTCTAGTGGGGAAAGAGGGACAGACAAGCAACACAAACACATTCTCTTTAGCAACGTAAGTGTGCAGGACACCCACCCTGGAGGAGCTCAGGCACAGCCTGGGAAGGTTCCTGTAAACCAGGACAATGGAATCCAATAGCACTGTGACTGGGGCTGAGGGCAGGATGTGAACACTGTGGAACCCCAGAGATTGAGGGCCTAGCTCAACCTGCAGAGGCAGCATGGCTTCATCTGGCTAAGAACCCAGTTCTAGAAGGGTAAGTGTGTGGGACATAACAAGGAAGGGAGCACTGTGCAAAGGCAGAGATGTATGACCTGGCATGTCCAGGAAAGTGCCTCTCACAACCATGTGTAGTGCAAGCGGCTGGCCAGCAGGGGCAGTGGGGCTCCCTAAGGAGGGTATTGCAGAACCTCAGGCCTTGATGGTGAGGTCCTGACATACTGGCGGTGGGATAGGACAAGAAATGGAGAAGCTGAATGTTGAAGCAGGATGGCTCTCTGCAGGTGCCAGTCTGCAGTCTGGGCTGGGGAACAAAGCGACTCTGAGGAATCTGAGATTCATGGGAGAGGATAGACACGGGCCTGGAAGAGACGCAGAGACCAGAGCTCAGGGGATACTATGTGGTGGGCCTAGAGGTTCTGGTCTTAGGTGGTTGGTAAAGGGGAAACATTGCAGAGCCGGATGCAGATGACCAGCAGACCTTGACTGAGTGCGGAGAGTGACTTGGTGGGAGGGACATGTGGAGCAGAGAGAATGACTTGTAAGAATGTAGGGAGCTCACAGTGACAAATGGACCTGAGAGAATGGAGCCACCACAGGCAGGTTAGGAATGGAGAACCAGAAAGCACGAGCAATTGAAGACGAAAAGGTAAGTTCAAATCCAGGCATGCAAAGTGCACAGGTCCCTGTGGAATACACAGGTGTCAGGAGTGAGAGTTCACATTTACTGAACATGTACTACATGTCTGATGTTGTGTTAAGTGTGTTACAGGATCCATTTAGTCCTCATCCTAACCATGACACTGGTGTTGCCATCCACATTTGTGCTGGCTAGTGTCATACCACCTTGACACAAACTAGAGTCATTTTGGAAGAGGGAACCTCAGTTGAAAAAAAATAGCCCTACCAGATTAGCCTGTGGAGAAGCTTATAGTGCATTTTCTTGACTGATAATTGATGTTGGAGGGCCCATCCCACTGTGGGCCATGCCATCTATAGGCTGGTGGTCCTGTGTGCTGTAAGAATGCAGTCCAAGAAAGCCATGAGGAGCAAGCCAGTAAGCAATATTCCTCCACGGCCTCTTCCTACAGGTTCCTGCCTTGAGTTCCTGCCCTTAGTTCCTTTGATGATGGACTGTGATATGGGAGTGGAATTGAAATAAACCCTTTCCTCCCCAAGTTGCCTATGATCATGGTCTTTATCACCTTAAGATAACAGTTCGGTTGGAACCACCAGCTCGCTCCTGCACTGTCTGAGAAGCCCCATCTCTCTCTCTCTCCAAACTCCACCCTCAGAGACTCTCCAACAAAAAAAGGCATCAAAAAGCCCACTTCTGCATTCTTGGTGGCTGCAGCAGCTCCTCCCCTGAAGTTGCCAGCTGCCCAAGTCCCCACCTAAAGCAGTCAGTTCTTTTTTTTGCCATATTTGAGCTCAAACCCAGTTTGTGGTGGACATGTCATCAACCCTCACCTACAGACTATATAACCTCCCTGCTTTAGTTCAGGTGCATGACTTCTCCAGCTTGATCTCTGGGACTGAAAAACTCACCCTGGAGTTGCTTTGCTCAAATAAACCTGTTCTTTTACTTTTTTAATTCAGCTTCATCTGGCTTACTGCTTCAGTGGAGAAACTTATTATCAGGCTACAGAAAACCTATTATAACATTCTACAGAGAAAAGATACATAAAGGCCAAATAACTTGCCCAAAGATGACTCAGCTGCTAACAGCTGGGCCAGGCTTGGCTAACCACAGATCTCTCTCTCTCTCTCTCTCTCTCTCTCTCTCTCTCTCTCTCTCTCTCGTGTGTGTGTGTATGTGTGTGTGTGCCCTCAGAGGACAGAAGAGGGGGATCTCTGGAAGCTGGAGTTATAAGCTGTTATGATCTGCCTAGTGTGGGTGCTGGGAACCAAACTCCGGTCTTCGGCAATAGCAGCGGATACCTTAACCACTGAGCTGTTGCTCCAACCCTCCGATTCTTCGTTTTCAAACCACAGAACAAAGGGTTTAAAAGTCATGAAGAGAGGTGAAGAGGATGGCTCAGCAATGAGGGCCACTTGATATTCTTGAAGAGGACCAGAGTTCAATTCCCAGCACCCACACAGTGGCTCACAACCATCAGTAACTCCAGTGTCCCACCCTCTTTCTGACCTCCGCATGCACCAGGAAGGCACATGGTATGCAAGCAAAACACTCATACACATAAAATTAATAAATGTAAAAAATGTAAAAGCATAATCTTGTGATAATTAATATAGTTTGGGGACAGTCCCTGTAACTTTCCGTGCAGTAAAGAGGTGAGTGAAGAAACACCGCGTAGCGGGGAGGTGAGTGGAGAAACACTGGCCACATGAAGCAGAGCGATAACCAGGAGTGCACAGAGGTAAGCGACTCTCACTGATACCTTGTTGCATCATGGGAAGCTCTGAAACCTTTATAGAGGCCAGGGAGAAGTAAATTCAGAGAGGCTAAGGTTTAGGAAAGAAGGCATGGTTCCGCGTGACCAAGGTCGTCGTGTGGTGAAGAGCATCAGCCTGGACCTGCACAGGGGCAGACCCAGGAGAGATGACCAGGGTCAGGTGACAGCAGGGAGGTGGGGCAGAAGGCAGACGCTCTGAACGTGCTGAAAGAACCCGGGAAGCTGAGAGATGCAGTCAGGCCAGAGGAGGAGGCATGTCTGATTGCTTCCCTTTGAGAATCCGGTGGTTATTGGGATGGGAATCGCAGAGAAATGGACCCCTCCCCCTAGCTTTGGCAAGCAGTGTGAATTAGATAGACCTGGAGGCCCTTCTGGGAACCCCTGAACACAGTGTGCTGTATGGTCCCTTTCATGTCTAAGGATTTCTGTCTTCCATGCCGGGGGGTTGAACCAGGGGCAAGCGCTCTACCACTGAGCTATATCCCTGCCCTGTGGCTTTAGTCACTTCTCTCGTTGCTATGGCAAAATGTGTGATGAAAACAACTTCAGTCAGAAAAAGAGTGTCTGGTTCACAGACTGAGGGTGCAGTCATGGAAGTCACGGTGGCAGGAGTCTGAGGCAGCTGACCACATTTCAGCCATAGCCAGGAAGTGGAGAGAGGTGAACACCCATGTCCTTTGTCCTTTGTATCAGTCTAGGACTCCACCCCATCAATGGTGCCACCTCGTTAGGGGTGGATCTTCCCTCTCCAGGGAAACCTTTCTGGAATCACTCTTATAGACACATCCAGAGGTGTGTTTCCACAGTTATTTTAAATCTCACCAAGTGGACAGTGTGTGGTCTGTGAACAAGTGTATACTTCATGTGAAGTCACTGGGTCCATGGGTGCCTAAATAGTCATGGTCTGTGGACCAAATATACTGCCTCCCCGGAAAGGCCAGCCCTTTGGAGGCCTCGATGATTCTCTGCAAGTCCAGGCAGGTAGACCAGTAGGCTCTCAGACCCAGAGAGGGTACATGATGCCAGGTGCATAGATCCGTGATCCCAGAAACAGGATCCTTCCAGGTCTACAGGCAAACCCTGAGCTTGTTTGTTCTTAGTGAGAAGAATATGAATCAAGCCCACAGCAGAGGGCCCAATAAAGACACCAGCCTGTGGACATGGCATTGGGGATGCTAGGTGTTCCCAAAATGATTTCAATTGCCTCGGCAGTATAGAAGGCTATGCTCGTGGCCCTATCGTGAGCAGAGTTGAGCTAGGCTCATGATACTTTGTGGGATGCTGAACTTTCTTCTTTTATGCTGATTTTTAATCTGTGATAGCATCAGTGGCCCATTAACTATTTATGAGAAAAAACTTGAATAACACACCACATATGGCATTAAGCTAATTATTTGGATTAACACCAGGTGGCATTGTTTTCCAAGGGTGAGGCCAGCTTCTGGAAATATTAGCCCAGCTCAGACTCCTGTGGTGTAAGAGCTTCAGGCACGGAAGAAAGGCCTTGACTTCCTGGCCCCCAGCAGACCCAGTCTCTCCCCTGAGCCTGAGTCACAGATGGTGTGCGGGAGAGCTGCAGGTGAGGTAGGCCAATCTGGACACGGTGGGACAGCACAAACATCTGAGCAGTCAGAGTTGGTATTGATTCTCTCTCTCTCTCTCTCTCTCTCTCTCTTACGTGTATGGGTGTTTTGCCTGTGTGTGTGTTTGTGCACCACATGCATGCGTGTTGACCACAGATGCCAGAGGAGGGCCTCAGAATCCCTGGAACTGGAATTATGGAGCATTGCAAGCTGTCATGTGGATGCTGGGAACCAAACCCAGGTCGTCTGTGAGAGCAGCAAGACCTCTTAACTGCGGAGCCGTCTCTCCAGGCCCTAGTCACACCTCTGTAATTTCTGATGTTGTGACATCTCTGGCCCTCTGCCTCCTTTATCAGGCTCCCGTGGAGTTCATTCACTCTGGATCTCTGTGGTCTACCCTAACCACCTCGGGGCCTGGTGCCAGACAAGGAGAGATAGCCCTTATCCTGGAATCTGCTGAAATTATTCAAACTAGCCCATCCTGTCCTGTACCATCAAATCCTCCTCCCACAGGAACCACAACAAAGCCTCTTGCCACATTTCCCAGGACAAAAACCATTACTAAACAACAGGAACCAAGAAATCAGCGAGACAGCAGCAGACAATGGCCTCTGAGAGACAGGAAACAAACAGGCGATCCTACCATTTCCCCAGCTTTCTGCCTAGACTGCTCAGGCTGTGATACGGGAAGAGGTTAGAACTCTGGTGCTCTCCCTCCACTGAGGAGGCAGGGCCAGGACTCAAGGAGGACAAGGACACTAGCAATGAAGAGTGGAACATCCATTGAGAGCGCTGAAGAGGACAGTCTAGAAGTCCCCAGGGTTCCCTCAGGTGTTTCACCCAACCCAACGCGTTCAGTGTAAGAGGAAAATATCCTCCTAATGGCTGAGAGGGAGCAATGCCAAAAACTCACACAGGGAAGTAGTAGCTATGAATAGATAGGCTGAGAAACCTCAGCATCCATGGGGCATTGGTAGGGTAATCAGAAAAGTCTTGCCTTTATGGGGGACCAAAAAAAACAAAAAAAAACAAAAACAAAACAAAAAAAAAACAAAAAAAAACAAAAAAAAACCAAAAGCTCTGGATTAAAAGCTTCTCTGCTTGTACCAGACCAGGCTTCAAAGACTCGAAAGTGTCACACTGTTCCCATTTTTATGATAGAACAAAGTTCCGGAATATGTATGGAACATTGTACAAATTTCCAGCTCCAACAAAGCAAATGTACAACGGATGGAATCCTGTGAGAACTAACCCGACCTGTAAAGAAGCCAAAGAACAGCTAAGGAGACAGGGAAATGTACCCATGGAAACCTGCTGGACTGACGCAGATGATGGAATTGATAGAAACACATTGAAATGCTCATTTGGGTGCATTCGCCTATGTTCCCAATGCTGTAGGATAGACCAGGCCTGGCGAGTAAAGCCGTGGGAAGCGTAAGGATGCAGAAGTTGAGCTTCTGGAGATGAGACACAGGATGCTCTGTTTACTTCTTGTTTTTTAGCTTTTTCCCTTCGTGTTTCATTTGATAATATCTGTTGCTTGGTCCTTAGTCTACAAACCTTCTGTAGTGTCCTATCTTCTGCTGATCCCATGTAGTAAGCATTTTCTTTCAGATATCATTTTTATAAAAATGATTTTTTTTAAAAAAAAAAAAAGTGTATGTCTGCCTGTGTCTGTGTGAGCCTATGACATATTTCACAAGTGCCTTCAGAGGCCGGAAGAGGACATCTGATCCCCTGGAGCTGGAGTTTCAGGAGGTTGTGAGCCACTGCGTGTGCCCAACATCAAACTCCTGTCTTCTGTAAGAGCACCAAACCCCACTGAGCTACCGCTCCAGCCATAAAAAAAAATATTATGGTTTGAACACGAAATGTCTCCCAAGTGTTGAGCACTCCCTAGCTGGTAGCACCGTTTTGAGAGGTGCTGGGCCTGGCTGGAGGAAGTTGGTTTGAAGATTATATCATTCCCGAGTCCGAGTCCCTGCCTTGTTCTCTTCTTCCTCCTTCCCTACCTCTTCCTCTGCTTGCTCCCATCACCATGATGCTCTGTAGCATTACAGGTCCAGAATCAACAGAGCCAAGCGTCAACTATCTGAAATTCTGAGCAAAACCAAACTATTCTTCCTGTACGTTGTGTTTGTGTCACAGTTTTACGGTTACTTCTGTAACTTGCAATTCTATACAATGTGTCCATCTCTATGGGGGGGGGATATCTTGCCATATTTAGAGTGAGGGACTGGGGAGTGACTCAGTTGGTAGATGCTTGCCTAGCATGCGGGAAGCCCTAGGGTTAATCTCAAGCACTGTGTAGAGCTGGGTATGATAGTGCATACCTGTATGCTCATAACCCAGAAGAGGGGAGCAGGTGGGGTCAGAGGTCAAGGTCATCCTTGGCTATGTAGCTATGCAGTGAGTTTGAGGCCAGCCTGGGTTACTTGAGACTCTGTCTCAAAACAAACATACAAACAAAAAAACTAAGGTGTAACAAAAAAAACTTCAGACCTGTAAAATCTGAAAGAATTCATTTACAAAAGCTCATTTCAAAGTCTGAGAAATTAAGTTCATGTAACATCTAATCTGTTCCCAATCCTATAGAGTCACTTGCTCATTTTAGACACTTTCATCCTTGAATTTTATTTGGATCTCTTCTGTATCACCCATGTTTCTCCTTAAAGTTTTGGAAATGTGGGTCATAGTTAAAATACACATTTTAATGTTCTTGTCAGCTCAATTTAACATCCATCCCAATTCTATATCATTTTCAAATGATTAACCTATTCTTTCCACTTGGATTCTCTTTTCCTGCTTTTTGACTTGCTTGGTGATTTTTCTGTTTTGTTTTGTTTTTCGAGACAGGATTTCTCTGTGTAGTTTTGGTTCCTGTCCTGGCGCTTACTCTGTAGACCAGGCTGGCCTCAAACTCACAGAGACCCACCTGCCTCTGCCTCCTAAGTGCTGGGATTAAAGGCATGTGCCACCACCGCCTGGTTTGGTGATTTTTTTTTATTGAATGTTAAGCTTTGAGAAATTTATCTTGTGTGTTGGATATATTTTGTATTTCTATAAATATTGTTCAGCAGGGTCGCAGAGATGATTCAGTGGTTAAGAACAGTTGTTGAGGGCTGGAGAGATGGCTCAGAGGTTAAGAGCACTGGTTGCTCTTCCAGAGGTCCTGAGTTCAATTCTCAGCAACCGCATGGTGGCTCACAGGCATCTGTAGTTGGATCTAATGCCCTCTTCTAGCGTGCAGGCATACATGTAGATAGAGCACTCACATACATAAAACAAATAAATAAATCTTTTAAAAAAGAGAAAACAAAACAGTTGTTGCCCTTCCAGATGACCAGGTTCGGCTCCTAGCACCCACATGGTGGCTCACAACCTTCCATAACTCTAGTTCTAGGAGATCTGATGCCCTTCTAACCTCTGAGGGCATCAGTCATGCACAAGAATATACACACACATGCGGGCAAAACACCCATACACATAAAATAAAATAAATAAATCTAAAAAAATAAATAACTCAGTTCAAAATGCTACACAAAAATTTGTGTGTGTGTGTTTGTGTGCGCGTGTGTGCGTGTGTGTGTGTGTGTGTGTGTGTGTGTGTGTGTGTAAGTTATTGTCTCTGACACTGCTAAGGTACTTGGGAACAATCTGATCGCTTAGGGCTTGTTTTCAGGTGTGTGTATTAGTTACTTTTGTGTTATAGAGACACAGTATCAGACAGATACAACTTAAGGGAGAAGAGGTTGTTTGGCTCCAGGTTTCAAAAGCTACAGTTCATGCTTCCTTGGTCCTATGCACTTGGGCAAAACATCCTGGCAGTGGGAGGTGTGGCAGAGGATAGCTGTTCACATCCTAGCAGACCGGAAGCAGCAAGCATGGCAGGCCTAGGGCTCTGCTACAGCTTTCTGAGGTCCATTCCGAGTGACCACTTCTGCCAGGAAGATCCCACCTCCTAAAAGTTCCACAGCCTCTCAAAACAGCCACTGGCTGGGGAACAAGCATTCAAAACATGAGCCTCTGGGGTCATTTCAGATTCAAGCCCTATAATGAGTGGGAGGAGACTAGAGCCACGGTTTCCACCTAGGCATGGCTTGGGAGATTTTCTGTCCTAGTACCTGGTTCTTAGCACCATCTCCACAGCAGTCTCTCCTGGCTTTCCCAAGCTTGCTCTCCTGAGGCTGTGAGCCCCGGGCAATCCTAAATCTTACCATATTTTCTTCCTGTCTCTCAGAGAACACTGTCCTCTGTTGCTTACTATTCAATATCATGAAAGACATCATCTTATGTATTTTGTATAATTGTTGGCTCAGGGAGCAGGATAAATCTGCTCACTGTTAATTCATCTTGGTTAAAGCTGAAGTCCTAGCCCATTTATATTTAATTTAATTATTTTAAAATTAATTATGTTATTATAAATTGTATTTAATTTCCTACATGGTTGGCTTCATGTCTTCCACATTGCTATTACTTTGTACTGGATTTGTCCTTTTTCCTGCCTCCATTTGTATTATTTATTTGTGACTAATTTTATTTGTAATTGTTCTTTAATTATTCATCTTAATTTTCTTCAGTGGTTGCCCCTAGGTTGACAATCTACATATCCATCTTACATATGTATTGTACCAGTCATACATGGTATAGAAATTTACAGTAACATGTACATTATCTTTTTCTTCCTTCTGACATCTCATCTTAAATAGTTTTAAAGATTATAAAGTTTATATACATTCTGTTTGTCATTAGCTAGTCAGTTATCTCACTGTGCAATCCAGGGTAAGTAGAGTGGTTCATTTTAGATTGTCTCATTGTCTCTTGTGTATATGTCCTTCCTTGGCTATATTCAGATCCCAGTTTGGTATTACTCTTTTTTGTCCAAAGAATTCAAATTTTAATATTTCTTATAAAACAGTTCTGCCTCAAATTTGCCCTGATTTTATTTATCTGAAACACTGACTGCTTTGCTTCCATTTCTTAGATATATCTTTTCTGAGCATAGAAATTCGATAGATGCTCTTTCCTACCCCCAGTTACCATTCTGTTTCTTCCAGCTGATGTGTCTGGTAAGATTGTTGAATTGCCGACCTTTGTCTATACATGTTTCTGTCTTCTCTTGCTAGCTTCAAAGATACGTTCTTTTATTTTGGTATTAGCAGTTTTGGCAATCATGTATCTTTTTTTTTTAAGTGTTTGTACTCTTTGGGTTCTCAGTAACTCTTAGATCCATAGCTCCATGTCTTTCATCATTTAAAAAAGATTTCACAAAGATGTCTTCAAATATTTATTCCATTTTGACCTTTCTCTCTAGTCCTTGTAGTTACATGTACCTTAGACCATTAGATATTGTCCCATAGCTTTGAATATTTTGATCTTACACTAATTTTTATCTTTGTTTGTTAGTTCAAATCCTGTCTGTTGACTCAAATTCACTGTGGTTGATATTTTTTCTCAGCTGTGTTTTCTCTACTCAGAGCCCTACTGGAGAAAATGCTCATAGTTGGTATCAAGGTTTTAATATTTAGCAGCGACTCATCCTTTCCATCTCCCCCATTACTTCCTGCATTCATATTTTACCTTTAACAGGCTTTCACAGGCTATGTAGTTACATTAACGTTTCTCTCTGATAGTCCAGATGTCTGGACAATATGTGATCATGATTTCTATCTAACATGTCACTATTTACAATAGGTTGTTTCTCCTTACAAAAAAAATTTTTTTGCTCATTTTTTTAAAATCAAATACCATATGGAAGAATATCAGAGAGTGGGATAAACAACATTTATACTTTATAAAGCATCTTAGGTCAAAGTGGACGTTTGTTATAGACTCACTTACCGGAGTATGAGTGTGGAGAGACAGAACACCCACATAATAAGGTACTCACAGATAAATACCAAAAATCAACAGAAGCCTCAGATCCAGCCTTCCCAGGCTCAGAGAACCTACTCAGGGCAGATGGAGTCTCAGCTACTTGCACCCTGCTTTGTATCTCACAGCTGAGGAGCGACCCCCTCCCCCCAAGGAGTCCAGGGTGGCCAGCATTCCACTGTGTTTTATAGTCTGGAATGTGAGTCAGAGCTCCATCGATGTGGAGCATCCTCTCCTGGAGGGATGAGGACAAAGCCAGCTTCCTCCAGACAGCTTCTCTTCACCTCAGAATGTCTTACTCTCGACAAATCTTAACCTGAGGATTGAAGGGACCTGGGGAGTCACTGAGTTAACCAGGCATCCGGGGGCTTGGAAATGCACACTTGGAAGTGGAATCATTTATTTTCCTGTCAGATCAGTAGCTATGACGGGGAGGTGGGGACAGAGGTTGTCTAGTCAGGAGCTAGCCTGGTTTGGGCTTCATGTTCTAGTAGTGGGTTACCACTGTGGTACCATTGAGTTTTTCTCTGGGTTTTTGCTCCCCACTCAATCGTCTGCTTTTCCTCAGTCCTTACACCACAGGGCGTTTCTCTCCCTCACAGTCCTGTCAGCAGAGGTTTGCTGCTCAGTGCTAGGGCGGCAGTAGGGCAGGGAGTGATCTCTATTGTCCTGGAGCGGCCTCCATCTTACAGAAGGCGCGGGTGGGGAGAGGCTATAGAAGCCTTCTTGTCTTTCTCATGGTGGTAGCTCAACTGTGCTTTGTGCCTGGCGCTACCCTCAAATTAGTGGCCTTTTCCTGACCACAGTCTCTTCTCTGTTTCGGGGTGAGATTCTGGAGCCAGAGGGAAAAAAGTTTTACTTCCATTCTTCCCCAGGGTGGTGGCCCGAGACAGAGCACTTTCTACCTTCTAGAAACAAGAGGGGGCTTTCTTCTTCCTCTTCTGCAAGGAGCTCGGACCTAGGCACTTCACTGTCTCTTCTAGAGTGGCTTACAGCTTTGTTCCCAGGCAGGAAGGGACTCATGGGCATCAGCAGACTTTGTGCCCATCAGCCATCAACAGCCATCACCTTCTCCTCTCCTGTGCCAGTGATACTGGACGAAGTTGGAATGTCCCCTACAGACTTCCTCTTGGTCCACACCTGTGGCACTGTTTTTGGAGACTGGGGAACCTTTAGGATATGATCACTGGCTGGCTAACTTAGGGTTGGAGGGGAGGGGCTTGATAGGCGGGCACAACATCCAGCCTGAGCCAAAGATGTGACCAGCTTCCTCAAATCCCCGCCCCCAGCCACTCCACACTGCAGAGTTATTAATGCATTAGCATGTTCCTCCTTTGCTTGTTTGGTGGCCTTGTCTTTCTCTCATGCCCTGTGGGAAGAGAGACTGTGTGTGTGTCCAGCCCAGCCTCTGAGGTCTTGTCCCTCTTTGGAATTCGGTTTATTTGGAAGCTTTGTGATCTCAGCTTTTCTCGGAGGCTCCATAAAATTGTATCCGGCTTTTCCACACTGTGAGAATGGGAACAACATTCTTCCTCACCCTGGCCGGCTGGATTCTCTTTGATGGAATTTCCCATTTCACGTGTGAGGAACTAAGTTCTCAGGGGTTTGCTCTTCTGCAGATGGGTGGTAAAATCGGGGCTCCCCGTCATCCGGACCCCTGCCAGGTGGTGCTGGGATCGGGGAGGGAAAAGACAGACATGATCGTACAGGGGTCTGGGGGCAGTCTCGAGTACTTGAGTACTCACCTCTATCAGGGCATCGGAGCTGCCATCAACCACCACTCACAAGCCTTCCCGGTGGCTTTCCAGAACACCTCAGATCAGGACTTGCCCACACACCGAGGAAGGAAGACTGTGGAGAAAACCTGCTGCAGCTTCGCACTGCAGCAGAACTGAGGCTCACACCTCACTGTCAGCTGCTCAGCGTCCACTGTCTGCCCTGGCATGGCCAGCACTTCCAACCCCATTCCACATGCACCACCCACAGGGCACAAGCCCGATCTACCAGGGATTTCTCCACCACACGGCACCCTTCTGCAACCATCTTTGAGACGTTTCTTCTGAACAGTTGCTCTCCACCTGACTGCCCTCTCATTCGGCTCTGCCCGCCTGAAGCTGAGCCTGGGAAGAAAGCGTATGTGTGTGTGCATCCAAAAATTAGTCACTGTGTGCACTATGGGTGTGAAATGAAGGATGGGCTGTGGCATGGATTGGGTGCCCAGCAAAGGTAGGGGATAACTTAGAGGGCACTCACAGGGGAAGAGAGGCAGACACAGTATGATTGAGGTTATACGAGGGTGTTAGATCAGCCCCACATGTATCACTACTAATGCTCAGGTAAAGCCCAAATGTCTACCAGGGAGAGGAATTAGCCAGCAGGGCACTAAGCCAGAACACACTGGGACACTATATCACATAGCATTTGCTCAGGCATCCTCTCTTGTTCAACCCAGCTGCCCTATGACCCAGGCCACATAAGACCAGGCACTGAGCAGTACCATGTCTTGTCTAGTCACCCAATGAGTATTCGGCTCAGAAGAATTTGACCCCAGCTGCTCCAAGGACATATCCATCCTTTTCATATTGCCCAGGTCACCTGTGATGTGGTACCAGAGAGGAACGCTGCTCCAGACTAACTATGTAAAGGAAGCATGATGAGGAGCCCCATGCTGCAGGGTGAGCTATGGGAAGGTGAGGCATCTTCGTGGTGTGGTTTGAGGGTCTGGTTTGGGGAGGGTCTAATGCTAGAGTGTGTGAAATTTCTATTGTTAAGGATTCAATATTACTATATTCTGTGCACTATATCATTTTAAAATGCAAATTTTTGAGACAGGGTCTCATGTAGCCTAGGTTGGGCCTAAGATCCCTATATAGCTAGGCAAGACCATAAACTTAGGATTATAGGCATGTGCTACTATGCTTGATTTACACAGTGTTGGGGTAGAACCCAAGGCTTCATGCATGCCAAGCAAGCATACTACCAGCTTAGCTAAATCCCCAGTCCCTAAAATGAAAATCTTTCCAAGAAGAGTAAAATATTTGATTTCCTTCATAATAACAGTGTGGGATTTGCATTTGTTAAGAAATGAAGTAAACTCCTGACTCCATCCATTATAAGCAAAGAGCACTATAGAGCTTTTGGCTTTAGTTTTTAGCCCTCCTGGACATTTGTTTCTTTATCGGGAAAAGTGAAAACATGATACTTAGCCACCAGGTCTGTTGAGGGCACGAAGTCAAATAATGAAGATAGAATACTTCCTACAATGGCTACCGCAAAAAATCACCAATTCGTCTATCTAGTCACCAAATATTGACTGAGAGACTATGAAGTGTTACTTTGCTGGGGGTCCATCAAAGATTTCGCTATCATAGACTTCATATGCTAGCTCAGGAAATAAATAAATACACACCGGAAGTGAAGTGCTTTGGAGAACAGTGATGCAAAAGGAGAGAAGAGAGTATCATGGGGGTGTGCAAGAGAAGGCCTCTCTTAGGAGGTGATGTTTGAGCTGGGGTCTGAGGTAAGCAAGGGAGCAAGCATCAGCGGTCTTAGGGGGAGCTGGTAGAAGAGGGAAGAAGAAAAACGTAAGTTCTTGAGCTGGTGGCATGCTGGGAAAGCTGAAGAGCAGGAGCGGGAGGCAGAGTGGGAAAGGAGGAGTGGAAGGGGATGAAGAGATGGAGCTGAGGGTCAGGAGAAGCTCTGTAGACAGTATGGCTTTTAGGCAAGGTGAGGGCGGCAGCTCTGGCCTTGAGATGGGAGACCCAGACGTGTAAGTGGTACTACCTTTGACCCGGCTGCCACGGGAAGTAGAAACTGCAGAGAGGGTCAGGTGTAACTCCAGGGAGCTCATCAGGATGTGTTTGTAATAAAAGGAAATGATGCCTGTGAGGTGAGAAGAGATCAGATTCAGCCTGGAAAGGAGCTGACTGATGCTTGATGTGGTGAATGAGGGATGAGCGAGGAGGCAGACTGGCTGTTTACCGGAAGGACTGAGAGGAACAAGTTTGGAGAATAGTGAGCCCAAGAGAAAGGCCAAGCAGACAGATAAATATGGGGGTTATTACATGCAGGCAGAAGTGGGGGCTGGACCTAGAAATGGGCCTGAGAAATAGAGAAGAATCTGTATAACCATTCATCTTTTCCTCCCACTTAGGATACTTGTAGTGAGGTACACAGAAGGCTCTGGAAAAGAGAGGTGGGGCTGTGAACAGGCCCCACCCCTTTCTGGTGATGCCTACGCTTTGTGCTTAATATTCCACGGAGAGTTACGTAAGACAATGTGGAGTAACACGCTCTAGTTGCCTATCTAAGTAAGGACTCATGAAGACGAAGACGTTCTAAAGAAGAGGTAGCACATCCAACTAGTATTACCCAGTGGTCCTCCTGGGGAAGCAGAAAGAAGGTCCTGAGAGCTAGAACTCTCAAAGGCAGCAGCACAGGGTACAGAGTGGTAGGTGAGGACAAGTGGGTAGGGCATGCTCTTCAGAGTAGGAGGAACGGTGTCTTCTCAGTGCTTCCTGGGCTGTTCCGATAGCCCACTTCCCAGGCTGTTTCTGCAGGGGATTGGCCAGTAACTGTGGAGCCTATTTGCTTTTCAGCTCAAATCCCAAAGATCCAACCTGAAGGGTTTCTTAGGGCAACTGAATCCCTGCATGGAAGTCCATCCCACACCAGCTGGGTAGCTCAGCACGGGCTTCTGCTTCACTGAAGGGAGTCTTTCTTGGGTTAGGAACTCGAGCAGTCTGTGACAGAGAGCCCATGATGACTACTTTTATGTGTGAGCTTGACAGTGGGATGTCTAGATAGCCGGTAAGAGGTTGTTTCTGGACATGTCTTTGAGGGAATTTCCAGGAGAGACTGGCATTTGCATCAGCAGACTGAGCGAAGATCGCTATCACTAACGTGGGTGCCATTATCTAACTGAGGGATCCAGTAAAGTAAAAGGGAGGAATGGCAAGACTCTCTTCTTTGGGGCATTCATCTCCTCCCTTCACATCAGGTTTCTTGATTCTTGGAGCTGTGGATTCTAAGGCACACCCCCAATCGTTCCCACGCCTGCCCTCCCTCCCCAGCCTTCTGTCCCAGTCCCCAGACATTTGTGTTCAGAACCACACCAGCTCCTCTGCTTCTCTAGCTTGCAGATGACACGTTGTGGAGCTTTGCTGCCTTCGCAGTTCCTGGGTCCAGTCCAGAGCCCAGTCCACCTCCCCATGCACATCTATGTAATCCCGTCGGTTCTGTTTGTCCAGAGAACCCTGAGACCTTCAATGGTCCAATGAGGTAGAAACTTCAAGCAGCCAAAAAGAAACTAAATGCTGCCATTGGCATTTAAAACTGCCCGAAGGGTACACTTAAGGAACAAATTGTAATTAAATAAAAACAAAACAAGTTAAATTAAATAAGAATATAAGTCAAGTCACTGGCACAGTAAAATGGGTAAGAATTTTACATATTCAGGACTTCCTGGAAGTTATGCAGATATGGAAGTAGTGTCTACAATAGAGTCCCCTCTCTAAGCTACTCACAACAGAACAGATGCCACCTCTGTGGGTCCAAGGAAAGGCTTAGATATAAGAATCATCGAACGCAGGCTTCTCAGGCACTATGTTACACAATAACTATCTTTTTTGTTGTGTTTTGTTTTCTGTGTAACAGTCCTCACTGTCCTGGAACTCACTCTGTAGACCAGGCTGGCCTCGAACTCACAGAGATCCTCGTGCCTCTGCCTCCTGAGTGCTGGGATTAAAGGCGTGCGCCACCACTGCCCAGCCACAATAACTATCTTTTGACCAAGTAGATTGCAGGGTGTGGGAGGTGGCTCAGTAGGTAAGTGGTGTTGCACCAGTGTGAGATCTGAGTTTGATGCCCAGCACTCAAGGAAAAAAAAAAAAAGGAGAAGAAGAAAAAGGAAAAAGGGAAGCTGGAACAGTGCACACTTGTCATCTCAGTAATCCCAGAACTAGCAGGCAGAGATGTGAAGACCCCTGGGGGCTTGCTGGTCACCCAGCTGAGCTGAACCAGTGACTCTCTAAAAAAGCAAAGTGGAGAGCGGTTGGAGAAGATGCCTAACACTGATATTCAGCTTCTACATTCAGGCACATACATGTGTACGTTCCTCCCATGAACATGCATATGTATATGTACACACAAAAACAAGCAAACAAAAAATAACAACAACAACAAAAAGGCCTGTGTAGAATTCTATCTACATCTGTACTTAGAGATTCACTGTATCTCGGATGTGGCCTGGGATTCTGCCTTGCAGCAAGTACTTCAGGTGACTTTGAATGATCATGGACCACAACTGATGAGATGCTGGGATGGGAGAGGAAGTCTCAGTCAAGGAGGCTGGGGGTTTGGATGGAGTTTCAGTGTTGGGGAGTTGTTTGGCAGACAGACTGAACCCCAGATCTACAGGCAGCTCAGTAAAGTAGACATAGGATCAATTGCTAACTGAACCTGTGACAGGCGTCCTGTGGCGACCAAATATGGGCCCATGTTCACAAGCCCCTCCCCCACCCCCAAAATGGCAAGCAGAACATGGAAGAACTAAGAAGTGGAGCCAACAGTATGGGGGCCCCCACCTAGGGAAAGTGCATAGCTTGCTGCTAAGCTACATGGTATGGCAACATAATTTGTGAGGTGCGTGTATTTATGTGTGTTTGTGTGTGTGTGTGTGTGTGTGTGTGTGTGTGTGTGTGTGTGTAAGTGTTTTAACCATGGCTACCTGATTAGAAGCACTGTTTCCTGAAGATTCATGAATTTATCTGTGGCACCCTTTGTCTGAGTATAAAACAATTGTTTCACAGCCATAAGATAAATGATATGAAGGCAGCCTCGTTTGTGTGTATGAACACCCCACACAGAACCATCACCTCTGTCTATGTCGGCAGAGAACTTTAGAAAAAGTGAATAATGGGACAGACAAGTGTATGTCACGTACAGAGGATAAAGACACAGCTTCGGCCAACCGTGAAAGCTGGTGCATGTCCAGCCTGTGCCTTGGATAGCCTCATTCTGCCGGCACAGTAATTTTCTCTCTTGATTGGGAGAGTAATATATCACTCTGGACAGGTATCCAAATAAGTGTGGAATCCTTGTCAAGAGGATGCACAAGTCTTTCCTTTGGGCTGTGTTATGTGGCTCTGTTACAAGTCTGGAAAACATTAAAACACCATTGCTGTCTGGCACAGGCTTTGTTTGCTTTCCCGTTTTCATGATGTTTGAAATGAGTAAGAGACTTCGCTTTCCTATACTTACAGGATTAGTCTATTAATTTACAAAAGTATGTAATTGCTGGGGATAATTTGACTTGTTAACCTGACACAACAGGAGAGTCTGACATGTTACATTTGTGATTGTAGCTTCATATGTCTCAAGAAAAGTAGTGAATTAAAAAGCAAGTAGATAAACATTGAAAAGGATTTCATCTGTTAAACTTAAGTTGGCTGAACACTGACCAAAAAACCAATGGAATGATTTCTTAAATTTTTTCAGGGGTTGAAAATATGGCTCAGCAGTTAAGATCATGCTTTGTTCCTGTGGAGGACCCAAGTTTGTTTCCAGCACCCACACTGGGCAGCTTACAACTGCCTGTAACTATAGCTCCAGGAGATCCAGCTCCCTCTTCTGGCCTCACAGGCACCTGCACTCCCTTGCACAGACTCATACCATTTCCACATGCATACACATTAAGTTTTTAAAAGAAAATTCAAATTCTTTATAATTCCTTTCAATTGCTAGATTTATAAGTAGAATAAGATAATTTGTGGTTTGAAGTTAAAGACTTAAGGAAGAGTACTTTTTAAAAGTTAATATAGGGGCTGGAGAGATGGCTCAGAGGTTAAGAGCACTGACTGCTCTTCCAGAGGTCCTGAGTTCAATCCCAGCAACCACGTGGTGGCTCACAACCATCTGTAATGAGATCTGGTACCCTCTTGTGGCCTCTAGTTATACATGCTGTATATCTATTAAATAAACAAATAAATAAATCTTGTTTAAAAAAGTTAATATATATGTACAATATTAGATTTTTTAAAAATGAATTGCAATATACATTTCCCATGTACAAAGCATCCTTTCCTCTTGAAGAATTACTCTAGATAGTTGCCATTATTACTCATATTAATTTCTGCCAATACTGAATCAAAAGAGACATGCCAATATTGCCTATTGCATTTACAGGATTTCAGTGAGCTTAGACATATTAAAAATTTTTGAATTGGACATTTCTGATTGTCTTGAGTTTTTGCTGAAGTTTCAAAGCTGAAATCAGTAGATGGAAAATTTGAACACATTCTAAAGAGAGTCAGCACCCTTCTTGGGCTTGTAAAGAGAGAGCAGGGCTCAGGGAGGAAGAAGGATGGTCTGAGGAAGGGAGCCAACAGAGTATGAATGCCCATGCTCCTCTCCCCTGCATGGGTGACCCCTTTCTATCAAGTCAGATACAAAGAGTGCCAAGGATGACACATTTTGAAAATGGCAGAAATACTTTACATGCACCTTAAGGAAACTGGCATTTTGTTGTCTGGCTAGTTGATGAGAAAAGAGAGAGGGGAAGGTGCTATCTGCATCCCACCCGGGGATGCTCCAAGGGCTCTATGGAAATGAGGCTATACTTCCTGCAACAGCAGAGCCACAGACAACGGAAGTTGCGGTATTGTTAGGGGTGGTTGTTCCTAATTACTGTGAAAAGCTGTGATTGCTGAAGTAGATGGGAGTGAGGAAGATAAAGGGCCAGCCTCTCCCTTGGGCACTGACCAGGTGTTAAAGCGTTGTTGAAATCACTATCCATGTTAATAATAAGTTATTGTCAGTTCTTACTGTAAGCATTTCTTCTGATGCTCATTCCCTGTAAGCAAAGCCTTTGAGGGATGGTGCGACTCAGCTCTCTCATTGACTGCTGTTGGACTCTCCCTGATGTCTTGGCCGCCTTGAGCAGAAGGATCAAATCAAACACCTAGGGAGACTGCTACTAGCAACTTTGAACACTCCATACACAGCTGGAGGAAGCTGCACAAGGACCACAGCTCTTTGCTGTGGCCCCTTAAGGTACACTCTAGGCAGGACTGTTCCAAACAGTTTGTCCTGGGTCTCTTGCAATCACAAGTCTTGGTGAACTCTAGATGACCTGGAGTGATTCCTGTCCGGGTCAGAATGAGAGCAGTTCCCCTGACAGCTTAGCAAAGGGACGGTTGAGATCCCCTGCAAGAGGTGATGCTGTGATTGGTGTAAAGACACACCTTCATTTGCATAGAAGTACAGTAATTGGTACAAACCCAAACCTTTGTTTGTGAAGTTGGCTGTGATTGGTGCAAATGCCACTCCTCTGGATGTATCAGCTGGCTCTTCACCTCACTAAGTGAGCAGCTGGCAGATACTTCCTGTGCTGTGCCCACTAATGTTGCAACATCAGTGAAAGGATGAACAACACTGGTGGGTTGGTGGGCACGGCGGAAAAGTTACGATTACCAGAGTTAGAAAGAGCTTTATTAGAAAGAAACCAGGCCTGGAGAGACAGAAAGATGGCGGGAGCAGGTCCGTGTGCAGCTTTTTAAGGCAGAGATTGGGTGACCACGAAGCGGTAGGCAGTCGCCGCGCCCCTCTGATGATGTAAGACATTAGGCCCAGAAGAGTGAGAGCAGGATCCTAATAATCAGGCCCTTTAAACAGCTTTTCTTGTGTGACATTTTCATGCCTGCATTTAGTAGGGTGGTGCATTTCAACTGGTAATATGGAAAGAAGCAGGCCAAGCCGCGAAGGGAGCCGTGGTGGGGTGAAACACCCGGGAGCCGTGGGGGTGAAACAGTGTAACAGGGACCCTCAAACAACCTACTTAAAGGATTAAAATGGCCTCAGAAAAACTCCAGGTGCAGAGGAAGGGCTAAAGGGTAGGCGTCAGAGGAGGAGCTTGTCTCTCAGAAAGAGCTTTTCTCACAGACAGCTCAACATGGGCATACCCGCATAGCTCCACCTCATAATTATCATAGAAGTGTAGCACGGCTACAGGAACGGGGAGAATCTGAGATCTTTTCTCTCCCCAGTTCTGGTCAAACTAAATAAATTATTTCCATTTGTCAATTTCTATTTACTGACTTTCACATTTTTAAAAGCGATTTATTTTTATTTATGTGACTGTGTGAGTGTATGCCACATGTATGCAGGCCCAAGAAGGCCAGGAGAGGGCATCAGAGCCCTCTGGAGTGGGAGTTAGAAGTAGTCATGAGCTGCTCGCTACAGGTGCAAGGTAGCAAGTGATTTTAACCACTGAGCCATCTCCATAGCCCTGCTTCCTAAGTTCTTTTAAAATACGTAGCAACTAAGGCAGCCGGGCTATGGATCAAAGTGCCTGGGTGAATGGCCATTTGGGCATATGACCAGGAAGTTCACATTTTGTTGGGCAGAGCACTCACTCTGTCGATTTTCTGTATAGCCTGGTTAAGGATTTGTGTGTTTTTATTTTGGTTTAATTTTAATTTCCTTGCCTGAGGTGCAAAAGCCACTTAGGCTCACTTTGATTACTTCGTCACCATTGGCTCCTTATCTCCATTGTCAGGGACTTGGGACATCCATCCAGTTGCTGCCACTGTTGTGGTGCAGAAGAAAGGTTTGAAGGGCCAAGGTACTTTGGAAGCGAGTCTGCTTGCGTTTGAATATGAATGCGTTTGTTTCTGAGATCTCTATTACAGTGTGTGTAGGCATCAGGGATATTGCGTCTACGCTATCACGGTGACCAACTCGTTTCCTATGTTCTAAGAGTACATGCTAAGTTAACGTAACATTCCATGTGTCCTTTTGTGTATGGTCTGCATCTGTGATGGTTGGTGCGGCAGTTTGAATGAGAACAGCGTCCAAAGGCTCACAGATTTGAATTCTTGGCCACCAGGCAGTTGGTAACTATTTGAAAGGATTAGGAAGTGTGGTCTTGTTGGAGGAAGTATGTCATGGCGGGGGTGGGGCTTTGAGGTTTCAAAAGCCCATGCGGAGCCCAGAGTCTCTCTCTGTCTGCTGCCTGTGGATCTGGATGTGGAACTCTCAGCTATTTCCTCTGCACCGTGTCTGCCATGTGCTGCCATGCTCCCCACCATGATAGTAACAAACTAACCCTTTGAAACTGTAAGCAAGCCCAGATGACATGCTTTCCTTTATAAGAGTTGCTGTGGTCATGGTGTCTCTCCACAGCAACAGAACACTGAATAAGATTGTCCCATTAGAGATTTCTATATATCAGGAACCCCTGGATTATAGGAAGAGACCAATGCTTCCTCTAGCCACTGCAGGAAACTCTAGATGGCTACAGTATTAATAGAGGTGTCTGAGTGGTCCATCAGACGCTGCAGTCTCATAGAGAATCATCGAAAGAACACAGCCCATCGAGGGCTGGAAGGCACACCCACAGCTTGGCCAGGAGGTGCACATAACAGTTGGACCCCACACCTGCAGCTACCTCTCATCCTTGGAGTCAAGATTTCTGGGACACATAAGAGGGATAATTGGCCCACTGGTAATAAGAGATTTGTGTTTTCAGGTGGCACATTTTCCTGATCTCAGATGTTCTTCAGCACCAACCCTTCATTCAGCCACCCAAATGGGTCTCTAACATAAAACAGCACAGGACAAAAATTAACCAGCTTCTAGAGTTCCTGAAAACAAAGCTAGGGTGCCTGTAGTGGTTTCATTTTTTGTTCTTTAAAAATGCTGCATGCTAAATTGCCCTTACTGGCATGCCTAATTTAAAATGGGGGGGGGTGAATTTTCAGGATGAATTCTGGATTGGGGGCTGCTGCCTATCTTTTGATTGGCTCTCTCTGGAGAAACTGGTTACTCAGGGCCTTTCTCCCAATCAGGCCTCACTGAAGCATGACTATTAAAATGCTCCAGAAGAAACGACAGCACAGCTTACTTGAAGGGCAAGAAAGACAGCAGGAGGTCTCCGTTTGTTTCACTCCATCACAAACAGAATTTGGATTTAACCATCTGTTTGTAGACTTGATAAATCTGCCCGGCCTTACTTTATAAACGTAGGCACTCTTAAATTCTCAAAATCGATTAAAATGGTATGTTTGTGCCCGTTCACTATGTTTCATAAAACATTGAAATGTTTCTATTATGTCATCAAGAGATAGCTTATCTTCTAAAGCAAGTGTTTTTGAGAGACAATAAATATCTACAAAAACAACTTTGCTAAAGATACGGTTTGCTTACATGAAACAATGTTTATTGAGTCATATGATAAAAGTTTGTTATGTTACAAAATTTTGTATAGGCTACATGGATTCCTAAGGAATTTCACAAAAAAGATTCCAAAGAAATTATACTTTGCATTCATTATTTTCCCAAGTAGTCAAGAATAATTGAAAACAGGAGGATATAAAAATGCTTTATGAAAAGGTATTATTTTAAGTGATTTGGGAAGCTAATATATAAAAAACCAAACATAATTGCTTTGTGACATTCTCTTAATATATGGATGTTACCAGGCATTATTTTGCTGAGATATGGAAATATCTCAAAACACAATTATAGAAATAAAGTTAAATAGCTCTAAATGATGTGCATTAAAAATCCTTTCATTACGTTTTTGCCAGAGGTCTTTTTCAGGGTCACTCATCTGTACAATTGTTAAAGGTGAGGTTTTATTAAGGCAGAAGTCCCTACAAATTCATGGATGTATACAGTAGTTGAAGACCGTCATGGTCGCTGGAGAAGTGGCTCAGTGGTTAGGAACACTTGCTGCTCTTCTAGAGGACCTGAGTTCAATTCCCAGCACCTAGATCAGGCAGCTCTCAACTCTTCATAACTCTAGCTCCAAAGGCTCTTATGCCCTTTTCTGGCCTCCATGGGTGTGTGCGCGCACACACACACACACACACACACACACACACACATATGTAAATAAAAACAAATTTTAAGAAAGATCTTTGAGGGGCTGGAGAAATGGCTCAGAGGTTACGAGCACTGGCTGCTCTTCCAGAGGTCATGAGTTCAATTCCCAGCAACCACATGGTGGCTCACAACCATCTGTAATGAGATCTGGTGCCCTCTTCTGACCTGCAGGTGTATATGCAGACAGAACACTGTATACATAATAAATAAATAAATCTTTTTTTTAAAAAAAAAAGAAAGATCTTTGAGGTAAATCTCTGTATCATAATGAGATCACACAAGACGACAATCCCTCCAAACAGTAAGAGGACTCAGGAAAGCTTTATATTATGTAATATGAACACAGACATAAGCATGTCTAGACAAAAGTATCACACAGAAGTATTATATTACTAGACTTTAGCAAGAAGAGAGAAAACTAACATATTGTATTTAAATGGTGATTACATTGTTAAAATGTGATTTCATGAAATATTCAAAGTGCTTTTTGTTAGGCACACTTAAAATGTAAACTTAAGAATTAATGATTAAAATAAGTCAAAGAACTGGCCCTGTAAGTAGAGGTACTTTTGTACATTTTTCTGGGCTTTCCTCCATATGAAATCTACAGATATTTTGTCAATATTGAGATGGGTTATTCTCACTAGTGGAATGATAAAATTGCTACTCAACATCAATTTATTACTAATACATAATATGTATTCTGTTATAAATAATGTTAGGTTATTAAATATTTTAATATCTAATTTGGTATGAATATATATTATACAATTAATAAGAGAAAGAAAGTATTGGTCATGAAACCAGCATTTCCCATGGATAACTGGACTCAGTTTCTTGAGACTTAATTTTATTTATTACTACTCTCTGTGTGTGCATGATGTGTGTAGCGGAAGACACACATAGAAGTCAGAGAATCAATCAGTTTCTCCTTTCACTTATTTTTAAAGATTAATTAATTAATTTATTATTTATGTGCATGTGTGTGAGCCTGTATGAATAAATATACATCACACGCATAGAGATGCTCAGAGGCCAGAAGGCAGCCTCAAATCCTTTTGAACTGGGCACAGGCTGTTGTAAACTGCCATGTGGGTGCTGAGAACCAAACCTGGTCCTCTGTAAGATCAGTAAGCACTTTTAGATGTTAACCATCTCTCCAGTTCCTCTTCCCATCTTTATGTGGGTTCTAGGATTGAACCCTGGTTACCAGGCTTGTATTATGGAATGGAAAATGCTTTTACCCTCTGAGCCATCTCACTGGTATTTAATTGTTATATGTTTATAATATGTATGTAGCAGAATGTTCCTGTTTACACACACACACACACATATATATATATATATATATATATACACATATATATGTATATACACATATATATGTATAGCTTGGGTTTCATGACTACTTTATAGCTTTGATTAAAAAGGTAATTCTATGTATGATATGTTATGGTCATTAGTCGTTGATACTGTTTTTTTTTTAAGACAGGGTTTCTCTATGTAGCCCTGGCTGTTCTAGAACTCACTCTGTAGACCAGGCTGACTCAAACTTAGAGGTCTGCCTGCCTCTATCTCCCAAGTGCTGGAATTAAAGGCATGTGCTACCAAGCCCAGCTATTGATACTCTTCTCAATGTTAGAAGTGTAATAACTTTTAAAAATTCTAAATTTTGGTGCGAAAGTTAACACTCCATTAAACTACGATATTGGTTTCTTTATATGTCTATGATCTAGGATGTAAGTCTTCTAGAGTGTAAAGCTTAAAAATGCTTTTGAAGGTGTCAGGCAAACTAAAATTGTTAATGATGGTATTTTTGACATACATATTTTCCTGATCATACCATGATCATCATTTGTGCCCAAGAACTTTGCATTCCAAGTCCTGCCTCCCTCACAGCTGAGGTAAGGTTAAACATTGATAACTTAGAGTAATGGTTCTCAACCTTCCTAAGGCTGTGACCCTTTAATACAATTCCTCATGTTGTGGTGACCTCCAACCATAAAACTATTTTTGTTGCTACTTCATAACTGTAATTTTGCTACTGTTATGAATTGTAATGTACAAATATCTGTGTTTTCTGATGGTCTTAGGTGACCCCGTGAAAGGGTTGTTCGACTTCTCCCAAAGGGGTCATGGCCCACAGGTTGAGAACTGCTGAGATACAGAGTCCTACAGTGCCATATGCAATGGGAATAGCTGAATTGTTTTGTCAGTTGTTAAAATTCTGATTGTGGCTCCTCTAAGCATTTTCTTCCTAGCTTTGATCTTTGCCTAAAGCATTTTCAGTCAAAGTTATGAAGATGGCTCTCACAAATACTCATTTTCTAAGCAAATTCATTTTTCTTTAAATATTAGCTCTTGTTTGTTGTGTTCTGTTTTCCTTGTGACTTTGTGATGCAGCCTGTTGGCATTTTGCAGCCACACGACTTCTAACAAAATGAGTATGACAGATAGCACCTTTGAGTCAGTAAACCACCATCCACAGGGCAGATGGAACTCAGTTTACAAATGTGCTCCAACATAGTTTTAATTTGCATTTCCTTGATGGCCAGGGATATTGAACACTTAAAAAATGTTATTGGCGCCGGGCGGTGGTGGCGCACGCCTTTAATCCCAGCACTCGGGAGGCAGAGCCAGGTGAATCTCTGTGAGTTCGAGGCCAGCCTGGACTACCAAGTGAGTTCCAGGAAAGGCGCAAAGCTACACAGAGAAACCCTGTCTCGAAAAACCAAAAAAAAAAAAAAAAAAATGTTATTGGCCATTTGTGCTTATATTTGAAAATGTCTGTTTAGTTCATCTGCCCATTTGTTGATTAGCAGTTTTGTTTCCTTGGTATTTAGTTTCTGCAGTTCTTGGTAAATTTTGGATATTAGGCCCTTGTCCAAAGTGTAGCTGGTAAAGATGTACTCCCATCCCATGAGATGTCTGTTAATTCTGCTATTTTCTTTACTATTCAGAAACTTTATTTTCATGTAGTCTCATCTGTAGATACTTAGAGTTACTCTGAGGTGCCACCTCACCCAAGTAAAAATGGTTAACATCAATCAATGTGATTACAAATGTTGGAGATGATGTGGGCAGAGAGGGACCCTTATTCACCATTGATGTTGTTGCTAGCTAATACAGCCATATGAAAATCAGTTTGTAGAGTTCCAAAGAATTAAAACTAGAACTACCATGTGACCCAGTTATTTCATCCCTAGGCATATATATATGCATATATATATATATATATATATATATATATATTCAGAGAACTCCATACCCTAACACAGAGATATTTGTACCCCATGTTTATTGCTGCTTTATAGTAAAGAATTTGAATCAACCTAATTGTTCAACAGTAGATGAACAGGCAATGAAAGCTATAAAGAGAAATGCGATAAAAAATCTACATGAAAATAGATGGACTTAAATGTATAATATTAAACAAGGTCATATCATCTCAGAAAGAAAAAACAGCATGAAGCATCTTCTCCCTCATACGCAGAATTTAGTCAATAATATATCTATATATGTACGCAAAGGAACTTGTGGGTGTAGCATGAATCTTAAAAGTTCTTATTAATAAAATCAAACCTGAGACAGGTATTGGGGTAAATGCTGGAAGGTCAGAGAACCAGAACAAGCCACAGCCACCTCACCTCGCCAGTTTCTCAGCTGGTCCTGCTTCCTCAGACTGGAAGCCTCTGAGTCCTCATCCAGAATGAATCTCAGCTGACCTGCTGCTCAAAACCTAAAAGCTTAACCAGCCAAATGCTTCTAGTTCCTGGTCCTCACACCTTATATATCTTTCTGCCTTCTACCACCACTCCCTGGGATTAAAGGCTTGCTTTCTGGGATTAAAGGCATGTGTCACCATGCCTGGCCGTTTCCAATGTGGCCTTGAACTCACAGAGATTCAGAGGGATTTCTACCTCTGGAATGCCAGGATTAAAGGTGTGAGTGCCACCATTTTCTAGCCTATGTATCTAGTGGCTGTTCTGTCTCTGACCCCAGATAAGTTTATTAGGGTGTACAATATTTTGGGGAACACAATACCACCACATGTGGGTACAGCATAAGATGTTGAACAGAAAACAAGAAAGGCTGATTGTTAAGGGATGAGGAAGAACTGAATTCAGACAATGAACATGAGTTGTGAGAGAGGATATAAAGGTAATCACTTTTCTGGTTCCAATTCGGCCATGGATTTTCTGGTGGGTGGCAGATAAATGCATAAAAGTATAGTCAACAATGAGAGTATAAAATCTAACATGAAGTTCCACGTCTTCCGTTATGTATGGTTGCTCTAACTGTAGACAAGTTCATGTGCTATACAGCCTTTGGGTGAATTTCTATGTGTGATGGTTTTGTTATTTGAATTTATTTTCATAATGATGTTCAAAACAAAAATAGAAAGAGAAGGATCTCTGCAAGCGAGGTGCAAAGAAACCACTGACCTAGACCGCTCTGTGGGTAGAAAAACAGTTTATTGGGAGCAAACTGCCAGGCTGTCTCATGACAGTAGAGAGCAGCAGCTTGGTGGGGAAACAAGCAGATTTTATATAGATCAGCAGAGTGGGGGGCTGTGAGCTGTTGCAGGCTGTTCAGGTTAATCAGGAACCAGATGCACTTTGCCTGTGGTAGTTGACTGTTGGGGGCAGAGAAGTAGTGGCTTTCTTGACAAACAGAAAGCCCACATCACGAGGCTTCTGAGAACACTTAGTTTAGGCTTCTGTTTGTTTACCAGTTAAGTAAGAGTCCTGCCTGGGCTTGTGCCTGGGCCCACATCTTAGGACACTCTCCGGGTCCCGCCAAGCCCCGGCAGTCCGACAGCCTACTTACAAAATAAACACACAGACACTTATATTATTTAAACTGTTTGGCCTAATGGCTCAGGCTTCTTGTTAACTGTTCTTATATCTTAAATATAATCTGTACCTTGCCACATGGCTCATGGCTTACCGGCATCTTCACATGCTGCTTATCATGGCGGCGGCTGGCAGTGTCTCCCTTCCTCAGCCTTCCACTTCCCAGAATTCTCTTCTCTGCTTGTCCCACCTATACTGGCCAATCAGCATTTTATTTATACAGAGTGATATCCACAGCAAGAACCCTTCTTTCCAAGCCGCTCAGTTGCTTCAATTTGACCAAGAAGAGGAGCCTGTAATGTCTCTGGGAGGGCCTACCACAGGTGTGAGATCAGACCAGCTGGGGAAAAGCCTTCTATTAGTGACAAGGAGGATGAAACCAAACTACCCAGCAGTTCATCAGTGTTGTCAGCAGAGAAAGTTCCTGCCCTGACTTCCTTGGATGATGGACTGCAAGCTGTAAGATAAAACAAACTCTTTCCTCCTCAAGTTGCTTTTGGTCATAGTGTTTATCACAACATAGAAACCCTAGGACCTCCCCCACCCCAACTTCTGGTCAAACTGTAAATCTGTCCCCCCCCCATTTCTGTTTTCTATTTTTCTTTGAAACACGGGGAACTAAGGTGAAACACGAGCCAAAAGGGTGTATCTATGAATATATACCAATTTATTAATGGATACTATGGGAAAACAGACTCACAGGTACAGGATAAGGTAGATCTAGTTGCAGAGTCCTTCCGTTTTGCCCAGGAAAGATGGGGGTCAACACATGCTGCTCCACGCTGCCTGACTCGGTCTCCACCACCCAAGAGTGATTCCCCTCTCCTCTTTGAAGTGGTCACATAGGCAGACAAGAAGCCACGCCCTAAGGCTTGTACCCCAAAGCTATTGGTGGAATTAATTCCCATAACACCTCTCCTTTTTTATCTAAAGAAGGTTCTAAACCTAATACAAAGGTATATACAATAAGAACGATTATCAAGTATTGCCCAGGAGAAAGAAAGGTTAATAATATAAACAATAATGGAACTACAACCAACAAGAACAACATCAAGCAAGAAACACATGCTAAATGTCCAGACCATAAGTAAATGGCAAATTACAGAGATGATTGCAATAGCTGTCCGATCCTGAAGAATCTAAATCTAGTACCTGATGTGCTCTTAGCTAAGTCACAAGAGGATTGTCACTGTAACTATCGAGTCTGCGGAGTGGCCCACACACCAAGCTGTGGAAGCAGTGAAACATCTGGACGCTTTGCTGGCTGCAGAGGAGAGCAACCTAAGGAATCAGGCAACCCTGGCAAGTGGCAGAGGTGGAGCCCCAGCAAGTCCCATAGCCTTGACAAATAACAGGGACAGAGCTGAGGGGTCAGCAGGCGGAGCTGGGAACACAGGGATGTGGCCAGAGGGCTTTACTGGCAGCTGCAGAGAAGGCAGAGCTGTGAGAGCAGCAGAGGCAGCGACAGCAGCAGCAGAAGGAAGTGTGGCAGCTGTTTTCCTAGGGATGTCATCCGTGGACGTGGCCATAGCCGTGGACGTGGCCATAGCCACGAATGTGCAGTGCAGCTGTAGCTCAGACCTGTGCTTAGCTGATTGCCCCAGTGGGGAAGCTGAGTTCCTGAGGAGAGGTGAAGCTGGACATTAAAAATGACTGATACCGCCGGGCGGTGGTGGCGCACGCCTTTAATCCCAGCACTCGGGAGGCAGAGCCAGGCGGATCTCTGTGAGTTCGAGGCCAGCCTGGACTACCAAGTGAGTCCCAGGAAAGGCGCAAAGCTACACAGAGAAACCCTGTCTCGAAAAAAAACAAAAAAAAAAAAACAAAAAAACAAACACGACTGATACCACCAACTTCCCTTTGCACCATCCAGATTCATGCCTAACGCTGAGTCCTGCAGTTAGAGCGTCATGTGTAGTCATACTTAACAGACAAGATGTAACAAATAAACTAGTGGACAGCTGCCTCTGGTACCAAGGCTGTCACTTCTGCTCCTAGCCCTCCTTCTCTGTCTGCTACTCACTTTAGACTTCCCGTCTACCTACCTGGCGCTTCAGTGGGGCCCAGATGCTCGGGGCGTCGCACATGCGTAGTTCTGCATATCTGTTTGGCATGTCTCTTCCATGGAGTTTCTGCAGCTCTGCCGTGTGGTATACCCATATGAGTCCCCTTGGCCATTCTGGGGTGTAGGCAAACCGGAAGTCTAGGGAGCAGGTGCCCATGTGGATATCCCTGACGGCTCCAGGAAACAGATGGAATTCTGAGCGAAAGGCGTTAGCGTGGGTACAGCTCCTGTGAAAAGCAGAACCGGGTAGGGAAAGCCTTAAGGCAATGCAGAGCAAACACCTGTGAAATGGAACGGGGGCTGGACAGGGGGATCCCCAAATGATGAGGCAGCTCTTCCGAGTCTTAGCTGGCAGAGAGCACTGAAACAAAATTGGCCCACACTAGGTCAGAATGGCAAAGGCCCAGCCGAGTGTGGTGGCACACGCCTTTAATCCAACACTTGGATTTCGAGGGCAGCCTAGTCCACAGAGGTAGTTCCAGGAAGCCAGGGCTACACAGAGAAACCCTATCTTGGGGTTGGGGGTGGAGGGCAAAGTCAAAGCGCCAGGACCCTGACACACTCCCTCAAAGGGAGCTCTGGGAAGCACACCTCAGAGGTAGCATGTGAACCAGTGGGGATTACATCCTTTCTGCTTCTACCTTGAAGCGTACAGCTAGCTCTGCGTGTTCCATGCTTCCACAGAGGGTTCTCGGAGAGACGGAACTCTTGCTGCCTGCAGCAACAATCCGCTGTCTAACGCACTTGTGGTGTGATGTTTCCCTCTCTCCCTCATCTCTAATGAAGTCTAACTGGTAAGAACTGATCTTCTCCGGAACAGCTGTGTACTGGGTTTCTTAATTCAACAGTGCCCTCTGCTGTTGATACAATGAAATTCAGTTTCTTTAATGAAGGGTGTCGTGTGTGTGTGTGTGTGTGTGTGTGTGTGTGTGTGTGTGTGTGTGTGTGTGTGTGTGTGTGTGTGTAGCAGCATCTTAGCTGGCATGCTCTAGATTTTATGACCTGTTTCCAAGGACAGATAATCCCAAGGTTTTATGTTTTGTTTTATTAACAAACCTCTAAGGATTGCTGCCCTTTTTCCAAGCACCCCCTTTCTCCTCCTATAGTCTTTAAGGCTCACACACTTTCTAAGGCTCTTTATTTTCTTCAGATACTGACTTAATTCCGAGGCTATTATTACTATCTCTCCATTCAGGGTAGAAAGCTCTTATTCTGACACTGTAAATCTGACAGATTATTTATCATATTCATCTATTTATTTTAACATTGGGTCTTATGTAGCCCAGGCTGGCCTCCAACTTGCTATAAAGCCAAGGATGACCTTAAACTCCTAATCCTCCTGCCTCCACCTTCCAAGTGGGATTTCAAGTGTTCATATCCACAGCTGACTGGTGGAGGTTGTTTATTCTCTGTTACTATATGGGTCTAGCCTCAGTTCTCTTGCACAAAACTCTTGCTTCATTTCTGGCTTCTCCGCTGAAGAAAAGGTTAGTCATGTGACTCCGCTCCTTGGGCAGATTTACTCCTCATCTGTATGCAAATTGCTTTCCCATGCTGGTGTGGCAGAAGAGTAATCCTGCTGTGTATATTGTCCTGTGTAGCTTTAGGAGCGTGTCCGGAGAGACCTATCTTTGGATAACTACCATTACCCTGTAGGAGTCAGGAGTCTTGACCCAATGTTACTCTTTTTCTTGCGTCAGTATTAAAGTCATAGCTAAGAATTGTCATTTTTATTAAGGCTCCAAATATGCCCAAATAAAATTTACCTCAAATATTTAATTACTAGCTTTAAAATCTTTACTATAGATTTTCTGGCTCTCTTCATTACTAGTATGGTATTTGTGCCATTTTCCTCTATTTTATCACAGATTTTCTAATGTATTTATATTTCCAATGAACCATTGTTTGGGTTTACTGGTTTATATCTTTGTCTTTCATTTCATTACTATTTCTTTGAACTTTCTATGTTCTTTCCTCTATATTTTTTTAGTTTATTCTATTAATCCTCCAGTCTTCTTTTATATAAAGCACAAGGTCTCAGTTGCATTCCTCAGGATTTTGTGGGTAAGTTTTTTTTTTAAAATCATCATTTGTAAAATGTCTTAACCCAGTTCAGAAAGTAGAGCCTAGCTGGTCATAGCTCTATGATCCTAGCACTCATGAAGCTGAGGCAGGAGGACTGCATGAGTTCCAGACCACCTTGGACAACAGAGACCTTCCCACCTCCAAGAAAAAAGAAAACAGGAGTCTGAAGCAATAATGATATTAATACTTCAGGACAGTAAAACCCCAAGCCAGAGAAAGCAACAGAGAAAGAATTGAGGTGAGAACCTGCATCCAGCGCTGAACTACGCTGCCCGCTACTCGCTTCACAGGAGTCATGAGGGCAACTGATTCTTCTGGCGTCTGTGTTCACTCAGTGGGCAAGGAGGGCCCTCCCCTCGGAGTTATCTGCAGGGGAGAGAAAGGAGAGGGAATTCTTTTCTCAGTTGCCTTTCACAGCCCACTTCCCATCAGCCAACATGCAGACCACAGGAAGCTCATTCACGGATGTCTCCAGGATGGACCCTCTGGCCCTTCAGCATCTACTCAAGCAGCTGAATCCAGACCCCACAGGGAGGTGTTTCACCAAAGCCCAGAGCACCGAGGGACCTGTGTGGGGACCACAGACCGAGAGGTAAAGTAGACCAAGACTTCAGGGGCACATGGGTTTTTTTTTCTCAGACTCATAGGATGTCTACTTTAGAGTGTAGGTGTTTTATTCCACCAGTTATTAAGAAGTATGTTGCTAAATTTCCATGTACAGATTTTAAGGCCATTCTGTTTTTAAAATTTACTGTATGTGTGCCCGGGGAAAAGGTGTCTTCTCTCATTGTTAGATGCAGTTTCCTGTGTGCACATTAGATAACTATGTCGTCCAAATCTTACAGATTTCCCTTCAGATGGTTTTGCTAATTACTGAGGTGATAAAATGGAATCCACTGTGAAAGTGATGAATTTTTCTCTGCTGGTCAATTTGCTTTACACAGAGAGGATCTGCTAGGGGCTTGTAAGCCTAGAAATGCTGGTTTTCCAGACAGAAGAAATCTTTTATCTCCACATGGAGTCTCTTTAGCTCAAGTAACTCTATTAGCCTTAGGGTGTATGTTGATGATTTTAATATATAGTTACATATTTCTTTTTGGAGTATTTTAAAATTTATTATTATTATTATTATTATTATTAATGTGTATATATGGGGGTATGATGTGTGTAGGGGGTTTGATGTGTGTGTGGAGGTTTGATGTGTGTGGGGGGGTATGATGTGTGTGGGTATGATGTGTGTGTGGGTATGATGTGTGTGGGGGTATGATATGTGTGGGTATGATGTGTGGAGGGGTATGATGTGTGTGGGTATGATGTGTGTGGGGGTATGATGTGTGGAGGGGTATGATGTGTGTGGGTATGATGTGTGTGGGTATGATGTGTGTGTGGGTATGATGTGTGGAGGGGTATGATATGTGTGGGTATGATGTGTGTGGGGATATGATATGTGTGGGTATGATGTGTGTGTGGGTATGATTGTGTGGGGGTATGATATGTGTGGGTATGATGTGTGAGGGGGTATGACGTGTGTGTGTGTGTGTGTGTGTGTGTGTGTGTGTATGATGTGTGTGGGGTATGATGTGTGGGGTGGTATGATGTGTGTAGAGTATGATGTGTGTGGGGGTATGATGTGTGTGGGTATGATGTGTGTGTGTGGGTATGATGCGTGTGTGGGTATGATGTGTGTGTGGGTATGATGTGTGTGGGGTATGATGTGTGTGGGGTATAATGTGTGTGGGTATGATGTGGGGGGTATGATATATGGGGGTGTGCACATGTCACAGTGCACATGTGGAGGGCAGAGAGCCACTTTGTGGAGTTGGTCCCCTCATTCTACCTTTATGTGGGTTCTAAGGATCGAGCTCGGGTCCCCAAGCTTACATGGAATATTTTTCCAGCTTTTGCATTCAGTATTTCTTTGGTGATTAGTGCCTGCCTGTCTTGGAAACAACACCTACGTGAAATAAAAGAAAACCTAGTCTGGCAATCTTGGTCATATAATAAGAACTTTAAAGGCATCCACACATGCCGTGATTACTGCTACTGTGAGCTTCCTCTCTTATTATTCCCCCTTTTCTTGTCCTCCTGCGGGTTAAACACACTTCCTCCCTGTATTTTCCCCACTTTGTTAGATTGATAGTTTTACAGTCTTTTTCTCATATAGTAGTCTACTCATGTTCCCGCAAACAACTGTAGAAACTCAGGGGTCTCTCTCCGTCCCCCACGGACACACAGACACACAGACACAAAAGGACAAGGGGAAATGGGTGGTAGGGGAGGTGGTTCAGTGGTTGCTGTACCAACCCTCCCTGCTGAGGTTTACAGGTGAAGAAGTTAGACACAGCGGCACACGTATGTGACCCCAGCTCTCCTATGACAAGATGGGACATGTAGGAGAATGTCCCCAAAGCTTGGAGCTAGGCTCAGAGACTCCTTAGAAAGAAGGGGGAGGGCAAGGACTAACTTGTGGTTGTCCTCTGACCTCCACAGTCATACCATGGCACCCATGCGCCCTCCAAACATTAAAATAAGAAAGCAGAAGGGGGCCTGGACAGGAAGAAGGTGGAGATTGGTGGGAACTGGAAGAGAATAAGAGAGGGCAGTGGGGTTTTGGGTGAAAATGATAGAAATATACAATATACAAACATGAAAATGTCACTGCAACCCACTGTTATGGAGAATTAATATATACTACTAAAAACATTAGAAAAGACCTTTTCCCGTGCATGCTAGCCCTCCCTCAGAACACAAGGCACTCAGGACGTTCATTCTGGCCCTCCCACCCATCTTTGGGGCAGTTACTTGTAGATGGACTTTTCTTTCTGCCGCCAGCCCCAAATAACAACATGGAGACTTCTTATTAATTATGGAAGCTCGGCCTTAGCTTAGGCCTGTCCCACTCGCTCTTATAACTGAAATTAACCCATTTATATTAATCTACCTTTTGCCTGATGGCTTTCTGTATCTCTTTCTTTCTGTATGTCTGATTCCCTCTATGTCTTGTTGGCATCTCTTCTGCGTGCCTAGAATCATCTTCAGTTCCTTCCTTTTTCCTGGAAGTCCTGCCTATCTCTTCTGCCTAGCTATTGGCCATTCAGCTTTTTATCGCACCAATCACAGCAACACATCTTCACACAGTGTACAAATATCCTAATATCCTACAACAGTTACTACGCTAATGTTATTTGTTTTCTAAATTCATAGGGTCTGTCATCATTACATCGTATAAGGCATGCAGCTTAGGCATATTTGTGGCATTACTGTTTTATTTTTATCATTCTGGTTTACAGTCAGATATTGTTCTTTTGGAGTAATTCTTCTTGTTTTAAAAGAATACCTCCTGAATTCCTTTTTAAAATTTTTTTTTTATTTTTTACTCTGTGTGTGTGTGTGTGTGTGTGTGTGTGTGTGTGTGTGTGTGTCTGTGTGCTCACATGAGTGCTGATGCCTGTGGAGGCCAGAAGAGGGCACCAGGGCCTCTGGAATTGTGAGTTATGCAGTGTGGGTGCTGGGAACTGAACCTGTGTCCTCTAGAAGAATTGTACAAGTTCTTACTATTATGCCAAAATCTTTCCAGCTCCCATGAATTCCTTTTAATGATGGTCTCTTGTGGTTAATTCTCTAATTTTTTAAACTGAAGACGAATTATTCTGCCTTTGCATTTGAAAGTTATTTTTATCTAATTCATTTTTCTGTACTCTGCCATCCATTGTTGCCTTTGAGAAAACACCCAGAACAAGAGCTAAGCAACTGCAACTCTCCACTTCCAGCCCGGTGCTCTTCAGGAGGACACACATGGCCTGTTTAATTGCTAACTGTAAAAAGACAAAAGGGAACCCATCTTTGCTCTATATTGATATTTTCTTTTGGTGTTCTGCAATCTTATGTGGATTTACTTTTACGGTGTTCATTTGTTAAGATGCAGAGCACAGTACTCAGCATGTTTAAAGGCAGGCATTGTGCACGTACTAGTTTGAAATAACCTTAGATGGTATTATTAAATATCTTTACACATCAGGAAGCTGTAGAAGTAACCGTCTTATTCAATAAGAAACACAGAGCCAATACAGAGATGAAAGCAAAGAGGTCAGTGCAATAGCTAAGAGCTAAAAACTTTACTCTTCACTGTTGCTGTACCTCTCCAAAAGAGACCTACTTCCTGTGTCTGTCTTTTTTTTTTATATAGAATTTCTGTTCTGCCTTCTCATTGGTTGTAAACCCAACCACATGACCTCCTAGTCACTGCCTGTCTGTACAGACCTCCAGGTCTTCTATGGTTGGTATTGAGATTAAAGGCGTGTGTCTCCAATGCTGGCTGTATCCTTGAACACACAGAGATCTACCTAGCTCTGCCTACCAAGTGCTGGGATTAAAGGCGTGCACCACCACCACCCAGCTTTCACTATGGCTTACTAATAGCTCTGACTCCCAGGCAACTTTATTTATTAACATACAAATAAAATCACATTTCAGTACAAATAAAATATCACCATATTTCCCCTTTTCTATTTTAATAAAAAGAAAAAAGGAAAAAGGTTATAACTAACACAAGAAAAACAATTATACAAAAGTACAATAACTATATACAATATATACAAGTAATAAATACCTAAAGAATGTCTAGTCCATTTGTATTTGACAAATTCAGAGAAAATAATTCCATTGTCTATCCTATTTTGGTAAGTCCAAAATGTACCTAATTCACTTTCTATCCTAACTAATCTTCATCTATAACTAACTAATCTTCAACTATAACTAACTAGTCTTCAACTCCCTCAGAGACCCAAGAAGGAAATAATATTACCTAATAAAAATAAAAACAGGAAGTGCATGTAAGCAGCCTCCAAAAAAAAAAAAATGTGAGTTGACAGAAACAGCCAGCTGCCTGGACAGTCACCGAGGTTTCTCCGCAGTGTTGGGGCATCATCTTCAGCCTATATGCTTAGCATATCTGACAGACTCATTTGTGAAGTAGGATGTACACAAGGTCAATAGTTCGACCTCACATTGGCTGAGAGCAGTCCATGTACCAGAAACACCTGAATTCCACTAGTGTCATGTCATAATTCAGGATTTTAAATTCTGGAAATTGTTGATGGTTTTTTAATTCAGCTGTCCATTCTTCTTGGCTGTGTACATATGGCTTCATCTCAGCATCCCGTTCTTCTCCACATCCCTCTATTAAATGCCAGTCTACTATTGAGAGGCATGAACTTAGTTACTCTTCAAGAATAACTGTTTCAGCTGTTGTTCCACTGCAAATCAGAAGCCATCGGCTCACTGCCTGTTCAGCTGCCTTCGAAGAAAAGGGCACTGTATCTTTTCTGGATTGCGAAGGCCACTTCAGGGATGGTGCCATATTGTCCAGGCCTCAGAAGATGCCTTTTGATAAAGCCATAACCACACTTGTTTTGGCAAGAATCAGTAGTCCTTTGTTTCATGTCTTGTCTGTCCATTTTGTCCTGTTGATTCGAGGATACTTTGTTGTCCAGTGGCTAACTTTTGCCACAATGAAAGTTAACTCCATATGCAGTTTCTTCAATGCCCATATTCTCTCTGAAGTAGATTGGTACTGTCAGGAGCCGACATGTCTCATAGTCATAACAAAAAGAAAAATTTTCTAAGTTATTAAAACATTTTAAATGCCATATTCTGTAGATCTCTGAAAGGTTTGAAGATGACCTGTCTAAAATATATCTGCTCAATTTTGAAAACATACCTAATATGACTACAAGTTCTATTATAATGTTTAACTACTAACTTTCATTTCTTTATATCCTAATATAAAGTTGGTAATAATAACATTCAAGGATCAGAAAATTGCATTACATTGTTAAATGAACATTATAGTACAATTAGAAATATACATATAGCATGGTCTAACAATATCCAATCCAATGTAAAGTATTTAAAACTAGTAATTGTCTTTTTCTTTTTCCTTTTCTTTTCTTTCTTTCTTTTTTTTTAAAAAAACAAGAACCTTAAATCTAATCTCCTTTGCTTAGCCCTTTTCCTAACCCTTGACAACAACTTGTAACCAACCCCCCTAAACAATGAAAATTATCCCAGACCCAAAGCCCATTAAAAGACCAAAAAAACTACCTTCCCCACACCACCTCTTTGGGAATGTGGGCGTCATATTCTTAAAATTGCTTCCTGCTGGGTATGGGCAAAGGTATCTTTATCCTGAAAAGAAAAATTTTAGGTTAATTGTTAAATTCTAGGAAAGGTAACTATATCCTTCGTTATCCAGTCTGTGTATAATGCCAAAGTTCAGGGTTTATCTCAAATCCTTATTCAAGTAGTCTTTGAAACTGGATCATCTCAGCTAGCCCTCTCAAAATTACTCTGAGCACTTTGTAGTTCAAAACTGATCTGTAGATGATGTTTGTCAGCTTAGTGATGTTATTATCATCCACGTGGAATTGTTGTTGTGGGGCCCCATCTTCTTCCTGGAGACTTCAGTTGATGTTAGGCCTGGCCGTGATTTCCTGCAGAAAACTATTAAGAGACTCGAACAAAAAGACATATATATGCAGCTAATTGAAGCCTTTTTTCTATAATTAGTTAGTACTTTATATGACCATTCATATTTTAACAAAGTTTAAAATGTATATATATCTATATATATATATAAACCTTGTAAATTTTGATATAAAATTCATACTTTAAGAAAAGTTTATAGAATCAGAATAGAATCAAAGAGTTGAGATTAGTAATAGAATAGTCCCTTAATTAATTTGGCTTTTCTCCTGTCCCATAGCAGAAGATGGCTCTTTTCTTCTGGCATGATACAGGGAGTTTGCATTTTCCTTTTAACAACATGCTTGAGTTTAAAGAAGGAGAGAGCCATTCTCCAACTCCAAAGTCAGCTTTAAATTTTAATTGAACTGGGACTATTAGAAGACCAACAGTGTTAAATTTCTTTAGAGAAGAGCAGAAACAAATATTTAGGAAGACTTATAAAATTTTTTTAGATGATATACCCATACGCCATTTCACTGTTTCCTGGCATAGATGATTTGTCCCTTTTCTTCAGTTGTCTCATTTGTCCAGTGTTCTTCAAATTCCTTAACCTTCATTCTCCTAGAAGACAAAAACAAAAACCTTTCCCCAAGACTAATTTTGGGGATGTTTCTTTTTGGCAAGTTATTATCTGATTAAATGAAAAGGCATATGTTACTGGTATAAGTTAGTTTAAATTGGATGTTCATGCTGGTTGATGAACTATCACCTCCTCTAATTAAGAGGTCTCTCTTGTTCAAATCGAACCTTTATCAATTTTGATGGTTCCCACAGCTTATCTTCTACTGTAGAAACAAAAGCAAAACCTTGTCCCCAACGTAACAGGAAGCCAAGGCCCAGAGAAGTTAAGTGACCTCCTCAAGCTCACACAGCAAGGTAATGATAGAGCTCTGTTTTCAACCAGGTCACTCTGGACCTGGAGTCTCCTTTAGAACTCTAAGAAGGTTCTAGTAGATTAGCATCTTGGGTAATTTGTGTCTGTCAAGACAGTGATTCATTTATCTGCACTTTGTTAGCTTAGAGTCTCTCATAGTATTCCTTTGCTCTCCTTTAAAGCCCGTGTGGTCTAAAGAGGCCCTAACCCTAACCCTTCACTCTGGACATTGACAGTTGATGTCATCTTGTCTTTACTTGCTTGCTTCAGGCTTAATAATTTATTACATAATTTTAACTGAGAGTGAGATTATTGATTTAAAACCTCTCTTGTATAAACAGAATACTGCTTTCATTGAAGTTTTGATTGGCATATATTAATTATACACAACAATGGGTCTCATTATGACATTTCCATACATGTATACAATGTATTTTGATTATATTCACCCTCAGTTACCCTCTCTTGTCTCCCTCCTAGTCCTACTGATCCCCTTTCTCATCCCAACTCATTTCCCTTCTACTCTCATGACTTTATGTGTGTCTGTGCACGAGCGTGTGCGATATATTTGTGAGTGTGTGTGTGTGTGCATGTCTATGCATATCTTTGTTTGTGTGTGTATCTGCATTTATGATGTGTGTATGTGTGTATGTCTGTGTCTGTACATGTCTATATGTTTGTGTGTGAATGTGCGTACAATGTGCTTGTGAGTATGTATGTCTGTGTGCATGTTTGTGTGTGTCGTGTGTGTGCATCTGTTCCTGTGTGTGTGTGTGTGTGTGTGTGTATGTGCATATGGTGTGTGTGTGTGTGTGTGTGTGTGTGTGTGTGTGTATGGTGCAATACATATTATGTTTGGTTTTAATGTCAACTTCCCACAAATTAGAATCACCTGAGTTAGGACCCCCAGCTGAAGAATTGTTCCGATTGCCTTAATCCGTGTAGGAAGATCCGTCTGGAATGTGGGCGCCACCTTCTGGTAATAGTCCAGGCAAAAAGGGCCTGGCTGCAGGAAGGTTGATTGTTCTCTTGCCCTTGGATCTCTCGACCTTCCTGGAGCTGATTTACTCCATCTCTTGGCCTTCCAGGAGCTGATTTACCCCATTCCTGTGACTGCTGACTCCTTCACTGATATCAGAACCAGTACTTCCAAGCTGCCACCATAAACTAAGGATCAGTGGCTCTCCAGAAACCCTTCAGATTTTAGGCACCAGATTGGGACTTGTAAGACACCCAGAGTCAAGGACTGAGTAACTACTGGGTTCTCAGTCTCTTGGGGGCAAGATAACTGTTGTCACTATTTTAATGTAAAGTGATTTAATAAATTCTCTCTATATAGAGAAGTAAGGCAACTTACATAAACAAATATAATAAATTATATATGTATGTATGTATGCATGCATGCATGCATGTATGTATATGTATGTATATTCATCCTGTTGGTTCTGTTCCTCTAGAGAACTCTGAGTAATACAGTTCCCCTTCAAGTAAAAACTTTGCCAACCTCTGCTCCAGGTCATGGGAATTATGAAAGTTCCAAAGCGATTACATTTTAAAGAGTGAGTCAAGAAATACATCACTTTGACTAACGTGTAAGAAACAGATTTAAGAAAGTAAGAGAGAGAGGCAGCAAGGCCAGTTAGCAGAGCTGTTGAGTTGCCTGTGGAAAAACGGCTGGGCCTGAATTCAAGCAGGACAAGAAGGAGGCGACGTAACAGCCCAGAATCTTCATCAGCATCTTTGGATCAGCCAAGGAGGATTACCAACTTCCTATTTGGGACTGGGATACAGTGATACCTACATGAACTGGAGGAAGGAGGAAGGTGGTGTATTGTTCACACCTCTCAGCACTGTGACTGATACCTGAGGAAGTTAACCCGAGGAGGAATTCTGTTTCCAGAAGCCTTGGTCCATAGTTGGCTTGATCTGGTCTAACAGGCCTGTGGTTAGACCACGATGGAGGGGCATGGTGGAATCAAGCTTCTCTTCTCATGGTAGCCGGGAAGCAGAGGAGACGGGGAGACTCAGAACCAGTGACCCTCGAAAGGCACACCCTCCATGATTTACTTCTTCCAACACTCTCCACCTCAGAAAGTTTCCCTCATTTCCTATGTCACACAGCAGCTGGGACCCAAGCCTTCAACACATGAGGCCATGGGGGATGGGGGTTGGGGGTGGGGATCCCATATCTAAACTACAACAGGTGGCCCATTCTGTATACCAACTTAACCATGGCTTCCTTGGGTATCTGGAAGTTGTGGTGGTATTATGTTCCCCAAAATATTGTGCATGCTAATAAACTTATCTGGGGTCAGAGAAGAGAACAGCCACAATATTAAACATAGAGGATAGGCAGTGGTAGTACATGCCTTTAATCCTAGCATTCCAGAGGCAGAGATCCCTCTGGATCTCTGTGAGTTCAAGGCCACATTGGAAACAGCCAGGCATGATGACACATGCCTTTAATCCCAAGAAGTGAGCCTTTAATCCCAGGGAGTGATGATAGAAAGCAGAAAGGTATATAAAGCGTGAGATCCAGAAACTAGCAGCATTTGGCTGGTTAAGCTTTCAGGCTTTTGAGTAGCAGTTCAGCTGAGATTCATTCTGGATGAGGACTCAGAGAGTTCCAGTCTGAGAAAACAGGACCAGCTGAGGAACTGGCGAGGTGAGGTGGCTGTGGCTTGTTCTGGTTCTCTGATCTTCCAGCATTCACCTCAATACCTGGCTCCAGGTTTGATTTTATTAATAAGAGTCTTTAAGATTCATGCTACATCAGTCATCACTCTGAGTTCCCAAATCTACTTCAGTCAGTTTCCCCAGAAACTGGACCAGCATGAATTCCTTCATCTAAGGGGTTGATTCATGCAGTTACAGAGATCTACACACTCCAACATCTGCAGGGTGAGCCAGAGACTCAGGACAGTCCACAGTGTAGTTCTGGTCCCAAAGTAGCAGGCTGGAGGCCTAGGACAAGTCAGTGTTTCAGCAAGAGTCTGAGGGTAGAAAAAGAAAAAAGAAAAAACAAACAAACAAAAAAACCTGATTCCCTCTCAGAGGCAGGCAGGTGGGAGGCACAGGGAAGACCCTATGCTCAGGGCTGTACCATGTGCCCATTATTCTGAAGCAGCTGGCTGGATAGTACTATGAACAACCAGCTGGTTGGCAGTACTTTGCCAGACACAGGTCAGAATAGTACATGGTGCTGTTTTTCTCATAACTGGAATTCACGGGTCCAGGAATTGGGGTGTAAATAGGGGTGGTGCCTCTCACCATCACCTCTAGTGATACACTAGTGAGATTTTTTTTCTCCTTACTCCTGTGAACTTGTACTCAGCTGACTTGGAGATGTTGGGTCCAGCTTCTGCTAGGAGTCACAACAGGGATCCCACCGAACTAGGCTATTGGTGAAATTGTTAAGGCCACTCCACGTAGTTAAAAGGGAGGTTTATTTTGTGGGGTAACTCACAAATGAAAGGATAGGCTAGAGGGTCTGGGGAAGACGCAGTGCAGTCTGGTGGTGTTCTCTGGAGAACTCTGTTCGGTCTACCTCTAGCGTCCAGGGTCTGGGAACCAAGAGAGACGGTGCATCCGGATCTCGGGTCTTCAGGGCCCTCTCTTGGCCCCACCTTGTAGGCATGATAGTTACCGAAGCCTCAATGGGGGTTAGAACTTCCAGACCAAAGCTGGAATGGCTACTCACTACACTAGGCTTTAAGACTGGCTTTGAAGGAGGGCCCAGTCACTGACTTGGCTAACTCCTGTTCGTTTCTGAGTCCATCTTGTGTCCTTCTGAGTTCTTGTGAGTCCTTCTCCACCTCGGATCCCTGGAACAACAGGCTAGATGGATAAACTTACTAAGAGAAAAAGTGTAAACTCCTCCCTAGTTGGCAGAGATCTTGGTATCACATAGCTGTGCAAGGTAGATCCTGAGATAGTGATCAGCTGAACTAAGGCCAGACTCTGAGACCAGGACCACGGCCGTGGTCTCCTCCAATGCGTGCCTTTGCTTCTAACATGGAGGCTGATGACTCAGGAGCCAGGACTATGCTGTGGACTCCTCTAACCCATCATGCCTTTGTCTCTAACCCTGAGGGGGACGTGAGCACACTGACAGTGGCCTTAGTCCTTTAGACCTCTTCTTCCTGGTGTGCTCACACAGAACGAAGTTCCTTTCCCGACTCACCACTGCCTGTCTCTTTAGTTGACACTCTGGGAGGTATTCCTGACCCTGTCTATTGGGACCCCCAGCAGCTAGGGTTTCTCTAACCTTCAGGAACATCTTCACCTGGCCACTTCTGGATCTTCGTGCTTCTGAGCCACCAGGTCAAGGAAGGAGATGCCTGGTGTAGCAGGCTTTCTTTTAGACCTCCAACCAGCTCCCAAATAAAGACAAGGAGATTTAACATTAGTTATGAGTGCTTGGCCTTATCTTATGCGCTTGTCCCACTAGCTCTTATAACTTAAATTAACCGGTTTCTCTTCATCTCTGTTTTGCCTCAGGGCTTTTTACCCACCTTTCATTCTGCATGTCCCACCCCATGTCTGGCTGCCTGGCCCTGGGCATCTCTCTCACTTTCTCACCCTCCACCTTCTCTCCCTCCCTCTGAGCATAGATTCCTCCTCCTACTTATTCGCTCTGCCCGCCAGTCCTGCCTATCCCTCTGCTGCCTAACTATTGGCCATTCAGCTTTTTATTAGACCAATCAGGTGCCTGAGGCAAGCAAAGCAACACATCTTTATATTGTTAAACAAATGTAGCATAAACAAATGTAACACATCTTTGCATAGTAACATTCCACAACATAAACAAATGTAACATACTTTTACACAGTTAAAGTAATATTCCACAACAGCTTAGTGTGATTTGCCTGGTTACTGACTACTAATGCCTGGCATTAGACTACTCCAGAGGTAAGGAAGAGGATCTGTGAGTACAGAAAGCTCTTAGACTACCTCTTATGATTACTGCACCCTGTGAGTAAGAGCAATAGGAAACCACAAGGACCCAATGCAGACAAGATTGTTAACAACCAAGACCCCTCATAAATGAAAGTTTGTGTCACCTAACCAGGTAAAGAACCATGACCAGCTAAGTAAGTTTCTTATTGGCAATGATGGAGATAGAGTTGATAGGAGAATAGGAGTCCTGTACTTGGAATAAGAAATGTTTCCCCTACCCCAGGCTCTTGTATTTGAACACTCGGTCCTCAGTTGATGGCACCATTTGGGAAGGGTTTGGAACCTTTAGGGGTAGAGACTTGAGACTTGTTGAAGTAGTGAACTTTGTCCCTGTGGTGGGCTTTGAAGGTTATAGCCCACCTCTATTGCTTGTTTCTGCTTCCTGTGTATGGATGGAAACATGATCTTTCTGCTTCCTGCTCCCGTGACTCTGCCTTCCTAGACATCATGGACTCCATCCCTCTGGAACTGTACGCCAAAATTAATCCTTCCCTAAATTGCCTGGGTCATGGTATTTTATCTCAGCAACAGGAGGCAAATTAATATGAGGGTACTGAGAGAGAGAGAGTGAGAGAGAGAGAGAGAGAGAGAGAGAGAGAGAGAGAGAGAGAGAGAGAGAGAGAAAGAGACAGAGAGGGACAAAGAGAAAAAGAAACAGAAAGATTGAATGTGTATGTATTTATGGATTATTTGTGACTTCCTCCATTTCTCTCCTCCCCATATAATGTTTTTATAATATAATATAATATAATATAATTATAATGTATTTATAATATAGTACTGTGCCTTGCATATGAATGTCCTCCAGAAGCGTCTTGTATTGAAAGGTTGGTCCCAGCTGGTGGTATTGTTTTGGGAGGTTCTAGAAGTTTCAGAAGGCAGGAACTGGTGAAGAAAGAAGGTCACTGTTGTGTGGCTGTGTATTGTCACTGGCTGCTGCCTGGCACACTCTGCTCCTTGGCTGGTGTGAACTGAGTGCACAATGGATGATGGACTGAGCCCTTGGAAGTGGAAAGAAAATCAACCTATCTCCTCTTAGGTTGTCCTCTTAGGTATTTTGGCCACACAGAGATA